>NC_039514.1:1306691-1949491 GCF_003672135.1 Ooceraea biroi | reverse complement strand
AACCGAGCTCTTGCTCAGAATTAATTTTTAGTGCCTGATCAAGGTATAAATATTATAGTCGAATATGTGTGTGCGTGTGTGTGTGTGTGTGTGTGTGCGCGCGCACGTACATACGTATATAAACATCTCGAATAATTGAATGTGGAACGTTTCGAGTAAAGCATGTATGTTTACCTGAAATACGTTATCTAATCGTACGATCAACTGATCGTTCGTGGTGTACGGTAAAAGCAACTCGAGCAACTTATTCTCGATCAGATAATCGCACTGATCGGCTATGTGCTTTATAATATGATTCAATAATCGTCTTTCGAGATTGATCCCCTCGATGGTACTCGCCGGTTTGTAAGATTTACATATTATCCTTCTCTCGTCGGCCATCCTGTTTTCTTAGAGGACGCAAGCATGTAGGTGACAAGACAATTTTACAAGCGATTGATCAAAGTGAAATCAATCGTTACCTTCTTCTATAGCGTGCACCGTGCTGAGGTAAGAGGGCAGGTCTTCTTTTTTCAGTAAGCCTTTCTCAGGCGGATTCCACTCCAGACGCAGCGCCTGCTCGTACATGATTTCGTCCGCGTTTAAAATCTGAAATATTGTTCTTTTAACAACAATAATAATCGAATGAGGAGAAACGTAGTAACGTACTTTGCCGAGCAATTGATTCGCGATTTTCGCGTTCATGTCCCAAATTTGCAGATATTTTTTGTCATTAATGACTGCAAAACGACTCGACTTCTCCATCAAGTCCAAAATATTTCTGTGCGCCTTTACAACCTGGTCGGTTAATTTTTGTATCTCGAGTCTCGTGCTCTCTTCCAATTGCGCATATTCTTTCTTCAAAGCGTTAACAATATCTTGAAGTCTGAAAATATCCCACCGGTTTAAAATTAATCCTAATTAATCGCCATTCTAAAGAATGTTGCCAAGGTTTTCAGTACTCGACTGTAGAAAATAGTTCGATTTGCATTCGATATACTGACTTATTAATTCTTCTTTTTTGTTGATTTTTTACTATAGCATTTTCGTCTTCCCGTCGTTTGAGCACGGCGTAGCTGTAATCTAATTTTTCGATATTCATAAAACACAGTGCTTTCGTGTTCTGCACTTCCTGCTGAAGCTTCTGTATCTCAAGTTCAAGACTGATCTTTTGAGCTCGAAATTCTTCTTGATGCTCGATCATCACTTTCTTCATTTCCTCCTCGTATTCGCGCATTATGTCTTTCCGCCTGTCCAATCCCGACAGATTGTCCTCTTGCAACTTTTTATACAACGCCTCCCATTTTTCTTTGATGTTTTCTAGTAGCATTTTACGCTCCGATTCAATTGCGTTATCGATAAGCGATAATTCGCGATGGCAAGCCTTAGTCATGGCATTTATCTAGAATAAAAAGTACGAGCGTTTATATAATTAATTACCATTGCCAATTTATTGCCAGTTACTGTCAGACAAATCTGTGTATGATATTTCACTAACCTGACTGTCCATTCTGTCGACCAATAAATCGATATCTTCATTCTGGGTTTTCTGATCATTGAGGAACTTAAGGTCGGCATTTTCCAATTCCTGCTGCAACTCCGCGATGACGGCGTCTTTTCTCGCCATGATTTCCATGCACCTGGCATTTTGCGATTCCATCTCCGCGTGTATATCTAATGGGTCTTTGGAAGCGAGGATACTCGACCATCTCTCATTTATTTCCTTGTACTTTCTCATGCATTCCTGATCGTCTTCCTCGAGCGTCTTCAACAATGCTTTCCTGATTTCCTGCTCCTCCTTCCGTCGCTGTAATTCTCTGGCGTCATTTGCAAGTCTCACGCAAGATACCTGCAAGCATTATGTCACGTTTAATCCGATCTTTTTCATTAATATTAATAATACTTTGCAAATATGCAGTGAAAATCCACCCTTCAACATACACTCGCGCCGGCAGCGTCTGTGAACGGAAATGTCACACACGCGCGCACATGATGTAAATTAAAATAAACATTTGCTACGAACCACTTCGTCTCCTTCCGCTAATAAGCTTGCCAAGAGTTCAGAACTGGCAAGTATCTGGTTCTCAGTAAGCGTCCTCTCCGCAATTTCTTCATCTTCGGTGTCTCTTTTTCTGTGAATGAGAAATAATAATAATTATTATCGCGCGTGTTAAAGAATAACATCACAGATACATCATACATGTACAATATTTTAACATTACAAAAAATAGTGAAAAACGGAACTAGTAAAAATGTGGAAATGTGAATTACATTGAATATTACGACAAGTATTCATGTGTGTAGTAAAGCAGGTTATTTATTGTTAACAAATATAATGAGAAATAAAAGGATACTACAGAAAATTTATATATTATTTAAAAACATAGTATAGATCTTTTCGTGCCCGCTTGATATAATTAATACCAAATGTTAAGAAAACATTCTTACTTAGTTAGTGCTTCGAGACGCTGCTGAACACGAAGTCGGCGCGCTAATTTCCGCTCATTTGGATCCGACGACGTAATGGATGGCTCCTCCGCATCTTCCGCAAACTCGGAATGTTTGTTATTCATTATTCATTCCCTCTCTGCAAATGCCTCGTATTGTAAGCTCTCTCCGATATATAAGTGCATGGGGGGCGCGCTGCGAATAAATCAAGCAAAATTCAGAAAGCTCTTGATTACGTCGTAAAAATCGTGTTCGACGTGATAACATTATACACTGAAAGAGTAAAATGCTGCAATTCTATCATGCGTGCATTTGTTTGCTCAATATTCAGTTACCAAGTTGAGGTGAAATGTGAATAGATATTTGTTTCCATGCACGTTTCCCTGCGCTACACGTTACACGATGTGTAACTAACGGAAAACTTACTTCCGACGATAAACATATAACATTTTATTTTATATTTTACATTTTAATTATACAGAGAAATCTGTCCGTCTCAAATTGAAAAAGAGATCGCTAACATAAGTTTACTATATGATTCATTTAAATATTTAAAATATATATAAGTCATAGCCAATTGTACATAAATTTTTATTTCCCACTGCGCGCGTTTTTTAATGTTATTTTCGATATTAAAATTTATATGTATATTATCAGTCCATTCATCTCACTCGCGGTCAGTAATTAATTCATACCAGTCGATAACCGCTCTGGGTGATCATTGTACCGTCTGATGTCGCCACATGTGACCTTCGCGACTGCTGAGTAACCGCAAGACGCCGCCATTGTCACGCATATAACATACTAACGTGTAGAATTGTAACGCGGGTCATTAGAAGAAAAATTGTAACAAAGTCAAAGGCAAAGCTCTTGGAGTATGAACAGGTATAGAATATATAGATGGCAACTTTGTTATCACGCATCAATTCCGACTTGGCTGCCAACTTGTGTGACAATAGTCGATATTGCGATCAGTTCGGTCAGCAAACTTCGTCACCCTTCCTTCGAGCACTCCCAAAAAATACTTATACATGTCAGATTCATGTTCATCTATTTAAAACGCGAGTGCAGAACGAGTGCAGAACCTGCTGCGTGTTTACATTATCGCTCGACGCTGACGCACCCGATTTATCTTGCCTCCGCGTGTTACATCCGCGCCGTAACCTTCGGACGCGCGAAACACAGACGGGCAAGAAAGAATAAGTAACTTTGTCCACAATGCGATAAGTGCTATCGTTAATCGTCTCGCGAGAGAGCCCGGGCCCGAGATAATCGCAACGAAACCGCTGAGCGGCGCGGCTCAGCGCCAATCGCGCTCGCTGCCTCCTCGTGGCTCGATAACGGATGTACGCGCGAAGAATTAAGACACCGCGCCACGCACACCCACGCGCGGATTAAGAACACAGTGCGCGTGTGGCGCGTGTTGCGTGGCATCGCGCTCGTTTGGATCGTTAATGTCGCAAGCGAGGATACGTCCAGATGCCCCCGTTTCTTTACGTTCGATTTGGACTCGCTCAATTACCGACGGACAACGTTGCTGATTTTATTGGGTTTCTTTGTATTAAACGGCAAGACGATCCCGACAATAATATATATTATGATAAAGTTTAGTCGCAATGCAATGATGGCGTTACGCGATAACGAGATATTTGATGAGAGTAAAGGTTTACGAGTTCATTGTAAATATTGTACCTGCTCATAAATATTTATACAATATTTCTAATATTGTAAGATATGCAAATTGATTATTTCGGATTTTAAGAAGGAACATGTTTCCTCCCGCTATCGCATTCTTTATGACAAATATAAGATATCGAAGATTAAAAACTCAAGATAACGCATACGTGGCGGCGTTTATCTTCATTGGCTCAAGATTTCAGAGATTACTCGGTGGCTGTAACTCAACGGAGCAAAAAAAACGAAATCTTGATGAGATATTAAAAGTATTGGATAAGATTTACAGCGTCATACGTATAGAAATAAACGAACCGATGGAAAATATCCAGATGCACCATTACACGCATTGTTGAGCTTTATTTATAACTATATACTTATCGTGTTATCCAGATATTCGTTAAGCTTTCGATAAAATGTGTCACGATTCTATTCTATGTGAAAAATTGAGGAAACATGTAACACTTAAACAACAGAAGAGATTTCACTGTACCAAACATACAGATGGCCAAAACGAATGAGGAATTATATAAATCATATCTTAAATAATACTTGTTGGGCCGATATTCATATTTTTATATCGCCAACTTAAAGAGTGAAGCGAAATAAATCATGTGCAATAGTACATCAATACTCTTTATTTTCAATGCTAACAATCGATGCCAAATATCGAGCACTGGGACCGTTTGCCGATTTTGATGAGCTCAATCTCCGAAATTGTTGCAGATAGGTACATGAGAAGACTTCAATTGCTTTCACGAATAAAACGTATGGATCATTTCTTCCTTAAACCGGAATTCGTGAAAATCAAAATTACAATTCCGGTTTCAATAATAATTCAACCGGCGTAATCGTTTAAAAGAGAAATGCGCAAAATTCACCCGCACAGAACACACGACCGCGGGTCGGCCGAAGCAAACGCGAACACATTCCTCACGATGGGATGTACGTACGATGGCCGTGTCCGTTTTCGGGCGGAGCGTTAGCGGCTCGATCGTAACGGAAATCGCTTTCTCTAGTCAAGCAACATCCTGCGGTCGCGCGAAGGGACGTTACTATCGCTGCGGGCTTGACGTCGCGTAACGTACGACATTCGAACGTGCGATGACGGAGCTCAGAGGAGCGACAACGATCGTACAAAGCATGGATATGTAACAACGGTTCGTTCGTACAGTACACGCGGACACGGTTCGGCGAGAACAAGATGGCGGTGGCGTGTGCAGGCACGCAGCTAGCGCATTGTTCGCCCTCGATGAGCCGCACGAGACCATCGTGCTTTTCTCTCTAATGTTCGTGATTTTATTTCAGTTTTCACGAAGAGCGTTCCATATCTAGTTGCATCACGATAAACAAATATAACACTAGATAATCAAATACGACGTATAGTAATAATTCGATAATTGATCTATCTCTATCTGTGTTCTTGCGTGTCCGTTCTTCAAGTCGCACGCTAAACATTTATATCCAATACTACGTGCATTTACAGATGCATTAAGTCGTAAAAATATTAAGTATCGTCAATGAAAATTTCTTTTTAGCCGTTAGATAATCTATCAGAATTTAACGAGTCGCGCGAATGTTTTTTTATAGGCTTTCTGATATTTGGTAATTATATTATGCAGATGGAAAATTTTCGATATACGACACTACGTGTTTGTAACGTTAGATTTATTAGACGATTACAAAACGCGATTTCAAAGTTGGTTTTGGTTCGTTAAGAGTCGAGAATCAACGCCTTGCAAAAATAATTATAACAAGCGTGGTATCCCGTTTTGCGCACGTTTCGAAAGTCTTTCGGAATAATGGAAAATTTCGGAGGAGAACGCTCTCCTCGCCCTCACCCTCCTGGGACGGCATGTCGAATCTACGCCGTTTATGCGAGAAACGCGCGTGCCTTCATTAACGCGTACGCGTTATCGAGCCGGCGCGTTTGTTTGATCGTTACTTCCTTGATTAGAGAGAACATCACGAAGTTAAGTACTTTTATTTTCGTAATAATCCGATTGTTCGTCTTTATTCTCGGTAGAAAGTACCGATGCCCCGGGTAATTGGTTGCCCCTAAACCGGCCCTGGAGCAAGAAAGAGAGCGGGAGCGCGCGCGAGCGGGACGAGGTAAAAAGGAGAGACGGAGAGACGGAGTGAGAAAAAGATGGAACGAGCGACGGAAAGGGCGGAACAAAGATGGCGGATAGGATTTGACTCGATAGAGACCGGAGGTAGTGGTGGTAGTAGTGGTACAAGAGGAAGAGGACGGATGACTTACGCGAAATAGGAGCGGCGGGGAAAGAAACGGAGCGAGGAGGGAGCGTCGGAGACAGAACGAGAGAGAGAGAGAGAAAAAGAGAGAGAGAGAACACGACGCACGATAAAGGGCGAGAGTGGTACGGGGCGAAGGGGGGTTCGGGTTAGCTCGTTCGACCCGTTATCCCCTCCCCGGGCAGATTCCCCGAGTCCTCCCTACCTGTCCTTGCTTCGATTCGAATCGAGCCCCTCCTCCCCGTGGCTGGAAGCATGCGCGCCCGCGCACGCCATGTTTTCCCCTTCCGCCAGCTCCGGCCTGACCGCCTGGCGGGCGACAATCGCGATTGCGAGCCGCCTCTCTAAGTAGACTCGTTCCGCTCCCCTACTTTGCTCTCCCCACCAGGCGACAGGACGGCGATGCTAGTCAGCGAGCCTCGCTACGCTCCCGCCACGGTGACGTCACTCCATGTAGTGTAGTGCAGTGAGAAGGAGCCAGATCCAGCTCCGTCTGCGTTACATGACCTGAGTGTAAGTAAACGAGTGCGTTTTTTGAGGCGGCGTTACTTGCTGCAAAGCTGTGGAAACGTGCCGTGCGCGAGCATCGATGTGCCCGGCCGAACGTCGCCGTCGCCGTAGTTGCCCGAACGGCAGCATCGCCGCGCGCACGCACGCATACACGTTCGCGCGACAACGGGAGTTTCACGCCACGCACGCAACCGCGAATTGCATGCCGAGATAACTTCGCGTCGTCGTTCGCGCGTCCGATCGGGCTCCGCGTCGCCTGTCCACGAAACCCGCGCCCGATCTTTCCAAGATCGACGCGAGACGCGAGAGTGCTGGTGAGTATACAGATATATCCGGTATCTATAAATATAATATACGTGTGTGTGTATATTCGCCCACGTACGAGATGCTCGGGCCGCGAACGGGTTATACGTAGTGATGTGAAAAGAGAAATTGCCCTCAAGTTGTGAATACACTCGGAGCACAAGGGTACATACGCATGTTCTTTCTCTACATGTCGCACGTACGTATACGTGTGTACGTGCGTCTATCTGAATGTGCGCACACATAGAGGGCCGTGCATCTGTGTACGGTAAAGGGTAGTGCTATCGTCTGTCGTGCGCGGAAAGTTTACGCATGTTTAAACCGACAGGAGGAAAAGGAGAGCGAGAGGAAGAGGAAACGTCGCGTACGAATTGATTCGCGTTATCAGCGCGTTGGGTCACGCACTCGTCTCGCTCGCCCGCTCGACCTGCAAGGCTCGAAGCGAGCGCGGCGGAATTTCTTCACACGTTCCGTGTTCGCAGTGATCCGCAGCTGTGCTCTATCGTGTTGTGCCGTGTCGTGTCGTGCCGTGACGTGCCGTGCCGTGCCGTGCCATTCCGTGTCGTCCCGTGCCGTGCCGTGCCGTGCCGTGTCCAATGGTCGTTTCACGAGCGCAAGACGGAGCGCGCGTGTAACGGCGACACGAACGCGTGTGCGTCGCGAGGAATTATGCTACGTCGGGGAGCGGATCGCCCGTGCTCAGTGCCGGGAAGTGCTCATGGTGCGACGTGTGATTGAAGGAGTAACGGCCGCAACATCTCTATCCGCGATACAGTGATATACGATGTGGTGTTCTCCGGCGACGATACTGATCCTTGCAGTCGTTGTCGTCAGTGGTGCCCATCATCATCATCAAGGCTCCTGCTCCTCCACCTGTCTCACGTCAGCGCCGGAGCGCGTTGCTGCGCGAAAGCTTGATCACCACGCGAGCCACGTCGCCGTCGTCATCAACGCCGTCGTCGTTGTCGTTGTCTCGGTGATCGCCGCAGCCGCTCTCTTGCCCGCGCACGCACGTGCGATCATACGTCCGACGTGCCGCGTCCTCGACGACAGCGTTCGTCGCGTCCGCTGCTGGGCGCATCTTTTACCGGCTAGTAACTAGTGTTCAATCGTTCGGTTTTGCTGCAGTGATCGAGAGCATTGAGAGAGCCGGAAGAAGAGACGGTGTACCATTGATTTTCGGGTCGGTGAGGATAAAGTTAAGACAGGAGGAGGCAGGGAGCAGCTGAGTTCCTGAGGAGAGAAAACAAAAGTGGAACAGCGACGAAGAGAACGAATCGGCCCGTTTTTAATCGACCGAGGAATAGCGCGTTTTACGTGTTGGTGAAGTGTGCAGTGAATTATTGTTCCGGTCGAGGTTGTGTGTCGTTGTACAGTGCCTCCAAACGATACCACAACATCCGATCCCAAATGAAGAGTTCGGAGCAAAATGGTTAGAGAGACACGTCACCTGTGGGTTGGAAATCTGCCGGAAAACATCCGAGAGGATCGCATCAGGGAGCATTTCAAACGGTAAGTTCCGGAAACAGCGCGACACGCGTCTATTCACCGAGTCGCTTGAACCTTTCGCGATCGATCGAAACGTGTATGTTCCAGCTTTAAGTCTGTCGCTCGTAATTGCGTTTTGTGTTTCAAAGCAAGGCTCGAATTCCTCGTACGTGTTAATTCGCTGGGTATAGTTATCTCCAATCATTTCCATTGCAGAAATAAAGGTTCACCAGCCATTTTTCGATTTTAAAGATAGGTATTTTAGATTAATACAGCGAGAGAATTAATTAAAACTTTCCACATAATTCGTATTAATCAGAACGTTGCAAAAATCACGGAAATGTATGTGTCTGTAGACAGAAGATGTAATGCACATGCAGAGTAGAATATTTATTTAATCTTGAGATAAAATTCCCTTGGATACTTAAATTAATAACAATGTGTGTATAAATTCATGTAATATTTAGGATTTACAACAATCTTTGGTTTAAACGCAAGAATGAAAAGTATAGTTGCACAAATATTAATTACACTTGCAAACGATGACAATATAATTCAAAAGTGAGACTAATACGATCAGTTTATATAGAATGCAGCTAAATTTGAAATCCGAATTGTTTTCCCTTCATATTTTGGAATCTATGTATATATCTCTATTTTTACAGTGTCCTGTATATTTATCATTATCAGTTTTAATGTCGAATATCCCAAAGTAACGTAATTGATTTTTACTTAGTGAAAACTAAGAATTTCCAAAGTTGATAGAGTCATTAATGACTGCAATGCTATTAACAAATACTTAAATTCTATTCCAATTAATAATGCTTGACTCATTTAAAAGATTTACTCAGGATTATTGACAAAGAATTAATGACATATTTGAAAAAGACTTTATCATATTTAAATTACAAGCGTAAATATACTGACGAATATGGTAGTATTTTAAGATTAAAAAGTGAGCTTTAAAATAACATTAAAGAATATCTTTTGTTTTCGATCTTTAAACTTCTTTTTTGTATGATTATGCTGGTTTAAATTGTATTAACGATAAGTTACTTTAAAACAATCCGTTTAAAGTAATTTAACAATACATTGCATTCTTAATTTTCACACGTCAAAGTACCAAAATAACGGTCACATAGTCTCGAGATACATGAACCATAAGTAGTAGACTGCGTCCCATTTGAAAAGGAATCGTAGGCTATTTTGCACCATAGGGAGAAAAGTTTTATTACTTTCGCGTGAGATCATAAAAATCTGGAAATGTTTTCAATGTCACGATCCATCCCTTGAGATGACTAGAAAATTGCACTTTAGGCTGGAAACAGGTTTTAAAAGGAAAGAAAGCAAGGACGACTATATATTGTCAATTGTTGTTATTATGTCAGTCACGCGTTTGGCTTGTAACTAGTTTACCCAGAATTTTGAGAAATGACGCTCTTTTAACTGCCATTTTCGCAGGATTCCATCGTACGTTACACATATCTATATACATATATATATATATAGACGTTAAGAAATGTACACGAAGAGAAAGAGGAAAGTTGCACGATAGCCACGTTATTTACAGACTTGTTTTTATTCTCGCGCAGACAGCCGACATTATCACTTCGATAAACCGGGTTTCAGGAAACACATAAGGTGTCCCGATGTTTTCGGTATGATCCATAGTACACAAAGATATGCCGAAGATGAAAAGAACGAAGTGGAGAGAGAAAGAAAGAGAGAAAAGTATGTGTACATGTGCTCTCATAGCTACATACAATCATATCGTACACGAAGATACGTTATACTGAGGGCCTTGGCTCTGTCTCTTCGTCTCTTCGTCTCTTCGCGTAGCGTGAGCGCGTCGTCATTTGTTTTTTCCCTGAAGTAATAATAGCTGAGGACAGCCATTTTGAGAGCTCGCAGCAGCACGAAGTTATTGTTCGACAGTGACGCTCAACGCGCGGCTCCATTAACGAATTGTTGAATATCTTTGTTCCACGGAATGTACTAGGGCAGAAAAAGAAATTGTAAATCTTGGATTATTTATATTGATAATTATGATAAATGTTGTATGAATATTTTCATCTGTTAACACATAATCCACGTGATTTCATATAGCTTTGTGACTGAATATTTAAAGATGAAAGTAAGTGGTAGGGCGTGAATAAGATATATTCATTTATTTATAAATTAAATTAACTAAGATTTAAATACTAGAGATCGGTGACTTATCTTGGTTCCGCACAGCGGAATCATTGTCCTTCAGTAATACTCAAATCGAAGATATGGAATATCTTTTATACAGATAAATATATGACGTAAAGTATTTATTGAATTAAATATTACAAATGGATTTATAAAATAAAAATAATAAATTAATTCAGTGATTAATGCAATGGTCCAGAGATTCTCAATTGATGAATACTCCACAAAACAATATTCGTGCAATCTTAACTGTTTATCATATGAATAACCCAAATTTTTAAAAACAGAAGAAATGCTAAAAATATAAAATTAGGGAATTTTTCTGAGATGTCACAAGTAATATTGGTAGAAGTTGGGGAGAAATTTGTAAGAAAGCGAGCAACGCGTATCTTCTTTGGTATGTTTTCAGTACGGGCACTAGTTCTGATCGTCTCAACTATAAATTTCTCCCCTCGAAACACGCGGTGGTAAACGTTCGCGTTGCCAGCGGCGCTACACACTTCGTGTGCCAGCTGGCAAGTGCTCCTTCGCAGCGGCGTAGCACGGCACGGCTCAGCCACACTCGGTACATCCGGCCGAAAGTGCATGAAGAAACTTAAACAATAACTGATAAACGAATCCATCAATCGAGAGCACTTTTCAAAGTCAAGTCAAATGAGGAAAAACGCTCGATTGTGATTGATCGATCCCTTTGCTGCGCAAGTTCTTTCTTATATCGATAGTTTAATTTTCTCTTGCTCAAGCTTGATCAAACTTATCTTCTCGGAAACGGTCAATTACGATTAAACAATTTACTTATTGCTTAAATTTTTCATATGTCCTTTCATATACGTCTAGCGTTATCCTTCAATCATACATTAACTTTGAGGACGCTCATATCCTTAAAATGGCGTGCGACATCACAACCGCGTGTGGCTGACCTCCGCTGGTATCGGCGCGACGATGTACACAGATGAAAGACGATATCTCCTTATCCTCCTTTAAAATTGTCGCCACCGCGGGGAATGCTGACCTCGAATCCTTCTCTGGTCCCGCTCCCGTTGTCGGCCGCGTCGCGTCTTCAATCGGCCTCTTGAATGAAACCGACCGTTTGTTTCTATTACACTCATATCTTTGCAAATGGTTACTCGGCATATTGGTCACTATATCAGAAACGGCTGGAAGAACTTTTGCCAAAGACAAAATTCAATCACATGGTTGCTCCAGTTGCCTCTTTATTTGATTCTACCTCACATTTGGTTAAAATTGTAGCAGAATTTACATTAATTTTCACGATGAACCTGTGTAAATAAATTATTAAATGTTTAATTGTACCATAAAAGCTTACGTAATAATATTTGACGAAATCAATCAATTTTTTCTGCTTTTCTTAGCTAACATGCTTTACAAATCTACACAATAATTTGCACTATACTATGAAGCCTTATCTCATGTATTCTTTTCTGAATAACTCTGAAGATGATGTATTCCGTTCTCAACAGGGTACAATGTAATGCGAAACGTGCACCCACGCGCAATTGTTACATTTACAATTCGTCCGCACACACACGCCCGTCATCGGGAATACAGCAGGGTTCCGCTTAGATTATATTTACAATTTGCATACGTGAGGGCATATATTGACAAAGCTCGTACAGGATGTATGTACATGAACACGAGCGCGCGCGCGCGTATATGTACGTGTGTGCGCGGGTTGCCGGCGTATTTTGGTATATTGATCGCGCGTGGTCGACCGTCCTCCCTTTCCCTTCTCTTCCCCTCCCTTCTCACCCCGCTCTGTCTCGTCTCGCCCCGCTCCTCTATGCTCCTCGCCTCATCTCGCTCCGCCTCGTACCCTACACACCGCGCCTCTGCACCCCGATCCATCTCGGTCAGGTACTCATCGTCGAGTCCTCGTGTTTCCCTTGAGATACGTATCCCGAAAATCTTCGATTCCTTAAGCGGCAGCTTTCAGTTACATCTTCTTGTGCATACCAATCATGATAATGTGTACACTCTGTATGTCACTAGCATGTATCCTCCTCCCTCCGCGAATCGGTGAATCAGTGTTTACTCGCCAATTACCGCAAGTGGATTTTTTTCAATGATTCTGAAACACGCCGATATGATGACATCTTCCTTTGCAACTTGTATGCATGATTCATTATGCGGAAATTATTTTCACACGTCACACCAAATTTGGGATATGAAAATTTTATGTGTTCGATGTTTCTGGAAATGGATGAATATGTTATATATGCATGTTACGTGAAAAGAAATATTTTTGTCATCGTAATTAAGAACGTACATGTTTTATTTCAACTGATTTACTTGTGTGCATACGATTATCGAATTTATCATCTCTACAGTACTCTTTTGATTTATTCACAATACTGGTTTCTCGAAATTGCTAAAAGAATGCATTAATTGAATTAAATAAAACTCGCGCGAGGAAGGAATGCATTTGAGTAGTATTAAACTTCTCTAAGTATATGAAACTTTCTCAGAGAAGGGAAGGGGAGCTTAGTGTCGTGGTATTCTTTAACCTTGTAGATGATGTCGACGGAACGTAAACGTTACTCAGGGTCGAAGAACGGTTGGGTAATCAGAACTTTGCTCCCTCGATACATTGCGTCGTTAGGGTGAAGTTAATTGCATGCCGGTCTCGCGAAGGGGTTGAATGCAGGAATGATGGAAAAAGAAAACTTTTTTCCTGTCACACCTATTAGATACGCCATATCATAAAAATACCTTTATACAGGATTTATAATGCTGTATATATATGTGTGTGTGTGTGTGTGTGTGTGTGTATATATATATATATATATATATATATATATATGATATAATTATAACAAAATTAATGGAAAGTAAAAATAAAATTTCATGCAATTAACTAAGCTTATTATAAAGCTTGACCCGTTGAAGGTGTTGATAATGATATTTGATTAACGTACGCAATTTTACTTTGAATATATTTATTATTCAATATTAAACAGTATGAACGAAATATGTAACGACTGTCGACATAACTGGTATTTATCCAATATTTATACAAATATTTATGCAATGTAATCGCATGTTAATTGTTCTGCAACGATGACTGCGAACTGTGATTAAAGAGATGTACTGATTCGATTGGCGGAGTGAATCGGTTATACATGCATTGGTGAAGCTAAAATGTATGAATATAATATTGTTATTCGGTGTCAAATGTTTAAAGATGCATTTCAATAGCGTTTCGCATTTATTTATTTTTAATTCCTATTTGTACTTGTAGATATAAAATTTATGCAATTGTATGTATTACTAGCATTTAATTTAACTAACATTTGCTCAGGTTTTATGTGTAGAATAAAAAATAAGAAGACATCAAAGTTTTCATATTTTTAAATTTGCAATATTTCAACAAACAGACGTTTCCAAAAATTATGAGGGACATATTTACAACAAGGGGAGAATTTCAAATAGTCTCACTGATCTCGCTTCTTTAGAAACGATATTTTTTGCTTGCTCTAATTCTCGAAGAACCAAAATCTCTATTCGAGTACTTGCGCGTACGAGGCAGATACCGTCAACTTTCTTAATACTTCGTCCCTTTGCGGTTACGGTATCTGGCAAATGAGCGGCATTGCGTTTCAGGCCGAAGCGATACGATGCTCGCTGCCTGCTTCACATCTCGTGTGGACTTACGACGCGGCGCGGTGTCTCTCACTAGACAATGTTGCCACATCAGTCTTACTCACGCGTATGTACGTGACAGCGGCACGGCAACGCCGCATCTCGTCTTGCCCTCTCTCGCGTAGCGAACAACTCGTGAGAGTCGTGAGTTCGGAGTTACGGAGAAGATGGTGGAGTGTACGGAAGCTACGTGAAAAGTCTTGAAGGATTCTAATCAGTTACTGCTTTTAGTTTAACCTCAATTTCAATTTTCTCCTTGGAGAGTGATGAAGAATAGGCGAAAATCTAGTTTAGAGCAAGTAATAACACGTCAAGAGCATAAGCGTACAGCTGAATCACTTAGAAAATATGTATCTTCTACAGCAACTAAAAGAACTAAGAAGGAAATAGCAGTGATCATATAATTGTCTCTAAATAATTAGAATCTCTTCTAAGCTTTTCCATGTAAGAGGTGCTGCTGGTTAGCTGGACAAATGTTTCGTAAGATCCTCTTTAAAACAGGAGTTTAATGAGCAATATTAGCTAACGCTGCACGAAGTGAAAAGGTGAACTGGTCAACAAACCTTGTTGTCACACAGAGTTCTCGCAACAGGAGTATACATCTTCAACGAAATGCATATGTAATCTATACGCGCCGGGATGACTCGACACGGCCCTGGCTGGCTGGATAGACGACACTCGTGTTCTCATTCACGTTCGGTCGTTGAGCCAAAAACAATTTGCCTGCTGTTCCCGGCGATTCCCAGTGTAATACAACGCGAACTTCGACGTCGCACGCGATGTGAAGTATCAAACGAAATAGGTAGCTTACAACGCGTCGATCCTCTGTGCGTTACGTGCGTTTGCAGCGGCTTCTTCATCCACCACGAAGGCGCGCTATGCCGACGTGCGCGTGTTAACGCGATTGCGCGTGCGTGCATGTGTAACGATGAAAAATCGCTGTACGGGCTATCCGTGCATGCACCGCGAATGTACCTTGCTGGCCCTCGCCGTGAGTTATGCAACGAAAGTGCAAGTAGAAACCGTGTAAAGTTAATCGATCGTACGGCTGTCGATTTTCGGACGTGACAGCGTACAACGTAAAGTTGGCGAAGCTTGCGCTTCGCGCTCTGCCACCTTCCCTGATAAATACGGTTATTTTATTCCTACCTTCTTGCCCTACGTTGGTGATGTTTTTCTGTTGTGCTCACGTTTTTTGCGATACATTCTTGTAAGAAAGGACCATGTACCTATGTAGTGCGGTTTGTGTAGCAAAAATAACAGTTTGAGCAATCGTTGAATTCTTTGCGTATTATGAAGTCACATGGTATGCACGGAATTTGAGGAAATTTCAAAGTGATTTATTTTAATGCACAAAACCTTGCTCACTGGATTCTTATTTATTTCTTTCTGATAAGAGAAATTTTTTTTAAATTGTGAATACAGAAAAATAAAGAAATTCTTCAATCTTAATGTCTTATGATAGTTCAAGATAACACTGTGCTATTTGATGAAAGTTGCCAGTTGTTAGCGCGTTATCAGTTATCGTGAAACTAACGTTTCCATTGAAAAATTTGTCTTGTATCACTGCCACGTCTACCTACAAATGATTAACAATAATTGTAATTTGTTCTAGTAATTTTTGCTTTAATGACAGCTATTGTTACGTATATTATGAGTAATTATTATTGTCAGTATATTTTAACATTATTACAAAGTGTATAGTTAAATTTCCTCATATTACGTATTTGCTTCATTCAGCAGTAAACATAATACAGGTGGATTTCTGATAAATCTCCACACATACATCGCATTTGCTCAGTGAAATTCGCGCACGTTTCTTATCAACATTGTTTGTCGTAGCACATCATCATTCTTCCTACGTGATCATAAACATTCGAACAGGATATCTGATAAGCCTCGTAAGACCCTGTGAATTTTTATTCCATGACGCGAGTGTATTACCATGAAGAGAATCTATATATCCCTTTATGTATTATTTATTCTATGTTCAACTGTCTCTCTGTGTTGTGTTGGACTTCGCTAAACTGTTAAATCGTTTAGTATATTTCACAGTTTGAACAGCTATTTTCAGATTTTATTATTCTGAAGGCACTATTAATCTTAATATGTATTCATATCTTAAATGATTTAAAAATTAGAAACTATATAACTTTGATAATATTGTTTTCCATAATGCAGTGTTTATTATATTATATTTATTACTATTTAACTATATTTTTTTATTCTTTCAATAAATATGCGATAATAATAGGTAATAATCAATGAGTAACAGAAAGAACAAAGAGCAAAGTCGTTGGGTTTTCTCCTGCTCTTTGTATTCGCACGATATTTTTCAAGCGTGGAATAAGTAGAGCGGGGCTTCGTTTGAAACTCCTCGAGGGGACTGGTAATCTGAGATCCGGAACCAGTCCGAGACATCCGGACCTGCATAGGGCCCACATTTTCAGGGACAAAAGAAACTGCCATTTCTAAAAAGACCCAGCCTCTTAGGCTGTAAAAATTTATGTTTGTCTTACGTAATCCAATCATAATAGAATTTATAAAACCAATTAATGTAAATATAACGAAAGGATTTTCGATAAATTTATTCATACTTTAATTTTCTTATTTTCCTTATTTGTTTCATGTTCTAATAATTTTTATAATACAGGATTTTTTAAAACAAGTGTACTTTATTGACATAAATTCTTTTTTGTCAACAAAAACAAGAGAAAAATTAAACACGTTTCTTTATCATTAATAAATTACGCAAATTTGTAGTTATGTCATAGATTTGTGTATATGTAGGATGAATATATGTCTACAAAAGTAACACATACTTATTTCATACATATATTATTAAGAGAAATTATTAAAATACTAATCTTGTCACATAAAGGAATAAAAGCACAATATTTTTATTAATGTACTCACTTAATGTATTTAATATTAAAGCTTTAAGACAATCTTCACCTATTAATATCGCAATGTTATAGGTGCATTTTCATCAACACTAGTCGAATAGAAAAATTAAAATTCCAATAATATCCAGCAGATTACAGATAGATTACAAGTAGAAGATTAATCAGGAGAGAAATATTTCATAAGTTCGTTGAGGTGAAATTCAGTTTTGTGCGATGGATTTCGTTCGCGAGCGGTTGTGAGCTTAGGAAGGTTCGCTGGAGCAAGGCAGGCAGGCCAGAGGCAGGCAAGCAGACCGACACGGTACACCGGCCTGACCTGGCAACACCGCTGCGCCGCGTGTAGAGACCTGGCAACATCGCCCAGCTATTATGTAACACCCGGCAACGTCGCTGGGATACACCGGGGGGCGCCGGGCGAGAATACCGGTGGACTGGATAGGGGAGACGGGTGAGCTAGATGGAGAATCGCCGGAGGGGAGAGAGAGGAACAGGGGTAGGGAGTATTATATACGATAGGACACGCGCGCGCGCACACATGTAATATCTACGACTGTATATAATACGTATATACGCGTGTATGTATATATACGCTACGGATTCCCCCACCTTTCGCATCGTTCCTGCGTCACGTTGCAACCCCTTGTCCATAGCGTTGATTATGTAGGAACCCCATACGCCGAAATTCAGCGACCGAATTTATTTCGAAGGAACATCACCTAGTGAATTAATGAAATTTCTTCGAGGATAAAACATGGATGCTGGGATATTAATCGTGTAATATAATTTAACTTGATACAACTTCAGCAGCATATAAGAAATAAAATATAAAAATGATATCTGAAAAATCTTACAAGCAAGTAGCTTAAGAATTACAAAACTTATGTTTAAATTGTGCACAGGAAAGCACAAATTTGAGCTGAATTTAAAATGAAGAGGAACCAAGAATGTATCTTTTTATTGTATCTACATGGTAGCAAGAAACATGTGCATTAATGACAAAAAAATTTAGATGGGAGTGAAATCAATGGATTAAGTTAATGTTTAAATCCCATTCACAAACACAATCTCAACAGACTTCTCAACTTCAGCGTCAATGAGTACCACGAAGCTTGAACTTTACGATTGAAATGCATGCATGACTTTTTTCGACTTCAAGTGTTAAGACAAGTATTGAGAATGTGACATTGACTGAGAAAATTACTAGGCGTACTTTCGCATTAGATATCAATTCGATTGCAGTTATTTGGAGCGCGAGAGATACTATGCAGAGAAGGAGAGAGAAAGTCAAAGTGTACAAGAAGTCTATAAACATTTTGTTACATGGATACTAACTGCATGAAATGCGACAGTTATTTAGTTCCTTAGTGTCTCATAATAAATTGTTAAAGATAGTATCTATATTCCAAGATCTTGGTAAGGATATTGAAAGTTTTGTTGGTATATGTATCATATTTGTCAAATATTAAATATATTAATTTCTATCAGTATAAATATAGGTAAAATGCGTGCGCGCATGCATGCATGCACACACGTGCACACATTGATATAATAACGGAAGATTTCCATATTTCGCATAGACATTAATCTCTACAAGTCAAAATGTACGTTATATCGTTGTAGTAATGAAAATATTGATGTATTTGAATATTTTATAAACACTTTTACCTTTTCCATTTGTCGCGGAGTGAACGCTCTCTATTTTACCCATCCAATCGAATATACTTCTTATATTTACGGTTGCGCGATATTGTTTTGACACGATAGCGCAACGTACAGAAAATAACGGTCCGATCCTTCTTAAGGTTCTTGCAAAGTGAACGCTTGACGTAAGAGGTCATGAATATTGCATCTGACCGAGTGCCGTGTCTCTTTCGCGGCGTGCCGCTCGCTTTCCTACTCGCGTTTCGCAGTCGGAGTCGCAGTTTCGTTGAGGAATCGAAAATTCATTCAACAAGTTTCGCAATTACAAGTCCGTTCGCATGTTTAGAGAAAGCGAAATAACACCGCCCACTACCATTGCATGTGTCAAACATATACAGGCACAGCAAATAGGAACGGAGCGCCAAGAGAGGACACCGTCTTTGTGAAAGATGTCGACTACAAACAATCGTGCTAAGATGGTACGCATAAGAATGACATGTTAAATGTATGCAAATATTTTAGTCTTTTTTTCAATACTCTGGTATTATTATTTAAATAAATAAATTCAAATAAATTCTCGCTTTTTTAAGTTTTCGTTTTTGAAGAAGTGACATTTGTTTGTAAAACATGTGTCATGATTTAACAATATACCTTCAATATAATTTCGAAAAATAATAGTGAAATGCAATACAATTCAGTCATAAAAATATTTATCCTCGTTTTTTACGATTTTCTATCATCTCTCGGGTAAATTTCGAATTTCGTTGCAAAAAACGTCTCGCATATCAGTCACAATTATCACAAATGTGTAACAAATGTGTATAGTACTTTGTAAAGTACTAAAGTACTATCCAGTTAAAAAGTGCTGTATCGATTAGAATAAGTGGTAATCCGAAGCCAAGTTGGCGTCACACGCGGAAAAACTTTCAACCCAAGTCCAAAACGCGCAATACGAAAAGCATATACAGCTTTTCATTGACCATCGCGTTCATTATTGTTTTTCGAAATTATGTTTATCATAAAATCATAACATATGACGTTTTACAAACTTGGATGCCAACTCTTTAAAAACGTAAAAGAGCGAGAATTTGTTTGAAGTTTAAATAATAATACCACAGGGGGAGAAAAAAAAATGAAACCGTCTACATACCTAATATTATACATCTAAAAAACGAAAAGATACAAAAAATAATAAAATAATCGTTACAGCGAAAACAATTCTGACGATGCCACAGATGCGCCGCTCCCAACTCGATCTTGAATACGTGCCTTAATTCCCGATAGTTTCGTCGATCAGGTTTAACGTCACGCAAGTCTTAATGGTAAAAGCGTGCGTACACTCTCGTATTTCTTTTTCACAGACATTATGAAATCCTCCATCGATCTCCCACGTGCATACTTTAGAACGAACGTCAATAATCTGGCTATTCGTTTTGTAGAAAGCGAGACACCTAACGGCGATGCGTTTACGATACTTTACTTACTTTTTCGAATTTCTGATGCCTTTTTGTTTTAGAAAGCGCATAGAGGCATAGAGCTATTATTGTAATTTGCGATGAACGCGCTATGTGCTACTGTTTTGCCGAGCTAAAATAAAATGCGCGAGAGCTGGTACTCGTTTTACAAGCTATTTTCGTACTAATTGCTAGGAGTACGCTTTTTACTTCGTCTCACAGTACTCTCGACGTCGGTATTCTCCTACGTTTTACGTGTGAAACTGAAAAAGTCGTCCATTACTTTTTTAGTTTTACATCTCTGTGGCATGGAGAAGACATTTCTACTAATACATATTATGATAACTTTCCTTAGAAATAATTTTATATTAGAAACTGAACCTTTTTCGCTATGTATGATGTTCTTAAAAATTTTTGGAATATTTCTAAAATAATAGTGGCCCAATAACATTCATAATGGCCGAGTTTACACCGTGTTTCGTTCGCCACCTGACCTGTACTCTGACCTAAAGTAAGCTTCCAAGTAAACGTTTACATCGTTTAGACCTATAATATTTTATAAGTGAAAAAGAAACCTCACCCAACCCAGATTAAGTCGCTTCCCAATTTTAGGTCAAATATAGGGTATAGGTAGCGGCCTAAAATGCACGGTGTAAATGAGGCCAATGAGTCTTAAAGAAATGTGCCTTAGGCACATTTCCTAACAAAGTAGGTAATGCGTTCTCATTTCGATTAAAATTCCGCGCCGCGATTGACAACCCGTTAGTCGCCGCCCAAAAATAATACTAGGTCATGTCGGTCATCGCTCCAATTGGACAATCGCGAGCTCTGAAGCAGATGAAGGTTTGAAAGTTGTCACATCACATCGTAGAAATATCTCATAATGCTCAAGAAACAGGTCACGAACTGCAAGAATATATAGAAAAGAAAGAGGAACGGCGAGAGAGAAATGAGAAGAAGAGAGAGAGAAATTGCGTCTTCTTTGGACGTTTTTAGACCGGTCGTCTGTTGTTTTGTAGTTCAACGACTCCGCCTGTGCCTTCTACCACCTCCGCACGCTTCTTTGCTTCCTTTACCTTTTATTCTTCTGTCTTCTCCTGCTTCTCAGAGATCTCTTTGCATGCGGAGAAAACCGACCGACAGAACGAGGCGTACACGTACTGCCATGTGTCTTCTACAAAATACTGGTCAGATACGGAAGGAGCAGTACAGCACGATGTACCACGAATAAATATTCATAAGGGCCATAAGCGTGGGACCATAGGGTTCCCGTAAACCTGATGCAATCGCGTATAGTATGTGGCAGCGTAGAAAGAAAAGATCTGCTAACTAATATTAAAATTACAGACGATGCATGGAGTTTGATATATTTCCAAAGTTGCATTAAACATTTTTATGTCGCAACATTTCGAATAACAATTGACTTAGTTTAATCTCGTTGAATTTAAATTTACTACAGGTGTATACGAAAATGATTCTTTATATAGTATTTATTTGTGATCGCAGGATTGTGATAATTAAAAAATTCTTTTTTACATATTCCCAGCATTAAAAACTAAATTCAACAAAACTTTCAACTTTTATTTGTTATTTTAAACAGCATATTCATACATATACTTATTAAGAAATAATATTACTGTAGAAATAATGGATATATTTGAGATATACAAAAGTTTTGGTTATTTTTTGCACGTTTTCGCTTTAGGTTATGTGCAATATCAGCATTTTGATATGCATGATACATGCAATACGATTCAACCATCAAAATATTTATCCTCATGTTTTACGCTTTTCTGCTATCTCTCGGGAAAATTTCGAATTCTCCTTTGCGAAAAAAGTGTTTTCGTATCTCAGCCACCACATCTGAAAATATTATCCAGTTAAAAAGTACTGCATCGATTGGAATAAATGGTAATTTGAAGGTGCTAAGTTGGATAATACACCATGTGCGGAAAAACTTTCCAGCCCAAATCCGAATGGTTTGCTGAATACGAAAAGCATATATAGCTTTTCATTGGTCATCGCTTTCATTATTGTTTTTCGAAATATGTTTATTATTAAATCATGACATGACGTTTTATTTCAATATCAATTCTTCAAAAACGTAAAATAGCAAGAATTTATTTGAAGTTTAAATAATATCAGAGCGCTGAAGAAAATACTAAACATTTACATACACTTAATATATGGCGAGCACATTGTGTTAATTTAAAGAAATACGCCCGATGACATAGTATATCCACTTAAAACTTGAAACTGTATTTCGAAAACTTCTATTATTAATGCCGTGCATAACGATTAATTTACAAAGATAGAGGAAAATGATTATGTTGACATTTCCGATCATTATAACTTCTCTAATCGACGCGAGAAGCAGAAGCAATAATCTCCTTTCTTGTACGACACTTGTACCCTTATAATTGAGGAAATTAGGGGCGCCCTACGCCACTGTGAAAAGGGCCGCTCTCTGCGTTCTCCTTTCATGCTAAACTCTCGTACGGTCTTCCGCGTCCCCCACTCCCCATTCCTCTATCGCGTTGCTCTCCGCCTCGTAAAGGTTAAATGCGTCTGGCACATTGCGAAAGGGTGGAAGCGAGACGGCGCTCGTAATAACATCTTGCACCTGCGATGTGTCCTGTTTGCATGCATTTCTAATATATCGCATACGCATACACACACACACACACACACACACACACACACACACACACACACACATATGTATGTATGTATGTGTATGCGTGAACGTAGTATCCGCACGCAAGGTGCGATCTTGCTGTTGCAAATACCTTCCGGTATACAAGAAATTGTGATCTAAAAGAATGTCGCACAGTAAACGCTAGGCATTTTACGAATTTCGCAATCAATTTGAAACATCTTAATTTTCTCTCCATCGCGATTTGCTTAAATTAAGATTGCGTTATAAATTCCGCTTGAAATTGAGCAAAATTCTTTTGCATCGCGTGCAACCGTGTAAAATCGAAAAATGATCGGCGCTTACGTTATTAGAAGAAAGTCGCGTTGCTCGAAAGATCTGTAGCTGGACTGTAATTCTGGGACACCCTGTAGATAAACACAGCGTATATCTCTGTCCGCCTTTCTACATGGTGCAGCGTATACGTACTCCCACGTATATGTATATGTGTGTATGTATGTAGTATGTATGTAGACATGTATATACATATCGCTCTGCTGTACACTCACCTTTCGGACGTATATATCGGCGCAGAAGCTTTCCTGGCTCGACTAAACGAGCGTCGTTCCTACTACCGGCTGGCCGTGACACACTTCTTCCGCGTCGGCAAGAGAGTCGAGTACCAACCGTCACGAAAATCTCACGAGTTTTCGGATCGCGGATCGCGCGGTCTTTCACCGGAAGGATGAGACTCACCTTCCGCAAAGACAGCGGTTCGCTCAACAGATATCTCGCAGGTACGGGAATTGATCTCAGGCAGAGTTCAATTTTCGATATTAGAAACGAAAGTGCATAAATTGTGAAAAGTTGAATGAAAACTTTGGTGTTTTTGACTTTTTTCCAGAGCAGATATATCGAGGAATGTTTAATAATCTCAGAATTGTAAGCTTTACATTCAGAAATACAAGATTGTGACAGAGTTTAATTGAACGCCGTATTTTTTTACGGTTTACCATGAACTATCAAAATTAAACTTTAAATGAGGAAATCTCATTTTTTAAGCAGTTTTAAGGAAACCCTACTCAAAGTTGAAAATTAAGAAGTTCTATAAAACGTTTGTAAACTAACTCCAGATTGATCAAATCTTTATTTCTTATAATCTTTTTTATTGGATTTATTGGATTTTATTGCGAGAGAGCATATAAATACACGCTCTTTTAGATAATAATACTATGCTTTCGAAAATATGTCTCAGGGAATTGCTTTTGCGTGTATATAGTTGAAAATAATGATGTAATTTTCGCGGTAATTGCACCATGACAAATTCCGTTCAATTGACGTGTCACCAAATAAAAAACGTATTATTTTGTTAAATAAATATGAAAAAAAGATTCAAATATTCCACCATTAATATTGTTTTAAAATAATTCGTGAGATTAAACATAAATCCGTCATTTAGCTGAAATGTCGATAAATAATTTATGCCACCCGTCATCGCGTATCTCAAGCGTGTCACGACCCGTTTAAGAAGCGGCGATTTAATGGCTTGCCAATTTGTTGTGCAAAATGTACACGTCACTGTCATCTACTCGATTGAAGGTATGAAAATTAGTAGCGTGTGGCGAAATATTCGACGACGAGAGACGATTGGTCTATCGGTACCGGTGACACTGATGACATGTTTAAGTCGCCGTAATATCCAACCAGCCATTATAAACGAATCAGCGTGATTTAATGCACGGGTATTTGCGACGTACGCGCGCGCGCGAGTACGTTAGAACCTTCGCCATGTGACGCACATTGCGCGAGAGGAAATGCTAGTGCTTAAAGTCGAAGGTCCTGACCGTTGGGCCTTAATGAAAAGGCAGCACATAATGTTACAAAGCAGCATGTAGCAATCATCTGTTTTCTGTCAGAAGTCAGTTCTGATGCGTTGTAACATTAATTGTATTTACTCTTTTATTATAAAGACATAGACAAATTATTTGTACTTGTGCGCTTATATGTTGTTTACATATTTATCTTTATAAAAATTAATGCATGCATATTGATGAGCTATTATACATATGTATATACAGATTAACATAGCTAAAAACCGAATAATCGCATTACACATTTTCAATAAGGTTGAATTGTGTAAAATACGACATAACAGGCACTTAATCAACTTGCGTCAGGAACAGTCGTCTATTCAAGGATCACTATCAGAATATTTTGTATAATTCCATTTCCGTACGTCATCGAATACATTTAGGAATATGCTTGGAGATACTTCATAGTTCACTCGATTCGGCTATTTAGGAGCACAGCGATATTAACATGCGATAATATGCCTATAACTATGCATAAGCATTGGATAAACAATCTATATAGGTAATTAGCAATGTACGATGAATAGCGCGATGAAACATGTTTTTAACTATATTCCTAAGTCTCATCGAAACATGAATTCTTAATAGCAATATTAATATTCATTATATTTCGAAAATAATTGGTAATAAATTTTGCAAAAGTGAACAAACTTTTTCCAACAACTCTTCAAAGAAAACGCTGTAAATTGTTCAAATTAATTAATCGATTACTTCTCTTTTAACGAGTTTCCCTATGTGTAAAACCCAAATTGTCAAAATTGCATCAAAATCACACGTACAAATCGATAAATGTTCTTTTATTTGATAGTTTACTTTTATAATAATTAATGAAATTCTTCCGAACAAAGTACAACACGAATACATAAATTTTTCGTAGTAACAACAATGCTTTACATTAACATTAATATCGCAACAACAGTTTTCCATCATCCGGTAACCTCGTACACGCTCGCGTATACACACATTCTATACTATTACGCTGTTATTCGACTATTCGTGTGGCAACTTACTCGACTATTCACAGCCTAATGGAGAGCTCTCGGTTACACAGATAACGACGATAACCCGCATTAACGTGTAACATGACGTGCTCATAACGTCCCGCGTGTCGGCCGTTTACGCAGCTCTCCGTCGCTTTGCCGTCGGAAAATGTTACGCTCCTGACAGTCGCTAAATGTTACACGCAGATTCGATAGCGCTTTTAACGCAAGGTCAACAGCATCTACGCCGTTGCGCACATTATCGCACGCACGAACGCATGCACGCACGCAGGTATGTACGCACAGCTCACCCACACACTCGCGCGATCATCGACCGACCTGAAACGGGCAACGGAGAGAAGAAGCGGCGGAGGCGTGCACGTTTCTCGCGCTACACACGCTCCGTGTGTGCGTGTATACGTGAGCGCGCGCGCGTGACACCGACGGATGGACACGTCTTCGAAAAGTCCATCGTCATCGTGATATCGCCGTATAGATTATACTCGCGCGCGCACGCATGCCTTTTATTCTCGCGGCGCAAAGTTCAGTCGCCGCCACGTGTTGCGGTACTTCACGCATTCCGCCGCGTAGCTCGACACCGCGCGCTAGCCACGCGCTATTCGCTACGTCTCGTTGATTTCTAGTTCTCCGCATTCCGCTTTATAAACACACCAGGTTAAACCGGAAAATTCAAATACAAGAGCATAAAAAGATGTTTGTTATTGTACAGCAGTTATCTATATATGAAATGCAATCTCATTATATATATGTGTCTGTCAGTTTCAAATAGTTAAATAGTTAAACTAATAATATAAAGCAAACCGGACACGTATATTTGCCCAGAATGATTGATATTGTATTGACGGACAATCTAGAGTCCAAAGTACTTCGAGTTTTGCAAAGTTTAACGCAATAACTTTTAGCTAAATGTGATTCGTAAAGATACTGTTTATAATGCATAACGTGATGTCTAATATATAGTTTCTACGATCCAAGAAGTATGTATGTACGCAGGAAAAATTATTCAAATTTCCCACAAAGAATATTGACCATTACACGCTACTATCATTAAACATACATATGTAAACTATTTTTTGTGCATTAAAATTATGTAGAACTATTTTTAGGAAATTATGATGTAAGAAACATGGCATGATGTGACGCACAGAGGGATTATTTCTAAAGTTCAAAGTTGAAGGTTACACCGTCGACGACCGCCGATAGGCAAGCACATGTGAACGATGATATAATTATACCGCAAATGCGGCGATACGTTCGTCGAAGAAACGATTTTTTCAGTCGTATCTTCACCTAACCGATGACGTTCTGTCCTCTCCAGAAACCCTTGGAGGTGCGTCCGAGTCGCATCGAGATAGAAGCAGCCGTGATAACTCTCGTAAGGGCTCTCGGTTTCATGGATTCAAGCCAGTTTCATTGGCCGCATTCAGCGCACACAACAGTTGAGTGTGCGCTTACTGCTATCGGTACATTCCTGTAGATTTATTTCCTTTAAATCTGAAGGTATAGTCCAACCATAAACACTAATTACTGAGCGCTCCCGCAACTGTTGTGTGCGCTGAATGCGACCATTCACTCGGTGACATGATCGTCGAGTTGCGTAACGCTCCGTTTCGCCTAACCCAATCTGCTCCACTCGCAGACCACGAATCGCGACCACGCAAACACGAGTTGCACAGATGGGCTCCTTGTCTGAGTTAAGCTTAAGATTAAGGACAACGTTGTGAAAGATGAGAGTTATCTAGATAAGCGTGCACCGAATGACCTCCGTTCAAGCATGTCGAATCGCGCTAAAAAAAATCCCACTGATTTACGTAAATGTGACGATAACGTTTGTAGATGTAATCGTGACGAGTCGTAGGACCAGTTTGAAGTTGACTCTTTCATAATCTTCATCTGAAGCCATTTCAATCATAATCGATTATCTTTGAATAATATATGCTTGAGAGTTAAACCAACGTGGTTTAAACTAATGCAGAAAGTGTAACGTGTAATATTTCAAAAATTTTTCGAAAAGTTGATAGACGAAAAAAACGATGCCTGGAACTCCTTTCACAGCGGTTTTATTTTAAAATTTTTATAAAATGCGGCTGTATAATTAAATATCATCAAAGATTAGAACATCTCTCTTCGCATTCTTCACATTCTTCAAATATTGCTCCATAATAATTATCATTCTGTTTTATTTATAAAAGAGTTTACGTTTCACAAAACTTATAAAATCACGCATCTTTGTTCCTCAGCGATAAAAGTCGTTCTTACGATAAAGCCTGACGATGTTCCGAAATCTGCGAAAGCTTACATAAAATGAAGTCAATTACATAAACGATTAAACGTTTTATTTATGAAGAAACCAGTGTAATTTTTTTTAGAAAAGGAACTCAATATTTTTGCATCTATACGATAAACTCATCCATTCTGCGTCCTTTCTTTACGCATGCGATGCACAACGACGCGCACGTTTACCTGACGGATGGCATTACATTAGAATGAGCATTCCGTCGATATACCGATGCCACTGCACAGCGAACGCAACAGTGCATTGCACTTCTAACCTCGAAAGAGAGCTCGGCGAGACGTGCCAATTACAACGCCACTCGCATGTTAAACGCGATCCCTTTTCTGCGCGGCAGTGGAGGCGGCAGCGTGTTGGCGACGAGCGCGACAGAGATTCCGCGCGATTTTATGATTCGACACTTCTTACGCAACGCGTTTTATCGGAGTTATACGAGGGAATTCTTCACGATAGTTATAGACATTCCTTCATCTCTCTCTCGGTGCGCTATTATATTTTTTCCCCTAGTTTTATTCTATAGATTGGCGGGTCCGATCGGTGATAAAACGGGAAAAAAACAAGGCGGGATATCATAACACGTGTAACCTGCCGGCGATTGTATCGTTATCTTGCACGTTATTACTACTGACCGTTTTTAAGCGCCCGCATTGTAGTGCCGCTGGGAAAACTCATTGAAACTCATGGGAAATTGTGAACGGCTAAATATATTTCAAATAAGAAGTAATTTCCAACGAATTTTGCTTCATATTATTAATTACTTCAGTTACCTAATTTACTTTTCAGTTACTTACAATTATTCTTGATAATAGTTTATTTCTGACGATTTCTTTTCATGATATTTATGCAATTATATAATACTTATGTTGAAACCTGCGCCAAACCAATGCATATTGTGCGTATACGCAATGTTTTACCATTGGTTTCAGCAGCTGCAAAAATATTTTGTATCACCACTAGCTTTGGCAATGTTGCCAATTGTTTTCCTCTCAATTATGCCAATTTTGTAAATTGTGCTCCATGTGAAATGATCGTTATTTATAAAACTTTATATGAGCTAGGATAAAAAAGTGCAATTTTTGTGCAAACTTCCACGAAACCGTTATATTCTCTGTTATTGTTACAGCATTAACAAGTGGAATTGATTGATACCAAATCAAACACAAAAGACATGCGAAAATCAAACTTACAGTTAGAAAATAGTTGGAATATTTGTACGTACAGTTAACTCTCAGAATTCCTATAATATATAATTGACCTAATGTACCGAAATGTCGATTTAAGCATCGACGATTTCCATGGGTTCGCATTCCAACGAATTGATCATCCGTGTAATTGATAATTCGAGAGATTTGTATCTCGTTTTCTGTATGCGACGTATGCCTACCGTGATATATACGTATCCGCAAATGTATGTCACAATCCACCATGGCTGTCGGTATTTCATCTGAAAGTGTACTTCTTGTCCAATCATGCATCGCGAAAATATTCTGTGAATTATTCTGATCCGATAAAAGTGTAAAACAAGTGTTTCCACGGAACTGGTCGCACGTCGATACTTACCAAAAGGTCAGAAGAAATGCCGATCGTTCGATCCGCTTCCTCAAAACAGACCGTCTTCGTGGTATCCCGTCAATCGATACCATCGCTACCACCGTCGCCGCATCGGCGGATCGATGAGGACGATGATTACGGAAACTGAACGATTATCGCGCCGGTTATTACAGAGTCGACTACCGGTTGGTTGGTTGGTTGGCTGACTGGTTGGTTGCTTCGCTGCTGAACGTCGCGGAAAGGCAGGCAAAACCATCGACATCCGCCATTCCCATCGCAAAAATCCACCCGAACCATTCCTCCTACGTGTCCTTTGTTTCTTGTTCCTCCCGCTCGTCCTTATCCACCGTGCCTCCCGGATCTTTAGCCACGCGTAACGAGAGATCGTGTTTTCTTTCCGCACCACGGCACCTCGTCGCCCATAATTCATTTGAGATGCGGAATACAGAACAGGTCTTCTCCTCCTCCTTTCTTTCTTCGAGCCATGATGGTTAAAGACCATACCATCGCACGCCATGCCACTTTACGTCGCGTCGCATCGCACCGCACCGCACTGCACTGTAACGTGTTGTCTCTTATTCCGCAAGGCGATCGAGCATCGCCTGAAGGCGACATGCGTCCTCCAACGAAGGACATGACCGACGTTTCATTTTCATCCTGCCGACATTTGTGAATGGGCGCACGGGCCGGCGCTCGCTCCATTTGGCACTTGCAACAAATTGGACCAATTGTTGCGACACTTACGAGATAAGAGTTACATAAGCGGACGATATGCGGTTGCAACGGGCTAGTCTTTTGCGCACCAATCTGGCGCGTGACGAGGTACAAGTTAGAATGTGTAAGTGAGGGTGTGCATAGGTAGGAAGGGCAGCGCACGTGTCCGCGAACGAGAATGATATTTCATGAGAAAGAGTCGCCGTCGTATCCGATACCTCGGAACGACCAATTTACTAAACCAGTATTCTTTATTAGTATATTAAATCTGTACATGTGTTTTTCTCGCCACAACATCGTGTCACATAACGATGTCGGTCTTGTTCCAAGTAACGACGTATAAAACAAAGTTATTTTCTACATGTCAAGTTGTTAATTCGTTTATTTAACACATGGATAACTGATAAATGTTTTTCTGATTTTTATTATTATTTAGATTTCTTGTTTTAATTAAAAAAATTTTTTTTTTATACATTTAGGCTTGGTTCACGCTCAAAACAAAATTCTCTGATTCTTCGTTTCGTCTTTGCACGATTTACATTCAGTGTTGAAGTGACAAATGATGTTGGAAAGAAATTATAAAGAAATTTTTAATCAGAAGCGAAACGTTTCAACGCGTATTCGATGCATAATATAATACTATATATATTTACACTATACACTATACATTATTATATAAAAGAATCATTTTGCATCTCACGTGTCAATACAAGTGGAATCCTTTTATTATCTTCATTCTGAAATAATATAGGTATATTTGAAAACATAAAACAAGATTATGATACATACAAGTAAAATAATATTTCACAGCTGGACTCTAGCTGTGACAAAGCTTTACATTATTATACGAAGAAAGAGATAAACAGACCAATAGTGAATGAGAAACAACATATATCGTCTCGATTACGGTACGGTCTCGATTATGATACGACTTTATATTTCCTTCTGAAAGCTATATTGCTCATTCGTTACAGCCACTTGACTAGCAGGCCCGTTTTGTAAAGAAAATGTAATGTAATTTTTTAAGGATTATTAACATGATTATTAAAAATACCACTACTAAGATTTTACTTTGCCTATAATTCACAACAAGCATATTGTCAGAATGTTGCAAGCAGACGACGTGCAATTCATACTAGTGCATTTGAGTCAGAGCGTAAAACATATATACGAGATACAAGATCAACGTTGTGTCATTTTACGCAATTCCCACGAGAAAAACAGGCTCGTGTGTAGAAAGAACATCTTATTACATATAGCATATTGCGTTAAAAATAATATTTTTACCTGGCAAGTTTGAATAATGTATCCTCTTACATCTCAGCCGAGATGTTATTCTTGTTTATCTTGCGCTCGTATATTTTTTCTGTGCATAAGATGAGGTATGTTGTTCAAATTGAATTAAATGATGTATATCTAATAAAATTTAACAAACTTCGACATTTGATCTTTAAGAATTTCGGGGGTGTGTAGCGTCGATTTGGTTTTGTTGCTTAAACGAGTGGTCATTCGCGGCGATTTCGTGTTCCTTCGCGATCAAACGAGACGCAGAGCCAGTATTACCGGCAATTTTCGTCTGCTACGTACGCGATGGCGGTGCTGGCGGCAGTGTACACCAATAGTGCACCAAGAAAATTGCCGCGCGATGCCCCGGCGATAAAAGTGGCAGACGTGCCTCGGGGTACCAGGTACCCGATCGGTCGATCAGCTTGGCGAGTCAGAGCGAGCGAGTGAGTCACTTCAGTGCTGGTCACAGTCAAAGTTCCTTGCCGCACGAGCATTAATTCTGCCACACCAGCGTCAATTTCCGTTGAAGGATTCGCGGGACAGAGAAGAGCGATCTGGCCAAGAGCCAACAGTTCCTCGCATTCTCGTCGCGATTTTTGAATACGCGAGTTTTCATTGGCACGCCGTCCCGCGTGCTCTTCCCGGGTCTTGAAATGCCACTTCTTTTCCCTCTTCCTACGACAAATAATTGGAATATTTTGGAGGATTTGTTTATTGCGAAGTTACTCTATAAATTTCTTGGAGAATCTCACTCTTTTGGAGTGAGATGTCACTTCAAGAAATAATGAAAATACCAGTCGAAATGAGTGAAATTTCATCTTTTTGAAAAAGTGAAGTTATTCACTCTTACTTGAAATGAGTCTTCAACTCTAAAAAAAGTGTCATATTTCACAAAGCAAAGCTAATCAGTGAGCGCTCAGTGATTTTTTAATATAATTAGTTCTTGCCTTTAGATTCGTTGCAGAAACCAATCATAATGAAAAATTATTGAGCGTTCATTGATCAGCTTCGTCTTCTGAACGCAGCCTATGTGGTATCCTAAAACCTTCTGAACAGAAACGGGAAAGATTTCACTCTAAGTTAGTGCAAAGTTTGAAGCTCTAACGACTTCACTTTAAAAATAAGAGTGAAACTCTTCACTTTTTATCTTAAAGTGAATGAATTCACTCTATTGGCGTGAATATTTACTCTATAGGAATGAACTGGTCAGTAACTCCATGATTAAAGTGAAAATGGGCCAGATTTTCACTCCAAAAACTTTCGAGAGTACGTGAGAAAAACCCGAAAAAGAGTCGATGACGGCGCGTTAATTGAACTGATTCGTTCAATTGTGCGTAGAAAAGGAGCTAATCAGACAACTCGAGGAGCACAAGAGGCTGTAGTCGCGGCGGACTAACTCTTGGCTTATTTACTTAGTCCATTTGACGTCACCTCCACCTACGCTCGTGCCAAGAAAGTAGGCGCATCTCCTTGCGAGCTGAACTAAGCACAGTCGAGATCAGAATTTTATCCGAATGAAACTTGTACCGAATTCAATCCATTACTCACCATCGGATACGTCGTTGAGTAGGAGAGACAGAGAGCGGGAAACGAGGGGCGAGGACAAGAAATAAGGAAGAAGGGGAGAGAACCCGATCAAGGAACGAAAAGGGCAGAGATGGGAGCAAAAAGTGACGAGGGCATATATACCGGTCGTGCGATGTAGCTAGAAAAGACGAGAGGGAGACAGAGAGATAGGGAATTCGCGTAGAGAGAGCGAGGATGAGAGGGGAATGCCCAGCAGTCTACCGGTCGTCGCCGGAGACCGCTCGTGTGCTGGTTGGAGGTTCCATCGGGATGGAGGGAGAACGCTGTCGGGTAGTGTTGGTGATGCTGGGGTGGTGGCAACGGTGGTGAAGGGATGTGCCGAGGGGGAGATTTCCCGAGTGAAAGAGGAACCGGGAGAAAGAGAGATCATGATAGCGCGGGAAAGGGGTACGGAGGATGAGAGGATTTAAATGGGAGAGAAGAAGGGTTGCGATCTCGCGGAGGGTGGGAGAATGAAAGAGAATGAGCGAGGGGGAGGCGGAAGCAAGATGGACACAGTGGGGAATCCCCGCGTGCGCCAAGCACCCAGGGTGACTCGTCACTCCGCGAGTTGGGGTTGGGTTCGTCCCCTCTTCTCCCTCCCTCCTGCCCCGCACCATCCTAGCCAGGGGGATTGGTCGGCTCGTATGGGGTGGCGATAGTGGGTGCTGGGGTCGCGAATCGTTTCTCGGCCATTTCACCTCGACTTCCACCAAAATAGAACGCGTGGATATCGCGCTATAGATCTGTACTTTAAGAATTAATGTCGCAAAATGTGGTTCCGCCGTTTAATAGAAATGTAAATTCCGCATCTCGACGTCACGCGGTCGTCATCACGCAGAATCTCGACGTACCGATATCGCTGAGAAAACGTCACTTTTACAATTTTACGAATTCCGAAAAAAATATTAGAAAGTAGTAATAAATATAATAAAGCTTTGAATGCACGCATTTTTGAACTATTTCTGATAAATAATTATATTCCTTATAAGTAATAACTCGGTCAACATTTATCCATTTCTTGTATATAATTAAAGATTAGTACACATATATAGACCCATTTGTTGTGTATATTTCAAAGTCAAAGAAGTTATAACGGGAAGAATCGAAGAACCGTGAACTAGAAGTTCGCCTAACATGTTACAAACGAAATATTTATCGTCCACTATATTTCTCGCAAAAACGTCGTTTAGAAACTATGGACGATCGGCGAAGTCGTGATACGGTAACGAATGAGTTGAATTTCGTGGGTACCATGGGGCCGGTGCCCCAGTCCTTTTCCCCACAGCGACAGCTGGGTCGATATATGGCGACGTTGCCGAGTGTGAACCCTGGAACGCCTCGCACGCGTTCCGTCGACGCCGCCGCCACTGTCGCCGCCTAGCGTCGCGAAACTTTCGGCCAACGCGTGATCGCACGAACGCGCTATGCTGCGGTCAATAGCTTCTCCGTACCAATTATGCGCGGGTAGAGTTCCCGATCCCTTTCTATCCCAGAAATGTGCTCGCCGGTCGACCTTGTATTTATTTACGTATCGAAATATATCGGCGGGAGGCGGCTGGCCAGCCGACGCGCGCGTTTCGTTCGCTCCCTCCGGTCCCGAAGGGGGCGGGGGGGAGATTCCGGTTTTGCACGCGCGCGTCGTCCGGAGATGAGACCGGGGGGCCCCCGCTTCGCTCGAGTTCATATACCGGTACTATGGTCGAATGGGATGGGGTGGGAGATCGCGGGAATTTCCCGCCGTCATCTCCGAGTTTGATGAAACGAAAACAGACACCAGCAATTGATCATTTCGTGAGTTCGCATGTTGCAGGGAATGAAAAATCGGCGGGGATCTACGATATTTTCTCTGCATAATGTTTCCACAACAACATTATCGCGTTTTTCGATGTGCAAGCACGTCGGTCGACTTAACACCGCTTCATTCCGGAAAAGCGTTGCAACGATTTACAAATAAACAGAAGGGGCAACGCGCTGCTTTAATCATTGCACGGGCTATCGCGAGATTACAATCTCTCCCGGTAACGTATTTTTGTTAGCATCGCAGTCAATCGAACCGGTTGGTCGACATTTGGAACCGTCGCAGAAGATAACTGCCGTGTGATTACGGCGAAGTCGGATTATCAGAGGCGCAGACCGCGAGCGAACGGGCGTCGAGGGTCGCGCTTGGAAAATGCGATCGATCGTAAGCGCATCGCGCAAGTCGCAAATTGCGTCGTCGCTAGGATAGTTGAAAAAAGTGCCATCGATACTGCGCGCATGTACCACCCTCACTGAGCAGCGGTCAACGCGACAAGCACAAACGAACAAATGTTATACGTACGCGCGTGTGTGCACCTGCCCCAAAGACGGATTGCGAGAGCGATCCAGCGTCATCCAGACCAACGCCGCTCCGCATTTTTATGCATCGCCGTCCGCGGTTACCTCCGTGTTTGCCCGTGAAGTTCGCAAGGGCAGATATGGCCGGCGATAAATAAATACCTGGGAGTACACCGTGAACGCGCCAGCCGGTCGTGGATACGCGTGCACACACCAACGAGAGCTGCATACGTGTGACCCAGTCTCACCGCCGACGGAACTATGTGGAAAACATTTTCCGATATACACCGCCGCTCGCCGTGCGGCATTTTGCCGTGGGACTGTACCGAGTGGGCGTATTACCGTGTCGCGCACATTAACGGACGTACATGCTCGCGCGGAAACGACGGTGCCGTTCGATTCTATTGTCAAATCACACACGTACACATGGCCATCGGTGGACTATTATTACACGCTATGTACAGAGGCGATCAAAATTTTACGACACCCGATGATGCTCGTGAGATAAGAATATATTCTTCGCGTTATTTACGATAAGATCGTTCGATCGACCGATTGTACAGCAAGACGCAATACGTAATAGAGTGAGGAGATAAGATATTATTGCAGTGTATGACGAAAAAGTGAAACGAAAATTTAATGTATCGTTAGAAAACTCTGTAGATGGGGGAGATACAACTGCATTGGAAATGCCAGGAACTTTTAAACATCTAATTAAATTAACCATATAATTCTTATATGATTGAAATTATAATTCTCAAAATATAATACAATAACTCTGATTTTCTTGGAGATAACTCCAAGATCGTTTGGTCACTTGATTTAATCGGGTACAGAAGAACGGCGAAACAAATAGCGTAAAAAAAAGAAAATGAGAGATAACATGAGAGAAAGAGAAAGAGAAGGAGAGTGAGAGAAACAATACGCTAATCTTAGGATGCATTAATTGAGTTCGGTAAAATTATTTTGAAATCTAGGTTTTGAGGTCCGGATCGATGACATAGTCACGGGGAATATTGGATTACAATCCAAAGGTATCGGCGATGTCGGAATATTTTATTTCTTGACGTTTGTTTGGCAATTTTGTAACTTCTTTCTCTTGTTGTACATGTACAATCTCTCTTCTCCTTGCAAATATTTCAATAATGGATATCTTATTCGACCCCTATTAGCTAATGACCTGGTTAAACTCCAATTCTGTCACTCTTTTTACGTGCTGGTAAGAATTTTAATAATTCAGCGACTCCAAAATCCAACTCGATCGCATTTTTGAGGTAAATCAGTGAATTTTAGTATCAGAATCTCAAATATCAGGGGAAGTTTACATATTACATCATGTAACTACGTTTTCTATTGCTTATTTAAATTCACGATTACAAACAAAAAATAAAAATTTTATATATTAAAAATTCTTCATTCGTAAGTTTTTAGATTTACAAATATCGAGGTATAAACAAATTTATTATTATTTATAATTATTAGTTTTTACGAGTAAGATGTACAGTCTTGGAAATTAAACGTCTCGTTCAGTAGACAGCTGCAGAAAGTTTTGTTCGCTACGAAAAATGGGGATGCCACACCATGGCGTTGCATTGTGTCGTAAGCTTCTATGATTTGTATGGCATTCCATGGAAGCAGATACCATTGTGTCCCGTCGGCAAATTGGCTTTTGTCAAAAAAAATTGAAACGGAAAGGATTCACGCATCGTGACATACGTATTGGAACGTTTCGCATTGAAGAGAGAAGCGTATTCAAAATAGTCGATTAGTACCTACACACCATTCATGCATTTCATCGCGGCGCATCTGATTAACTTGTTATACGCCTCTTAATCCCGTTAAAATTGACGTTTGTGCTCAAAGAAATTATCTGGATTAGTGAGTTCCAAAAACGCGTTACTCCACAAAATGTTCGCTTTCCTCAAAATAGTAAAACTTTGATTATACATTAATGATTAATCTAACTACATGAAAACATACTCATTTTATTACTATATTAGTTATTTGCCCTAAAATAGTCTTGCATAAACGTGTACAAAATAAACGATATATTTACAATGAAGACTCATTTTGAGATTCATAGACGATTGATTGTTTTAAGAAGAGTGATTCACTTAACGAAAACAGATCCGTGTGACTTCGATCACGGTCGTGCTCGTCCTACGTTTAATTCCGCGTGGGCTCCCGGCGTCGCGAGAAAAATTTATGGTGATCGGTGCTCAACGAGAGAGCGAGGAAACGGTACCTTATCGCGGATAATCTGAGAACGTGGTACGTGAAGAGTGGTAGCCACCAGAGCGGCGGATAAAGCGGTAGTAGTGGGTGCGGAGCGTGCGAGCAGACAGGAGAGTAACCTTTCCGTTCTGAGGATATGGTACCTCGGATGCCAACGGTTGTTCAAGCCAAGGAAGAAGCGGGGCTTCTTCTTGGTACTCGTCGCATTGGCCGGCGTCTTCGACGTTACGTAATCTGTCCCCGCGTCCCTCCCTCTTCTCGCCTCAATCATCCACCTATGAGGCCAGCGACTACATAGGCAGAGGTGACATATGCGTAGTCTGCAGAGTGAGGAACTCCGGTGATTCGTCTTGCACGCTTAGGCGGGTCAAGGGGCTTCGACTTCGCAATGCTCGCTCACTAAGCATGAACTTTGATGTTTGTCTAACGGTCACTTAGCACAGCGCATTTTGCTCATCAATGGGTCATGTGAATGAAATGAACCCGATGCGAAACTTTTGTTTAGTGCGGCGAAACACATAAAAGTATTTTAGTTCAATTTTTTTGGTTTAATCATAGGTTTTTGATCAATCATAAATAAGAGATTCTAAGAAATACCGTGAGAAATAAAGAAGAACTACGCGCTGTACTACTGATGTTCGTAATCATAGTTCTGTACGCTCTTGCATAGCTATGAGTTGCTGACACTGACGGCTACAACTCGCAGAACCGACTTTGACGGCTATACACGCGCACAACTTCAGGACAAACAATTTTTTCGAGTTATACAGCACTTAAAAATTAATCTTTGCATAATTGAAGTAGTTGTAGTTTTTATGTTACACTTTCAAGTATATCTTTCACTCTTGTATAAAGTTATATTGCGTATATAAGTTATACATCAACCAGATTAACTTTCCCTTTGAAATCCATCGTGATGAAATCGATGCACATCACGTCGATAAAGTTCAACAATAACTGTTATAATGTTGGCGAGTGCACCGTCCGAATTCAGCGTTTCGATTATTCGTTTCTGCACTTTCAAATATATCTTTCACTCTACTTGTATAAAGTTATATTGCGTATCAACCAGATTAACTTTCCTTTTGAAATCCATCGTGATGAAATCGATGCACGTAATGTCGATAAAGTTCAGCAGTAACTGTTAATGTTGGCGATCGTGCACCGTCCGAATTCAGTGTTTCGATTATTCGTTTCTGCTGAAGTTGCGAGTGCCATTAATTCACTCGATGAATCATAAAACCACTTATTAGTAAAATGTTTATTTATAATACATTGACTGAATATCAATTTTCTGGGCAACGGAAATTACTCCTTACATAAAATATCTTTGCACGATCTTCGTGTAAAATATCTTTTTTCTCATATCGGGTGTTCAGAAATGCTCCATGTCGCTCCGGACGTTACCTCATTCGTCTTGTCGTAAAATACCGCTTCTACGACGTTCACGAGGATGTAAACCTGCGCGTGCACCTTCGCGTGCAACTCCGCGTGCGTCACGCGTAAGGTACTGTCGTAAAACGCAATGACGTCCATAAACGCGGTCAGCGTTTCGAGAGCATCAGCACGAATTGCGCCAATATCCAAGTCGCGCGAGTCGAAACGGATCGTCCAGAACGGAGAAAGCTTCCCGCGTCTTGCTCATCTGTCCGGCGGAACAGAAACGCCTCTTTCTCGTCCCTTGCAGAAAAAGCAGAAGCGTGTAATTAACATCGCTGCGCAGTAATTAATATATTACTATATATTAATTTTAATATATATAATTAATATATATACATGGAAAGATGTGGAAAACGTATGGTTTATTTGATCGTGAGTGGCATTAAGTAAATATAGTGGCATGGGGTATCATCCGCAGTTAATCCGCAGTAATGTACAAGCCAATCGTTGTATAAATCTTGTACTAGCGGCGGTAGAAATATCACGGCTGTCCGATGCTTCAAGCTCCATCCACGCTCTCCCTCAAGTCTGCTTCTGTATATTTCTCTCTGTCGTGTTTAAATTTTTAGGCACATTTGAACGCACACCCGCGTATGCACGGGCACGTGCGACAAAACCCACATGGCCGGTTTCGTTTGATCGGGGTCGACGAACTGTCAACGTGCCGAACTCCACGGTGAACTTTCACGTCAGCACCGCGGCGAATTCCGCGAATTGAAAATCTCTGGGGCCGGATGTCGCGCGTCGCGCCGTTGCAGAAATTCATCGTGCACGGCGAAATTCAATTACAGGAATGCGCACGGCCGATCGAGCGCAGTACGGGGAAATATGCTTTCTATCCGAGAAACCGCGACTTTTCCCTCGAATCCGCCAGTTGAAACCGAAAATGGCATTGCCAATAATGAAATTCGTTACAGCACGAAACGAAGGAAATTCTTTCTCCACCATGTGCATGTCACATGAGAGTTCCGTTGAAAATCAGTTGCCACGTAATTTCATATCTTCTATTCTTATTCCGACTTTCTATGTTATTATCCTGATTTGAATTTTAGCGTGTGCGCGTGTATATGTATGTGGTGTGTGAGAAATTGTACATGATACTCCGCGAGCGCTGTCTTTCCCACCATATGGTCGTCCAGGCGTTCAGTCAATCGATGCACCCCGTGGCATCTGCCTACCGCGGAAAACGGAACAATGCATACGCCGGAGAAACTGCAGTTTCCTGACGTTTCTGACGCGCCGTCGGCACCGTTATCGCAAGGTCGCGCGCATCGAATCCACAATCACGCGCGGCACGAACTGCGTGTGCAAATACTGGCAGTGCAACGAATTAAAGCCGAAACTCGTAATGCGCAACGGCGCGGCGCAGCGCGAGTTTCTTTTGCATTTTATCACGTGCACGGAATTTCATAAAAACGTTTCAAGACCGCCCAACGAATGGCATTTATACAATGTATTCAAAGGATTTTACTAATACAACGTTCACTAATATCTCTTTGAAGCATGGTGGTATGAAAAATGTCCCACTTTTTTAGTGCTTGAACGTACATGGTAGGACGTTATTCATATCACCTTTAAATCGTGAAATTACTAGAAGCATAAAGGTTTACATTCTGTCCCACTTTATAGTTAGAGACTATAGTTAGAGACTCTCAACAGATGACAGACGTCAATTATTTTTGTTTTTATTATTTTGCGTAATTTTTTATTTCAAATAATTAAAACTATTTTGTCACATTTTATAAAATTCCTGTGCAGCTAGGAATTTTTTTGTAAAATCCTGTGCTTCAAAGAGATATAACGTGTACAGCATGTTGAAGAGAAAAAACGAGAGAAGCTTGTCGCATTTCATACGGCGAGTGTGTTATTGCAATTTTACATTTAATGCAATTATGACGACCAGTTAAAGAGTAAAATCAGTTTGATTGACGCTGAAATATTTGAATAATAAAGCTATTAAAATCGTTCTATTAAAACCAGGAGAATCATTTTGTCCATTACAAACGCCGCTTAATACCGTGTTTTCCTTTTCTGTGTTTTATTCCGCGGACATAACATATCCATAGTTGGCGGCATGCGTATGCCGGAGGAAGCCCGCACGTAGGAAAATAAAATTCTATTACTTCCTGTTGACTGACAAAACAGCACGCGAGTTCGAATGCCATCGACGAGAATAGATCGTCATTAAAACAGAAGCCTCCCATAGATTTACGTCCGGTAAGCCACCCACTGCGACCCCGAACGAGAGCCAAGTCGATTTATGGACCGTTTCGACTTAGGGCCACGATCCACTCGATTCGCTGTTCTCTTTCCTCCTGCTAACGAACTTTCGAGACACCGACAAGGCTCCACACGAGCGTGACGAAAGCTGGATCACCCAAATCGTAAATCGTAAGAAAATGCTTCTTAGAAGGCAAGGTTAGCCACGTTTGAGATGTAACCGCTTTTTAGGAGATCTCTTTGTTTTCTGCGCCGGGGTCCTTTTCGGCGTCCATCATTAACTTTCACGATTACGCAAGAAATGGGCGAGCCAGTATTATTCCAAACTTCTGGCGCTCCAAGTTTTGTAATTCCGTATTTCGGAACTCAACAACGTAATTGAAGCGTCACAAAAGCGTCGTATCATTAATTACTTTTATATTTAGCGTACGCATCTCATGTTGCACGTAAGATTACACCTTAAATTTACTGCAACTCGTGCACCGATATGTTGCGGAATGTTAAAGAAGATAGCTCACAGCATGCAACATTGTTGCGCGACATGATGTGCGGTAAACCACGCGGGAACGCCTCTCGAAGCTGCTCCACACTTGAACCCGATTCCCGTCCAGCACACTCATGAACAAATAATTTCTATGCGCTATGAATTAAATATCGTATAATAGATGTATAATAGATAATAAGCGATACTATACATAACACGTCTTACAACAAGAATGTTAATATAAAAACGGCGGGATGCACGCGCAGGCGTAATTATTTTCTCATCAATTATTTTTCTCTCACAAATAGAAAACTTCTCTCCGATCGGCTTCCTCGTGATTTCGCTCGGGATAAAGCAGTTTCTCTCGCCCAAGTTGATATCGTGCATGCACGCGCGTTACGACGTAGTTTACCCCTAACGAGAACTCGTTTCTCCGCTGATATCATCATTCGGACCTCTCCCCAGAAACAAGTCCATGCTGTAATTCTCTACCACGCGTGTTTTCTTTCTTTTGTCTGGCCGGAGAGTCGACGAGATAATTGCGAAATGATTTCGTACGCGTTAGGAATACGCGGGCAGAGAGACACCGAAGATGATACATCGTGTGTTTTTTTTAAGTTTCCTTACGGGGGGAATACCACGTTTCTGCCTTTTCTTATCGCGTCACGCAATTGCCTTATCCTGTTCATTTAAGCTCCTTAATTAACAATAATTCGTTTGTCTTTTTTTTATATTTTATGATTTATTCGCTCTCCAATATCCTTTACCGCGTGATTCTCGGTTGTTTCCAAATATCGATAAATTTTAATCCTTCTCAGAGAGAAGTCCTTCCCGAATATACAAAATTTAGAAAATTGTTCCTTATTTGGATTATACTTTACGCATTTAAAATAAAAGTTGTGTTTACATGATTAATCTTGATGTGTTTATTATCTCTGTAGCTTGTAGAGATTTACAATAGCTTTTTGGAAGATCGATGTCTGCCACACGAATGCTCTCGTTAGGCGGTAAAGCGTTGAATATCGCAAAGAGTTGAGTACGAACTCCGTTTTTTCTTACTTCCTGTTTACGTCGATCACATTGTCTCTCACGATGGAAATTCGGTTCGCGTCGTGTTCATTGGCTGGGAAGCGATCGCGTAACTCTTTGAGGCGGTACCAACGCGTCGCGAGTGAAAGAAATGGAAGAAACACGCGGCGACGTCGCTTTTGCGTAAACATCGTGAAATCGTTGTTCTAGCACGTCTTCGCCTGGCATATATGCGTGTGTTACGTAGAAGAGCGCGCAAACACACATTCACATATACGTATGCACACACTTCACGAAGGAGAACCATGCCCAGCTGAGCGTGGTGAAATCGTCGGCTATATGGAGAGAAGGGAGCCCTAGAAAAAGGCAGGCCTCGGTGTGAACACCGCGACGGGAGGCTGCAGTTGCACGCATCCAGTGGCGTAACTCTTGCACCAGCACAGCCGCACCTTGCAAAACATTCACGTGTTCTCGCGCGCTTTTAACGCCGCGTTTTTTTTATACCTCTTTACACCCGTCACATGTTGCTTAATTCATCAACATCGATTCACGGTAACGATTAACAAACAATTGACTTCATGCTTATGCGTTTTTTTGCATAAGGTTATAGGTAATTCCTGCGACGTGAAAAGAACCGTCATTGTCAAGCGATTTTCAGCAACGTTATCCGTGTTCCTAAAAAGTCGCTTTTCGTCGTAAAAGAATTCGAGAAAAAAATACGAGACATGTGTACACGTTTTCACGCGCGTGAACCGACGCACAATAGTCGTCCGACTCCGACAATCGTTTCGAGGTGATATTACGCCATTGGCACGCACGCCCGAGCCTCCGTTCTTACTTGAGCCTTGGACCTTTTCTCTCTTCTGCCGACCTAAGACAGCCTCATGTCCCTGGCTTTCTTGTTCCCTTCGGATGTTCGTGAATATTGTCCAGGAGAGAAACTTCCTTCATCATGCAGAGCTGTACAAAAATACAATTGCCATAAAAGCATTCGAGACGGATATACGTTAAAATCTACACAAGGCACGAAAAGTCATTCCAGCACGATTGCTTACCCTGTCCCTGCACCCTTCGGACGATAACTTTGCAACTGCGTTGTAAAGCGGTTATGACTGCAGCTGGTTTTCAAGGGCTCTCGGTCGTCGGACGTGCCGTCGTTTTTCATCCGATGTGGACTCATCGCGATCGAGAATTTGCTGTGTGCGACCGTGTGCGACATTGCCGAACATTCTCACATGCGCCATCTTAGAAGTATGTATATCGGTATGCAGCATCGGTCGCAGAGTAATAATACGCCGCAGCCCACTCGCATCCTTCATCTCGCTTCTGTATCTTCTTTTCTGTCTTTTTCGCGCTTAACACGCAAGGGACGCAATATATAAGCGACACCGCGTGCAACGTCGGCTTTCTCCACGGGACAGGAACACGAACGACAAACTGCGGCGGAATATAGGCGCGGCGCCGCTCGTAATATCGACTACCGTTATTTCTTCTCGTTCTTCCGAGGTTCCTCCTCCTCCTGCTCCCCGTGAAACGATCAGACCTGTTTTCACAAGTCGTTCGAAGCTCTAAGGATGAGATAGTTCTTCGTTACGTTCCTCTCTTTTTTTCTCCGTCGAAAGCCGGTGCAAAGCGAATGCGAAAAGTTTGATGGAGGTGACGAATCACAAAATGATGGATACTGAAGCGATAGAGATATTTGAAACAGTGTATCATGAAAAGTTTGGGAACCACTGCTACGGAAGAATTAGACTTGGGACAGGTGCTAGGCATTTAGAAACCTGCCGAGCAGGCTGCATTATCCAGACGCAGTCTGATCTGGCTCGCGGAATATTCTCGTGACGGTTTATCTTCTAAGACTGTATTGTGTCTTGGTGCAGGCGCGTGCAACAGAATCACGAGGAGAATTTCCCCTATCTAAAGATTCGGAGTATTTAAAATAAAATCAATTTAATTTAATTTTATTATTCTTCTCATGCGGGAGGCTCCAGAATCGACAAAGAATGAACACGTGTAATCTTTTAGATTAAAATCTGAAGTCTATCTTCTTAGCAAAAGTGTAAAGAGAACATGTTATTTTGTGCAACTTTTCAATGTTTAGCATCCTACGTTTTAATAATTTAAAAATTCAATTCACGTTTAAAGTATTGAACTAAAATTTACTTTAGATTAAGTAATAAATGATCAACTACTCTATTTTCTATGTTTATTTCTAATTGAACTTGTACAAAGTAGCACAACTCATAATATCGCATAATCTCAATAAACGTGACTACGTAACTTTCATCGGTATAATAATGTTTAATAAGAGTCGATCGAAGATTTTATATGCATATCTCGTATATGTACATTTTTCGTCTCTGGGGCATTCACTTCGTTTTACCGTTCTACACACGTCATATTCTCGTGAAGAAAAGTGTTTAAGAGTCGCGCTCCGTCTCCGCAAAGATGATAACGAGCAGCTATTCGTGATATTCGTCGAGCGGAAAAATCCTAGCGGGAAGCCCGATGGCGCATACATAAACGATGATGCCTTATCCTCGCGTCTTTGTTGCACGGCCGTGTGAGACTACGCAATGCGCGTGAATGTGTCTCCCTGCGGCCTTTCATTCTCGTCCGGTCTTCTGCGTATCTGCATTAAAATAACGGCACCTCTGCTACGACATACAGAGGCAGCGTACGCGTCTCTAACGTGACTTCTCTGCCTTCGACCTCGAGCCTACGTCGTCTCTCCCGTAGCCGTTGGCTCCTTTTCTGCGTGACCAAATAGGCAGTTAATACGAAAACAATGGTGGAATTGTTATATAATAATTCATGCCGACTTACAAGAAACCCGAAATGTATGCTGTTATTCAGATGTTGAATTATTGAAGTTCTAAAACTGAACTGAACTGAAGTTCGAAAACGTTCTAGTTTGCAATTTGTCAAATGAATCAATATTACATAGAAATAAGTATATATCAAGGACTGGATATGTCCAACAAAAAACCAATCTTACTAGCATAGCAGCGACAGGAAGTACGAATTGAGAAAATAATTTATTAGGAAATTATTTTTCGAGAGAGAAGAAATGATACTGATGGGATATTTCCATTTTCTTGATACTGCTCCACATCCTGCCGAATATTGGATCTAGAAACTGCGTACCTAGAAACTGGCAAGAGAGAAGTGAATTCGATTTTGGCGATACCGAAAAATAGTGAAGCATGGAAACGGTTTAACTTATGCATGCCGTAACTACGACTCACGCGAGTCACGTTATACACGCCGTCCGCTCTAACTCTTCCCCTTCCCTATCTCCTCCTTTTATTTTTGCACCTGGATCACGTTGTATTGTTCGTTCTTGCTACGGGATGGACAGAAACGGAATGACAAGAGGTCCTGAAAAACGACAATCCAAGACAAAAGGAACAAAAATAAGAAGAGAAAAAGAGAAAGAAACTTCTAAGAAATCAGAAAAAAAATAAAGAAAAATAGGAGTCTTACGGAGGTGGAGGAAAAGGGAGAGAAAGGCACGTAGTGTCGGTGCTACGCGGTCAGAGCGACAGAGAGAGACAGGAAAAAGAGGTAGATGTTTTTCTTCCGAGGGATTTTTGCGCTGCCTTTGCACGTTCGTCTCTCCTCGGCAAAGCGGCACAACGCGCGACGCTCGCGCCACGCCGCGCCACCGTAAAAATCGCCCCTGTGCGCCCCGTCAACAGGAGTGGGGCAGGGGTTTGAAGAGGGGAGAAGGAACAAACGAATCGTCGGTATCCCGCGAGAGTCGGCATAGTTGACGGGTGGTGGGGATGCGATAGCGTCGGAGGGGCCGCGAGGGAGAGACCGAGTCCGGGATACGAGGAAGGATGATGGGGATGAAGTGGTGGGGCGATTTCCCTTGGCGCACGGGAGGAGAAGGGCGTCAGCTGCGTAGTGCCGGTTGGAGCGACGTACGGGACGAGGAAGGGAGATTGGGGGGAGCGGTTGGAACGAGGAGAGCTGAGTCATAGCGCTGTTGCCACGTTCCTCGCCGGCCTCGTTGGGGCGTCCCGACACGGCAGAGGCTCACGATGGTCTTCGCTTCTTGTGTCAGTGTCGTCTGCCGGTGAACGCGCCGTCTGCTTCAGGGATGGCCGACATTTCAGGGAGATATGCCGAATTGTTTTCTCGTATTCGTTCTTCTTACTGTTTTGCCACAATCGAGGATGCGCGCTGGTACATTGCCGCGTGGTGAGAATCTGCTTTCGATCAGGAACGATGCGAAAAATATCTAGTATCCATTTGTAGACACATTCACTGAATGTTCCAGGAGGATGTAAAAATATTCTCCCCCGATTAAAACGTTAATTTGACCAAGAAAGGCCTTTTACGAATGCAAAACTCGTAATGGAAGAACGCAACAAGAAATCGTTTCTTGTTGAGTGCTTGAATGTTTCGGAATAAAATATACGATCTCCAACTGCGATTGTTAGTCTTTGATAAAAGTTCAGTGTAAATTGTGCGTATGTACGCTTGTAATTTCTACATACGCGCTACATACTACCATTAAATCAAATTCTTACCAAGAATAACTACGTGTGTTTTTCGCAACCAATCCGAACAAGAACACTTGTGAGAGCATGTATAAAATAAATAAGAAATGGGCAGTAAATATTTTTATCAAGTACGAACCGTTGGTGATCTCCAACGGTATCAATGTCTTCGTTGCGTCGGACTGTACGACGTTTTATGCAGTGAGAGCCAGAGCAGAACCGTGAGAGAGCGGCGGAGGGCGGAGGAACAAAAGCCCTCTCTTCTCTCATCGCTCGTCGTCGCTGTATAGCGTACCTACTCTGCATTGTGTTCCTTTTTACCTGCGTTGCGCTTCGTGAAATCGCGAAACCTCGCATTGTTGATGCTAGATCGTCACACTCGTGAAAACCGGGGTGGCTTGTGCAATACGTTGCGTACGTCGCAATACGTGATCATACACGTATTCTATATGAGCGATAGAAAAGTCAGTGTAAAAATGCCATAAAATTTGTCCAGTTTCTTCGTTCTTTTTCGAAATAATGTCTTATACGCATCAGAGAAAAATATATAAAACAATGTTTCAAAAAAGAGAGAAATACGTTGACGATTACAATTTTACTATAATGAGAAAAAAATAGAAACTACGAATATTTTATTTTTTCTATTTCGTGGTTCTCAGAGGGTAATTTAAAATAAGAAACTTTGCGATAAATATCACTTGCTATCTTTACCAATGCCTCTATAAACAGAGGAATGACGGCGCATTGCGAGTGTTCTATCCGTTCGCGGGTAGGATAGATCGATAATTCGTTATTTATAACGCTGACGAGTTTACGGAAGACGAGTTTCTGCGTTTGTCTCGCTCCCACAGACTTCGCCGCGCGGGCCGATGTATTGATTTCCTGTACGTCTTCCATTCGAAACGGAAAGACGTGCGATCGTTCGAACGTCACCGTCGCGACGGACGGCGCAATTAAAGCGGCTCAGACACGTCGATGTAATCGTGATAACGTCCACCTGCAACTACGTGTCCGCCGATAACGCGGCACAATTTAACACTTCAACCAACGGTGACTCACCGACGCGGCAATGTGCGCCACTAGCTTTAAAATGAAATACAGAACGAAATACGCCTCTGAAGCTTGCGTTCGCGCAGCGAACGCGTTTCCGTTAACCGCACAGATTGTATTGCGTATCGACGTATCAATACCGCAAAACATTTATGGATCTTATCGTTTCATCTGATTAAAAGAATCGCGATAGCAGTTTGTTCACGTGATTACGTTGTACGTACATGTTACGTCGTCGATTCACGTTTGCGAGTGTCATTTCAAGTTTGCTCCAATCAAGAGACGCGAGAAACCAATAGTTGTCTCGTCGCGTGGGAGTTACTCGTGGAAACATCGCTTGAAAATTACGGTAAAACCGTGTCATTCCCTACAGCCATCATCATTTACTTGGAACGCACGGTGCCTCGTGTGCCGGCTTCGATCGAGGCACTATCCAGCCCGGACGGCGAGCGAGTGAGGCGCTGGCGTTCTCGTAACGTGGGAGAACACGGTGCTGACCTAGAGACTTCTCCGGTTTATGGAGACCCATGCTAATGCCGCTGCATAAAGCAGAACCCGTCGTGCGTCGACCACAAAACCAGCGGGAAAGGGAGGGAAAGAAAGAGAACCAAGCCTGGGAGCGAGTCTGCCCGAGTAAAATTCCTCGATGAGCAGGGTGAAGGGGGGTACGGGGGGTACGGGGGTGGAGGAGAAGGGTCGGCAGGAGCGATTCTGGAAGGGAAGGAATACGATTCACGGCTCGCCAGGCAACCAGCCACCGTGGCACTCGGTTCTTCTCTCTCCGTCGTTTACCCTCTTCTCTAGGCCGCTGCTGCTCCCCACCATGGGCCCTCCGCCCCGCTAGCTTCCCCTCCTCGGCTGCTTTCACTCATATACGAGTGCGACGTGGAAAAGGGCGCTCGTCGTGCGTGAGACCTCTACCAAAGCACTCCGACGAGTGTGTCTGTATGCGTGCTTCTTTTTTTTTCTCTATGGAGAGATACCGATGGGGGATAGGTGCGTCGAGGGGCACGGAGACGCTAGGAACAAGAACGAGGAAGGAGAGGCTCGGCAAGCGAGAAGCAGAACACGGTTGTGGTTATCCGGTATGCTGACGAGTCTCGAGAATTTTCTTTGGAGCTGACGAAAATGCGCACAATCTCGTGATATTCTCTTCGATGATAATGATGACGAATTGTTGTACAATTTATTAAAATGTATTTGTAGTTGCGATCTCGCAACACCATTGAACAATAGTACAGCTATGAACAAAACGTTTGCTTTGCTTTTAGGCAGAAATTTATCATTGCGTGTGAGAATGTGCCTTAATATGCGAAAAATTGCTGGGAATTAAGACTCCGCAAATAGGAAAAAAAACAAAAAGCACTAGTCACGAACAACATGGAGTATCTCACAAAAAGTATTGCAATTTCATCACGGGATATCGCGACTACGGGCATTCACTGATTCACTTTTACAGCGTGATGATTCGCAAACTCTCTGGAAAACTTTCGGACGATAACGATATCCGGGAAACACAGCACGTAAATCACATAGTAAAATGTCTCGTGTGCAAACAGCGACGCCGTAGACCTTCCTACACGCGAGAGACAAATGCGGGAACGAAGAATAGAGAGCGATTATGTGAGAGAGCGATGGTCGCCGCAGCGCGTCCGCCATTTCGTGCGAACATTCTTCCACAGATGCATACGTGGCAAGATTACGCATTCGCTTGTTTCTGCTTCAGTTTTCTCCCCACCGAGAAACGATCGAGACTCCAAAAATAATTGTCGATTCTCGAGATACTCGGATCGTCCAAAATAAAATCAGCCTCTCGCTTCTTCCCTTTTCTCGCTCATTTAACGATCGATTCCGTCGAATGTACGCGAAACTATCCGAACGCATCATCGACAATCCAGCAATGAGCAATGAGAAAACGCAAAAGCCCTTTTCTAGTCAATACGGTCAACAGGGGAACCACGCCCCGCCCAAACAGTCGACACAACAGAGGAGAAAACATATGGCAGGCATCGGCGACACGCTCGCTGCCTTTTTCAACATTCCTCGTTTTCTCTACGAAAAAACTAGCTTCAGCGCTCTTCGACTCGTGGAGGGCCCTAGTAAAATATTCCCGCAGGTAATCCGTGCGCAGGTTGTCCGGATCTCGACACAAAACCCTTATTCCCTCTTGCCGTCTGCACGAAACGATCATAACGACGGCTCGCTCCCGCGTGTGATGCGTAGAAGTTTCTATTGTTATTTTTTTCTACGGTGATATATGATCTATGAAAATGTGCAGCGGAAGTTATACGACTAAGTGGTAGAGAAGTCCTTCGGGAGAATAAGCCGAGCAGAGAGCAGATACGTGCGACTCACGCGAGATTAGACGAACGACTCCCCGGGAGAGTTCCGGAATGTCCCGATATCTGCGCCTGCGCGCATCCTTCCTTCTCGGAACGGCCAATCGACACGCGTCTCGTCCCACTCGCGCCGCAGTTTCCCCTACTTGGTGATATCGCCTTCGCTACGCGCACTCTCTGCACACAGGGTGTGCCAGAAACAACTCTCTTGAACTCTTTGTTTTCTTTAATTTTGTGCGAAATTCAATATCCCAAGTTCTCTACGACAGAGTGAAAACGAGACCTCGCTCTATGTTGTTCCTCCCGTATCTCTCTTCCTTTTTGCCCTTCCTTCAAAACTTTGCCGATTCAAAATTGCGCCGTGACCACGTCGAGACGCAAAGTGCGAAAGATATCGACTCTTCCAATGGCAGCGCCATGCAATTGGAGAATAAATCGATATCAGCGTTACTGGCCACTCTATTTACGTTCTGGGAAAACTTTCTCAAGTTAATTGTATCGTGAAATTTTTCAACCTCGAAGAAGCAAAAATGAAGAAGGAAAATAAAAATATCTAAGAAACTAATCAATTTAAATATCGTTTAAATCAAATCGCAATAAAAGAGATATTTCTTCGTTACTAACGTCGAACCTGTATGATTTAAATTCATGTTTTGCTCCCTACTAAAACCATTCTTTTGCGCAAAAGTGCGATATTTTAAACGGGAGTGCGCAGACCGAACGGTACGCTTCGTCGCGCCATCGGTGCAATCGATGAAGCGCGGAACATTAAAGCCGACGTTTCCTTTGGGACACCTTATACATCTACATGTCATTTCTTTCATTGCTCCCCCCCCCCCTTCCCCCTGTATATTGCCGTGTTCGAGCCACTCGGCGAGAGCCGTCATGGCCTCTCTGCAAAAACATCCGCAACGACTTTTATCTGTGCTGATCTGAACGTAGCGAGGGAAGACTTCGATTGAGGTCTCGTCTTTCTCTTTTCTCGCTTTTCTCGCTGTATCTCTCCCTCGGACTTTGTCTCTCTTTCGCTTCTTCTGTTTCTGCTTTAGACTTAATTTCCTGTGCTCGCATTGAGCATTGAGAGAGAGCTTTCTCGAGGTAGAAGATTACGGGGTCCTTATGCTTCTCGCATCTTTCCTTCTTTCTTCGAAATCCTAAACGATCCCGACGAAATCCCTTTTCGCGGCGCGGTTGCCGCGCATAGAAACGCAATGTTGCCACGCTCATAAGTGCTAGCTAATGTCTTGTTGACGGAGAACACTCAGAGAAAATAGGTAGCTTCTTAAAAGGATAAATTCCCTCTATCTCTTTTCACGCGATATAACTTAGTTTCTTAAAGTAAGGTATGATATCTAAGATAGTCAGAATTTATAAGTGCGGATAGATAGCGTAGGGTAGGGGTAATGGGCGGATTTGGATAGATATGTAAATTGCGAAAGTATGGAAGGTTGTATGGGTGGTTAAGTTACTTGCTGGAAACCAAGTCCCTGGCGAAAGCTGAAATATACTATTATCTGTCTATATCTCTTTTTACAAGTAGATAAAAAAACCGTTTCGACGAAACTGTGATGTAACTCTTTATTTTCTTAGTGGCTTCCGAATTTGTTAAATGGAAATTTAATGTTTCAGATATGGACGTGTGCAGAGCGTCAAGCTGCTGCCACGGGGCGAAGAGTGTCCCGTGGACGGAGGTTCCAGCAGTTCCCTTAGTGAGGGCAATGAGGGCGGTTCCGGTTCCAGTTCAGGCGGCGGCGGTGGTAACGGGGGCGGCGGTTCCTCGACCAGCGGGGGTGCGTCAGCGACGGTGGCGTTCATGGATATTAAGTCCGCAGCGAAGGCCCACGCGACTGAGCACACGTTGGACGAACGAGCCCTCACTACACAGTACTACGAGCCACAACATCTTCAGCACAGGTTCCCCTCTCACACGTAAGCTTCATATTACTCAATGAAGTTTTCTCGAAAACAACAGTTCCAGTAGATGCAAGGCGTACGGAGAATCCACGGTGTTATGTTTCAAGAAATGCCTATGTCCCCATGGCAATGTCTATTTTCGACGTAAGAAGAAAACAATTCAATAAACTGTATAGCCGCTTGCGATCGACGTGGAAAAATATGCTCGGCCGTGCCTTTTCTTCCAAATACGTCGCGTTTGCGAATAGAATGATATTCTCGACTGCGAAGTGGCGTACAGGTGCCACTCGGTGGACGGTGAGTCACGTCCTAGGAATCAATTAAATCCACACGTTACAGGAAGCAGGTAGAAAAACACGACATTGAAATATCGTTATGGACGAACGACCATTCGCTTATTTTTGCCTCGAACAAAATTCACGTAAGTACGATCACAAATGAATTACGAATCTCTCCGCTCATGTTGTAAGCGGACCATCTATCATGGAATTGTTCGATTCGGTTGTTCCTCGTTTTTCCCACATTTCTTCCGAATCGTGCTATTTTCTTTTATAATTCCAAAAATAAAATCGCAATTGTTCAGCGCCACGTAATGCTATTGTACCGATATCAATCAGTAAATACCATGTACGCAAAAATACGCTGATGGTCTTTTTCGTCATCACAATTTCGTGATGTTGATCGTCGATGTCGAGCGCCGCGCATAACAACACGTTATCGATGGCCTCGTCGCATGCCAATGGTTATCCGTAATATCTCGCGCTTTTATCGCAGTAGACTCTGAGTTTAATAGTAGAGCGACAAAGCGAGGTCATCGAGCACTCAGCAACTCGATCGCAATAAAAACGGCAAGTGTACTTGATGATATGACGCGACAATTCGCGTATTTTGGCATCAGACCTTGACCGATCCTCCTACAATTCACTCGTTATAAATTGCACGAAAATTGCAATATGTTCGTTGTGTGAGAGAATAAGTGTTGATTTTTTTAAATCACAAAGATGATGTACGAAAGTAAAGATTGCATCGCAAACGTAATTTTAGTGTGAGCATAAATTCATACTCTTGTTTTGAGATATACAAGTATAGAAATAGAAAGATGCAATTTTTAAGAAATTATCTTCATTCACAAAACTTCAGGGTTCTCTCTTCTTCTTCATTTACAAAGATCTAAGGCATGTGGCCATGAGTCCAATTGAGAATTGCTGGTGCACTTATCGCGACTTCGATAGTGCTGTAATCCCTCTTTTTTCCCCCTTCTGTGTGATTCGTGCCACGCATTTGCGCTACGTGTTTTCTGACGTCATCACCGTTTCTGTGATCGCTCTCGTCTACTTACCGCGTATTTGACAAATTGCGTGTTCAACGACTAACGAATAGAACCTGCACTTTCTCTGTGGCATCAGCAGCACGCGGCACGTACCCGATGCCGAAGCGTATCGTGTGTCGCGTTCGGAAGAGTCGCGAGACGCGACTGCCTCCGATCGATCGAAGGAAGGGTGGAAAAAGACAAAGAGAGAGGCAAAACAGAGAGAGAAAACAAGTTGGAAAGAGAGATCGAGTCCGAGAGAAATACCGAGGGAGAACAGAGAGAGAGGAAGGGAAAAAAAAAAGAAAAGATTGTGCGTACACGCTGTACGCGACGTGTACGCCTATATTCACGCGCGCGCGACCGAGCGGAGTATAGCGGCGTCGCGTTTCTACGAAAAGTCAGGTGACCGTGACGACGTGGTCGCCAGCAATGTTGCCACGTCTCGACGGTCGCGCGAGCGCTATCGCCCGAGTAGTAACTGTCGAAGCGTGACGCAGAAGCAGGCGCGGGACGAGAAGCGAAGGGAAAGGAAGCGCTAACTGTCAGTAGTGTAGTCAGGAATTTACGAGCCCGGCTCCCCGGTTCGCCTTGCTCACCTGGCCATACGCGAGCATTGAGAATTGAGATATTTGAGCCGCATGACTTTTTGCGCAAACCAGATTGTTCAGGTGCGGAGGAATTTCCGCGATGTGTTGTTGCCTGTATTCACGATCTTCCAATTGATGTAAAGCATTACCGAGAAATTCTATTCTGACTTTTTACACGGCATGGTAATTTATTAAATATAAGTTACTGTTGCGTAAATTAAATCGCGCTGGGAATAGGGAGAGAATTCACTGGATGCCGAGTGGATCAGGAACCTTGGATTTATTGAATGCACATTGGATGCGGATAGAGTAGATGGTGGTGAAGTCTTGAAGGAATCCGAGGATTGGGTTCGTAGCGGAAAGTTGGCAAGTTCACTTACGTGCAGGTCCGAAGGCTGTTTCCGAAGTTGAGGGAAGTTAGAAGGTGGATCTGTGATTGATGCCGAGGGATGTTTAAATCGCGCCGTAGAGGCGATCAAGCAGCGGTCACGAGGATCGGGAACGTCACCGAGGAGGCGTCACAGCGGCGGCCACAAGGACCGGGAACCTCACCGAGGAGGCATACCAGCAGCGGTCACAAGGACCGGAACCTCACCGAGGAGGCGTAACAACAGCGGTCACAGGACCGAGAACCACGCCGGCCACTGGGACCGGGGAACGACGCCGTAAGGCGTACCAGCAGCGGTCACAAGGATCGGAACCTCACCGAGGAGGCGTAACAACAGCGGTCACAGGACCGAGAACCACGCCGACCACTGAGACCGGGGAACGACGCCGTAAGGCGTACCAGCAGCGGTCACAAGGACCGGAACCTCATCGAGGAGGCGTACCAGCAGCGGTCACAAGGACCGAGAACCACGCCGGCCACTGGGACCGGGGAACGACGCCGTAAGGCGTACCAGCAGCGGTCACAAAGGATCGGAACCTCACCGAAGAGGCGTAACAACAGCGGTCACAAGGACCGAGAACCACGCTGGCCACTGAGACCGGGGAACGACGCCGTAAGGCGTATCAGCAGCGGTCACAAGGACCGGAACCTCACCGAGGAGGCGTAACAGCAGCGGTCACAAGGACCGGGATCCACGCCGTATAGGCGTTCCACAGGAACAGGAAGAGGCTTCTTCAGGGTTTCAACCGTTCAGGAACAATCTTCGGCCAGGAGTATGGCAGGGCAGGAACAATCTTTGTCCATGAAATGATGATTTGAGTATCAGCGTTAAGGGCAGAGTCGAGGATCGACAAGAGAGAGATGTCTCTGATCGGTGTTGCGGACGGATATTTGAAGGGCCTCTCGAGGTCTTTTTCTAACGAGAGAATGTTTTTTAAATGAACCTATTTTCTTCGTTCTTGAACAGTTACATTCACTATATTATTATGTACAATTTATTAAATAATTAGTTTTATCTTTAAATATTAAATGTTTTTCAATCATTTTTAGGTGGAGATTTTTTTCATTGAAATTTAGAATTAAAGAAAGTGTAGGATGGGACAGAAAAATAATTTGCGAGTAAAAATTGCTCAGAACACCAAAACTGCTCAGGAGGGGACAAAAAGTAGTGTTAGTAAAGGCTCGAAGCATTCATAATACTTAAATACTGACATGTGCTTCTGAAATATTTAAATATTTCAGACTGAATTTTGTTTACTATTATTTTAATTAAACAATAAGTTTATTAGTACTTTAGTTCTTTATCTACTTTATTTTTTAATCGATTTTAGAAATAATTTATGTTACAGTATTTATATTACGAAAGAACTACTAAAACTTAAAAATATATACATATAATAAACAATACCTATCAATTAACAACGAGTTAATTCAGTAAAGTTTCAAGTTAGTAAGCAATGTTATCTTTTTTAATAAATTTTCGTCATATCAGCATTTACGTACGCGCCATTATACTTAAGAGCTCTTTACTGTCGCGTTAATCGATTAAAGATTTAATGCAAATCAACATTATTTTGCATTTGAATTGTTATCGAAGTACGCGGAAGCCGACAGGTAAATTGCCTATCAAACGAGCTTGAAATTGATCGTGGTCGAAATCAATAAGCGTATGATCAGTAATGAATAAGGATTAAGGATCACAATTTACATTTCAATAATCATCTAATATGAAAAGATCAAAACGTTAATTAAGACCAGAATAGATGTTACTTTTTATGCACGCACATTAATGTTATATCGATGATTAAGTCTAATTTTTATGTTTCGGAAGAAGTTCAGAGGATCATGGATCCGGTGGCGGCAGCGGTGGAGGAAGCGGCGGAACAGGCGGTGTTTCCAGCGGCGTCAGTGGTAGCGGGAGCACCGGTGCCGGTGTCGGCGGCAGTGGTGGTGGCGGCGAACGTGGAGACCGGGGAAGCGAGGGTTTCGATACACGTGGTTCCCACGGCAGCTTCTACGGCAGCGAAAGGAGCAACCGAGTGGTTGGCACCGGAAGCGTCGGCGGAGTCGGCGGCGGCGGCGGCAGTGGCAGCGGCGTCGGCGTCGGTGGTCACCCGGCGGATCCATCGTCGGGGGATCCCGGTGGCTACATGTCCCGCAATCGTCCACCACCTTCGAGCTCTTATCACGTGACATCAAGCAGGGCGAGGGATCGGCTGTATCCAAGGTCCGGCCCGTACGTCTCCGGACCGCCGCCCCCGCCCCATTTAGACCGTCATCGTGGAAGCCTATCGTCGTCGTCCTGGTCAACGTATGAGCCAACAAGTTCGAGGTACGGTGGTGTACCGCCGCCACCATCACCCGCCAACGACGCTTATCAAGATGAGCAAGGTAATTATCGTGAATCTAAGTAACAAAAATCACTTGCTTCATCTTGAAAATTGATCGAGTTTAATTGCTAATCCTTTAACATTCGTATATTTTCAGGTGGTGGTGGAGGCGGTGGTAGCAGTAGCAGTGGTCTGCGACAACACAAGAAGCAACGTAGAAAATCACGTAGCGGTAGTAGTTCACCGAGCGGCAGCAGCCGCTCCGGAAGTAGCAGCAGCAGCCGGAGTGGTAGCTCGGGTGGCAGTACGTCCGGTGGTAGCACGTCGCCCGGTAGCTCGCCGCATCGTACCAGCAACGCGGCTGTCACGGAGGATCGCAGGCCACTGGCCATCTGCGTGAGGAACTTACCGACTCGCAGTAGCGATACCTCCCTCAAGGATGGCCTTTTCCACGAGTATAAGAAGCATGGCAAGGTGACATGGGTGAAGGTTGTCGGCGCGGCCGGTGACAGATACGCTTTAGTCTGTTTTAAGAAACCCGAGGACGTTGAGAAGGCCCTCGAAGTATCGCAGGACAAGCTCTTTTTTGGCTGTAAAATCGAAGTGGCCCCTTACCAGGGCTACGACGTCGAGGACAATGAATTCAGGCCATACGAAGCAGAACTCGACGAATATCATCCGAAAGCGACAAGAACGCTGTTTATCGGAAATCTCGAGAAGGACGTTACTGCGTCCGAACTGAGGAAACACTTTGAACCTTTCGGCGAGATAATAGTGAGTTTGCAGTTGTTCTGGCTAAAATAAAAAAAATTTTAATTCATATTAACGGATCACAAAATCTAAGCCAAATCTGAAAGTAAAATTGAATAAAAACGATAATCGAGTTTAATACAATTTAATAAATATTTAATATAATATAATAAATATAGAATGAAATTAATCAAGTTCTATCACATTTGTCTACAGGAAATTGATATTAAGAAACAGGGTGCCGTTTCGAGTTATGCTTTTTGTCAGTATTCGGATATTGGTAGTGTCGTTAAAGCTATGAGATCGATGGATGGTGAGCACTTGGGTGCAAATCGAATCAAACTTGGATTTGGAAAATCAATGCCCACATCTTGCGTTTGGGTTGATGGCATTGGAGGTAAGTGTCTACATTCGATCGCTTTGCCAGTTGTTTTACATCAGATCACCATATTATCTCGCTTTTTTAGATTGCATGTCCGAGAAATACTTAAACATGCAGTTCCATCAATTTGGACCGATAACTCAAGTAGTAGTAGATCGTGAGCGTGGCCATGCTTTGGTCTTTTTCGATCAAATAAGCTGTGCTCAAGCTGCCGTGAAAGAGATGAGGGGAGCAGCGCTTCGTGGTCGCCGTTTGCAAGTGGATTTCGCTTCGAGGGAATGTCAAGAGACGTTTTATGAACATCTCGAACGTCAAGGGAATTCGAATGAAAAATCTTGGGATTCGAGGCCCTCGCCAGCATCGTCGTTTGACGTAACGTATGTATACTTTCTCTATGAATTAATTTTGTTTCCATAAAAAAAAGAAATTTTCGATATAAAATAAGAATTTGCTCGATATATTCCATCATATGACATTAATATTATCTGTAATATTAAATATTATAAAATATTTTTTTTATTAAATTATCAATTTTATAAGATGCATGCTTACGTATAAGTTTACGAATCATAATCAAGACTTAAAACGAGTGCATTCGTGATTCGAAGGATTCCTTCTAGGCGGGAGCGTAGTAGCTTCGACTCGGGAGTAACAGTGTCGAGTGCAAGCAGTAGGTTCACGCGCTACGATACGCCCCCGCGATCAAGAACAACAAGCTACTCCCGTACTTCCGGAGGCAGTACACCGGGCGCGAGTCCAGCTCATCCCACCGCGATGTCGCGGAGTAACAGGCGCTCCTACCAGGAATCCTACTACGATGGCGACTACAGCGAGCCGACGTCACGACGATTCCGCAGCTACGACGAGTTCAGTCAAGGCAGCGGTGCGAGTCACGACGACTATCAAAGCAGTGTTCTCAGCGATGGCAAACTTAATGACGACGACTGTCCGCCACCATCGCGGCGTCACGTGCAAAGCGTCGTTACGAGTGTTGATCCACCACCGCCACCATTACTGCCTCCACCCGATATCCGGCATCTCCAAAAGGAGCGCGTCCATTTGCTGGAACAGTTGGAGGAGTGTCATAGTAGCGGCGACGAAGTTGGCTTTGCACCCAAGAAACGTACAAAGCATAACGATAACTCATCGACGACAATACTTTGCGAAGACGACGAGCCAGAAATTGCATCGTTGCTCGTTACCTCGCACTCTAGTAGAAAGGGCATGGAGTTTAGGCGCGTTAGTGATAGCAAAGTAGTAGTGCATCATAACACGAGAAGAGCTAGTTGCGAGGGTAGGGGTCCTGGACCTTGCAAACGTCGTCGAGATACCACTAACAGGTAAATTATCCTCAAATTTAAAAACCGAAAAATAGCTATTTAGCAATTCTTGAGACTAAAGTAAGCGATTACGTTTCTAGGCATCACGAGCATCATGATGGGTCTCGACCAGGTACTCCTCTCGTCGATGAGCGACCGGAGAATCTAGTACCCAGCGAACCGCGACGGTTTAGAGAAAGGAGTCACGAGGGCCCGCTGTCGCTGCCTTTACCAAGGTTTGCGGCGCAAATGTTGAATAACAACAATAACAACAACAACAACACAAGCAGTAGCAACAATAATAATGGCAGCAGCACTCGATCGAGTAATGCTAGTCTCGCAAAAGTTGCTAGTCCGCCATGTGCTGCCAGCTTGTCTACTGCGCCCAGTCCTCGTACCGCTCCGCAACCGCCGGCTTCGCCACCACCTAGACACGCGAGTTTGAGCCCGACCAGTTCGGACAGCGAGGCTGCACCTCAATCTCCCAGTTTGGAAGAGAGGATACGTTCTCTGGATGAAAAGTACGAAAAGTGGTCCGGCTCGAGAGCATTGAGTGCCGCTGGCGGTGATGCTCTGGCGAAGCTCGATGCTAGCGTTTCGGAAAAGTTCAAATTTCGGCATAAATTGCTCGATATGGACCTTCATGAAGTGCAACCCTCCGACATCGTGAAATCGGTTCTTGCAAGAAGAAGCGTTTTCGATGAGGACTCGAAACGATTGGAGAACTTTAGTGAGAAATATGAACCGCGGGAATTCACCGGTGTCATTGGCGTTAGCTCCATGATCGGTAGCACCGCTGGCCTTACCGCTAGTAGCGGCTGTACCAGCAAAGTTTGCTTGCAGTATCCGTTTCCTAGTCATCCGCCGGTACAGCCGACCAGCGGTACTTCGGTTACCAGTCAAGTCGGTATTAATACGCCATTGTCTGCAAGTCTGACCCCGACGACGGCCATGTCGGTCCCGTCGGCACTGAAGACCGATCCACGGATAGCGCAGCATAACTGCATACATCCAACACCGGCAACGCCGATCACACCCGGTACTTCGATCAAAACGGTTAGTCCCGAATTACCACCGGTTTCTCTGCCAATTGGTCTTGGCAGCGGAACTGCAGCCAGTAGTGGCAATGGCAGTGGTTTAGCGTCAGCCAGTAGTCTTCTAAGCAGCAACGGTAGCGTAGGTAGCATTCACAATCTTGGAGCCTCGACGCATCGGGGATTGAGCATCTCCGCGACTACTGCATCGCCTCTGGCGACTGCAACGTCAACGGATGCCTTTTCTTCATCTGCAATAACAACAACGGCAGTGCCGGTTACTACAACATTGAACGCGACATTATCGACGTCTGCCACGACGACAGTATCTGTAACGGGCGCGTTATCTTCCATAATTACGAGTTCGATAGCTCCATCGTCTTCCATAACATCCTCATCCAACTCTTCCTGTTCATTGTCATTATCCGCATCTTCCACAGACATGTCTCGTTCCCGTTTGAGGAAGGAGAGTTTGAGTTGCAGTAGTCGAGAGAACAGAGATTCCCGTGATGTTAAAGATAGTAGAGAATCAAAGCATAGTAAAGGAAAAGATTGTCAAAGAAGATCACGAAAGGATGAAGCTGATGTTGAAAGAAATCGCAAAGATAGGGAGGAAAGAGAAAGTTCGAACATTGCGAACGACATCGGCAACACGGATAATCATAGGGATTTCAAGGATAACAAGGAATTGAGGTACGAGCGAAAGGAACGAGAGGAAAAAGACAGAAGGGATAAAGAGGATCGTGATAAACAGGATCGAAGAGATAAGGAAGATCGTGACCGACAAGAGAAGAAAGAAAGGGATGAACGCGAGAGGCGCGAGAAAGATGAGGAGAGGCGAGAGAAGGAGAGGCTAGATAAAGAAAGGCAGGAGAAAGATAGAAAAGAACGAGAGGAAAGAGAACGGGAGAGGAAAGAAAGAGAGGAGAATGAACTTAAAGAAAAGGAGAGACGAGAGAAGGAACGTATCGATCGCGAGAAAAGAGAACGAGAAGAAAAAGAGCGGCAGGAACGGAGGGAACGTGAGGAGCGTGAAAGAAGAGAACGTGAAGAACGCGAGAGAAAAGAACGAGAAATCCGTTTGGAACGCGAAAAACAGGAGAAGGAACGACTTAGGAGAGAAAGAGAGGAACAAGAGAGAAGAGAGAAAGAAGAACGAGATAGATTAGAACGGGAAAGAAAACGAGAAGAAAAAGAGCGTCTTGAGCGGGAAAGAAAGCGAGAGAGGGAGGAGAAGGAGAGGCTGGAACGTGAACGACGGAAAGAAAAGGAAGAACGAGAAAAGATTGAGAAAGAGAAACGCGAGAAGGAAGAACGGGAGAAACACGAGAAGGAAAAACGACGAGAACGTGAGGATCAAGAAAGGCGAGAGAAAGAGAAGGTTGAGCGCGAAAAGAGAAGAGACCGTGAGGAGAAAGACAAAGAGAAGCGAGAACGTGATGACAGCAGGCGGCAATCGACCGAGAATCATCTACATTCATCTGTCACGCAATCTCAGAGTCAAGTTACTCCGGCATCAGTGCCAATCAAGCGCAGGTGCTCGTCTCAGGATGGCCCCGTAGACGAAGATGTTAAGCGCATGAAAATTTCGGATCATCGACGGGATAGCAAGGACCGGTCAAGGCAAAATAGAAGATCAGAGGATCGCAAACACCGTAACGATTCACATCGTTCTAGTCGAGAAAGCAGGGAAAGCCGCGACAACAAGGAAAGCAGCAATGCGACGCAGGACGGCCGGGAAGGTGCGCACAGCGAATCGACTCGGGAAACCAACTCGCGAGACAGTGGTAAAGAGAAGCAGCGGAGTAAACGGAATCGGTCGGAAAAGGAGTCGAGAGAGCGTAGTCCAAGAGTCTCGCATGAATCCGACAAAGAATTTCTGTCGAGATTAGAACTTTCTAAGAAAAACGATTCAAGTTTGAACGAGCAAGCTTCCGTGACGTCAAATCACACGAGAGACGTGCAACATCAGCAACAGCAGTCTACCTTGAATTCGCACAGCGATATGGACGATGGTCCCCTCTCCACTCATGAAATACAAGTGGCGAGGAATCCATCGGCTACAGATACGGATAGCGACGAGCCGAAGAAACATTCGATTTTCGACATTGTCGATGACGAGCCTGCTTACATCAGCATGTACGATAAGGTAAAGGCCCGTTCGACAAAGAATATGCAAAAACTGGAAGAGGAGAAACGTCAAGTACGCCTAAAAGATAAATTCTCACAGTTGAAACAAAGTCGCGCTAGACGAGAGGAGAAGAAGCAGAGTACCTCGTGGGACGGAGATTCAGTTAGCAGCAAAGCTTTGACCGAGGATGAAGCTACATCCGAGTCGGATTCGACGCGAACCAAGTCGCTCTCGAGGAAGGGCTCACGATCGCGAATTCATTCAGATACTAGTGAGGAGGAGGAATCATTCAACAAAATTCGCAAACCTACAAAGACAGAAAGATTTCTTGAAAGCGACGTGGATCTCGGTTTCGCCGATACCGAGGAGAAGCAAAATGCTCTGGAAACTTCGAACGTTATTGTTAACAGCGTGCATACGAACATCAAAGAGGAGCCTCGTACATCCGATGAAGATGAACGAATCTCTGTTGGTTTCCGCGCGAATCATCCGCCAATAGTGAACAATCACGACAGAGATCCGCGGAAAAAGTCCCATAAGAAGAAACAAAAGCGTCAAAAGAACAGTGTCTCGAGCGAAAATGCTATAAAAGTTGAACCGACAGAGGCTTTGGAACACAAGAATAAAACCAATGTCATCACATCGAATGCAGAATGCCGACCGAATCATACAGAAGCAACTACTATTGCTGCTACGGCTATTGTCGCGACACCGTTGGAAAACGCTGAGGAGAGGATGCGCGCTGACAAAAAGCAACGTAGTAAGAAGGACAAAAGACGTGATCGCAACGGGGAAGATAAAGCCAAAGCGAGACGAAAGAGGCTCAATAGGCAAGAGGCAAGGGATTCTCAACGTATGGTAGACATCTTCGGCCCGCTTTCGGACGACGTTGATGACGGTCCATCTAACACATTCTTTAATAGATTTGGCATGACATCGGAAAACAGCGCTTACGCGTCGGACAGCGACGGCGGTCGTAGCTCGCTTGACATGGATAGAGTAAGACAAAAAACAGAGAAGAAACGGCGTCATCAACCAGAGGATGAAAATAGTGTTGATTTAGCCGAAGCTGGTCGTGAGATCGAGGCGAAACTCTTGAGCATGCCGAACTCTCCGAAGGCTGCTCCAGCGTGTACTGAACCTAGTGATCACGACGTTTTCCGCTTCACTGATGATAACGACAGCGTCGAGCCGTCCACACCTTCAACAGTGCCGGAGAAGGTTAAAGAAAAGAAGAAGAAACGGAAGAAGTCAAAGGAGGAACGCAGCCGGAAGGACTATCATCATCATCATCACCACCACCATCATCATCACGAGAAGAGTGGTGAATTACCCTATCTAGGCGCCGAATCTAGTTCACCGACAGCGGGCAGTCCATTAGTACCTAAGACAATATCGCCCAGCTTGCCTACGCCCAGAGACGCACTGTTAAGTCCGATACCTAAAGTTACTTCCAACGTATCGACCGTGTCGTCCATTACTCCTCCAGTTGTAAGCGGTAGCATTCAAACTTCTAAGTCGGAAAAGAAGAAGGACAAATTTATACCCGGCTTTGGAATAGAAATAGATGAGACCATTCACGAGAATGCTGTGAAGAGTATCTCAGAACCTGACGAAAGAGGAAACAGTTGCCAATCGCGTAATAGCAGAGAGGAACCGGAAGTGACTGTACCGACGACACCACCGGCTCAGAACGAGGACAAGCCACGAGTGGCGATATCGCAAGAGGAAACTGAAGACGCGGTTGCTGCTTTGCTTGAAGAGACATTCGGCGCTTCGACGGAAGACTTTTCTTACGAGGGCGAAGAGGAAGAGGATGGAGAAGCCAATGAGGTCACTGAAACTCCAGCTGAGACGCCTCAAGAGGACGTCGAGGAGATGCAGCAAGCCGTCGATAGCCTGAATGCCTCAACGGGTGAAGGTGATGCGGATTTGAAGCCAGATACACCGCAAAGTGAGCATGATTTGCAAATCGATACGGACACGGAAGAAGATCCGAATTACGAGACGGTCGATCTCACGCAACCGCCAAAGACGCCGGATATACCGTCATTCTATAAAACTCCGACGAAAGCGCTGAATATGGCGCCAGTTTTAACCACACCAGAGAAATCGGTTGAAGCGCGATTACCAACCACGGTCACAAAACCGCAGAGCCCACCGAGTTCTGTGATCGCTCATTCTTGGAACTTGAATGAGCACAACAAGCCTCGCGAATCTGTGAAACAGCTAGAAACGAACGTCGAATCAAACGTTGATGTCACCAGTTCGGAAAGAATGGCACAAAAACACTCCGCGTCGCCATCATCGCCTCAATACAAACAACCGATATTGACACCTTGCAGTGCACCGATCACGAGCGAAGTACCAAAATCCCTTACTGTTGCAAGTACACGACCATCAATTACACCCCTGTATCAAAGGCTTCCTGTGTCTCCGCAGTCTCAAATGGTACCGATGCGCCAGGCTTCTCCGAAAATGCAAAACGTCACAACAGTTTCTTGCTCGTCGAACGCGACGTCATTGCCACCGTTAGTTCCATCAAGAATACCACCTCTAGTACCGTCGCAGCAATTGTCGCCACGCGTTTCTCAACCGCTTTCACCTAATGGTCAATGGTCGCGGAATCCTACCATGAGTCCGCACGTGCCTAACATGGGAAAGAGAAAAGCTTCGCCACCACCTACTAAGATCGCGGTATGTGTACCAATCCCCGCTCACAGGCCGGAAGCACCGATCCAACAAATTTATTCTACTGCGGCGACTCAGCAACCGGTGATTCAGCATGCCTCCGGAATGCTAGCGCCCGCGCCCGGTTACCCTCGTGGCGGCTTACCGCCGTTGACTCTGAATATTCCACCGCGGCCTTACATGCCGGTACCGCCGCTGGCGTCCGGTATACAGGTCAAAAGTTCGCGAGACTCCTCACTGGGCGGTAAATCCGTGATTGAAACGCTGCTGCCTGTAAATCCAAACGAACCACCGCCGAGATTGGAAGAACCGAAATTATCGCCCGCCGTTATACCGGAGTCGAATAACAAGGCATCCACCTCTCCCAAAGTTCCGTCGCCGAATCAACCGCCGACATACATACCCGAAACGGCGAAAATTGAGATCAACGCCAGTACGTCTAGTCAGGTGTTCAACAAACCTGCTTACATCACGGACAGCTACTCATCTAGAACACAGAAGCATATTTCTGTATCCATCACAGACAACAATCTGCTATCACCCAGGCAGAAACAAGAAGTGTCAAATCTTCAACTTCTAACAACTTCGCACGTACGCTCTTCCACGCCCAGTCCTGTGATCGTGGCACATTGTCAGTCTCATTTAATTCACAAACCCGTACATACTTTAGGCCCACCAGCTGTGTCTTCTTCGAATCAACCATTGATAAAGACCGTGGTACCAGTAATTCCTCAACAAATAACATCGAGCACGGCATCGCCGATGCCCAGCGACAATAAGAGTATTTCGCAACCGTCTCTCGCTTGTCAAAGGCACTCGCCCGTCTCCCAAAGTCAATTAATCAAGTCCCACGTACCTCTGGTATCGACAGTGTCGCAAACGATTATAACCAGGGTAGTACCGTCGACCGTATCTTCCATGTCAACGCCGTTGATGAACGAGCAAACCACGCCAGAATGTTTAGAGCCGCACATAATTCAGGAACAACAGATGGAATTGGATGCTGGGGCACAGATCAGTCAGACTGGTCAACCGATGCAACTCACACCTCCTGTACAGCCAACACAGCCAACAGACGCAGAAATAAAGCAAGAACCAACCGATGTTAAGCAAGAAAATACGAGGGACGAAACCAAATATAACGTAGCCGAATCCGAAAAACCCCTGAATCAACCGTGCATAGAAGATGATGTGAAGCCGAAACAAGAAAAAGAAGAAGTAATCAAGACGGAGATTGCGCCATGCGTTCCTAAGGTCGAAGCTGCCGATGTGATCGTACCGAAACTCGAGACGGAAACTCCCATAAAACTGGAACCTGTGAATGAAGTTAAGGAAGAAGACTCTGCAAAAGATACCGATGAAATGGAGTTGGACGAGGAACCGATGGAAGATCCGTTGAAAGAACCGAGTACGGATCCGCTGGCGATCGATTCCAAGGAAGATCCAACCGACAACAAAGAAGACAGCGATTACTGGTCCGCGAAAGAGGTGAACATCGAGAGCGTCATAAAAAAAGTCGATGCTTTATGCGACGGTGAGGGTAATGACGCCGATGATGAGGGTCAGCAGACTGAGAGTATGAACAGTGATTCGCACGATACCAGCAAGAACGAATCAGATTGGTTCGACGAGTCGATGGAGAGTGAGGGCAAGAAGAACTTCGTGTCCACGGACGAACACGATGAGATTATCGAAGTATGTGAGAACGAGTCCACGAGGAGCCGTCGCGGCAGAACGAAAAGACGCGGCAGCCGCGGTGGAGTTACCACCAGACGTGGCAGAAATGCGAATGCTGTCTCGCACAGACGAGGTGGGAGAAGTCCCAGAGGTAGCAAGCACCATGTTGAGAAAAATAAACTGCCAGCTGACGTTTACGAGTTCCACGACGACAGCGAAGAGGATAACGCTGGTCGTCCGCGACTTATTCTCACTATTAAATCTCCCGGACCGAACGTGACTGGACCCAATGCGCAGCCAGCTACGCCTGTGGCTGCAGTTAAGGAAATACCACCGGAGGAGTTTGTTTCTCCGGCTGCCAATACGAGAAAATCCAGAAGATTAGCAGAGAGAGACGGCAGTCGCAACACTGTCGATGATGTCATCGAGGACGTTGTCCGTGGATCTCCTGTAAATAAGGGATTAGCCGGTAGTGGCACCGGAAACGTTCACGCTACCCGACGAAGTACCAGGCATAATAATGTCCCGCGTAATGTACCCACGACACAGCAACCTGCCGTACCGCTAACGGAACTACGTAAGTCGCCTCGAGGCAATCGTAAAGCGACAAGACGAACATCTGAAAATAACGACGATAGCGGTGAAGAGAAGACGAAGGAAGCAACCACGATACCGCAAGAGACTGCAAACAAAGAGGAACCAAAATTGATTCAACCGGAGAGTCCAAAAGCAGAGGAACCGGCTCAGGCTGTTGCACCAGCGCCGCAAAAGGCGGTATCACACGAGCCGATGACGTTGATCGATCCAGTTACTGGAATGCTGATACCGATGAGGGAATCCGAGGAGGGCCAGTATATACCAGTATCTACGTCATCCGGCCAGGCACAAACTACCAATAGAATACTGTGCGAATCTCGAAGTGGCGGTTTGATCAGCGCGAATCCGGCGAGCAGTGAAACGCCACGTGCGAAACCCGTTCCCGAAAACTCGCCGCTGGTCCCAGCAGAACCGAAGAAAGAACCTATTATAGAGCACACATCTAGTCAACCGGCACCGACTCAGCAAATCCAACCGCAAACTAGCGTAATTACGAAACCGCAATCCCCGGCAGTACAAGTTACCTCTACCATTACCGTTGCGCCATCCTCGACAACAGGCACCACTATCACCGCGACAACGACGACGACCACGCCAGTCGTTGCAACGGCACAAGCGGTGCCCACCTCCTCCTCGCAAACGAAACCAACGAGTCTGAAAGCACACGTGTTGAACGCCAGCAAGCTAGTAACTTCCGCTCAACAGCAGGTTGTCATCACGAAACCTGTGCCGTCGAGTCTGCCCAATCAAACGATAGTGCAGAACATCATCAAATCGCCTGCGCAAACGATACAGGGAGGGCTCAATTTACAAATACCACCTGGCAGAGTCGTGTCCCCTAGTTTAAGCCCGCGTGCAAAGCAAGCGGCACAACTAGTTCCATCGAATGGGAAACAAGGCCAACCCATGTCTCCTGTACTTAATAACACTGGAGTACCACCCAATCCTAAGCAGCATCTTTTGCAAGCCGCCGCCAAGCAGCAAACATCGACAATAGTAAACATGTCGCAGAAAATACCGATAAATGCGCATTCCGCCAGCGTGAGCGTCACCGCTCCAACACCGAGGATTCATCAGCCAACCTCGCAGCCTACTGCTCTCAAGGGCATCAATGGCCAACCTCACCCGCTCAATCCAAAGACGCACCTATTGCAGGCCGTGGTTCCGCCTGTTGTAACTGGGACGGTAGCGAGTCAACCGACGCAACCGCATCTCGTCAATCCACAGCCGATCTCAACTGGTGTAAGCAATGTTCGACCACCGGGACCACCGAAAGCTCCTGTACGTATGCATTAATGAAATGCACAAAACAAATTCAATTTAATAGTATTTAAGTAAGAATAGATCTCGATCAATATCTTGACATTCTCGTTGCAGACCGCTGGAATGGAACCACAGAAGGTGGAAGTACCAATGTCCAGTTGCATCATGGTACCAACTGCGAGCCCGCAGACACGTAGCGTCCCAATGCCGACGTACGAGGCTCCATTGGTAAGCATTACACCTCATTGTTTTATTGATATTTGCATATAAATATTACGATTTGAGAAACATGCGCTCTTTGAGTGAGATAAAATAATTTAGAGTTACTAAGGGTACGTAAGAAATTACGTTGAATACACTAACTCTACTTTGTTTTGATTAGCATGGAAGTACAGGTGCTACTCCACCAGGGGGTCAGTATGGTCTAGTCCCACCGCATCGCACCCAAAGTCCTCCATTACCTCCACCTGCCCATCATCACGTTAATACTTCACAGGTATTTACTTTAAAATATTCTCTAATATTATTTTAGTAAAACGCCTTGTATTTAATTTGTTTTAAGAGGTACAATTTGTTCTAACGCAGCTTTTAGATATTGATATAAATCATTATAAATTATGCATAATTTTTCAGAGTGAAGTCGTCAATCATTACGGAGGACTGACTCGCGGTGGTGAACTGCCACCCCATTACTTGCACCCTCAGATGTTGCAGTATCAGTATCTGCGTGCGCAGCAGGAAGCATTGACCGCACCTCGGATAGCCTATCACATTCCAGGAACGAGATCTCCACATCTACCCTTGGACCCGAAGCTTGAGACTGGCATAGAAGATAGTCACAGTCCGCCGTTGGAATTGAGACGAGGAACGAGGACGCCCCAAGATCGTACTACTGACAGTCCTCAAGTTGCTCAAGTTTACATGTTGCACGGTGGCGTGAGATTGCCACCACCTCCGCCGCAGTATAACGCAGGCAGTCCATCGTTGCCCGGAGCACCAGCTGGTGCTCGAGCGAGTTATTACGAGCCACCACCTGCGCATTTGCGTTCTCAATATCCTATGGCTGCCAGCGAGGCACCACCCGAAATGGTCCGAGCCACCACGCCTGAAAGGTGTAGGAAACATCAGGTCGTCACACCACCGCCATATGCTTCTCAGGTGCCACCGCAAGCAGACACGTTTCAAATGTTGCTCCAACGTTATCCAGTCATGTGGCAAGGTTTATTGGCCCTCAAGAACGATCAAGCAGCGGTACAGATGCACTTTGTTTTCGGCAATCCTAACGTAGCCAGGGACAGTCTTCCGTGCAACAGTGATGGCTCCACCCCACCGTTGAGAATAGCTCAAAGGATGAGACTGGAACAGACCCAAGTCGAGGGTGTGGCAAGAAAGATGCAGGTATGGCAGGACATGCCATGATTTCACTACGACTGAATTTTACGTTCCAATGGTTGAAGATTGTTTTAATACATTAATTATGTTAATGCGAAATGAGGATTGACAATTTCTTAATGTGTTATTTAACGTTTTTCAGACTGACAATGAACACTGCATGCTGCTAGCGTTACCTTGCGGCCGTGACGAAGTAGACGTGTTGCAACAAAGCAAAAATCTTCAGACAGGATTTATCATGTATCTCCAACAAAAACAAGCTGCTGGAATTGTAAACATTGCTGCACCCGGATCGCAACAGGTAAGAGAAAATTATTATTAAATATATGAGAGTATATGCGATTATTTTTTTAGTTTACCTTCTCGTTTGTATCTATCTTCTGTCTTTGTCTTCTCTTTTTTTCTTTGAATAATAACACAAATAAAAAGTAATGTTACAAATGTTTTGTATTTCAGCCGGCATATGTCGTTCACATTTTCCCGTCTTGTGACTTCGCGCACGAAAATTTGGCGAGGATCGCGCCGGACCTTCTTCATCGTGTTGCAAAAATCGCACACTTACTAATCGTCATCGCTACGGTTTGAGGCCGATCACTCGTCTGCTGGATCATGATGTACCCATTTCTTGTCTTTGCGCACCGTACGGCGCTTAGACATGGCATGAAGCCTGGAGTCTCCTCTTGATATATATAGCAGAGCTGTGCGACAGACAGAAAGAGAAGGAGAGAGAGAGAGAAAGAGAAAGAAAGAAGGAGGAACCTGAAAATATTCAAAATGACACGTTCAAGATGACGTTTAAAGCTCCTGAATTGGAGTTGTATCAGTGACAATCAAATGGAACTCGGCGGTGAAGCCGAACTTTAGATCGTAGGCCTAAAGCAAGGCACGTGGTTGTGCGGTGAAGGGAGGCTAGCACGATTAATGCGTTAGTACTATCGCGCGTGTCTCCCTTCGATGAATTTCACGCAGGCAAGCTCGTTTATCATTTCTTTTCTCCTTTCTCTTCTTTGTTTTTTTCTTTTGAACGACTTGTTCACTTGCGTCAATTACTGATAACGTTTGTGGGATCGACCGACATGACTCTTGGTCTTTCTGACAAGCGGGTCAGGCACAACCCCAGCCTTCAGACAAGACCTTCGATTCGTGACGTATACCCGCTACTCACCTTCCTCTTAGGGGAAAACAGTAAATAACCCGTTGCTCTAGACCCGTTGGACAAGTCCACTTCACGAAGTAAAGATTAGAAAATGGAGCTAATGTATCCTATGACTATTATGACACGAGTTATTTTAAGTGAGGCTTAAGCGTTAATGGTAAACTGTGTATAATAATGGTAAATTATAAGCGAGCCACTGAGGGCATAACTACTGTGATTTTAAGTATTTAACGATAAATATAACTGCGTAAAGAGAAACAGAAACAAAACATAAAATTGTATAAGGGGTGCCCAACTAATGATCCGTGCGGTATGTGATGTGCTTTGTGTATATGTATATGTATATATATATATGTATATGTATATATATATATATATATATATATATATATAATTGTATTATATTATATTGAGAGAAAAAGAGCGACAGAAAAGCAGAGAGAAAGAGAGAAAAAGAAAGAGAGAGAGAGAGAGAAAGAGATTGCTGCTCCGTTGCTGCTTTGCTGCCACCGGTCATATCGAATTAGAATGTAAATTATAATGTTAGACTTTCTTCTCTGTTTCTCTCCCTCTTTCTCTCTTTTTCTCTTTCTCTCTCTCTCTCTCTCTCTCTCCCTCTCTAGCGCAGATAGCGAGAGAAGTTGGGCTACCCGAGTAGGATTTGCGGTTCTATTTGTAGGTCTATCCATTTGCGATGTTAGTGTATTATAATAACAATTTCCGACACAGCAAGAGAGATATGACGCATTGAGTGAATCATTTATTATTATTATTATATTCTTAGAGCAATGCGTAAATTAAAAGAAAAGTTTTTAATGTTACTTCTTATTCTTTATTACGATTATATTATGATTACTATTGATATATCATCACCAGAGTGTTATCAGTGTCGGTACAAGTGCACCAGTTTTGATACATCGCGGATGAAACGAATTGGACGGCAATGTAATCTTACATGAGAAGACCGATCTCATATAGTGTGTTTCGTCTAATTTATTTCAACGGTCGACTCTGGCAACGTCGATAATCACGGACGTCATTACAATTATCTCATTATAATTATTAATATTATTATTATGATTATTAATTACTACTACTACCATCGCTATTGCTATTATTACTACTATACTATTACCACTACTACTACTACTACTACTACTATTACTACCACTACTATTACTATTACTACTACTACTATTCTATCACTACTATTACCGCTGCTATTAATTATTATTAACGTTACAACAACAGGCTAGCTAGGGCATACCAATCCGCACATCTAAGGACAAATGGGGGCTTACTTGTCATACTGGAAATTAGTATGGCTGATCTCATTGACCATTGACGCCGCCCCATTCCGTACACTTCCATCCCGTTTAAGATGGATATACCTAAGCGAATGAACAAACGCGAATGCGAATGGAATGTGTTTGTTGGAATATGACATGACCATTCGTTGCTTGTCCATTCCCTCTAGGTGTATACCCGTCCTTCATACCCCATCCCTTGATTCCGTCTTGCGACGACTCATAGACTCTTTAGCATTCGTGTCCGAAATAATAAATGCGCTTATGTGTATAGACCAGAGAGGTTACAATATATCACACCAAGCCGTCAAAAAAACGTTTTAAATAAATTAAGGAACTTATCTATTTACGATAATTATATGCTACTGCGCGTAGGGCGCATGCCTCTAGAGAGTAATCCTCATGCGAAGGTATCACGGATGAACAAAATGCACTCGTGCACTCGTTTGTTTTAATTTCGTTAATTAACGACGAATTAAATCAAAGGTTTAGAAAATACTTCCGCCAAGTTCTATCCTTCTGTTAATGAACCAATAAATTCGATTTTCCAACAATATTTGTTAAAAGTATTGCCGAATAAAAATTGCGCGCACAATAATTCGGGAAAACTCGACACTTGAATCGTTTTACCGGGCATTTCAATGAGTTCGCTACTTTTATTTCCGGTGATGCATCATTTCAGTGACCGCTATTCTGTTCATCCTTGAGATGCAATTACTTTAAGGCAGCGCAAATACTCGCGGAGCGTGTGCATGTACAGTGTAAAGGATGAGTTGTGGATATGTACAGTGTAGAGGTATAACTGAGCGAGTAAGGTGATATAAAAAAGAAACAGAAAGGCGTATATATTATAGCTAATGAATAAGTACATAAGGCGCGAGCGCGCGCACGTGTCGCGCAACGCATCTCGTTTTATTTTCACGGAAAGTGCTGCGTTCTCCTCTCCGCTCTTTCTTCTGCAGTTAGTCACGTGCTCGCGTAGGCGCAGGATCGCGTATTCTCTGCGCCGTTGTGTTTCGCGACGCGTGCGCCCGCTGACGGGCCTCGTCTATCTTGTAAAATATCTGTGAATATTATGATTTAGTTTCTTCCTATTTGTAGGCTACTGGTATAACAAAAAAATGTTTATGTTAATCATTTAAGGAGAATGTACAGATATCACACTATCCTTTTTTTTTGTTTTGTGTTTTACTGTAGTTATTGATAATTATATGGATATTAACGATAAAATAATAACTATGATTAAAAAAAAAAAAACTTAAGCACGGCTCGATTGCGTCATTCTTGAGAAAACCCGCTAATGCGCAATATTTATTCTGTGTAAGAGAAAACTCTCGGTGATAATGTATCATTTGTATATTAGTAATTACGTGATCTCCTAATAATCGAAAAAAAAAGAAACTTGAATAGAAGAATTGATATACGTTACGATGTCATACACACCGTTCCATCTCCTAAATTCGTCTCACACTCTCCACGATTTATTTCCACGTTGCTTACATGCGCTTTTCTGAAAAATGTTAATGCGTTAACATACGTATGTTAAGATCTTTCTTTTTTATATTAGACCAGGAGCTGGACTTCTCGCTAGAAAGGTAATATAATAAAACACAAACTATTACCTCGAAATATCGACGTACATTTCTTGCGGTCTCTTACATTCGTCATATTTTTTATTAATTTTGCCAATTGACACGATATTACATAAATCACGACAATTATAGCAGTTCTCGTTCTGTTGAAACCTTATGTTTAAGACTTGCTTTAAACAATGCGTACTAAGAAATGGAGCAACAAGTAATATTGCGATAAGTATATAAATCAAATTTTTCTCCCTCATAAAAAATGTAATTAAAACATATTTAGACCTTGTAAAAAAATAAGACTCATATTTTAAATTTTAAAAAAGTCACTGGCTTAAAGATTAAAGATAAATATCTTACTCGAAACGTAACATTTAATCTGATCGAAGCCCATTTCTATTCGTCGTCCTATTCCAAATACTTGTACTTAAGGATTGCTCCATTCAGACCAATCTTGGATCTGTTCATAAAGTTGATTCCCGGGACTGGATGTCTGTCTCACCTGCCGCGCACCGATGACCCGTACATTGCTTCGAAGGATACCCTGATCCTTGCCGCATTCGATCAACTTATGCGCAGCGTTTAACATTTCCTGACTAGCGTCTTTGTCTAAATAGGAAAATGGGAATTGCTAAATTATAAAACAAAATTAGGTCATATCGAAAACATCTAATAAAAGATATAATACATGATGATATGTATATATACAAATACGTTGCCAATCAAATAATTAAATTTAATTTATCGATCGACTTACTCTGAAAATTTCCGATGAAAGCTATACCGATGGATTTCTTATTGTATCCGTAAGTATGTGCTCCCTCGCGTGTCCATCCACATCCTTCATATACATTTCCATCACCACCAATCAAGAAGCTTCAAAAAGGAAACGATTGATTTTTCTTGCATATACATATATCTCTCTTTAATATTATCATTAACATTATAATTCCTTAAACTTTAACATTATATTCGTTTTTATGCATACAATGCAGGGAAGCTATATTGTATTGTGGATAACATTTCTAAATAATTGACAATAATATTTAATAGAGATAGTCTTTTTCACTCTAAAATGATTATTTATTCTTATATCTATTTAAGCTTAAAAAGCATGACCAAGAAGGACCATGAAATTGTTAAGAACATCTTTTCCAATTTGCAAATAATCTCGGCGTTATCATTAAAGTTTCGAAAAATGCAATAATGAGCGATATATAATCGAAAAAAATATGATCATGACCAGAGGCCAGAGCCAATAAGCTACTACAATCGCACATGTCTTACGAATAACCGATGTCGTCCCAGCCGAGATCATCCATGTGGTAGCCGCGGATCCCATCGACGCGGGATGTACACTCTTGACGAGAATTGCACTCGGGGGTGACTGTGTGATGTATCACCACGTAGAGTATCGGTATAATTAAATAATTCACAGCACCGGCGGGAGTGGAAGTCCACTGCGTCCTTCCGATGATTTTGGGGCATTCGACATCTGCAAAGATATTTAATTCAGAAGCCTTGTGAGAAGCACCAAAATATCAAGTATTTCAAAGTAGAGAGTCCCTTACTAGCAAGACTCGCAGGGAGCAGCAATAAAAGTGCGAGACAGACTCTCGACAGCATCTTTGCAGCAATGTAAAGAGTATGACTGAATGGGGGACTCTGAAATATCAAAATATTGCCGATGGTTCGGGTTACGACCCTGTGATAACGCTAAATCGCTGAATAATCTCAATTTTCCAGTAGTTTCTTGCGCAATTCTTTGCAGGGACTGAGTCGCAAACGAAAGAAGAAACTGCGTGAAGTAGTTAATTATTAATGCATTATTCATCATATTTATTAACAATCCTAAATTATGAAATTTTATCGCATTTAATACTTAATGAGCTTTGAATATATACAATGAAGGAAATAAAGAAAAGCTTTCTCCAATTGACTATCTGAAAAGGACAATGAAAATTACAAGTGCTCCATTATTGAGTCGTACTACTGGATTTAAAAAAAAATTCCGACTCGTCGTTGAATCCATAGACTTATATAATAGACTGCGCCATCCCATGAGAAAGGCTGAAGACATGATTAGTAAGAGAGAGCAATAGCTGCGGTGGTGCTATCTCTGTTTAATGTACGTCGTGGTGGGGATGGCCAATGCCATCAAATGTTCACACTGTCGCAGTAGTTGTCAAGCTGTCGTTAATTTACACAGAATTACAAGAAAGTTGTAACTCACGTTAATTCCATTGTTCCAACACAAGCAAACTACGGTGCAAGATAATACACAATTATTAAAACATACAGTTAACAATAATGAAGAAATGTCTGAGGAAACATTGTCTGAATTGGCTAGTATAACCACATTTGAGCATGATTATATTGGCTCTTATCGAGAAATCAATCTTATTTGCTTTGATGCATTGCGTTATTCGATTGAAAAAATGTATTTCGTATTTTACAGTCTCGTTAATTATATAATCATCTTGATTACAAACATTATGTATCACCCATAACTATTTTGTAGCGTAATTATAGTCAGGAGAATAAAGAAAAGTATATTTTACATTTGTGCCTTATATTTACATTCTTCAATCTTATATATTTCTTATTTCATAATAGTTGTATTTTATTTGTTATATGGAGAGCGTAATGCGCGATTGCGCTCCTTTGATTTAGGACTTCATTCCGCAAGCCTCCCCTTTCACGCCTTTCCTATTGCCGAACGCAGCCATTCTCTCCTCTGTCTCCTCCAAGCACTTTCCCCCCACTCTCGATTATAAGTGAGAGAGAGAGCACCACCGCAGCGCTACTTCCATTTCTCTCTGTCGTCTTCAGCTCGCCCGTAAGAGCGCGCAGTCTATTATATACGTCTATGGTTGAATCACACTACTACATGTTTCAGCTGCGATCATAGACATAATAAGAATAGACCGAGCGTGAAGCGCAAAACGTGAAGCACAGCTAGAAAAGGACAGAAAGTAGGTGGAGGATCTCTTTCTCTCTCTGTTCGCGTCTTCCCCACTCTCCGCTCTTACCTCCACTCTTCTCTCCTTAGAGAGAGAGAGAGCAATCCTTCGCCTGCTTTCTCTCTTTTTCTACCTGTGATTCACTGCCAAGTTGAGAATACGCTCGGTCTATTCTTACTATGTCTATGGCTGCGATGATACTGAAGACTCGTAGCGGAGGTTTTTAGAACTACGGAGAATAGGGTTCAAACAAATTGTAGATGTCGCCACAGCTCTACGCGCTACTTCAAAATTAGTTCCAAAAGTACCCGCTACGAATCTCTGCTGTTCACATGACAAATGAAGTGGAATAGTGGAATGAATCAATGGTGGGCATATTTTTTATTTATAAACATAACAATACAGTTCAATAGTAAATGAAGAACTTTTAATATGACTTAACCATGGATATGTTTCGAAATATTATGATTTAATCATGAGTGATACTAAGAAAAAAAGTGAGAGAAAGAATCTAGATTGCATTAAAGTAAGGCAACCTTTTTTTACGCATTTTGTTTCATTCAACATAAAACTAGGAGAGAATTGCGCTGTATATACCATGTTGCAATTTAATGTGACTCTACAAAAGTATTTTCTTGTTTGACAGAAGACAAATATCATGGAAACTGTTCGACCATGTGGTTGCAAAGGGATACGTTCTTGCTTGATTTGTGAATCTGAGTACCAAATATCGAAACCGGACTTGAAGGATGAACTACAGGTAGAAGCTGCAACATTTTAACCTGTTTATACGATATTCGCTTGCACTTGGCAATCTGGAATTTTTGACATAATTAGTCATGGAATTTTCCTTCTGATAATTGAAGATAATTCCTCGATTAAATGCTTTATTCCTTATTATTGCCTGATTTGTTAAGTACTATAAAATACATTTCTTGCATACGTGACTTTATAGAAAAGCCAAAGTTACGTCTATTGTCCATATTGTGATAAACTATCACCTGGATGGGACGTAGATGAGTACAAGAAACATCCCCATCATGATGGAAGTTTAATAAATTATCCGGGTGTTTATATTAAGGTATAATATGATTGCAACAAAATACTGCATATCTAAGGGCCAGTTCCACAAACTGCTAACCAGAGATTAATCAATTCTCTGTCTCTTCTTAGATAATAATATAGAAAAAGATAGATAATCTAAATCTCTGGTTACCAATGTTTATAGAACTTGCCCTAACAGCATCCTTCCTAGTACATAGTTAATGATATGTTTGCAACGTATGTGCCAGTTAGATTTCCTAAGTAAAACCGAGGCCGAGGAACTGATAACAGCGCTCGACCGTCTTCCTTGGAAGGCTTCGCAGAGTGGCAGGAGAAAACAGGTAGATTAAAAGAGATTACCTTAATTAAAAACGAACATACATATTCATACATTTTAAGCCACGATTACGATTTATAGAATTTCGGGCCAAAGTGTAACTTCAAAAAACAGAAATTACGCTTGGGATCATTCGACGGTTTTCCCAAGACGACGCAATTCGTACAGAAGAAGCTCGCGGAAGTACCGCTGTTACGCGACTTCAAAACCGTCGAACAATGTTCGCTCGAGTACGATCCCACGCGAGGGGCTTCCATAGATCCTCACATTGACGACTGCTGGATCTGGGGCGAGCGCATAGTGACCGTAAACATTCTCGGTGATTCGGTTCTGACTATGATACCTTATCGTGGCCCGATAACGCGATATAATTTAGACTGCGTCTCAAATTACAACTCCGTAGTAGAAGAAAACAGAAACATTCGCGATGGCACTCCAATTGTAGATGTTAATGACGACGTGGTAGTGCGATTGCCAATGCCCGCCAGATCGCTCATGGTTTTGTATGGTTCAGCAAGGTACGTCTCGATTGAAGATGGAAATACTTAACACGTGTGGAACTATTATATTACACGTAGTTTTCGTTGAATAGATACAAGTGGGAGCATTCTGTACTCCGACAGGACATTTTATCGAGGCGCGTTTGTCTCGCGTACCGTGAACTAACGCCTCCGTATCTCGAAGGTGGAAAACATCAGGAGGAAGCTGTTGAAATTCTGGGGCAAGCTTCATTATTCTGGTGATGTTTTATATGATATAAAATTAATTATTGAATGTATTTAATGTCATTTAGCATTCGACATGTTAAATGTAGATACCGCTTTAATAGAATAAAGATATTTTATTATTAGCATAAATATGTATACTGTGCATTAGTAATATACACTAAAGGTACATGTATGTATATATATTAACAACATCTTCACACAACAGTCTGTATATTTAAAAGAATATTTCTCTCTTCACCTAGAGTAAATACTCTCTCTCAATGAGGTATTATCTATTATAAAATTTTCAATCAACCATCGCAATGTCTATTTCGGTATATAAATTATTTAAAAGGAACGGTACTCGAATTTTATAACGTGTATGTGTGTGTATATATATGGCTAAGAAAATATATAAATCTATGAATCGTAAATCACAATTATTTGGTATTGTAAGTACTCTTTTTTTTCTCTCTATACGCTATCCAGTAATAACCGATTGAAATTCACAAAAGAAACATCAAATAAATATTCGTTCTCGTAAATATTTTCGTATTGTTATAGGATTGTTACTCGAAATGTTTTACGTTTTTAGTAATTTTTCTCAGGAAAACGATAAACGAATAAAAAACGTATTTGATGCGTTGAGTAGATTCACTCAACTTATGTTAACATCGAAATGCTAACATTTCTCGCCTTTCAACGGGTCTTGTGACATGTACACTATGGGAAACGTAGTAAACGGGTCCGACTTTCCCAATGGTTCGTAACCGTTTACAAGATTTTCTCGTAGTTCCCAGCGACGTCTCTCCCTCTCTGTCTTCTGACGCCTAATAGCTCGGCCCAGCATACACGCGAACATAATTCCCGTTAGCTGAAAGCAGGACAAATAATGGAGATTGTTGTTGCTTTTATTTGTATCGTTAGATGTCGTTAGCTGCTCATAAAACGCGGTATCTATTCGGAAGCGATCGGTTACTGACGTAAGTAATAGCCGTGAAAGCCTTAAAGTCAGAACGAGATCCTTTTTCTTATCTATGTAAAAGACACACACTAATATCACACTTAAACCATAGTTTCACTCTATCGCGCTTGCAAATATCGCTGCTTGCAGTATCAGTAGTATACAACACGTGGAAAAACCTGGTCGAAGTCAAGTTGCAAGAAGTTGGATCTACTAACCTGGATAAGGGCAATCGCTACCGCTCCGGTGCCAATGTAAAGCGCGCTACGATGAATAATAATGGAAAGCCGGCTAATGCAGCCTTCCTCGTACTTAGCCTGACAACGGTCCGATAGCGAAATCTCCGGAACCTCAGTAAACATCTTCGGGTTTAGTATAAATTCGCAGCAGGACTCCGGTATATCTGCATCTGTACGGTTGAACTCTATATTGTCCCAATCGCGATAGCTGTTATATCCGCAGCAACGTAACTGTAGACAGAAGTATAATAAATAATGTAAAAATGATCATTTTCTGCAAAAAATTTTCTGCGTTTGTCGAAATAAGATTTATTCAATAGACGAATAGAAAATGTGAGGCTTTCGCGCTGATCGCTAGTGTTAGTTCTGGTTTCCGGGTTAAAGTTCCGCGTTTCCCGTCACTTTAAATCGTAGACTTTATTCATAGACCAGTTCGATTGGAAATATTTTGTATACTTGCTGTGTGCGATGTTACGGGATCCTTTGGTAATTTCCTAAAATGTTACTTCTACGCGCGTTCTTGAAGAGAACGCATTATTTTACGCTTACGAAAGAAGTGAATCGTCTTACTCTAGATTGCATAAAGTCAATCGCGAACGTGGCCTCGTCGTTCTTTTCGTATTGATGCATCGTCAGGTTGATCTTCTCAGCTAGGAGGCTCTTGATGCCGTCCTGCAGGGCGTACGCCGCGACGGCGGCGGCGAGCTCCATGACCAGCACGAACGACAGCAGAATTGCAAACTGTAAAACGATGTAAAATGATTCTAAGAGTGACGCCAAGAAACTTGAGAGAGAATATTTTAAGGGAAGTACAAATTGAGATTGAGCTTACCACAAGGACCATGCAAGTACTTTCCCTGAGTGCACCGCAACATCCCATAAAGGCGATTACGAAGACTAATATTCCGACTACGATCAAAAGCGTTGCCGGTGAGAAGTAGCTCGGGTCCAGAAAATGCGAGAAATTCTCGTAAACGGCGTAAATCGTCGTGCCGACCGATATTATCATCACCCCAGTCAACTGCGATGAAACGACAAGGATTAGGTGTTTTCCTACCAAGTAATCGATTTTTTTAATCACGTAATTCCTTTTAATTTTTAACGATATTACGTTAACGGTGTAATACTGGCAAATATTATTATTTTATCAATAACTGATTACGTGACATTACGTAATTTATGCGTAGTATATATTTATGCGCGAGCGATCATGTCCTTGTTTGTTTAAATTTTTCAACTTTAAAGGAGATATAACACTTTCGTGTAGCTATTGTGAAACACCGTTATGTACACGTTGTTATCGGTCTCCATATATATTCTACAAAGTGAGTCACGTAATTTCTACGTCTTGATAAAAATATTTTTTGTATTCGGAGCGTGTGATACAAAGTGTATACGAGAATGTATTATCTATCGTAGTTTAAAGTCTAAATTTCGATCATACTTGAAACGTACGTTTCAAATTTAAATTATTTCAATATTATGCCTTGAACAAACAGATGCATTTGAACAAGGCGATATATCGTAGTTGAAACGCAAGGCAACACATACTCGTTCCTTCTCTTCGACAATGTCGAAACCAGAGAACAAACAAGCGGTGATCGGTCATTGCACCGATCAGTGCAAACTCTTGGTTTTTGTATCACTTGTTTCACTTTCTGTTAAAGACATACAATGATACCGACATCAGGACGTAGATTATGAACTTATCTTGACTGATAAGTAGCCATTTAGGCTCTTAAGTAGATGCGCCAACGTAAGGTAATTGAAAAGTTTTCCAGGTATTATTACTCCAAAAAACAGACGACGAAGAAATTTTTATGCCAATTCTCGAAATAAGAAAATTTCGAATTTCAACGTCTAAATGTCTCTCGGTAAATTATTGTCTTTTCGAGACACGCGCTTTTTCAGACACAGGCAGTAACACAGGATTTACGTAAGTACGAAATAGCACGCGAATCTTGAAAAATGACCATTCAGAAATCTTGTCGGACAATGTAATCAGTACTGTGTGTCATTCTTGCTGAGCGCATCATTGCTCGTTTGTGTGTTACATTTATGTTCTTACGCCGATTCACATGCGTTATCCTGGAATCCCATTATTTCTGTATTACATTCTGCATCGATGAGCAACGAAGTACTCGCTATCGTTTCCTTTGTTTAATTGAAAAAAACATAGCGTTAATCAGGTTGCGCAGTTATGCAGGTTGGCCCATTCCTAATAATTTAGCAGTACATAGTCTTGCCTATGCAATATCGATCGCAGTTTATACGTGTATTCCCTCGACAACAAAACTCGGGCTTCGTGGCCTACATCATCCACTCGTGACACAATGGAAAACAAAGAACGTAATAAAGGATATTAAAATAGTAAGAGAAACGACCCTGCCTCGTCTTCGTATACAATTTTGCATGCACGGTGTTCTCCGCGCGTGCCACATATTTTACGCTCTTCCGTCGCTGCAGATATGAATTGTACGGCAGATACGTTATCTCAAGTCTACTTTTTAATATGAAAACAGCAAATCAGTTTCATTTGATATCGTTATCCTGCTTGATGTTATCGTCACGAATAATTTAATTATTAGTAAACGTCGAACTTTATTTTGGCAAAACATGTAATGATCCAAGGTAATATCGATCTCCATTTTACTCGGTAAACGAAACGCGCAGAAACGAAAATAACGCTCGCCACGTATGTGAGCGGAAAATAGACGTATCAGTGAATCATTTTTAAGATTAATTACTATATACGTTATCGCGGATACGTCAATAACAGTATCGACGACAAACAAAATTGATAGGAACGCGCCGAATATACTCACAAGACGATTCTAGGACGCAAAAAAACGCTCTTTCGAAAGCGCATCATCGCGAATTTGCAATCGATCGTGCATTCAAGTAGGTGTTACAGATAAAATGAACATCGAGGGTAAACGAATGTCCTGTAGAACCATAAATTTTGGCAAACGCATACGGTTTCTCTTTTCCTTCATTAGGCGATTAAAGGCTTTTTTTAGAACCTAGGCGTTATCGGTACAATAAGTATAGTTTAGTCGATGTAACAGCAATCGATAATTACATAGACGTGTGATGTGGTCTACACGGGAGTATAATGCGCAATTGCACTTCCTCGAGCCCGCGTCGCAAAACGACACTTTCCAAGGACCTGCCGACGACGTAGCAAAATCGCCGACGACAACTATGCATATTTGACGGAATTTAATGCACGGACATTATCCCATTGCCGCTCTTCCGGCAAGCATATGTACGTGACAACGGAGGCCTTGCAGCGAGTTTCAAGTGTTTTGATCTCAAGATTCTTATCGATATTATGCTTCTTGAAAGAGCTGACGTGCTTCTTTCTAGACGATACGCAGTCGACAGAAGGAATATCCTCGATATCAATAATAATAACAATTGCAAATAATTTGGCAGATCCTACATTATGCGCGCGTGAAATTGTCGCCGCGAGTTCTCCGGTCAGGCGGATTCCGCGAGAACGATCTCGCGCGTCGTGATGTCACGTTTATACCGGGAAAGGCAAGGAGACGGGCAACGGCGAGAGAGGAGAGCAAGGAGGAAAAGAACGTCGCGTGCGATACAGACCACGAAAAGGGAGTTAACCGCACACAGCAGGTACTTGATGCAGCGTAGGCCGACGTCGAGATGCGTGGCCGCCATTTTGCTGGTGATTCGCGTTATACTCGTTCCCAGGCGCAGGTGCACAATCAGCGGGATCCGCGCACTTCCAGCGTCGACGCACCGACTGCCGATGCCGATGCCGATGCCAGGTATCGGCCGGGTAGCGACCGATCGGCCGCTCGCTCGACTGTTATCTGCTCGCGACGATAACGAATCACGAAAACGTACGAACAACGGGCCGACGACGGACGACTGCTCGCGCACGATCGTGCACGATCGCGCACGTTTGCGGCGACGTCTTCGCGCGTGCGATACCGACGCGACAATCGTCTTCGCGCGAAGGGAAGAGAGAGAGAGGAGGTGGGAAGAAGAGAGGGAACATAAAAGTCGCGATAGCGTGAAAAACGTCACTAACAAGCGATAAACTGTAGCAAATTCAGTCGGGTATACCAGTGCACGCTTTTAAAGCCGCACACTCCAGAGGTACATGTAAATTCGTAGAAGCCGTACAATATGGCCGACCAGTAAGATGTATTGACCGAGAGGCCCGTGCGGAGTTTTTTCGCAAAATTCACACGCAAAACTTTGTATTTTTAATACGTTGTATTAATACTTCATTTGGGTTTTCCAGTCAATCCAGTACTATGCATATTATGTCACCAACATTTTAATAATAAATTTTAGGTGGCGGAATGTATGCACATGTACGATATCTCAGGTTGAGACTTAACGTCGGCTGACAACGTGCATTTTAAATTTATGTGCTGCACTTAACTGTGCATTAGTGTACATAATATATTCGCACACAAATGCGTCATTCTCTATTACTATTAGCTAGGAATAAATATTGGTTCATCGAATTGCGCGATGGCGCGTTAGGTTGAATTCTCTCGCACACGATAGCGCGCATAATTATTAAGTCTTGTATTTTAATTTTCATCGACACGCGTAGTTGCTCAACGTGATTTGTGTGCGTTCGTACACCTTCGCGCAAGCGAGCACGTTGTACATCTGCCGGAAACACTTTATCTTTAACTTAAAAGAAAACACATCGTTTTGTAATATCAAACTGTCGCGTTATTATACAAAATGTCTCATATTCATGAAACAAACAATTCGCAAATCGTTTGATGTCGACTAATCTTGAAAAATGCAATTAATCTTAAAAAATTAAGTCTTTCGTACATTTTTGAAGATTTTATTAAAAATACACACGGTTCATATATAGTAAAATATATGCAATGCGTTGCAAAAATAATTTATCATTCTTGCACTAACAGATAATGCGGTCGCGTATTATATCAGATCGTTAATTATTAATAATCAGACGCACACAGCTCCACAACCCAATGGAAATCCTGCTCAGCTGTCGTCGAGGAATGCAACGCGGCTTCCGGTGTGCTGGACACTCGCACGGCGAGTGTCTACATGGTCTGATAGCAAGTCCTGATCGACCTGGCTAAATAAGACGACAAGAAGATTCCTAGCAGCTGTAACAAAAAAAAACATCGAGATCATTCGATTTTTCTCAATGAGAATTTCAGAATCCTCGCTTTGGTCTCAATGCCATGGAATGGCATGCATGCAGAAAATCCCGCATGGTACTGTACTGAGATACCTGAATCACGCCAAGACCCAGTCCAACACCGGCTATTTTACTCGCGTGCTTCTCGGCGAAACGCGCAAATGCATCCATGCAACCCACGTCGTGCAGGCTCGGTGACGTTAGGGTGCATTGCGTAGCGTTGACAGCACCTATCGTGTCGTCGCAGCACGACATTGGGATGCCCGACAGATTCGGCTGGTTTATCCAATCGGTAGCGTTCACCGTGCCGCAGCATTTAAACTAGAAAGAAAATGAGATTTGCGATTTGTTAGGTATGAATCAAGGTCAACCGTCGACGCAGAGGAAATCCTGCGGGGAAGTGCGATCTAATGTTTTTGCGACACGTTGGTACGCTTCGTCGTTGAGCGTGGTCAAGGAAGCGGGGCGACGTAAAAATCGATTTACATTATTCCCCGCGTAGCAGTTTCGCGCACCATACGCGCCGTGCGCCATACGCAAGGCTATCACGCACCACGCATATGCATTATAGACGCGGTGAATTAGGGCCGCGCTCTGAAATTATCCCTGTCGCGCTTGTCGTCTGCGGTATCCCCGTGACGATCGCTCCCACGATGGGGAAAGTACGACGCGGCGCATGAAAACCTTCTAATGAAGTCTCGAACGAAGCTACGGCCGTTCGATGAAAAGAAAAAAAATGCAAATCGTGTGTAATCCGTGTCAGTTCGAAGATATCCGCGACCGCATCGATCACGTCACTCGTACGTATAAGTGATAGCTGTAATTACATCTCGTTGCAAATTGTCCCAGACAAACTGGATCTCTTGACTGTCGTTATACTTGGACATCGTTTCGACCATCTTGCTTTGGGTGACCGTCGCAACGCGTGCCCTCATCACGTACCCCATCGTGCCGCCTATGACCTCCAGCAGAAGGATGGCAGCTAGTAGTGTGCAGAACTGTAATGGAAAATTGTTCAAGATGAGATCGAGATCGTCAAAGGATATATCCAGAAATACTCCAGATCAGTCATTAATCGATATTAAGAGAGTTGCCTTTTTGTTCTTTTTTATCAATGTTTTTTTTTTAGAATAAATCAAGAATCTCATGAAACTAGAAATATATATTACACAATATATAATTTATATAACAATGTTATATAATTCTGCGTATGTAAAAATGTACGTAGGTTTCCTGCGATATGTTTTTGCATTAAGTTTTTAAAACGACACCAGAAGCACACCCGCCCTCGTGCGAGGGTGAGCAGTTTTCCCGGAATAATAATCGAGGAGGTGAAACAGGGAGAGTCACAGACGTCGATTATACACTTCATGCGCAAAATATGATCCATTACAATATGAAAACGAAGGGGAGATCATAGAGATAAAGCAACGCAGGAACAACTGCGTTGAATCTTGAAATTCTGATCTGAATTTGTTAAATTGAGAACGTCGATTAATACAAGAACCTGGAAAAGCTCTGGATGTTTTCAAATTATAATTCATTTTATCGAATTGCTAAATATGGAATGACTCGAGGTGGTGTTGCAATACATTCGACAACGCTTTCAATCAGAAGCGCAATTACATCGCAAACTTCGACACGTATAGTCGATCGAATGAACATAAATCATTTACAGCTGGCAAATAACCATTTAAAACGAACTACGATTGTGAAGTGAAGAATACGCGGCAGACGAGGCACAACGTGTGCGTGATAAATTACTTATATCGTTATTACTGTGATGTAGCCAGCTAAGCGATTATCACTGGTTAATTAACCATGGAAATGCAGACTGCTTCATGGCAGCAATAAACGATCTAATTTATAAAAGATGCAAAAACAGATGACCTTTATTCTTATTAAAAAATATCTCATAGTCGCAATATGTGAATTAATTAAAAGGCAATTCTATTAATATATGATATAATAATTTAGCAAATTAATTTGACACGTATAAATTTATCAAACTAAATTTATAATACCATATATATTTAAAATATATTTAAAAGATGCATTTTGCTAATGAGTGAATAATAAATAAAAGAAAGATATCAGAATATTTACGAACACTTATGTCTTACCGTTACAACCATGCAATAGCTTTCACGAATGGCTCCGCAACATCCGAAGAAGGCGATAATGAAGATAATAGAGCCCAAAGCTACGAGAAGAGACGGTACGGAGAAGAAACTATTATCGAGGAAATGTTGATATTCATGATACACTCCATGGATGACCACGCCAATTGACAACAGCACTATTCCTGTAATCTAAGCATAATTAATCGACATGTAACACATTTTCACAGAAAATAAGTAGAAAAACAAAAGTAAATATAAGAAAAATAAAAATATAGAGTACAGATCCCAATTAAATTATATTAACAATTAATGATAATTATATAATATTTCATAATTATATTCTATATCTACACAATCAATTAAATACTTAGTGTACATAATTAAATTATATTGTTCAACTAATCGTGTAATTGATTGTAATGTAATACAGTATTAATATTTTGATAAAATTTTCAAACTATGCATAAATTTACTTTGTTTATCATGTGAATGTTTCAATGCAAACTTTTTCGTTATATATTTTGTAAAGTGTTATTTAATAAAATTGAGCGTCGTATGCACGAGCGATATATTGTACAAATCAAGCAGTCTTCCCAAGAGCTGCGGTGTCCGAGCGGTTAAGGAGATGGACTTGAAATCCATTGGGTTCTACCCGCACAGGTTCGAATCCTGTCCGCAGCGGAATTTTTTTTATTTTTTAAAAACGTAGATATTTATACATAAGAACACATACATCATATACATCTTAACAACATAATGCAAAAGAAATATATTTCTTAATTAAAATAATTATTAGGTGCTTTAATCACGCACTCTTTCCTTCTCTTTCTTTCTATGTATGTGTTTAGAAAACAAAAATTTAATTTAATCAAATTTTTGTTAAAGAACCGTTTCGTGCGTATAGAGAATGTTTAAAAATGATGAACGATATTTCTTAATAAAAACCGATAACGCAAAATGTATTCCGATTGTGTTGAATTATCATTTAAAAACACATTAGCCATTATCAGAGCGTGTGCAACCAAGGTTTTTTTGCAAGGTCTGAACAGTTTTATATTACTGAGAATTAAAGTTTGCCAATTTAATTTTGAAATAATCGCGTAGTATAAATAAATCTTAAGAAAACATATGGAACAAAGGAATAAAGAATTTTTTATAATAAAGAATTATGGAAACAATGTTAGGCTGAGTAATTAAAAATAGACAGACGATTGCTATTAATTATACAGCATATTTTTTATCCACCCTGCAATATTTGAGCTTAACATCGTTATATCGTATGATCGCTTTTGTCTGAATCCCCGTAGCGAAAGTGGCCTTTCAACTTTTACGTCACGTTACGTCACACGTAAAAATTAAAGAAACTGATACTGCGCGATAGGGATTCCCCACGTGTTTATCTTACGCAGATCGAGATCGATTTGTTGTACGATTTCTCTTGAACGTCTTATGCTTCACCAACTCGCGGTCTTCCTCGATGCAGACAATTTCAACTTATACACGTTATAACAAGCTGACGTACAATTATTAATCGTACAACTACTTTGTTGTATCCAAGCGATACGCTAACGTACAGGGGTGACGGTATTGCGAGCGAAGTATTTTTCCACTAAAGTTTCCAAACAGATGTCTGCTGCGACTAATTTCAGTCGATGATATTTATCCACTGAAAGCCAAGCTGAAATATCTGTTTTAGATAATTGAACGATCGTGAAATGCTAAAGGTTAATGCAATAACACATATACGTACTCCATGTTAATGATAGCTTTGTAACGTCAGCTTTGTTAACGTTAGCTTTGTTAACAATATTCCAACTAAACCCTGCGAGGTGTTTAATAGCTATTGAATATGCGCATGTTTAATGCTGCATAGAGAATAACAATTGTCTAAAAATGCGCGAGCTCTGTTACGCTACATAATTTATTTATTAATGCAATATTTATGTACAATTGTTGAAGATTGACATTATGATCCGTGATTCATTCCTGATGACAGATATAAATGTTAGTTAAGATCGATTGACGTAAGCTCTCAAACACGCGTTCGAAACGTTTTTTCTCGCTCTATGAACTTTTACTTGTAGACGAAATCGACACAAGCTTTATCGATTTTACAGTCACGATTCCACAAGTACGTCCGCGCGAGCATTATTTACGGTCAGCTTTGATCAACGTTTTTACGCGAATGGCAATCATATAGTCGTCAGCTTGCAACGACTTTGCGCAGCAATCGCGACGTACCGCATCGACAAAACAAGTAAGTTCGATAACTCGAACAGCGCGATCGGAGCACGCGATGCCGATGCGTGCCACCTCATCGTTCCAGAAGGCACGCGATGTTGGTCCAGCGCACCGCGCCGACTGTTGCCCATACATGTACTTACCACGAATAGCAAATTGAATGCGAACATCAAATATTTGATGGTTTTCGGCGCCAGGCCTAGCTTTAACGTCGCCATGCTTGCCGAGGGAGCTGTCGCCACGATCACGTACGCGCGGTTCTCTCGCGAGTCCTCTCTGGCACGCGCGCGTAGACGGTCTGCTATCAAAAGCGAGTCGCGAACGATACTGCGCGTGATCGGGAGCGTGAAAAACGTGACGAAAAAAAAGTCGCCTTCGCAGGAACGATATGTCCCGATGGGCGGCGCCGCGCGCATATGCCAGAGAACGATACACGTATGCACACGCACACGCGCGCCCGTACACGTTGCATCACGTGTGTGTGTGCGTAAAATATACACAGCCGGTTGAACACCAAGACCGGTCGAAATCTTGCTTGAACGGTGATAATTCGTGTCGGATACATCCACCGTGGCGAGATTCGGTGCAGCTCGCGCATGCGCCCACCTGTCGCCGATCCACTTTGTATATCCGTAAGGTTGCGAAACTTGAAAGGCTGTTCGATACGATTTTTCGAATATATATTTACGGGAAGGGGAATAGGATGTTCCGCAATAATAACGTAATAATAATTACTTTGGTTTCCTGTATTCCTTATCGAAAATTGAAGCAACTTCTTCACATGCGAAAGTTTTTAATTCTTCAAACAAGACGATTGCTTAATTAGGATTCCAAGTAAAACGATATTTTACGATTTTAGTGCAAGACAATCTTGACTTGAAACAAAGGTGTTACAAAGGTCTCTGATCTATCTTTTAAATTCGAAGAAAATTTGGAGTGCTATTAAATTCTGATAAAGCTATTTTAATTTTCGTCAAGAAATCTTTATTCATATTTAAATTTAATATGATTCGGCATATAACGTATGGATACCATTACGAACGAAATATTAGATCAGGAGAAAATATTTTATTTGCATCGCTGTTTCTTTGCCTGCTTCGACAATCTCGATGTATCCCATCTGCATGATAACGCTCTCGTGTTGACCGAAAGTGATAAGCACGTGTAATAAATCTGCACCTAAGTAACAAGGCAGAATTGTAATCTCAACATATTTATTTCGTGATTATAGATTACGGGAGGAAAACAAATGGCATCCCACACAGCAAGCTTCTATGTTGTATGGAATAAATTTTTTATAAATTTTAATTTTATAAAATCATAATTACCGGTTCCGGTGAGTTACGCTTGCAGATTTGCTTGCGCGTGTTACGTAATGAGAATCCCACGGGAATTCAGTACGGAAATTTATAGAAATTCGATCGTGCGTTGCACAACACTTGCGGTCTCTGTCCGTCAGTCCGATCATGTCGTTAGAGTTCGTAATTGAGACTATTGAGGCGTAGAATATGGAGCAAATCCTAATGTCACTGATACAATATTCTCTAACCGAGTGCTCAAGGGTAATACTTGACATATATATCTCATCACGTCCGTATTCGCCGTCTACTTATTATCCGTCGCATGATCGGTTAATGGTGCCGTACGATCAATCTGTGGCACAAATATCCGTTTATATCATCTGGCGCTCCTACCGCATGTTAAAACCGAGACAACGTGGGCTACATTCGTGCCCATGAATAATATGAGGGACGTGTTATTTTATTTTAACGCAAATACACGTACTTATTCAAAGAGAACATAATTGATGCAGACTAAAGCGTAGCGTTGGCGTAGAAAAAAATGATTGATTTGTTATCGTGAACGAAAGTAACCATATTTACCATATTCGCATTGTTAAAGTTCGACTTATCTGGACTTATCGATATTTTGGGAAAATTATTTTGGTTCGATTTGATTTTCAGTCCTTAAATATGTTGAGAAATTTTGTACAAATTTTCGAATAAAAGGCACACAAGCGAATTCATAGCGTTGGAGAGTTAATCCTCCGATTCTTCTACATCCGGAGGGTTGACTTAACCATCGTTTGGACGAGGCCGATGTGGCCCTGAGGCGAGCTCGCGCACGCTCTAGCTATACATTTTGTATTCATATATATTTAGCTACTGGCTGAGGGTTGAGCGGCGGTCTGACGTGGCCGACATCACGGAGAACTCTCCCTAGCGTCGCGTATTATGTGTCTCGAGCACGTGGTCGGTGTTCACGGGAAAACATAGCGTGCAAACTTGAGCCACTTTTGGCAGATGACAAATGCGAAATTCACGAGAGAGGCTGATCTCTCATCCAATCTATGCTAATCGCGTTATAGCCACTATTACGCTTCGCATTTCGACATGTCCATTTTGCCAGTCATGTTCCATTTTGTGATATGTAGGCAATCATCCTATCAACAGCACTATGACTAATCATTAATGTTATCGCCGTGTCCTTTACGCGAAATGTACTCGCGCACACAAAAGAGCAACAGAAAACTTGTAATTATTTATACAATTATACATCTTGGGATATCAATTTTAATTATAAGCATAGTTACTGTTAAATGGGAAACTATTATAAAATTTATTGCCGTAATTAACTGTTATATATATATTTTTACGCGAAGTGCGGGACGACGGACAGAGTCTCTCAAGCATTTATATAACATAAACATTGTGTTTTATATATACATGCATGTTGTTATATATAGAAAATCGATGAATCGCATTTAGGGTAAATGTCAAGACTAATTCCCTTCGAGATGAGAATGCTGGTACACCAAGCATTCTAACATGAATAATATTGAGTGCAAATCTTACAAAGAACAATTAACGAAATTTCTATTATTTATGTTAAATGTGATCGAGTTAAAAATTTCTCCCTTGGCTTTATTCAAAGAAAGACGTTTTAATTTTTTAGGCACTTTATACATCTTTTTTTAATCTTCCAGCGTTAAACATTAAAAGTTATTACAATCACACAAATGCGCGTAATACTGTAGTCTTCTTAATAAACTGTAAACTTCTAAATAAACTGTAGTCTCCTTACAATTACATAAAAGCACCCTCAACCCTTATAAGTATAATTAATATGCTAGACAGAGAGAGAGAGAGAGAGTGCGCGGGCGCGTAATTGCACAGCGTAATCTCATCGAGCATTTACAAGGTTTGCTTTATCAAAATAATCGTTATTTTCACTCTCGTGCTCTTCACTTCCGGTGTCGTAGGCTCAATGAAAAATGCGCGTGCGACATGTATATTAATAACCACCGACAAAGAATGCTATTGAAGCGTATCAGTATCATAATTCACGACGTAGGCGTCACGATTCTCCGTTCGTTGCACTGTCCTTCCTATTCGTGCCAACACACTCGTCTACTCTGTCATTTCCTGAAAAGTCGCTCTCCGTCGAGATAATGCCCGAATCCGACATCTTACATAACTTATAACTTCGATGGATAAAAGAAGGATAAAAGGTCGATCAATATATTATCGAGTCACCAATTATAGATTGAATAAATATTACTAATTATTAATCGGAAATGCAATCGATCTGAGGCGGAGTTTTGACCGTTTCTTAAAGTGTTAAAAATGACAAAGTTCATACAATAAAGATCTCGCTGTATAGTCACAAGATACAAAACACAATATAAAGAAATGAATAATAAACAATGACAATTGTTAATAATAATTTTATCAATCTTATAAAAGAGAGACAAATAAGGAAGTCGCTCAGATACGATGGTGGAGCACAATTTTCAACATACGTAACAAGAGAGAGAGAGAGACAAAGTTTATATATACGGCTGTAAATTGTCGATTACTTAGGTTCGCCATGACACACCATCACCCAAATGCAACGCCGCGCCGTTGCGTTGCGTCGCGTTGCGTTGCGTTGAACCAAGGTGCACCGCGCACGCACAGGTTCGTAGTATTCGGGCGACGTGACACGTTCGCGCGGCCATCGATCAACAGCGGCGGACGAACGTGACGATGCCGCGCTACGAGAGGCGAATATTAATCATGAGGAAGGAACACGAATATAAGCACAGGGGCGAACGCACCCTTCATATAAATAACACGAGCTGAAGAGAGCAACAAGTATTCGGAGGAGCGTTTATTAGCGAGTATTACAGAAAATATTTCACAAAAATCGACCCAAGTATACGTATTTCTTGAACACCCCAGTTTCCCCTTCCTTCCACGAATCGATAATTATCACAGTATTTTCTTCTATTGTCAGTCGTAAAAAGAAAGAAAAACATATGCGATTAACCCCGAGCTCGACACGGCCCTGGTCCTGGTGGCATCAGTGGGTGCGCGCGCATCGCGCGTATATACGCACAACACAAAAATACACCGCCCGGCGCACTTGACGGCGGACAGTCGACGCGCGAGTACATCTCGGAGCACGGGTCGTTGACGTATCGAGGCGAGAAGAGAGAGAGCGAGAGAGAGAGGAAGAACGGAAGAAAGGAGGCACCGCAGACAGGCGGAGACGAGACGAGACGAGTCGAGTCGCAGAGTCGCAGCGTTGCGTTCCCGCGTGCGACGACACACGAAGCGAAGTAAACCCGCGTAACCGCGACAGTTCGATTCAGTGAGCCCTTCGATACACGCAGTGAGAGTGACGAAAATGGTGTCCGGCGGCATGGCTTGCGTGAAATACCTGCTGTTTCTCTTCAACCTGATATTCGCGGTGAGTAGAGCCGCGGAGTTAACGGTGCACGCCCGTTTATCATCGCCCATCGGCGCGACGCGAGGCACAAAGGGAACGGCGAACGACACGCTCCCTTCCGCCGTGCCTTCTGCACCTTCGACGTTATTCTCGGCGTCGCCTCGCGTCGGGCAAACGGATCCTCGTCGCCCGATATCGGTCAAACCTTGAATGCTATTCGGCGATCCCGCCTAATATGTTGCTTGCCCAGTCTCGAGCAACGTTCGCTGACTCGCTATTCGCACGCAGTGAGCGATGAATCACACTGACGCATTGGTACCGCCTTGTTTGAGAGGATACCCAGGACGAAGTTGTGTCGCGAAATAAACCTATGCCTCTATTTGTCTAGTGCTTTGTTTGAGATTGGATCGTCGCGGATTCATAAATACCCTTATCGATTTTGTAATGTACAGTATACATATATGTATATCTGGTGTTTTTGTTATTTTTATTATTTTATATTTCTGGATCTCATTTGCAGCTTGGCTGTGATAAATGGAGCAGTAAACGTAAATCGTCGCGATTGTTGTGTAGCGTTTCGTCCGTGGCATAATTTCTCAATAACATTATGAAATCTTGGGTGTGTTGGGTCGATGCGCAACAATACGCAATGTTCACGTAACGTAACGGTAACAAGATCTCTTCCATTACATCTATACGTTCGCGTGTATCTTTTAGAAAAATAATTCTCTTGATTTTTGTGCACCGTCTACATCAATTTATACTTGATCTAATACCGATAATAAACTGATCGATATTATATGGCGCGACCGAAACTCACGTATCGCGTTTCTGAATAAATGATGCAAACGCAAGGGTATCATTTCGAGGGAAACTTCGTGGTGCTTATGCTCCAGAACCGCGGTACAAGTGTGTTATGGATGAAGCGATCGATACCACCAACGTTTAAACGTAATCTAGAGTTCGTCCGTCCAACATAATACCGACACCATTAAAATCTGAAAAGTACGCTAAATTGTATTATGTTGACGAAAATCCGAACGATTATAATCAACAAATTCCGTTTAATCTAGTAAAAAAATATATTTTTTATCTTATTCCTCAGAAAAACAAACACAAAATTTTAGGCTGTGAGAATAGGAAGAAAAGAAGTGTTATACTAATAAGATTACGCGAACAAATTGAGAAAGCTTCAGTTTCGCTTTTAACGCATCTAATGAACAGTTTATTTGATCTGGCGACTTCTGCCCTGTTTATCTATAATGCATGTGTAACAGCAAGATGGTATCAATGGTAATAATGCAAAAATGTGTTAAAACTCTGTAATAAACAAAGCTACTGGAAGCTATGGTGAAGTGCCTCAAGAAATCTCGTTGCCATATGGCCAGTCGAAAAGATCTAGGACACAAAAACAACTCTGTAAAGGATAGCGGGGCGGGCCATATCTGTCGCGCGTCCCTTATTGCACGTTTAATGATCCGTCCACCGTGAAATGCCAGCACGGCGGCTGAGTTTATACAGGGCGTCCCAGAAAAGAAACAAAGTCGATGCGCAGCTTTGCCTCGTGTTCAAATTTTGAGCGTGGAAATTCTTCGCCGAGCAAAATTAGTCGAGGGACGTCGTCTCAACCCTCAAAATTTTCGCTTTTGGTATCTTAATTGAATCTGAAATGAAAGTTCCACTTAGTCCATTTCCAGAGAGCTAAACGATGAATAATTTTCTCTATTTGTTCATTCGCGCAGTTACTGATTAAATTGGGAAAATCCTTTATTTTCTGTGACGTCGCTGCGGAGAGAACGTGCGACTACTCCCGGATTTCGCAAGAAAAGATGCAATAAAAGGCGTCCGCTTTACACTTTGTTTTCTGGGCCGCTCCGTATAGGCCGTTATCGGGCGTCCTCGTTATGCTGAAACTTTTCTATAAAAAAATTCATGCTTAAAGTTCGCCCAGTAAAGTCACCTGTTAGCAAGCAGCGAACGCGCAAGGCTCGGCGGGCTACATATCTAGGTTTCACCCTCGAAGGCGAGCGAATCGACCGGTCGGTTGGATTCGGTTTCGCAGTCTCGAGGCTACGATAGTGTATACGATAACACGCGCGTAATCGTAGGTGAGACGTAGATGAGACACGTAGGTAACGTAGGCAAAAGGGGAAAGGTCTATACTCTTCGACGACGATGGCGACAAGCGCGCGACAGCCTCTACCTACGAGCTATGTCGCAGTCGCGAGCCACGCTTTTTTCCTCGGCCGTAGAATGTCGCGCGGTCGTTCGCGTCTGGATGTCTTTATTTAGTCAGATTCAGCACAACAGGACGCCACGCCGCCAATCAATCCCTGGATTTCAATAGCACGCTATCTTCCTGCGACTGGTGACGTGAAGAAGAGCACGCTCGGGATTTCATAAAATTATTTACGCGCGCACCATTTGCACCAATAGCTCGGTTTTTGAAGCAAAACTGAGTAGCTCGGCAATTTACTATTCCTTTCTGTAAACATTATAATTTTATCTATAACATAGACAAAGGATAATCAAGCTTAGCTCTAAGCGCGTTATTTATGCGGATCTTCTTGTACTGAAAACTCCAGAAATATATTAATACATTGAGTAGCTTAAACTCATATTGTTGCAACTTTCGTATAATAATCATCCTCCTGTATTGATGAATTGTACCCTGCTCGCGAAGAATCGTTCTTGTATAATTGTTCCGTTGAAAGTTGCTCGAAATGACCATAACAGTAGTTTGATTTCCTATTGGAACATACAATGCAATTCTCGTGACCATGCTTTCCATTTAAAATCAAGCTATTAGCACTGGTGAAAGGTATTAAGCAATGAATCCTTTTTTATTCTTGAAAGGTATTAAGTGTCTGACCTGATTACTCAAGGTGTCCATCACACAATTTCTTCAAGTACTCGCCTTTTGCAATAGAAAGTTATTTTAAGTTGTCTTTGGTTGCAGACAATTTTTTATTTTGCACCAGACAGGTATAACGAAATTGTTAGGTATATTTATGGTACATGATACGGGTAATATTTATTCCTGTCATATTATAAAGTTCCGCATAAGTTGCATGCTCAGTAACCGATCCTAATTAAAGATTTCTCTTCGGAAATTTTACAGTGAAAGTAAATACTGCTGTAATACACCAGGGAAATGCTATAATACTATGTGGAATGCAATATTAAGTTAATAGCGCGCTTATGAAGAATTGGAGTTGAAATAGAAAATATGAAATATTTTTAGGAATTTTTAAATTATATAACATAGGTTACACGTAATATAATAATATATATCTCGATCTAATATATCGAATTTGATAGTGAATATGACATACCTTTCATTTATCCTTTCAGATCACTGGTATTGTCTTCATTTCGGTGGGTGCGGTGATTCTCGTTGTTTATAATGGGTACAATAACTTTGTGGACAGTTGGTTCTTCGCAGCGCCAGTCTTAATGATAATAGTCGGCGTCATAGTCTTCCTCGTATCATTCTTTGGATGCTGCGGCGCTGTAAAGGAGAACCATTGCATGATAATTACGGTATGATTTTAAATATCTTATTTAAATATTAATCTGTTTCGAATAATTTTTAAAATAATCTTTCTTTCTATTAAAATAGCTTTTTGTGATGCAGAGTATACGTGTACGAACATGTCTACTCTGAATTCTATGATAATTTTAATGTTTTATAGTTTTCGGTCTTGCTGCTGCTGATATTTGCCCTGGAATTGGGTGCTGGAATTACGGGTTACATGATGAGAGGAGAAGTTGCTAATATGCTACATAATCGTCTGAACGGTACTTTACGACAATACGAGAGTAATGTAGACGTTCAGCGTTCATGGGACATCATGCAACATGATGTAAGTTTGTTATTAATAACTTGTTATAAATATAAATATTACAACACCGTACTGCGCTTCCATTGCCACAGGAAATTGCATTACGATTAGTGATCTCAGTATCAATGCAAAGGCTTTGGCTCTCTCTAGATATAAGTATGTTATTTGTGTCATTTAAACTAATGATTAAACTCGAGAACATTTGATTTCAGTTACAATGCTGCGGTATGAATGGCCCTGCGGATTGGCCGATGGTTGGTTTCCCAAGCAACACCGTTCCCGATTCCTGCTGTAAGGAGCTCCCCACTCAGAGCAAATGCGATTTGAACTCGATTCACATTTATGGCGAGGGATGCATGACGAAACTGCAATCTGCCATAGAAAATAACGCCATGATTCTGGGAGGCGTCGGCATAGGCATAGCCCTTATACAAGTAAGCTCCAAACTATTTCATAACATTATTTAAAGGAACACTTATGATTTAGACGTGTACAGTTGTCTCTCATTGCATATTTAAAAAAACAGATTTTAATATTAATTATTATTGTTACCATCATTTTAGACGCGTAATAACATTTGAATATACAATAACACGTGGTCGTAATAATCTGGAAAAATATAATCGTAAAAAACGTAATAATCTCTCTTTTTCAGTTGATCGGAGTAATCTTTGCGTGTTGTCTGGCTCGCTCAATTCGCCGCGAGTATGAGACTGTGTAAGCTGATAGACACACATTTTCATTGCAACAAGCCTAAAATGCACTTTTATAAAACCTGGTCTATCACACAAGCTGTCACTGTTTTTTTTCTTGTTTTGTTTTATCATTTAATCTCTTACGTCCGTGCACAATTATACGTAAAATAGTTTCCTTCTTTTTACCGCTTGTACTCTTAACACATTGCAAAAAGAAAAGGGCGTTTGTAATCGGTTTTTGAAAAGTGCGCAATAGGCGAGTGATTTAAAGAACCTCCAAAGAATTTCACTGCTATTTTGGTATCTGGGTCTTGCCTTATCTACAGGCGCCAAACGTCATCCACGTATGTTTTGTATATTTTTACAAGAGCAAGTTTCGAACATCTTTATACATTAATGATAACGAGTGATCTGTTCTTCGGAAATTATACTACATCTTTTTTTATAAACGTATAAATATCTCTAAAAAAACAAAAAAATCAATTCGTTCCGTGTCATTGTGATACAGTTATAGTTGAGCCACGATAACTGTAACAGAGCGATGAGATAAAGTTACATACAATGCAAATCACTGATTACGCTAGAAGATACGCTTCTTTTTTGTTTAATGTTTGCTTTTTACGTGAATAATTGTTCGGCTTATTAGCGAAGGTGTATTTCTGTCGTTCGTATATATTTTGCTTCACAATATATTGCATGATGCAATGTTGATGCATTGTTGTCGAGGCTCTGCTATAAAACTGAGCAATACCAAGTTCTAAGAGTATCCATACCTCTTGAGACTTCATTTTGGACCAAACCGACTTTCGTATATATATATATATATATTTATATTGAGATATATATATTTCTGACGATACATACAATTTACTGATATATAATACTTACAACGCGATACAAGTAGCAAATGGAATTTACATAAACTGTCACTACATTTGTGTATTATCAATGCGACATATTTATTTTGTTCGCTATTTCGCAACGCGAACGTTGTGAAGCCATTTGATACATTTTTCTTTCTTTTTTTTTTCTTCGACAAGTAAAATTTGTAACGTGAGAAAAGGGAGATTTGATTTCAAGTCACGGTGATTCAAAGTACAAAATGATGTGTTGAGACATATGGATACGTTGTAAACATTAACCCAGTGGTGTATGATGAAGGGCATTTCCTTTGTTGCATGTTATATAATCCATTCTAAGAAAATGATACTTCAACGAGTTAATAAAATGTATTATACTTATGACAAATGTGACATGCAAAGAAACTGTGATTGAAAGTAACATGTGCCACTGCGCAATATGATATCTTTTCTTTCTTTCTTTCTTTGGTAACGTTTACGTTCGAATTCCTGGGGCTAACGTACTCTTCAGATTAACGAACAGCTTCCTTGTTTCAACAAATTCAAAGAAAACGTGAAGAGAAATGTTAGCCTTAATTTGCAATTGCACATTAACTACACTCATATATACTGCGTCTAATATAAATGAAAGATATTATATATATCTAACATTATGATAATATTTTGTTGTTTACTACAATATGTAAAGTTTACGTAGTGTTATATATATAATGAAAAATGTCTTATGAGATGTATAAGTGTATAGAAATAGACAGAAAAGTAATAGTTGTTCACGTTGTACGAGTTCATGTTATAGTAAAAAAGCATAATTCATCAATAACAAAGTAACTTGAAGTGACTGCAGACTAGTTATAACAACAAGAGAATGATTTCTCATCTTGATTATGATAGATAATATATAAAATGTCGTTTCAAGCCAATGTGTTGGTAATAAAAACTTATTATTAACGTTTACATTTTTAATAGAGAGTACCACATTAAAACAACCATAGGATTACCTTTTGTTTTCTCGTTGTTCATACTACATAATATATCGTATCGCTTAACATATACCATAATACTAGATGTTTCTCATCGAATATTTTATCTTCATGCCTAGTGATGTTGCATTTTTACTTACAGTGAAACCACAGCACACTGATCTGCCATCAATTAGGAGGCATTTTTCATAATATTGTTCATCATACATTGGTTGATAAATACTTGTAGATTCATTACGACGATATAATCATCCTTATATTGTGCTTACGAATATACGCTCAAAGAGGAATGATGTCACAAATGTCTAGTGTGTGTACAGCGATAACTTAAGTTATAATCATGTTTTGGTATGTAATATCAACGCGATATTACATACCCCCCCGTGGAGAGAAAATACAAATTGGCATTTCTCTCTCCACTCTCTTACTCACTTGCTTCTTACGGAAAAGGAAAGGGAAATGAAGAACACGTACGCATTGAATATTAAAACATTTCCTATTAAATTTGATGACCAAATTACTGCCAATATCTGCCAAAAGTACACATCACACGCTCACGAGAAGCAAAAAGGAAAAACGGAAAAGAGAAAAAAACTAGTCGAAAATGTATACGACCCCAGAGATCACCAACGAAACGTTGATTGCTTTACGGCACATTATGCATTACGACTGTAATGTGCCTGCTGAACGATGTGCCATGATGTGTCTGACAGATCTATTTTTTCATGTGATACGTTTATATGTAAAGTTTGGTAATCTTTTACTCATTACGTGATCCGCATCGTTATAGGAAGATAGCGTTCGAGGTAGCCACATCATTCCTCTTGATTTTGTTGTCAAACTTGAAAAAAAAAGAAAATTAACAAAAAAAAGGAACGAAAGGATTATGACGAGCTATTTCTGCATAATCTTCCTCAGAGTGCAGAATGGACAATTGTGCAGCGCGTTAATTACAGAGAAAACCTGTGTTCTGAATAATCTAATACTATCGTAAAGTATAGCTTACTGCGTATATCGCACTTGAGTACACGCAGTCCTGGCATCTGTTCTTCATGCCTCCTCATCTCAACAGAATACAGTCTCTAATACTTATAATATACACGGTGTCGTAGTGATCTTGTATTAAATTTGTAATGATTTTCCATGTTCTACGAACAAGAAAGGCGAAAAGACAGTGTACTCTTATTCGTAATCGACGGTGCCCCGTGAAATATGCATATACATATACGTGTATATAGTGTCATGTAATATCAGAGATGTACACAGAGAAATTCTGTACATTATGTACCAATGGTATAACAAAATTAGCGTATCCTGACATTCGATTTAAATGGAGTATCGAATGGAAGCTAGCTAGCTTTACTCTGTCAATAATTTAGCTTGTAATGTCAGTGAACTCTGATATTGATCCTCTTGTGCTTCACTGTATCGTACGCTACTGACAGATCTATTGCCACGAAAATATTTGTGCATGTTTAAATGCTAAGTTTATTCAGATTTGGGACCAAGGCAAAAAGAACAAGATTATTTTTATTGAGTAGCAAAGTTATTTCTCTCGGGGAAGTAACGACGATTGAGAACGATTATGTGATAACGTCAGAACTATGGAAAGAGTTTTCTTAAACTTTATTCATGGAAGTCTCTTTTCCGATATTGACTGAGCCTTCGATAATATTGGAAAAGAAATTAAATGAAGAAACGAAGCTATTGCTGTGTAATGCACTACCAGTTCTTCAGTTGCTTCCATTTAAAGAAGAGAAACAGCATTTTCTTAAACGTGATTTGGGAAAGTTACTAATTGGATGCCATTGAACAATATGCGTCGAAAAAAAAACAAAAAAAAACAAACTACATCGAAAATGTACAATATCCTTTTTGAAAATTTACACGTAACGAATGAAGGAGAAAATTTAGAAATTTCACTGCGTCTTGTCGATTTCACGAATTCAAGTACTACAATTCAAACCGAACTATGTAAGTTTCTGTAGTCTTGTGTATACGTTACATGAAAAATCTCGTCATTTTTTTGGAACGTGTACCGAGTATTAGTATATACATATGTCTCGAAAAATAAGAACGTAATCGTCACAGTGAATTTATATATGTAAGAGAACCGTGAATAATACCGATGCGCGTACTATTTTACAAGTAATGTTGAGATATATAATTTAAATTTACCATCGGCACGCGTACACACGTACACATACGTACACAATGGCAAATGCACAAGATCTCAGAAATAGACATGAACGTCCGTAGGTTAACCATACTGCAAAAAAAAACTATAGACGTAATAGCTATGAGATATTAAAGTGTGCCTAACATAGTAACGTTTATGTTATAAGTTAATAGAGATTAGAAAGCATCTCAATGATATTATCTACTGATTAAATGCGCAACTGTAGCTTGGAAGCTAGCACTTGTCGAAACAGTTTGCTCCTTTTGATTGTATAAAATCATCCGTTCTCGTCAATGGTCTTGATTAAACGATTTTAGGCTCTGTACGCGTATATTAATTACCAGGCAACGCAAAAGACTGATGAAGATTATTGTAATCAGTATTAACTAACATTGGTATTTTACACGTACAATGTATACATACATATACACACACACATATACACACACGCACATACACACACATAAATGAATGTACTTTGCGCTAAATTCTATTTTGGCTTATTTTATTTTTACTGTAAACGTAAATGGTATAGTCAGTATCGTTAAAAGTGATACAAATGTGTAATTTCGTTATTACGACACGACTAATTTACGGTATTTTAGGAGCCAACATGTCCTTAGCACATATTCATATATAGCTTTTATGTATACTAATAAATTTAATGACACTAAAACTGGTATTATTTTAATCAAATCCTTTCCATCGTTTACGAACGCCTCTGCAACTCCCAACGTTATGACGAATTGCGCAGAGTGTGACTGAAAAGAGATTATTTTTAACAAAAGATAGGAGAAGGGTATTACAATAAGAACTACCAAACGTCAGCATATAATAAACTGTATTTCATTTGTTATATCATTAGTTAAAAGATCATCGTTTACCAATATATATAAGATTGATCTTCTTACACTTGTTTTCTGACATTCATATTCTTTATACACGCGAGTAAAAGAGCTTCCGTGGATCAACCCGGCGAATCGTAAGTTTTGAAATCATCGGGATCATGTAAGCAAGTGTCACAATCGCCTTTTCCTCTCATCCTGTCCTGTTTTTTTGTTTTTTTTTACAAGAGAATGCGCCTCGTAATCGTAGACTGGGTCTGGTATAGTGCGTGCTCTCGTTTTCAGCGTGATTTACGTTATTTATTTAATGTATACACGACATTTAAAAGTAACGAGATCTATTACGTTTTGCTGGTATTCTGGTAATTTTCAGATGTATAGGTGGGTATATGCACGATCTATTTACAATCCGGAGGAGCGGAATTAGGACTGTACTCTCCACTTGAGAATTCAGATAAAGTTGGAAACGTTGCGTTACCTGCGTCTTAGAAAATATAAAGAGTCAAGACTTGCCGACTAAATTAAAATCCGAGAATACTTATAATTTGCGTCATATATAGGAACTTACGCGAGTCGCATATTCCGCACATGCATGTCACGCAATATTTACACTCGTCGAATTTGGCGGGGAAAGAGATGTAAAACGCGGTTTACTTTACACAATAAACTGTACAATATCAGTATTCGTCGAGCAAACTTTTTCTCTCCCCCTTTTCACTCTCTTTCCCATCTCTGTATAAACTATAATTACACTTACTACCTGATATTTCTAAGCAATTATCTACGTTTTTTTAGAACAGATATGTACAAAGTGACTTCAATCACCTTGTTTTTGTCCAGCTGTCCACACGATATAAAAAACTGTGAGAAATCATCCAGGAGACGCTCGGTCTATATGTCTGATACAGATTAGAGACGAAATTATTCAGTACGCTTCGACCTTTTTTTATATATGGTATGCAACAAAATTGATATGTAAATATCTCTAAAATACAATTAAATAATATACGAAAAGTCTAAGAACATGTAGATTGCACCAACGTCGGTTAGCGCCAGTCGTTAGATTTTCTCTCTCTTTCTCGCGCGCGCTCTCTTTCTATCTACATTACAACTAAACTACGATATCTATAAGAAAGGGATAAGAAATCGCTAACCATTAATTAGCGAGTTACATGATTATTGGTGCAATCGCTAGCGAAGCTTCAATTTACACATACATATATATATGTAAAATTTCGAACGTAAATTCAGGTGAAAATTCCAAGTTTCTTGAAACGTATCGGTGTAAGAGTGTACAAGAAAAAATAATATTTATTTACAATTACAATAGTTTTTTTTGTGAATGGGCCCAGACAGTGGGATTATTACCTGATAACGCAAGTGTTCCGTCTGCTTCATGCAGAACATCAGAATCACTGAATCGTGAACACAAAAAATCATATATGCAGTAGTTTTGCAGCAATTAAATCACTCTTCTCTCTCTCTCTCTCTCTCAAATCAGGTGAGATGCATATGAACATAATAATTTAAAAGTAAAACAATTTAATATAAAAATATCGGGCTGTTTAATAATAGAAAAGGGCCTCTATACTTTTTACCTTATCGCTTATATGCCTATCAGTTTACTTACACTTTATCATTTAGATTATCAATATTGTTCATGTTATCTCCTATTCTAGAAACATTAGCAGCATTGGTAGAGTTGCATTGTTTTGATACACAATGCAATCCATTTAAATACTATCTCATTGTAACCTTTAAGTGAAAAAAACTCCTGTCTCGTTATGCCCTAATACGTACGCACGCACGCATTGTTCGTACATACACTCGCACGCACATTCATTCATTCGTCTTAGGCACATTACATACTAAACATAAAAGCACATCACAATCATGTTTGAGCTGATCTCAAAAATGGTCTTTTGCCCACTCGCGTTATCCGACCGACATGATCATAGACAAAGATGCATACAGGCTACGTATGAGACAAGTTGTATGAGAGCAGCAGCGATCATAAGTTGGCATGAGACTAATAGGAGTTTAATATGAATTCAGAGCATGCTCATGTGGCATAGCGTTTGGTCCAAAGCCGTGCTATGCGATCGTGTTCTTCCCTATTTTGTAGGTATTGCGTGGCTATACTACCTACTAATGGGTCAGCTGTAAAATAAAATTATTCCGGTCACGTTACGCCTGTGCAAAACGAAGTACACAAATTGTCTAGATACTTTATTCTTTTAAATAAATTTAAAAAAATTATTAAAGTTAAGTTTTACTAGTTTTCAATTCTTCAGCGATTCACGATTTCGTGTGTTTACATTGTATTTCGATAAATCGTAGATAACACGCTCACCTGGATTGCAGTCTGTCAAGAGGGAACATATAGATAATAAAACCTTTGAAATCGTCAATGCAGGAGACCAATTATCCTTTAATATATCCAAGCAAATGACTCCTTGACTATTTATATTGCAATGGTAGATGCGCGTTCGGAATGTAACCTGTCGGAAATACGTTTCTGCTTAAAATACAATAATGAATAATACATAATAAAGTGCACATCAGATGTGTAGAATTTTTCACTTATTGGAACAAATCAAATCACTTGCGGTTACAGATTTTATATACAAATAACTGAATTTGCTAAATCCGACAATTTATTACCTAATCTATGCTTTATGAATAATTTTAATATAAATTTTCAAGAATTTTATTAAGACGTTATGACATGTTTATTTAAATGTTTAATAAAATTATGAATTTACCTTAGGAGGTTTAAAGGGATATTCTGGCGAGAAATGTATATCAAGAAAGAACACGCCACCCTCATAAACTGAACCTGGAGGACCCAGTATGGTAGAAACCCATTCGTATAGGTTATCACCTTTTGGGCCTGCACTATAAAATTAAATTTAATTTAGCACGTATGCACTACCCTCGTGAAAGATCGAAACCACTTTATATCCATACCATCTTATCAATTCTACAATATTAAAATGTTTTGTCGCGATACAAAGCCAACGATAACGTACCTGCAATTTGGAGGAGGATCTAATGTGATTTCTGCCAATTCCTTTTGTATCCTAACAAAAATACGACTAAATTTAATGGCTATGGATTAGTATAGCGTCTAATCACTGATACAGATACATGAAAGTATCGTATTGCGGGACAAAGACACGTATCATGTGCATCACCTTTTAGCAGAAGTTCCTAAAGCTTTCGACATCTTTGGATTTGGCTTAGCTTCCTTACTGTCTGGTTTATTGTCTGCCAAAGAAGAACCACGTCCTCGTCCAGTCCCACTAGATCCTGCTCCTGATGACATGACTCTGCACAGCAAAGGTATTTTTATACTGATATTTATATCTATAAATTTCTACAAGCTCTATTTATATATATAATGAAAGGATAAATTGATATCACACAGGAATAATTTTGGAGTCATAACAGAAATACGTAAGATTGTATCCAAGATTACACTGTATGATTTTGCTTTAATTAGTACTTGTAAAGTATTCTTACAAAAAGGGAAATTAGCTAATTAGTGTCCCTCTACGTAAACCGTAACACGCAAATTCGTTACAAGAAAAACAATTAATTATCGGAGCGAAGCCTATCTGGGTTCATCATCATTCCGGTGTCACATGCATGAGGCAGAGTTAGTAAACAAGTTAAACATCGTTTTCCAGGCAAACCGAAATCATAGTTAACAATTCCGATAATACGAGGCACTCCTTAAAACGCAATGTAAACTGCCGATACACCAGGCGATCGGCCAGGAAGAACGAACGAACGAACGATCGTTTTGCGTGCTCAAAATCGTAAACGGAATCGTAAAACAAAGAATTTCTATCGAGACACACACACGATTTCGCCCCCCCCTCTTTCTCTCTCCCCCCGCGGGAACATAAACATCACGCATACTTGATCGCCGCCGGATAAATATCTCGTTACTCGATATCTGCGCGTTGTATTTTTAACAGCGTCACGGAGTGCGACGCGACGAGAGAACTGGCCCGGAGAATCGCGTCGTTTGCGACGCGCGAATAAACGTGCGAGACCGCCCGCGTACACGACGATCCGAGCGGGGCATCGCGGAGACGGGGAAAAAAAAGATCATTCCGTCGAACGTCATCGCATCGTTGTCTTGCCGATGCGAAAAGCCGGGGTTCAACGCGCTCGAAATTGATTTCTCCGTTCCGGAGCGCACGGGCACGCGATTTCGATTTTCTCTCGGGGTCGAGAGAACGCCTTCTTCTTCTTCTTCCCCGCCAGCTATCGTGCGAGGGAGACGCGAGAACGCTCAGATAAACGCCGGGAACGACGACGTACGTTCCCGGCACGTCGTCGTTTACGAGCTTCCTCTTCTCGCTCCCGTCACGGAATTCGTGCCCTTTTGGGACACGGTGCGTCACTTCTCGTCCTTCCTAACCCTCTCTCCTGTCTCGCCGATTCGTCTGCGGTCTGATTGCGCGAGGAAGGCTACGGGAGTGCACGCCGTGCCAATGTACCTCGTGTTCGATGTGCTCCACGCCGCGTTTGCTGTCGTCGCGTTCTACAAGCTCGAGCTTCGCCGGGTCGACGGTGGAGGGAGACAGGGGGGCGGAGGGGGAGGGCCGGCCCGCCGTTTCGGATGCGGGAGGCCCCGACGATTGCCCTCGGTCCGGAACGGCGCGTGGCCACTCGGGATAATGGAGCCGCGACTGCCGGGCGGCGGATCGGGGGCGGGATACACGCGGTGGCGGCGGCCGTTATTGTCCTCGAGTCACGCGGTGATGCACGGGGATGGGTATCCACACACGAACGCGCCCTACGACGAGAGACTGCGCCGCCGTTGCCGCGGCTCTCAGCACACAGCAGCGGCACTCGCGAGGAACGCGCAGCAGCGCACGCAGCACCGGCGCGGCTCGGTGGACCGACGACGACGACAACGGCGGCGATGATCGCACGCGACAACGCCGTGAAACAGCGGTGCACGGGCGCACAGAGGCAGAGAATTTCGAATCGCCCTCGCGAAATGTCCTGTCCCGGAAGCCCAGTGCACCTCAGGACCACGTCCTCGTGTCGCGACCATTCATCTCGCTTTCATGTTCCGAAATCACGATCGCGGCGTCCTTCTTCCCTCGGCGAACGCCGAAACGTGCGCATCTCTGCGTCGCCGGATGTTGACTCTGCCGCCGCTGCGGCAGACGCGGGCAATCCCAACGTTTTTCCACAGGCGCTACGGTCGCCCGGCGAATCCCGGCGCGCCCGGCGCCACCGACCGTCCACCGCCATTTTCCCTGTGAATTCTGTTACGCTGATTGGCACACGAATTCCCTAGAGTCTACCATCTTTTTTCTCTCCTTCGAAAATAGATATTTTTATATTGCCGATCCTTGCGAGTTGATCAATCGTGGTCGAGTTAAAAATGATTTTATTCTTTTTTTAATAGATTTGCATTATTTACGATGCATTTATTATTCTTGTTTCTGTGTGCAATAAATTAGTAATAGTTGAATATGTTGTTAAATTATATTGTAATGTGCCTTTTGCAGGACACGAAATATTCTTTCTTACATTTACTAAACTACCTTCGAACGGGCATAATACGGTTTATTTTGAAATTAATATTTACTGAGACAAATGATAAAATATTCTATCTAGGTATCGATCTCTCCGGGTATCACTTATCTATTCTAATCGCGGAAACAAAACACAACGAAGTAACTTTGCATCGATCCAGATGAATAATATCAGCGCAAGTCTATTCTACTGCTACATATGTTTTGTCCATCGTAACTATGACAACTTGGCAAGCTTAGGGAAGTCGTATATCGGGAGCAAACTTAATCGCGAAACAGACGCTCGACGCAAGTGCGTATTCGCAGTATATTTACGCAAAATGAACGATAAGGATGACAGTGCTTGGGTGTTCGATTCTCTGATTGGATTCTTGCAAGGTCCCATTTGGTCTGCGCCCTTATTGACCTTTATCGAAGAGAAGTCCCTTGGTTCGTACAGTTGTCATAGTTTCACCCTTTTTTAATGAGTTGAACCAGCTGAAATTTCTTGTGCACAAACAAATTTTGTTAATCTTATTCATTTAATATAATTAATATAATTTATATCAAACCCAGTGAAAACGGCCTAGTTAAAATGATGTCAATGTAGCATCAAAACTGCAGTACGTTTTCACTGGGTAAGCTTTGTTAAAATCAAATTTTTGTTTTTAAATTTCTATTTTCAAGTATTCAAATTTTTACATTTTAATGTAAAATAGACGAATATATTGTTAAAATGACTCCTCTATGTCGCCAATATGTTCAATAATAAATAATCCTTCCTATTATAGACCAACTGGCTATACAATAAATAAATAATCAAGCGCATTAACGTTTTGACTATTGTTTTCGGTCCTTTTCATGTGCATAAACTATTATATAGCTATTACATAACTATCGTGCGCTTGATTATTTATTTATTGTATAGCCAGTTTTGGTCTATAATAAAAAGGATTTATTGAATATATATTGTTAAATGAAAACTATATAAATATATTCTTCACAACCTATCTTTACCTTTGTATCAATTTTTAAATCTATTTCACGTACTTTGAAATATACATTTATGTACAATTATACTTCTTCCTTGAAAGAAGAGAAGCTAATTATTTCCATTGCAATAAGTATCTTGCAATGGAAATGTTATCTCAAAACATTACAAAAAATGTGATATAATCTTTTGTATAAATATAATTATATATTTTATAGTTTTCGAGGCCAATACTGAAGATTGCGAGGAATATCGAAAAATATATCAGGAGTATAAAAATTTAGTCGACTTGTTGTTGGGATGCTTCATGGAAGACATGGGTATCACACCGGAGCAATTCGAACATGCATGCTCAGTTAATCGAGATACCAAGATTCCCATACAATTCCAACAAGTACGATTATTATATAATAAATTTATATATATTTATATATGCAATAAATTATGGTTTGTTCAAATTTTACGAAAGATCTCATGCATATTATGCACGTATAAGAATAAAATACGTTGGAAATTATTTACAATTTAACATACATATAAAGAAAGCATAAAAAGATAATGCACTAATACGGCTTAATGACACTTTGCATTAATAAATGCTACCATTCTCTTACTCAGAGCTATATAACATGTTGCGTCGCGCGTTTTGTAGAATCTATTTGAACAAATATGGGCGGCGAACGAGTACGAGATATTCAAACGGATGATGATACAAAAGAATCTGGAGCTTCAATTGCAGGCGCTGAATATGATCGAGCAGAGATTTGGTCTCACACCTGCATCCCTTATGTACGAGGATGGTTTTATCGATGACGAGTTGGTCATGGAGGATCTGTTACAGTATGTTGCATTATAAATATATTCATGTATATATTTTATATTTTTATTTAAACAAAATGAAAGAATATTTATCGCATAAAGATGAAAGATGTTTCATAAAAATCAAGCAAAACGAAGTGATTTTTATATCGATAATCAATTATGTTTTGTGTATGCGTAACAGCAAACACGCTTTGGAAGATCAGAACGAGGGAGAGTCGGATATACCGTCCGGAACAACAATTATTGCCGAACACGAGCGTCTAGCTGCCGAGTATCACAATGAGCGGGCATTGTTGGAGGAAGCGTTAAAAAAGTCGCAAGAGACCTCCAGGAATGCCTCGGACGATGAATCGACGGAGGAGGTCGAGTGCGCCAGCATGCCTGAGAAGGCTGAGAAAGAATCATCGGAGAAATTTCCTCGACTTAAGATGGCCAAACCTCTCAAGCCAATACCAGTTTCGAAAAAACCAATCCTGGATTCCAAAAAGGAATCCAATAAAGATGAAGATAAGGATGAAGAGGTACACGTTTTCAATTTATTTATATTTGTCCAATATTAATTGCGTGCGAGTAATTTTGGGGGAAAAATGGATGGAGATTTTTAAAACGGTGCACAATGACGTATGGAAGCAAAAATATTCTTCTCTCGTTGCATTACATAGTTACATTAATTGTAGATGAACATGGAAGACATCAGAAAGAGGCAAGAGTACTTGAAGGCTAGGCGAGATAAACTCGTGGCTTTGAAAAAGGAAGCCAGGAGTCAGAAACTGGAAATGAATAAAACTCGGCCGAGTTCGGCTAGAGTGGTTGCCGAGGCGACTATGAAGGGACAGCAGGAACTAGAAGCAGCGCAAGCCGTAGATCCTTCACTACTTCAAGTGCGAAGAGCTCTCGCGGCCCGACTAAAGGCCGAAGTTGTGCATAAGTAAACGTACTTCCGCGTGGTATTGCTTCTTCTCGTAATATTAACTGTAACACTCGAAATTACAGTTCTAAATGCTTCACATAAAAGATTAATTGCTGATTAGAATATTTAGAAACGGAATAATACGTGCAGTCGAAAAATATATTCGAATGATACATGTCGAATTTAATTTTCTGAAGAGCGTAACGCGCGAGAAATTGAGAAATATAAGCTACTTTTATACATTTACATCTACTCGTTTGAACGTTTTAATATTCAGAACATTCTTATTTTTAAATAACACTTCATAAAGCATAAAGAATAAAAAAGAAGTATATATCCATTCACATGCTATCATTTCTCATAATTCAAGGTTTAATTTAACGAAGCTATATACGTTTAATAAAAAAATACGTGTTTTTGAAAACATCTTTTCTTACTATAGTATCCTTGCGTAATAATGTAGGTTTGATAAATGTACAATATTCAATATTAAACATTTAACATGCATATTTATAAACGTACGACATATATAAAAAAGTATATATAAAATAAAAAACATTTAGAAATTTAGATTTAATATATATATATGCTAACTAGATTAAGTCATATTAATTATCGAATACACTATGTAAATACATTCATGCAGAAACTTAATTGAATAAATGTTAAGGTAGGTTAAAGCTTCAGTCATTAATCAACTCTCGCTCCTTCATCTAATTTTAAATTTTATTTAATTAAATACTCTTCGCACTTCTACAACACACTGTATTTGTATAACACACATTTATCATTCTCACTTCTTTGTGTGCAGTCTATCTCCTAACAAATGAGGTGAATTCATGGCATAATACCAGCAATAAGTACACTATGTATAAGCATGTAAATTATTATTTAATTAAAATTATTAATTGTACAAAATAATATAGAAAATAATATCGTTGAATAGATAGCATAAAAATAGTTGCATGTATTATATATATCCAGACTTGTTGCAAACTATTGGGTTGGCCAAAAAGTAATTGCGTTTTTTTTATATAAATAAAAGGCGAATTTTTCATGGGAAACAAAAACTTTATTAAACAATATATTGTCCATTTTGTTTGATTATCTTTTGCCATTTTTCAGGCAACTTCATGATTCCGCGCTCAAAAAAGTTCTTATCTTTTTCAGCGAAAAACAATTCCAACAACGATTTGATATCCTCATCAGCAGTCAAGGTTTTACCATTCAAGGCGTTTTGCAAAGAACGAAACAAATGGTAATCTGATGGTGCCAGGTCTGGCGAATATGGTGGATGTGGTAACATCATGGTAACACATCCCATCCAAGCTGCAACAATTTTTCACGAGTGACCAAACTTGTACGTGGTCTAGTGTTATCATGGTGAAACACAACACCTTTGCGATTCACCAATTCTGAACGTTTCTGTTTGATGGCATCATTTAATTTATCCAGTTGACGACAGTATACGTCTGAATTAATGGTTTGATTCCTTGCAAGCAGCTCAAAATACACAATACCTTTAAAGTCCCACCAGACTGACAGCATAATCTTTCTTTGGTGAATATCTGCTTTTCAAGTGCTTTGAGCAGGTTCATCACGCTTGCTCCACGATCTTTTTCGTTTGACGTTGTTGTAGACGATCCATTTTTCGTCGCCTGTTATCATCCGTTTCAAAAATGGATCATTTTCCTCACGTTTCAAAAGAGAATCGCAGATGTCAATACGCTTAGTGAGATGAATTTCTTTGAGCTCATGTGGTACCCAAATATCGAGCTTACTAATGTATCCAAGTCGTTTTAAATGGTTTTCAACACTCGATTTCGATATGTTAAGATTCTCAGCAATCTCTCGTGTCGTTAAACGCCGATTGGAATCGATCAGTGCCTTTATTTTGTCATCATCAATTTCGATTGGCCTTCCTGAGCGTGGTGCATCTTTTACATTAAAATCTCCAGATCGAAATTTAGTAAACGAATTTTGACACTGCCGCAGTTTTAAAGCATCTTCGCCATATACATCACATAACTTTTTATGAGCTTGCACAACATTTTTCCCTTTTCGGAAGTAATAAAACAAAATATGAGGAAAATGTTCTTTTTGATTTTCCATTTTGAAATCGACGGCAAACAAACAATTGTTAACGAAATCGTGTACTTTCTTTTTCTAAAACAAGCTTGAACTGTGAGTTGTTAACCTACATAATGAATTTGCGGTTTAGAATGAAGTTAGTTACATTTCAAGACATGTATATCCATCTATTGGAAAAAAACGCAATTACTTTTTGGCCAAACCAATGTTCAAAATGATATCTGTAGAAAAATATCCACAGTAGATTTAAATATGCAAATTTCATTTCCTTTCATAAAAGCTTGAATGAAATTTAACAATTTTTTGTTATCCCAAATATATCAATATGTAATAACTTGATATTATAATAATTAATAAAAATTTTTATTAATTATTATAATATCAAGTTATTACATATTGATATATTTGGGATAACAAAAAATTGTAGCATATGCTACGTAATAGTGTAATGCATTGCCATATTTTAATAAATTAGTAATTGATCTAATATTAAATTCGAATTAAAATGGAACAACCTGAACATTTATTTTAGAAATTTTCTGTTGTTTCCGAAATACAATTCTAAGGAGTAATTAAACCACCTTCCATACCGGTAGGCCGGCTTTTTGCTTTTTTCGATTCGAAAATTATTTGAAATAACGAAAAGTGTTTCATGCAAAAGTTTCATGGTATAAACGCCTCTATTTACTGTCATTAATAAAATTTGTTTTAAATAATTTCTAAAAACAATTTTTATACATATAATTTTATATATATATATATATATATATATATATATATATGTTTTATATATTTTTTTTTTTTTTTTATATATGTATATATATCAAATGACTGAGAAACGAAATAAGGTACTTTATCTGCTGTATTTAACCATGGAAGCTAACAATGTACGCAAGCACAAAGAGAGAAAGAATGTCTATGCTCTCTGTTTCTATCATAGTGCCATTACGCGTCCAGGAGGCAGGGACATGTTTTTAGCGTCATGCTCTGGTCATGTATGTCTATAGGTACAGCAACGAAGACCATGATCGCATAGAGAGAATGAAAATACGCACGAGCAACAAGCGATAAAGAGTCACCAAGATTCACTGCTGTCACGCGTTTCACATTTTATGGCGTACAGAGTCCAAACACGCGTTTATTCGCAAATCTTTTTTTTGATCTTTTAATATTTATTGCGAAAAGTTGCAAGGTACAGGAGACTTTTCTGTTCAGCTCAAGCTCTACCCACTCATGGGCAAGACTTATTATCTATCAGATACCCTATGTAACTGTAATTCCACCACAATCAATGTCACTGAAAGAACAAAATAATATGGGATAAGATTCATTGAAGCAACCAAAGAAAAAAAGAAATACTCCTTCATATAGAAACTTTATGTATTTTCTTAACATGAAAGTATAAATAATACGTGATTAACAACACATATCGCGTTGTTGCAAACTGTAGTTAGGAAATCTCTCGTATCTTTCCTTTCTTTTTGTTAAAGTTCTTATTAAAAACTGTATGATGACACCAAAAGATAATATGTCTGCATGCCGCATATATATCCTGATTCCACCAGTTGTTCCATGGTATTGTATATCATCACATTTAGCAGTGTTGCTAAATGACTCGATTATAAATGGACTAAAACTGAAATGAGAATGTTCATCTTGATTAAGTATTATTATCTCCGCAAAGTGAAAAATTAATAAAATTCATAGTTTGATGCTCACCCTTTTCAGGAATTCTTCTGCGCATATGCGTGCCCTCGCATTAACCGATAATTTCATCTCACTGATCTCTCTATCAATTTCTTCCATAAAGTGAATAACGAAATCTACTATCTTATGTTTGTACATTTGCTCAACGTGGATATTGGTGATTAAGAAGCTTATGTCATAACCCTGAAATTTATTGTACAAAAGTATACATGACTATGGACAAATAAAGGAACCAAGAGAGAGAGAGAGAGAGAGAAAAAGTTATTCCGAAGAAACGCAAATTTTTGCAATTACTTACTTCTACTGGTTTCCTTCTGAGAATCATGAAATGTTCAGCTCTCATTGTCATGAATCTCGTAAAATTGTGACAAAGGATCTTTTCCAAATCATCAGCTTGTTTGACGGCGATACTTATCCTCATACTATTTATACTGGATTCAATTAAAACTTTTTCCTTATCGTTTCTGCTTATCAAAATGGGCGTTAAAAGTAGTTCTTTGCTGGCTCTTACTTCCACTTCGGGCTTATTGTGCTTCTCGACGATTTGAGAGGAAAAGTTCTCCAAACACATAGCAGCGGTAAGTGTACGCCGGACTGCTGTCAAATAAGGTTTCAATGTTCCCGACTGTAAAATAGATCAGACGATACAATGAAATTATTTAATATTACCTATCCTTATATTGCCGCAAGTTATATGGTACACATGCCTTACATGACAGTATCTACAAATAAATTCAACATATTTTATCTTTAGATTAAAAGCGCAACTGTGACTAAACTACTATGGAAACTGTTTTACACATTCTTACGTATTGTACGATTCATGACTAAGTGTGACTAAAAACGAGTCTATAAACAAATTAATTGCTGTTAATTACTGAATAAAGTGAGTTACCATGTTTCCGAAGGATAATTCACGGAATTCGATGTAACATTCGTATCCGTGTGTTGGTTAATTTACTCTCGAAAACCTATCAAGCTTTCCACTGCCTCATTCGTTCCGTATTAAGAAACGCGAAAGAATATTTTGGACGAGAGAGCCTTGTTACATTGATGCTATGATTCGATAACAGCCAATTCGTTCAGGATGACTCGATTACAACTCTGCCTGATCCGCCCTAGCTGAATCTGTGACTCGAACAGATTAGACCGCGTAGTGTATGCGGTAGAGTGAGGCACTGGGAACAGTGGAGTCACGTTACGGAATTTTCACGGAATTAACTCAAACGATTTTACATTGAAGAGCAGGTTGCCATTCTCTGGACGCCGACTTTCAGTTTCAGTCGCTAAGCGGGTTGCGTAGGAACAGGCGTTCTGCTGTAGTGCCGTCCTAATGGCGCTATCGAGAAATTGGAATGTTTGCCGTTATACATTGATAAGAATATAGCAATGAGTTATATCGCGCTGTACAACGCATGCAGACACACGCGCACACATATACACGTACATACTTGTTACGAATTGTATATATATTTATTACAAAATTGTTAGGTTTTTTCCCTTAGTTATATATACTTTGCTCTCACACTCGCGCGTATACATACACGTTACATTATTTAAATTTGTCATCTGTTTCTTTTTATTTAGTATCTTTCTCTTCCTTCTTTCGTAGCGTTTCAATATATGTATATATCTATATTCGCGATTAACTGCACTCTGACATCGAGCTTGCGCGACAGTACCCGCTTTTTACGCCGACGCTACGCCGACGCCGACGCCGACGCCGACGCAGACGTCGACGCAGATGTCGACGCAGCGTTTGTAGTTTGGAGTCGACGTAGTCTGAGGCCTGATCGCTTCCAATCGGGCACAGGAAAGTTGGAAGAAACCGAACGTAATAGCCCTTTGTGATTATCGCCGTAATTATTGTCGCTGCTATTGTCAACGTGACGTGTTATTCGTCAATGTAGCGACAAAGCCAGTACAAATCGTTGATAAAAATGCACACAGAAACCAAAAGAGCATAGAAATGATAGAAAACCCGGGACAGTAAAATAAAAAATAGAGAGCAAGTGACACGAAAGAAATAAATGCCAACGAGATTAAGGACATTCTAGGAGACGTGTCTAAAAGTGTCTGTAGGAAAAGAAAAGAAAAACAAACATCATTTATCGAAAGCAGAAAGGGGTAAGAGAGTTGTAACGAGAAAAGAAAAAAGCCACATACACACGTACACACATACACATACACATACGGAAGGACGCGGTAACAGTGACACGAAGAAGGGGTGACAGTGTGGGGGAAAATCGCGAGTGTGCGATACGGGAAAAACACAGAGGAGATCCGAGATCGAAAAAGTTAGCAACTGTGGCTTGTGCGGCTAGATAGGATGCGTGTGCTTGGGTGCGGCGCTTCGCCACCACCCAAACGACAGTTTAGCAGTGCTAATAGCATCCGTGATACTATTGCCCGCGGCATACTCGGCGTTAAGAACGACAGTCCCGTGAAAACCTTCCTCGAGGGCGCGGAATCGTACGCGCGCGATCAAATCGCCAAGGACGACAGGAGCGACCGGAGATCTCTTCGAAGCTTCGACACTTGGCGTGACTGTGATACACTCTCCGAACTTTATCCGATCACGGGAATTCACGAGCAAGAGCTCGTTCGATCCACGTTTTCTCGTTCTGGGAAACTCGCGAGGACAATCGCGCAGTACTGTCGCGGCGCGTAACGTTCCTTCGCCCCGAGAGACGTGTAACTAGCGCGCGTCTGATTTTTACTCGGATGTCTCGAGAATTCGGAAAATTCGGGCGCCATACGCCTCAACGTACTAGCTAAGTACGGATTATTTCCTCCATACGTCTCCATAGTAATCGTCGGAACGTGAGAGTTTTCAACATTGAAGCGCATCGTGTTAGGTGGACAACGAACGCGACGTGGAGCAACGTCGAGCGGTATTCGGCAGTGTCGAGCGATATCAAACGACGTCAGACAGCGGCGGAGTCGTAACCGGCTCCAGCCTGGCTCTCGGACAACGTCCAGATTACTCATGTTCATCCCGGATACACTGAGAAGCTGCATGGTGGAACCGGATGTCTCGACTTATCTGCAAGCTCCTTCCGTCGGACAGGTGCCTAAACCGAGCATTAAACGTTTTTCTTTCAGTGTTTCGTCGTACGTTAGTTTATGATCAACCTGACCAATCTGTCGTGCGTCGTGCTGCGCGCGCGAGATGCGATTATTTTGTATGTACGCGATATACGCACGCGCACATACAATATATAAGACTTTGTCAATTATAGCAATTCTATCAATTATAGCATTTTCGAGAAATACAGCGACGACTCCCGATTCAGGCAAGGGTGTTTCTTGTCTTTACGATTATCTGTTTTTATTACTTTTTGCAAGAAAATTTCCTTTCTCTTGGAAATAAAATTCTCGTTCGTATTTAATTATTCTAAAAGAAAAAGAAAAAACCTAAATTACATAATATATAAAATAAAATAAAATATCTTGACGAGAATCATCGCGTGTCAAGTCACGTTTACTTTTTTTACTCTCATGTATTTCATGTTTCATTCAGAGTTAAAAATGTACCAAAAGTGAGAGAAGCAGTGAGAAAATGAGGAAAAGAAGATACGGAATGGCAACTTTGTGCCATTCAATAAGAAACATTATTAAATGAGCAAAGTCAGGAAAATTGAAGAGGCAAGAGTGATGAAAATTGTTTGGTGTTTCATAGTGTCGCCGTCGCGTCGCGTCGCATCGCGTCGGTTCGAGGGCAAATCTAGTAAGCTAGGACAAGAGCTATTAATAACTGTTTAGGGTGCCGTACCTGGCCGCCGCGCGCGCGGTACCGTCCGCGTCTCGACGACCGGCGTCTCAGTGTCGTCGCGACGACCGACGTTGTGTCCGGCGTTCCGTTATCGGTGACAAACCTAGTTGCGCTCGATCTTGACGAACGAAACGTACCGGTACCCATACGACAGCCACCCATGTAATCGATGTATTTGATTGATTCGTTAATAGTTAATTCGCTAAACGACAAGAACGAAAATTCGCGCTAAGAGAAAAGTGCCCGTTTATCGTTTATCGTTTACGTGTGCCAGCGCTACGGCACACCTCTACGTTAGCTGTCCAGCTAACTCCGTCCAAGTTCTTTTCCAACGTTGAAATGGTGCAACAATGTTCTTCAAAAGAAAATATATAAATAAATCACAATATATCGCACACTTTACGTAGCTCTAAACGCTTGACCGATGTCGCTAATACATGTGAGCTAACGACTGTATTAATTTCACATTCAGCTTTAGCGGATCTCGATTCGTTCAATTTCTCAGAAATTCATCGGTACGTTCTTGTCGCTGCGTATCGGATCAATGCTCGTGTAATACGTCATTTACAGTTAAAGTATCACAGTGTTTATTATCGTAGTGGATTTTGCAACCCTTTATTACTTATTGTTTATTTTAGTAGCTGTTAGTAGGTAAAAATTTTCGAGTTTTTAAATTTCACAGCCGACTCCTCTCGGCAAAGATCGGCGTTATTCAGTATACACTGAAACGTATTGTCGCTTGTGACTCGTGGATCCTTTCGAATAAATTCGCGCCACGCAATATTGCGCGAGTAGGTAGTACAGAAGTGGTGGTGAAGGAGAAGGAAAAGGAGGGGAAGGAGGAGAGAGACGGTGGTAACGGAAGAGGAGAAGGAGAACGTGACGGACTCTAATTTGAGTTCGCGAAATCGCTCGTACCTGACAATGGTACGTTCCCCGTGTGACCATCGTTTTCCGGGAGTGATACACTTTACGCTTCTTCCTGCTTGGCTGCTCATCAGTTTTTGGCATGGATTTTTTCGCGTGAAGGGTTAACTGTAGGAGGATAAAAAGAGGGAGAGAAAATGAGAGAGAGAGGTACAGAGAAAAGAAAGAAAGAAAGAAAGAAAGAAGATATGAAACGGAACGACATAAGACAAAAAACTCAAAAAAAAGAAAAAAAAGCAAACCAAGAAATGGAACGATAGAAAATAGCACGTTGGGCACTCGGCTTTAATTTCTTACAACTTTCGCTTGCATCTCTCCCAAATCTATCCCAAAATTTGTCGCGTTTCTTCCAGGTGTTTTTATCCTTGCCGCGATGAAAGAGTGTTTAACCTTCCTGATTTTCATTGGTCTCCAAAAATAACAGTGTTACACGTGTACACAGATACTGACAAAAATGGGTGTAGTATAAACGTGCAAAAGCCACGTCCGTAAAATGTCCATAAACGACAGTCTCATTTCTCTAGCAACACCCGCTTTCTCGCGTTTCCTTCGTACATACATATGTTCATTCGTTCGTTCATTCGATCGATTTTTCGTCTGATGGTCGCGCACTAACGTACCTGACGTCTCTTTCATGCACAAGACACAGAAGAAGGAATAAACGATGGACGCACTTCTCCTTCTATTTCTTTTCCTTTTCCGTCCATCTTCATGGCGCTTAAATATCTTGACAACTTGGCAAAGTTGCTGGTGTTTTTCTTGATTAATATTTCGATCGCAGCAACTTTGATTAGGGAAACATTCTGATATATAAAACACGTCGCGAACAAAATTTCCGAGGAGAAAATTGGAATTTGCTTAAGCAATGCTTAAAATTATCTTACGAAATCGGCATACTGACTCAAGGAAATGGCTAGGTATTCGATTAACGTCGATACGTTAACGACGCACGTGGCAATACCGATCAATAAAGTATCAATATGATTTATAGAATACGGATGTACAGTATAGAACACAGCGTTACGAGAACAGTGCCGCGAGCAAGATTTCTGGCATTGGCAGCAGCTTCAACGGTGTGGAACTGTCAAAAATGAAAGAGATAAATAGGCATATTGGATAATTGGAAGACACGCGCGAATAAGAAAAAGTAGCAGTGCAGGAATTGAGGATTAGTTTGAAGATTTCCATTCATCACTCTTGCGCCTTCGATTGATCGTACAAGCCGATCGATAGATCGTACCTGAAAGTTGAATCGCGAACAAGTTAAATCTTCTCGACACGAGATCGGGTCCGTACAAATGAGGCCGCGAGCAACCCGCAACTGTGCGGTAGAGGAGTATCGAGATCTTTGCGATCGATACTACGAGAATCGTTGCTTTTGACAGCTGGACTCTGACAAGAAGGACGGACGGACGATAGTGTGCTACAGCACCTGCAGTGTTTGCGAATACTCAATGGTTCGTTTGTGTTCTTTAGCAGTTTATTCGTAGGCTTCCAGTACGCGACATACGCGAGAACATTTATATTTATTATAGATAAAAATTTGAAAAAAACACACAGACAAGAAAATGAGAGAAAGAAGGGAGAGAGAGGGGAAGGGAAAGAGAAACGGAAGGAGAGAAAGAGGAACAAGAAAAGTAAAATTAATATTGAATGAGATCTTAATTTAAGAGATACTATTATCATCATTGTATCCACCTTTGAATATCCGTATCCATATCTGATATATTTATAAATAAACTTTATTTTATATTTATACAAAAGTAACGAGTAAATATAGATTATTCAAATGTAAACAAACAAAAGATAAAATATGCAATATCGATATAACGTGGAATTCAACAGATTTAATTTATAAAACAAAAGGAATGAAAAAAACTATAAAGTATAATTTTTTATTTTATTGCAAAGTACCATGTACATACGCATTGTAAATAATTCACAATCACGTTCATAAATGTATTTATAAAAAAAAGAAAAGAGGCAGGTCTCGCAATATTGTTTATACATACATTATAGTATTATTTTAACGGTTAACGGTTTTTACTTTTATGAATATTTACAAACGTAATTTATAATACTTCATCATTGATACATATTATTTTTATGTTCTCTTTCTCGATCTCTATTTTGCAGTTGTATATTTCTTTCTTTAAAGTAATATTATAACACAGCGTTAAATACAAATATTCTCCAAAAGTGTTGATTGAAAATTATAAATGCGTTTGCAGCAAAAACAAATGTAATGATGTAATAATAAAACTTTCCAACTTTATTAATCTATCGAAGTTAATTGAATTAACTGGAAATGTCGTTTGTATTATTTGTTCTTGGGTAAATTTTTATCAATATCCGATTGACAGTGATTTACAAAGCTTCTTATAACAATATGACAGATTGACCATTGCATGTATCTTTTTGTTACATGTGTTCTCTTCAAGTCACATTGCGAGAACACAACGATTAATAATGAAACATATTAAAGATTATGCGAAAGAAAGTAATCCTTGTGTAATTGCAGGATGAGTTCCATCCATTTATCGAGGCCCTTTTACCATTCGTGAAGTCCTTTTCGTACACATGGTTCAACCTACAAGCTGCCAAGAGACGTTACTATAAGAAACATGAGAAGCGGATGAGCTTAGAAGAGGAACGTCAGTGTAAGGAGGAACTCCAGGTGAGGGATTTTTTGAAATCAGCGTAGTGAGCTCTGTACTTCTTTTTGATTTGCCATAAATCATCTTTTTGCATATTTCTTTTTTCTACATGGAGATTAGGTGAATTTAATATGGCGTATTAAAATCTAATTTCTAGCGAGGATTGTATAGTGCATTATACATTTACATATATACATACACACACAATCACATATGTATGTAATGTTTATACCGCGATTTCAACAAAATTTCTCTCTCGTATCGATCAACTCGCGTCATGCCTCGTCCAACGATTGAACGTGCTATCGTTGGTAATGTTATCGCGGCTCGTAGCTTCCCTACCGTGATTCCCATCCTCCCTCGCGACAGCGTTCGATCAATATTTTAATTTCGCGATGTTGCGGTATTTAGCGGGAGAACGGCTAGAATTAACCAGTGGCGCATAGGCGTTTCTTCCTCCTCCATTTCCAGTATTACCTTCTATTTTCGATGCATCTAAAATACGTAGGGTGGCACATTAATATACGTTAGATGGAAAGGAAACCGAGGATAAAAGGACACGGACAGAAAACAACGAGAGATACGAGCCAGACTACGAGTACGACGAGTCCGTCGTTTTCTCTTAATTTCGAGACAGACCGCAGTACGATATCGACTACTTCAATTCGGCAGTGTAGGGCACTGCCTAGAGAGACCGAGACAAGCGGTTAGTCGACGAGCAAAAGAGGTAGAAGAGTCCAGGGTAAAAGAAGGAGAATGCGAGCAATGGATGGATAGACGCGGGTAAAGCAAAACGAAAGAGGGAGTGCGCGCAGTGGCACGATGTGGCCCGGCGTTCGGCTCGTACGTGTAGCTCGATTTGAGAGTTGGAAGGGTTGTCGTAGATTCAGAGAGAAAGAGAGCAACGAGGAGAGAAGGCTGGAGAGCGCGAGTGTGTAAGAGAGATAGCACGCGCGGAAAGTAGGGATGCAGCACCAACACGTACGAGAAGTATCCGCTACTCGGGTGCACACCAACTTTTCGGCAATGGGGGATGAGTCGAAAGAGACGGGATAGCCGGTTGGGGCGGTCGAAAACGGTGTTGGGGGAGGACGTAGATATGTAGCGCATACGCCGTCGCGACGGAGGCTGCGGCTACGCGGCGCCTACCAACCACCATCTATAATCTCTATGCGGATATCGATTTTCTACCCTGTAGCTTTCCTAAATTTATGCAAACTAGCAGAATGCACAGTTTCTACCCTGTGTCGTTTACGTTGTCACTCTTGTCGGCTTTTGTTAATCAAAAGAAGCGTGACTGCAGTATTCGATACATTTTATTTCATAGGCCGTCATTTGGTTGAATGATACGTGATGTGCGTATATACTGTATTACTGTTGCATTTGCACTAAAACGATCGTTATGTCGAAATATGATTGGTTTTTGATAACAAGGTGATTAAAACTCTCGTTCGTTATGAAAACTTTATTTGATATTCAATCTTTGTTTTTTACAGTGCAATTTTTCGCGCGTGTTGCTTGTTGAGACTCAATTCAGTAAAGACGCTCTTACCATACTCGCGATGTCATATAACGTTTACAATATTTCCTCGATAACGCACAGACCTCGAAATTGCCTATAAAGAAATTGCGGAGTCGCTTTGTTCGCGTCATAACGTAGTAACGTAAGGGGTCGTCAGAGATATACATGGCCGCGGGAAACTTGCCAAATTAATAAATATATTTCAACAGTCTACAGGAATTTTCTTCGTTCTGTTCCTACTTTTAGCACAATACGACAACTTATTCTCAACTAGCTACGAGCTCGAAGAGTTGTTTTGCTTCTGCATTTAAATGGGATAGTAAACTTTATTTTCTTCTCCTATAAATACGTTTCATTTGTTATTTATACGTAATATATGTTATGTAGGTAATATATGTTAGAAAAACTTTTGTTCCTTCTCTCCCTCTCTTACACCTATTTTATTTCTGTCTTACTGAAAGACACGGTGCAACTTTTTGACAAAAAATTTGACAACACTTAATGCACAAATGTTAAGTCACTAATGCAATCCGTATTTTATTGTCCGCATTTACAAATAATTTTTGCGGCATGGCACGCTCTAGTGCGACGATTTGAGTTGTAACGTAAAATACAAAATAACGAATACGAGCAAAGATACTAGTAATATATACGAACAAGATGCACGATATATTGTTGCGCACATGTGCATATATATAATATCAGCGTGCGTGCGCTCACAATGAAGCAAAGGGGAATAAAAATGAGTGTGTATATATATTTGAGCTTTCAATATAAATATTAATATAAAATAAATTGATAGCAGCTGCCGTCTCTCGTTCAATACTCGCGAGATGAATGAAATATGTAATTCTAGCTCATGGTACGGTTATCATCAATTTATCTAGCTTGCGACGAAATTAACAAAACGATTTTTCTCGATGCTTTTAAAATCGGTGTATGTCTTGATGGTCATTGTCTCTGGTCATAATCTCGATTCGAAGAATTAAGGCATTCTTTTGACAGAGCTCGTCAAAAGAAAGAGTAAGGACAATAAAGGACAATAAGGAGCAATAAAGAACAATAAAGTAAAAAAGAGGTAAAAAGAACACCCTGTGGAACCAAGTGGCTTTTGCGCGAGCGAGTGACCTGAGCGCGAGGCGGTTCTAAGCGGGCGTAAGCTACCGCGCCTTGGGGCAGCGCGAGTGTACGCATGTCACGGTATACACGCGCTCTCGGTGACAATTCCCGTGAACACGGGTCTTCTTCGCATTCGGCATACCTGATATCGGAATATACGCAGGATGCACCGTAAGCGCGACGACGCTTTCTCCGTGGCGCGGCGTATCGGAATAAACCGCGAATGCATTCTTATCCGCTTTATTCGCGAGTGCGCGAGGGCGCGTACAGAGACGTGCCTGACATGCTTTATTCGCGCGGAAATGTCAACGCGTGATAGTTGTATATACGTTTCGGCTACTATTTGCTGGTAGTTGTTACGACAACGGCGCATTACTGCCGATACTTTCATTATCGGTTATCAGTTTATCTTATTACGCCTTCATTAAAAACCTAACGTACTTGATGCTGTATCGGCTCGGCTCTATTTCATGCGTTCTCATCCACGTATTCGGAATTTCAATTTCGCGCTCTCATTTTATTTTTAATAAATGTGCATTATATTATATAGACGTCGATTGTTCTTTCTCATCTCTCATAAATTAGAATTTCTTTAAGAAACTGCTTCTTAATGAATCGTTTATACGTTACATTGAGTACCTTGACACTTTACGCTTGAATAATTACGATATTTCTTTACTTTCGTTTACGAGCTATTATTCCTAGCTTGTAATTTGATTGTGACTGGTAAAGAAATGGATTAGTAACAGTCGTAACACAATCATTCCAGTAAAATCATTAAAAGATTCAAAGGTTTAATGTTTAACGCTTAACGTTTAGTTAAACTTGGTCTTTAGAGCTTATCAGGTAAGGTTAGTGTCAGGTAAGTTAGAAGAGATCTTTTGCCCAAGTTGTGCAAAGCGAGCACGGAGCAGGAGTACGTGCCCAGCAAAACGGGCTAGGTGAGATAGATCGCGCGCGCGCAGTACCCCAATGCATTCCACGCACTTTGAATGCATTTCTCAGGGATCTTATGCATGCGTGTATTTGCTATTCCGAGTGTGACGGGGGTCGGATACGTGCGTTGCATATCGCTCGCCGAAACATCTCCCTCCTTCGGACTGTCACTATAGTCGCTATTTCTTACTTGGGACATGCAAACTTTACGTGCTCGACGAAATTTTCAGATCAATCCGAGTATTTTCTCGTTATTCGTAATAATTAACCTGAGATACGATTCTCACAGTGTCAGTGATACTTCCAATACGTATTTTCAGTCTTATTGTTTATTTCATTCATACATGTGTAGTTTAATATGATGCGATTTCATAAAACTACTCTACTCTGATCATGATCGTTGAATGTACGTGTGCACATGTTGTTATCGGGAGCGAATAATATAATAATTGCCGTCCAGCAAAGCATGTTTAGTTACTCGCGCATTCGTCATTTACAATGTTCTTCTTCTCACTAGAACGAGAAATTGGAAGTAAAGCAAAAATGGGCCTCGCGACTTCTTGGCAAATTGCGGAAGGATATCACGCAGGAATACCGAGAGGACTTTGTATTAAGCATTACGGGAAAAAGACCAGCGATGTGTGTCCTGAGCAATCCTGATCAGAAGGGAAAAATGCGTCGAATCGATTGCCTTCGCCAAGCGGACAAGGTACGTCGGACAAGATCAACCAAAAGTCACGTGTACATTTCGACAAGACAATTTTACAACAGTAAATGCAACGGCAAAAAAGTAAATGACAGTATACGTATTTAATTTTGTAAGAAATATCTCGTTTTCTCGCGACAGGTGTGGAGATTGGACCTAGTCATGGTCATCCTTTTCAAAGCAATTCCGTTGGAATCGACGGACGGAGAACGATTAGAGAAGACCGCGGAATGCGCGCAACCAGGACTATGCGTCAATCCTTACCACATCAATGTTTCCGTCCGGGAACTGGATCTTTATCTCGCCAATTTCATTACGAGTCACGGTAAGAAAGAAATTAGTAGTAATACTTGCACGCGCGCGCGCAGCCAACTTAATCCAAAGAACGATATATAGTTACGTACATGTGTACGAAATATATTTTATTTCATAGTAAAAGCCGAATCGTAAGATATTGTGTATGCAAGAGCAACAATGAATGTTCTTTTATTTACGGCAATTATTCAGATGTTAATACTGCCTTGGGCGATGCTGGAAAATCGTACAATCGAGTTATCAAAACATTGCGTGGAAATACTTGTCCCTCCTCTCCAATCAATTCTGTCAAGAACTATAGCGTGCTTGTGCGATTAACCAAATGTTAATGTTAATGAATTTTCGTAAAAATTTGACTACGTAAACATTTGGCTTTGCTTGAATCTTCATAAAACAATTTGACGTAAACTTGGAAAAGAAAAAAAAACAAAGGGATGGCATATCTAGTGCTACTAATGTATTCTTTCGCACACACATACACACATACACACGCGCGCATACTCTTATTTTATTTTTTATATTTATTATTATTATTCATTATTATTTTGATAATATTTATTGTGCGATTCAGATATTCAGATAATTCGTTCACCGAATACACGTTACAAGTGTCAGGAATATATTATAATTCAACCATATGATTGAAAGAAAAACACGAAATAATCCATGTACCTTCTTTGTCTCGCAAAGCGACGAGAATCTCTTCCGGATGCGATCCTATCGAATGGAATCCTCCAAATATTTACCATATTGGTGTGATACAGAATTCGTAATCTATGTGTTCTTATATATTATTACTATTCCTGTGTGTAAATGTGTTTTGGTGTTTTCGCCTCGGCGCGAACGGGTGTACCGAATGGACGTGTGGAGAAAATGTGCACGCAAGCGCGTGACCATGCTTGCCGCTGTACGCTCGCTCTATAAATAAATAGGCAACGGACATCTTTAGCGAGCTCACAGTGCGTCGCTTATACGTTGATTTTCTTTCATGCCACTGAAAATACCTGAATATTTTGGTACCTGCGAGGAATCGTTGCGTGTCATTCCAATTGACTTTCGAATATCGAAACGATACACCGGTTGCATCTAAAGAGAGATGCAAGCGCAAATACATGCAGAGCAAATAGTTGTGAATCTCGATAAAGTAAAGATAAGATTTTACACGGATAACTTTACGTATTTTGTTTCACGCATTTAAATCTAATATAAAGCGATTGAATTAATTAGTTTTTCGTTTATAGTCTTTAAGTGTTTATGATATTTACTGCGAAAGTTCAAAACCTTTCAGATTTCAGTGACAAACATGTCTCGTTTTGCGCAAAATTGCGCAATTTTAATAAGATGACACGAATTTTTTCGCCTTGTATTACGTCCTTTGACTCGGTTTACCGTTTCAAGTATTCGCGACAAAACTCGTGTTTCTATCGGGTGCAGAAAGCAGCTCTCTACTCCTTCCGAGAGTGCCTCGAGAAATCGTCGTACATTCCGGACCCTCGAGTATTTCGGTGATACGTTGCGTAATGAGATTTGCGTAAAACGCTTTGATATAAAACATCGTGCAATAAAGAAAGGACTGTATGTTTCTCGCCGAAAGGACAATTTTATGCGCAATTTTCTTTACGATTGTATCGAGAGGCATTTGAATAAAATTATTTTCAAGCTGTTTTGCAGAAACTAATTACGCGAAAAAAAAGAAGTGCGCTATATATGCATATATATATATATGATTATACACAATGTGTCGCATTAGAGAATATAAATTATTTTATTAATCAATTGTTCTTGTCACATTGTTCTGTTATAGAGGTTCTGAATGGTATCTGCAACGCTAGCAAAGAAGAGGATAGACGTCGAAAAGGTATTCAAGGCGATCAACATTTGCATAATTGTTCTTCTGTTTATTGCATCGTCTTTTCATTCTCGATAATACGTTTTGAAATTCGTGTTTGATTGGTCATTCTCAACAATTTTTTGTGATACCTTGCCGTACATTCATATCCGAGCCAACTGCATTGAGCCATTGATTTGAATGGACATTAAATACTGCTCGCTGGATTTTGTTTTCCTAGGTACAGGATACCATGAACTGTATAATGGTGTTGTCTGCAATGACACGATCCTTGCGACAGGTGTCTTCAGCTCCAAAGAGCTCTGGATGCTTTCAAAAGGTACGACGTTACATTTCCCGCAAATTTCAACTCGAATTCTTCGTTAGTTGTACGCAACAACCTTGTTAGACTCATGAAATACGTTTATGTTCTTAAGGTCATTAGTTCGATAAATTTGAAATTGCATTCGACTGTCTTTAATGGTTTGTCGACGTCGTCTCTTGGATTGTCATTTCGCGTGGATGCTTTCGAAAGGTGATGAACAGTTCAATGCAAAAACACCTTTTGAAAGCATCCTGTCAGTCATGAATATTGATATACATATATATAGCCCTCTCCTAAACTGCGTATGTTGTTCTTACGATCTAAGAATGACGATAAGTAATACAAGTAACAACGAAGCAATATAATAACAATAATAATAATAATAATAATGAGTATATCTCATGGTAAGTTAACAATATATTTAACATATTTGAGACAAGATGTCTTAAATACTACGACGTACCGTTATTGTATCGTCGGAAGGACGTGAAAAGTACGGTACAGTTCTTGGTAAGAAATTATCTGATTGGCACTTTTGATAAAAAAAATACCAAAGTTTGAATAGCAACACATCGCCCCTTAAAAAAATCGAACGGTAATATTTTCTATAATATTTCAATGATTATGCTAAAGTCTTTCGTACATTCATATCGCTGTTGCGTACTCGTTTCGTACGTTTCGATTAAGAAAAGCTCTTAAGAGTCTTGTTTCTGCTCATCGAGATCTGTCGAAGAAATTAAATTAATCTTTTAATCTTTCCTTTCTTTTTTTTCGTTTTGTTCCTTCTCTCTGCATGCGGAAACGCCGTTTTCACGATTGTGCACGAAGAGTGCAACGAAAACGGACGACACGCGTACAAACGTGCTAGGAATCGTGGCTGCTAATGTACGTCTGGTTTCAGCGTCCATACTGCATGACCTCAGCGACATGCAGCCTCAAATAAACGCGATCAAAATAGAGCACCCGCCGTACTACTGCAGCAGCTACACCCCTCCATCCGCAGCCACGACCGCGGATCACGTTCAGCCGGCGGCTAGCTTCAGTGAGTTTCAAAATCTGCCTTTGCCCTTATTTTTAGTAGACGAAGTCGGGGTCGAACGGTAGCCGCGACGCCGTCGTCCGAAGCTCGCTAAACTAGTTCACGTCATATAAGCGGAATGGGCTTGGGAACACTGGTTTCAACCGCGGGAATTATTCGAGATATTTGTTTGACGTGTCAACCCCTCTCGCCATTAAAGCGGTGGAAAACCGACCTTGTCCAGTCTTTTGCGTTTGCGTTTCTTTTTATCATTTACAAATATAATATCCGTAAATAATGTTATGTATGTACATCTCGATTTATATTTTTGTCTTTTGTATCTTTCAATTATTTTAAAGTGGATGTTACTTTTTCATCTTTTACGTACCACGTAAAAGACCTTTTAAGCTCAACTTTCATTGATGTGGAAATTGTTCTGTACTCATCCACGTGTATTACCTTATATTTAGGCCCACCACCGGTTCATCAACTAATAAGGAACGATAAGACTGAAAAGCCGCCAACAGTTTCGGTTTCAAGCGCACCGACATTTTCATCGGTTCTTAGACCAGAAGATGGACATCGTGGAATAGAATCACCTCATTCGCAAACGGGTACGTATATTTCATCATTTTTTCCAGACTTATCAGAATTACCCTATTTGAAAGACATTGCGAATTACTCGAATCTCTGGCGATCTCCTATTCAATGATCTGCATAGCGAAAGATGGATAAACGAGTTAAACGGACGTGTATATCAACAATATATTTTGTATTATAATGCTGTGATAGCCGAGTAATTACCACAATTGTGTTACTATAACAACATTTCTCTCTCTCTCTCTCTCTCTCTCTCTCTTGGCTGGATTTTTTCTATTATAAACTCTTTACGTGGTAATTACTCTCTTATATGAATTTTATCAAAGAAACGTTCCTACTTTTGTGCGCGTGTACGCGCACATGAACGGTTTCTTAAAACATAAATTTTTCAAATTGACGATGCACACATCAGCCATATTTTAAATCGTTATATCAGAAGGGAAGGAATATATATAATATATTGATACTCCTTGCGATTGTGTTTGTTCAAATCGTTCTGGTCCAACGAAGTAGACTTATTAAAATTATAGATAAACTGCAACACAAACAAATTGTACAAACATTGAAAAAAGTTTTATTCATCAGTAGGAGCGAAGAAATATATAAGTATATTTAGTATTATGTAACAATTGCTCTTGTGTATATTTTCATCTGGAGAATGATGATTACAATCTTGATAATAATGTTTAATAAGATAATGCTAATTACTAGCTACTTTTACAACTAAACACGATTTTTGTATCGCTAGTTGTATAGGACGTTGCTTAAATCTAGAATTCTTTGAATGATTTAAACATGTAATTTGAATTTAGAAGGAAAAAAGATTACTTTTCTTCTTACAGGTAAGATTCAACTATGTGTACAAATGTATCGCGTTAGTATTTCCAGTGCTGTTAATTTCTTGGTATACGAAATTTGTGTTGTTGACTAAAATCACAAAAGATTCATCGAAAGGGAACATAGCAATAGTTTATAATGAAATAACAATACTTGTTATATTGTTATAAAGTACATTGAATAACAATTATCCTATAAAATGCAAACAATTCTTCTAATTTCTATCGATACATTTTCTTTTATTCTTTTTCAATTTTATATTCTTTGTCTGTCTCTTCTACCGCCCCTCCTCCCTCTCTCTCTCTCTGTCTCTGTCTCTGTCTCTCTGTCACATGTCCAGTGCACGTCTCTGGACATGTGAACGCATATTTCACAACAAATATTTTTAACTAACTAACATGCATCTACTGTCAAGTTGATTACACTTTTAAGGATATTACATTAAATATAATGTGAAAATAATTCTAATAACAATAAATAATTATATTATATCACATATAACTGACAAAATGATGTACTACAATATGTATAAACCAATCCAATTCATATTATAACTGTACATAGCGTTTGTTATACTCTGCTATTCGATTATCTACATATCTTAGATAGCCGAGTATTCAAATTTATCATCAATATCTCAAATATTACCTGGCTACACAGATTTATCCGGTCGACAATTTATATTTATCTAAACTGACCATTTCGTATAAGTCATATTTCTGAAATAACCAAACACTAATAGATAACCAGGTGTTTCTATACGATACATTCAAAAATAACTTTTTATTGACATGATAAGTTTTGCGTCTTCGATCTTTTATGTTTAACAAATAAGGTTTCTTAATACTCATAGCATGAGTACATTCATGCTTACTTGATAAAGAATCACGAAGGTGATGTCTGACATCCCATTCAATTTGGAGTTAATTGTATGAGTGGTGAGATAATCGATCGCTGATAAAATGCAATGATGATGAAATGCAATCAATTGATGCTGTTGTAAAATACTGTGAAAATTGTTATAGATACATTTAATTGCAATTACAAACATACATCGTATGTCATATTTGATACATTTATCTCTCCTACATGATTAAATGTGTGTCACATACAAGTAAGTTTTTATAGGAAGAATTAGGTTCAAAAAACAAAATAATCGTTACTTTGTGAAAGAAGACTGAATGAACCCCTCCTACCGTTTTAAGAATTTGAGTTATTTCGATGAAACTTGGACAGAAATTATTTTACATGTCTATTATTATTATATATGTATCTTGATATAATCACACACACACACATACACACACACACACACACACACACACACACACACACACACACACACGTATACGCGCGCAATAGTAATAGCCAGAAAACTCTAAAAAGTTAATCTAAAAGATATGACATATTTGCGCTAATCATTCCTAATTAACATAATTTAGAGAAAAGAGAGATTAAATGATATTGTGTGTGTGTGGACTCTTATATAGATGTGTTTTCGGCAATACAAGTAATTTAAAATGCCTCGCATCATAGACTTTACAAATGTTTAATCATTTAATGCTTTATGTGAATTATTCCATTTGAAATATAAAAATGAATATTTAATAATAATGTAATATTACTTATAATTAACATGATTTAATCTTAAATAGCAATTAGCATGAAACGATCATAACGCAGTCTGACATTATATCAATCGCAAATGATTTTTGTGTTTAGTTTTTACTGACAAGGTCTGTTTTATTGAATTATCAATTTTATGGATTCCATGGATATGTTGAAATCTTTCAGTTTCTCTCTCCATCTTTCTTTTTTTCTGTCTCTCTCTCTTTCTTTAATGTCAAATTGTTCAATCCAATTTTATCTATCAATCAACGAACTGTGTTAATGAATCGCGTTAAAAATGACGCGTCATGATGTCTGTTTCAGTCTGACCCTGAGCGTAGAGAGAAGCTCGCTAACTCGACTAAAAGGTACTTTGTGACTGGTTATTGACTGTTGTCTTTTCCTCTCTCTATTTCTCTCTCTTTTTCTCTCTCTCTTTCTCTGTCTCTCTTTCTCTATATGTATATGTATGTACACACACTTGTATAAGCACGCAATTGTTCTGTGCATTGTATGCATACGTTGTACATATACACATACGAAAGAATTATTTATTAATTGCATCGCAAGAGAATGGGAGATTGTACATTCAGATTTTGCTTTTATATCAACTGGCACATTTACCTTGACACCTTACAATAGGCACAGAAATGACATTAAAGAAATACACAAACATATTATATTAAAACATTTTAAGTATTACACATTTTGTTTGTACATTTCAGTTTATTTTATTTGAATGATGATGGATAATAGGAGTTTGCGCACATAACACACACACACACACACACACACCACACCACACACACACACACACACACACAAATCTACCTAACTTACGTTAAAATCATCGACAAAGAGATTCCACTGATATTATCCTCAATTAATACAAAATTAACCGCAAATTTGTTTAATTTGACAACTTTTATGTATATGGGGACATCTTGTTTGCGGTTTGTAAATTAAATTCGCAGATTATGCATTACTGAAAAGACTTACGATTTACGGGAGTATAAATATGACATTTATTCATATGTTCTAAAAGACATAAGAATCCGTAGATACACATGTCTGTCAAATTCAATGTCAATGAAATAGTGTCGATAGGCGCTATTTGTCATTAATTGTATAATATATTATATAACACGTTTGTTGTACATACACAGTGAGCCTGAGAAAAATAACGAGATTGATACTATATTAATTAAAATTACATCATACATGTAATATTGATTGTAAAAGTGTGATTCGTAGTACAAAGTAATCCATTCAATACCAATATAACATTAGGCATTATTAACTAATGTTTGGACAGATGTAACAAGAATTCTCAAACAATGCCGAAACCAGACCACCAGAAATTTATCCACGTGTTAGTTACCCATATCTAATGCTGTAGTGATGCCAGCGTATTTTGAATAAAACAAACAATTTTATATATGTATACGATCAATATTTGAATTGATCTAGAATCAATTCCATTATTTTTCAGATTTCAAATATTGTGTGTATATGTGTATGTATACGTACATACAGTTAGGATATTTGCGCGTATGAACAAAATTCACACATAGGACTTACAATTAGTAGAAGCTTTCCATGAAGAAGTAATCATTGTCAGAAATAAAATCTTAAAATAATGGAATCAAAAAAGTATTCTGGTAGGTGTTTATATGATATATTATTTACAAGTAGTGCTCTATGCACCCAAAATGCAGCCAAACATATATTTCCGTCAATCACAATTTACTTGTATCGTCAACTATCATGTGTTAACGTCCCGTCGGTCACATACTCTAATATTCTCGTGAAAGAACAATTTTTAAAATGTATTTCTATGCTACATATGATACGTTGAAAATTATACGGGATACAGCAGCATACAAATGGCTAGTAGATATATTATTTCAGTATATTATACATTTAATATTAAAACAAATGAATTTTGCGAAACATTTGTTTATTTTAATTTAATAGAAATAGCAAAATGAGATAAAAAAAACACTTCCGATTCTCACACCTTACCTCACGTTCTGAAATGCGTCATTAAAATATGGCGTGATAAATTCAAATCTGAAACGTACCGTATATATTATAAAATAACACATTTAATTTTGTATATACGTAAGAAGATGTATTGTATATATTAATACTTCATATGTATAAAGGATATACAGGACGTTGTGAAATAGATGGACAAACTTTAATACATATTCTACTCACTGTAAGAAGGAAGAAAGTCATGTAAACATGGATCCGTAAATGTTTCCTTTCCAAGTTATAAAAACTTTTTATTTACAACATACTTTGGTAAAAGAACATTTTATTAAAGAAATTGTTGGAAATAATTTCCTTTCACATCAATGCACGTCTTATCAATATCTTATGGATTGTCGAAAACGTTCAAAAATTCCTGCAGTATTTCGTATTTTGTCACACGAAACGATAATGTGATAATGTCATAATACGTCCACAACAGGAGCAACAGGAGTATCATAAACGAGAATCTTAAAATGTTCAGTTTTGAATGTTCATAGGAACATTTCTAACGTTACATTAATGCGGATTCCAGCAATTTCTTTAATAAAATGTTATTTTATCAAAGTTTGTTGTACATAAAAATATATACTCTGGAACTTATAACTTGGAAAGGAAGCATTTCCGGACTCATATTTTTAACTTTTTTCAGTGAGAATATGAATATGAGAATAAAATATGCTCTTTAATTTGTCCACCTATTTCTGAAACACCTTATCTATCTTTTTCTACATATAAAATTAAATGTATACCTTCATTTTATATGAACGTTTTCATATTTTTAACATTTAAATAGACGAAAAAAGTAAATAATGTCATTAAACAGTAATTAAATGGTATGAATCGAATAAAATTACGTGAATTAATAAAAAAACCCTTTTTTACTAGGCAAATCCTCTTTAGAGCGAGAAATCCGCCTGACGTCTGATTGCGACACGGTAAAACGCTTGCGCTCGTGGTCGCAAGAATGTTATGTTAGCATTAATGACAATATATGTGTTAGATCAGTGTTGCATTATATTATATATTTGATACACATATACATATATATGTATGTATGTATGTATGTATGTATGTGTGTATATATATATATATGTGTATATATATATATATATATATGTATATCCGCCTGCAATTATATGCACGATCATTGGTGGGACAATTTTTGAGTCGGAGGTAATTGCGTTCTATGACAACGATTTCTCTTGATACCTGTATCGAGAAAGAGCAACGTATTTTATTTTCAATTGTAAGATATGTGTTATTAATTCAATAATAATTCACTCAGAGATTAATGATTGTACGTTCATCGATTTATGCATACAGAACGAAATGTATATATGTACAAGTATAAATACATTGAATAAAAAGACAGAATTCACACTTGTGAAAGAACTAAAAATATATGTACATGTATATGTATCTGAGAGACTTACTGTCAAATGTAAATCAAATGAATCAAATAAAAAAACTCGCATAATACTTATATTCCGAATCAACAACAAATTACTCTCATTGTCACGATTATTTTATTATCGAGTCAATCTAGTAAGCTATTGTCGCACGCGTTATGGATTCTGCGGTAAATGTAATTCCTCACTATATTGCTTCATTCGTTGCAAACATGAAACAGCTTGGTAATATGATGATTACTTTAATTGATTAATCAAATTTACATTTTGTCCTAAACTCGACGATATAATCCAAGTATCGTACCATTTATCTTTTTATCTCAATTATATCACATAATCGTTACATTGTCTTCTCTTTTAAAACGTATAAAAAATTATACTTGAAATTTGAACATACACATGTGTATATCGAGATGGACAAATAGATTATAGCATAAAATAGATGACATTACAATATACAAAAATTATCATCTTACAAAAAGGAATTAATGTAATTCGTATATACTTACTCGCGTGTATCTAAAAGAGAACAAGGAGGAAAAGATTTCATTGAAGACTATCAATATAGAGTGGTCTCTCGATATATTTTCCTTTAGTATGTATGTATGTATTATCATAACTGCATAATAATTCTCTTTACAAAAATGTGTTGCCTGTCCGTCTGCCTGATCTGCCTGTTAACGGCCACCTTATCCGAATTGATTAAACTTGCTATTTATTAAATAAAAATAAACAACTTCTCTCGAATTTATTTGATCTTACAGCCACATTGCACACATACACGTAATAATAAGAAGGCAAAGTATACATATTGGTTGGAAACGGGTAGATGTGTAAACAGACGGATAGCCTTTCTTGTGCTAAGTGCGTAGTAACGGTCTACCTAGCAAGCTAGTTGTTGCTGTCTGTCTGGCAGTCTTTGTCTGTTAATCTTTTGTCTGTTAATCTGTTCGTTTAAATTTGTTTAACAATCCCGTTATATTTATCCCATATTCATATATTCACGTATAATAAACTTGACGGTACAGTCTCGACGCGGCTCGCCGATCAAGAGAATATCTAGCATTTTGAAAGAGATATCTACAGATAGATTCTACTCGAGACTAAAATGGCGTGGAACAGTAAAGACAATAGTTGTACGCGCGATACAATATATTGATATTGATACAATATACAGGGTATCCCAGACCTACCGTACCACCGGTTAATGGTAGATTCCTGAGGTGATTCTGAGACGAATGTTCCTCTTGCAAAATGTCGAGGGTGGCGTAGTTTCGGCGCTACGAAGGGTTGTAGTTATCCTATCCTTGTGTAGAATTTTCCCGCGTTCAGTGACGGTGGGTCGAAGGGGTCCCGCGCATCGCGCACACTTCAATTTGATCTTAATTTTTCGCGGCTGTTCAAATTGAAGTGTGCGCGATGCGCGGGACCCCTTTGACCCACCGTCACTGAACGCGGGAAAATTCTACACAAGGATAGGATAACTACAACCCTTCGTAGCGCCGAAACTACGCCACCCTCGACATTTTGCAAGAGGAACATTCGTCTCAGAATCACCTCAGGAATCTGCCATTAACCGGTGGTACGGTAGGTCTGGGACACCCTGTATACATACATAAATATATATATATATATACGTACATATATACATATATACGTATAAATCTAAATTTTATTCGATTTGATTTGATTTGATTAAAAATTGCCATTTGCAAATTACTTGCGCATTATGGCTACAATTATTAATTATCTATGCGATTCCAAAATACATTCGTAACGAATGATCGATCGAGCCACGACCAAGGCTGCATTTATCCAATCGTGCACTCTATAATTTAGTTTCATCTCACTGAATATTATTTACGTATTATTGTTACACAGCCAATGCTCTGGGTATGTCGTATGCTAGATGGATTAATTGACTTACTTGATTAATTAACGTTCAATTCATGCCAAATACAATTGATTAAATATTTATATCTTTTCCGTACGGTATTACCTACACTATTGTTGCGATGTTGGTGTTGTTTATATATATATATATATATATATATATATATACACACACATATGTACACGCATATACTCCAACTATTGTATTGATGTTGATGTTGTTCATTTGATGTTTTTGATGTGTTGTTTAGTCGTTGTTATCTTGCTGTTTGTTTGATGTTTGCACTATGTGTTGCACTTTGTGTATTACGTACACACTTACATACCTTACATATTTATGTACATATTTATTATCACATTTAAATGCGCGTACACGTATCATTATATATATTCTCGCACAAAATAAATTGTGTTCGTTATTGAAAGTATGGTAGCTGTGTACATATCACTTATACACTGATTCGCAGTGATTGTCGAGTTATCAAAGGTGACTCGAATATTACGTCATATTTCTCACAATATGTTACACACGCGCGCGCGTGTGTGTATATATATGTATATTTAATGCATTCATCTTATACGCATGCGTGATTGTAATATATTGTCTCATGTAATACGATTCGAAAAATCTATATAAAGAGTTTTAATACACAATTTTTATCTCTTTTTTAACGCGCGCAGATTTCCTCCCAATGTTGCAACGTTGCACTTGATTACAAGTATCTACATAAAGATTATAGAGAAGCGAGGTTTTATTAAATATATTGCATACGCGATCTATTTTGCGATTTACATGGTATATATTGAGTATATATTGAGAATGCATTCTATAAACGGACATTCTACGATCGATTTTTCTCTCTTTCTTTCTTCCTCACGCTTGGAATGCATTATCCAATGTGTATGTATATGTGTATGTATGTGCACCAATAAATAAGTAAATAAATATCCAAATGAATATACATCTGTATATATACATATATACACACATACACACACGTGTGTGTGTGTGTGTGTGTGCGTGTGTGTATGTATATATAACGTGTTCTGCCGAACTATCATATTTTCCCTCATTTATAAATTCTTCAACCCGCGCAGATATAACTCTGGTTATAACTATTAAATTAATTGACAAAAGTTAAAAATTGTTCTTCCAAATTAAGCATCGGGAGTATGCAAACGTTGAATAAATATAATTTCAGAAAAATTGTATTCCTGACTTAGTGATAAAAATATCTCAAACTAAGAAAGATTAACAATTGTAAAATTTCCTTTAAAAAGCAAAATTTTACATTTGGAGAATTTGTAATTAAGAGAAACTGCGGCAGTTCCTGGACAATCTGTGTACACGGTATAAGCATCAAAGTTTAATTGGTTTTTTTTGTACTTGTCACTAAAACCACCCCCTAACAAGCTCATGGTAACAACGACTTTTCCGTTTTTTGATCTAATTGTGTCTCTATGTCTCTGTATATATTTATGCGTGTGTTAGTTACGAAACTGGGCTAAGCTATAATGCTGCCAAAAGGTGAAACAGTACGGAGAGATTACTCTTAGCATTTCATTAACATGACATTGCTACTTCGTTATAATTTTGTATTCATATAACTTGTATACATCCTATCACAATTTCGTGATTCGTTGGTCCGAACACGCGTACATATGTATCAAGTGTTTGGATGCAGTTTATATATTGTCGCAATTAAAACTAGGAAATGTAAAGAGATATAATTAAGCTAGATAAACGTATAATTCGTACAACGGACGATAATTGTTTCATCACAATAATGACAAATCGAAATAATATCAAAAGATGCAGGCATGGTAACTTGGATAACGAACTCATACAGCAAAAGATAAAGTAAATTGAAAAGACGAAATTTTATTAGCAATTTTGTCTTTTAAAGATAAACAGATAAAAAAGAGTCGCAAATAGCACGTACTTCGAAGAAAAAGACGTATCGTTTTGCATATTCGAAGGATTAGACCTGATTATTTGTACTTGAGTTTAAGACGAAGCTTAAGAATATAGCTCGTGATAAAGCAAAAACGTTTCGTCCAGTTTCAATAGATTAAAAAATGAAAGAAAAAGAAAAACAGAAAGAGAATAATGTTGAGGTAAAATGATTTTTTTTCACGAAGGTAAGGAAAGAACAGCGGCTAATTAAGGGGGTGGTTCATCGTGGCATTGACATTCATAAATCAGATCAGATAATTATCGGAAATTATGTTTCAGGATTGCACTCGCCTCACGAAGGACTGACCGGTGGCTCTGGTCAAAGCATGTCTGGACTCGCTTACTATCAGCCGGAACATCCCGGAGCTACGGGGGTGGTAAAATACCCTGAGAACGGACATGATACTCTTTCGGATTTTGTGACATTTGTCTGTCAAGAAGCGGAAAATACCCAGCAACTACCTCAGGTAGTTTTTATAAATAATACTGAGTTTCTTTAAATTACTAACAGTCGCAAAATCCTTCAAACTACAAGCGTAACGTAATATTTTAATCATTTTATTGATAAGGCAGACCACATCGGGAAAATTGTTTCCATGTATCTGCGGCATGTAAAATGTCGACTATTTTCGCAAGAACAAAGAATATACACGTATAACTGAAGAAATTACTTTCAGACTCAGTTGCCCGGGCCACGTACCGGTATACAAAAATTTCCGCAGTATTATCCGAGTTCAATGTTACCGCCACCACCACCAGCTCCTATGGCCAGACCGGTAGCAATAATAAGATCGACGGGTGAATTAGCGACAACTGCTAATTCGCCGCCAACATCATCCACATCACCAACAGATCCAGCTGAACTAGGTCCTAATCAGGAACAAATGGCCGCAGCCTCGGCGACAGTCGGTCTGGTTGGATCTGCATGTCAGAATTCTGTTGAATCTGCTGGACGCAAGAGTCCTGCTAGAATTCTCGTTACCCCACATACTAGCAGGGAATATACGTTTGCTCATTTTCACTCGCAACCCGGACAGGTAAGCTTGTTGGATAATTTTTTCTTCGCTACCGAGCGTCTAGCATTTATTAAATGTCTGTTCGTGTATTGTTTTTAGAAGCAAAGTGCATTCTAAACATCCTTATAACTATTGTTATTGTCAATTTTAATTTTTTTTTTCCAGCAAATTTTTACGTATCCGAGCATCAGTTCGATGTCTGGTGTAATCTCGCCAACTAATTTGTCCCTGTTTTCATCTCCTGTGTCGGTTACAAGACCGGTAGCTACCCAAAGATCAGTCTCTAATGTTCCACCGCGTTGGAATACTGCGCCATTTATCAATCTAGAAGATGATTATAACATGATCGCACCGATCATCGCTGGGACCACTAGCGAGCCACCAACTGCTATGGAAGAAGGTGAAACTGGATTTCATGAACTGGATTTCTTTATGAATATTGCACGACAAAATGTCTTTTCCTTTTTCTTTTTTAAATGTCTTCAAAACAGAAATGTCTTTTTCCAGAACGGTATTTTCATCCTGTGCATACGAGTGGTGTAGTGGATAAAAATGGCAGTAGTAATCTAATGGGCAACGAACTTGGAGTAAACACAGATCCTGCGTCACATCATCATCAGCAGCAACAACATCAACATCAGCAGCAGCAGCAGCAGCAGCAACAGCAACCCCCAACACCACAACAGCAACAACACCAGCAGCAGCAGCAGCAATCACAGCAACAATCATCTTCACAACAACAGCAGCAACAACAAGTAATGGCAGATAAATCTGGTGGACCTAAATCTCCTCCGTGACAGTGGAATCCGCGAACAGAAAGTCTCGAGACACTCGTAAACTCGTCGCGTTTGTCCAGATCAGTATACAATATCGCGTATGATAATTATTCCGAAGTTATAAACGAAGTAAGCTTGGAGAATAATTGTCATGGAGCTGTGCCTCGTATTCCACTACGTGATTTAAACTTACGGAGACTAGAATATTTAAGAGTTCGATCTTAATTTATCTTTATGAATCAAGGATACTAGATACTCTCCACAGAGTGTGGAATCCAGCAAAAATGAAGGGAATCCATTGATTTATATTTGTCAAAATAGATTGGTACGAGATGTAAAGTTTCACATATTGCGATAGCGCGATAAAACATGAAGGTATTCTCTCTACAATATATTTATATCGTGGTAGAAAGAGAATACGCGACGCTTGGAATAATCGTAAACTGAGGTCGCCGTACATGACTCATTCTGTTTGATTGACCAAAAAGTCCGCACGTACTTTTTTAGCAAAAATTTAAAATTAATACAAAGTATTGCGTTTGAATTTTACTAAAAACTCCGCACGGACTTTTCGGTCAACCTAATATTTGAGAATGAAAGATTGCGAATTATATGTTGTCACTTGTAACAAAATGGAACGGTGTACAACGTAAAAAATGTAATGTATTTATAGAAGGACATAAGTTTTGTCAAAATTGATACGAGTAGATCGATACAACATGACTTATATACAATATTATTTAATATTTACACAATATTGTTGTCAATTACGTTTTTATCGATAGATACGTCACTCACACGATCTTCAGATAATGGCCTGAATCATTCTCTCTCTCTCTCTCCCCCCCCCTCTTCCCTCGTCACCTTCCTTTTCTTCCTCTCTCCCACCTTTCTCCCCATCTCTCTCTTTTTCGTAATATTCTATGTACATTTCTATATAATATTCTCGATATACATTTTCCTGCTTCTTTTGCGACACAAGTTGTCTTCTGCATATATGCACCACTTAAAATATTTTATTGAATTTTTGTATATATTGAAACGCAAAGCAGTATACATATATTAGTACATCATTTCAAGCAGCTAAATTTCTCTATTTGCAATTTATGACAATTTTTTTATTGTACTGGCTAAATATAAAAATGGCTAATATAAAAAGTAAAAAGAGTCAAATTTTTCAAATCTATTGTTAACTCGCTTTTTGTGTTCAAAGAAACAGCGGTTGATTTCTTTTATCTATCACTTAAATGTTCTCGACGTTTTTCTCGAGATTGCACTCATGTTTGGTGTCTAAACTGCATGGCACGTTAGCAATTAATCAGAAAATTAGTAATTAGCATATTTAAAAATTACTTCTATAGGATATATTATGCATCGAATAATGAAAAAAGTTAGATAATGTCAAGATTTTGATACCTCTATTATAAGCAACATTTTTCGCTGTAAATGTAGTTGCTGAGTTTTATATTTTATCAAGCAATATACATTTTATATTAAACGCGCGTACATAATGTACGTTTGACATACAGCGAGAACAATAGACTAAATCAATGAGTGTATGCGTCGTGTCGAGAGTTAATTACTTATTCTTATATAATAAGGATAAAATCGGCTTTTTCTTTCATATACTGTTGAATGATACATCCTTCCAAGGTTTAAAATCGCAATAGCAATGCGATATAATATTCTTCCAGTGTTTATATTATAATAAAAAGCTCGTTATTTTCATAGCAAAATTTTTTCGCGACATGCGCGAATATGTTTTTTTAATAAGCGCAAGACCGTAATATTTTGTATAAATGATATTTACATTTTCTAATCAATGGTAATAATGAAGAAAAGCGTAAGAGCAGGAATTTTCTTCGACTGCATAAAAATATGGTAATAACGCGTTTACTTAGTAGACGTGTGCGCAAAGAAAAAGAAATACTTTTCTTCTTATTGTATGAAAATTTTTAGAAAACTCTTTACTAATTCCATCCGCAAGCTTCGATATTTTTACATTACCTTTTTACACTGGAATAAACAATAATACACCGCGTTCCTGTGTTGGCGATTAGTTATATATTCTGTACGGATATCTCGAATTAACGTTTATCTCTTTACCTTCTAAAAGATTATTCAATGATTATTTCATTCGCTTTTACTTTCACATTTTTTAATTATCCACAAATTAATTTTTCTAGAAAGTCGCGATTTACCGTTACGATAGTGCAACGGCAAGTGCATACATACGACGAGAACAAATAAGATTTTGCGTGACTAAACAAAACCTTGCATTTCCTATATCGCAACGATACGCACGAATTAGTCGTTTAGAAGAAAGGATTTTTTAGCTATTTATGGATTTTGCACATTAAACAAGTAAACCATGTAAAGAGTTTTCCGTGCCAATAAATTAATATGCATGTGCGCCATTTTTATTATAGTGAGAGTAATAAATTAAAGAATTTTTAAATTAATTACTACGAGAAAAATGTCGATCGTGACAAATTGTCGCATCAAGAAGACCCATTGTATGCGAGTTTGCAAGTATGGAACGATGGGCACCTGCTAAACATAAGCGTAGCGTCATTGCATAATGCTCAAGTTAACATAATAATTAATATTATAATAAGAAATAACTAGTATGAACTAGTCATCAGAGGCTGCTAATTAGAGACATGATGGATATTTAAAATATATTACATTTATTCAAATAATAAGCGTTTGATTATTTAGACGTATTATTAATGTCACATTAAAGAGATAATGATGTAGACAGTAGTATCATGCCAACAAAAATAAGCAGGTATGATTAACGCAAAATTCAAACTTTGTACAAAGATTTCACGCAATAATATATCTTAAAAGGAATGTATAAAATAAGAAATTATTGTTGTTATATTGCTATTATTGCTATTATGCTGTTACAATTATTACGAGCTTAATTATATCGTTAAAAATCCTCAGTTAAATTACTATTATCTTTTTATACACGCAACTCAGCTTGTATAAGATTACCTGAATTCGCTTCCATTATCATTTGTAATAGTAAAAGATGAGTAATAAGAGCATCTGATTTGCATAAGCGATATATGTTATTTATTCTTATGTGCGTCATTTATGTAATATAATATTCAATCTTTTTATTATTAAAACCATTTGTTAAGACAACCTACTATGCAATTGACATCTCCTTTTTCAATTCGTTTCTTTGTTCACGCAATATCTTCAATTGCGACTACAATTTATAGACGAAAAAAAGAAAAAACCGACCGTTTGACAATTACTTTTAAAACAAATATCTACACAAGTAATATGAGCACTTGGAAACATCAGAAAATATGCATAATTAATGCACTAAAATTACGCGATTAACATTTAAAATCTATTACTATTACTATAATTACATTTATACTTATAATTATAATTATAATTACATTTGTAATTATAATTACATATTTATAATATCTACTGCTACTATTACTATAATTACATTTAATCCTATTACTTTTACTATTGTTAGTATCACAATTAATAATAATGCCTATACATTATTATATCATAATTATGTGTAATCGCGCAATAATCACAATAACTACGATATACAATTTTAATTAAAAGTCTACTGCTTAAGAATGTTATTAACATAATTACTTTATTATAACTCTCTTTATTATAACTCTTATATCTATTATTAATGTCTACAATTATTATTACTAATTACTATCACTACTATTACTATTACTATTACTATTACTGCTACTACTACTACTACTGTACTACTACTACTAATATCACTACTGCTGCTATCATCATCATCACTATCACTACTGGTACTATTGTCATTATTACTATTATTAACACTACCATTATTACTATTATTACTACTACTACTACTACTACTACTACTACTACTACTACTACTACTACTACTACTACTACTACTACTACTATACTACTACTACTACTACTACTACTACTACTACTACTACTATTACTACTACTAGTACTAGTACTACTACCATTTCTAATATGACTATTGCAACAGCAAAAACAACAATTATCACTATTATTTCCACTAATACTACTATTACTACTACTACTACTACTACTACTACTACTACTACTACTACTACTACTACTACTACTACTACTACTACTACTACTACTACTACTACTACTACTACTACTACTACTACTACTACTACTACTACTACTACTACTACTACTACTACTACTACTACTACTACTGCTACTACTACTACTACTACTACTACTACTGCTACTGCTACTACTACTACTACTGCTACTGCTACTACTACTACTACTACTACTACTACTACTACTACTACTACTACTACTGCTGCTGCTGCTGCTGCTGCTGCTGCTGCTGCTGCTGCTACGACTACTACTACTATTGCTACTACTATTACTATTATTATTACTATTACTACTAATACTATACTACCATCATTGGTATAATTATTATTATTTCTATTTTTACTGTTGCTGGTGCTACTTCTATTATTATTATTGTTGTTGTTATTATTATTTTATTATTAGTATTATTATTAATTGATAGTGTGATTATTATTTGTATTATAATGTCTCATTAATATCATCAATGCCTTTAATATTGTTTAGCATTATTAATAATTTTGCTGTTGCGTAGTATTACATTTGAGATTAATTGTTATTTATTATATATCAATATATATTATTGCTGTAATTTTTATTTTAACTTATTATTATTAACGTCGCATTGTCAGTATTAATATATAAAATAATTGCTATTTCTTAAAATATTTAAAGCTTATTATGATAATGGAAAAGTGAAAAGAATAAATATTGAAAGTACATTTAAACCATTAGGATTAAATCATCTGAGAATGTGCATGTGACGACGCGAAATTAGCGCGGATGTGCATGTATGTTAATGTAGTATTAATAAATTGGTATTGGTATTAATAAATCGTAACGTTACACATTTTCTAAAAACAATAACGATAATTTGATATTACTATAATAAAACAGAAAATGATTCTAAAATTGAACATGTTCACATACATTTATGTATTAAAAATTATGAACTTTTTTAGGAAATGTGGCGTTCATAGTGGTTCGGGATATCTAAAATCTAGTGAAAGTTATCTTATTTCTCCCACGCGCGAAATGCATTACGGATAATGTGCATTTCCGTAAAATAATCTTTTAATATATATCTTATAACATATTGAACTATCGACCTCAATTAATTAAGTAAAAAAATGGAAAGTTTGCGATTGTAGACGAATATGATAATGTTTTTTTACGGAGTTCATTAATAACATATGTTTTGAAACGACATAATGCTCTCTCAACGCATGAATAGAATAACATTGTTTATTGACTTGCTAAAGATATATATTTATCAAGGTAAAATAAAATTTTAATCTAGTACGTCAATTATTACTCCTCCTTCTCATGTATTAATATATTATTGTTCTAAAACTTTTGCATTTTATTACCACAATCTAAAATATCGTTTACGGGTGATATTTATGTATGTCGCAAATTTCTCCATATTTTTTTTATTTTTAAAAATTCTGAAGAATTTTTGTGATACATGTGATACAAATATCACAATTAGCGCGCTGCTTTTAAAGCGTGAATGTTAAAATAATGTGCCAACTATTACAATAATGCACTTAGATATAGTGATTTAAGATATATTCATCCGAAACAGTCGCGCGCGTATAGAGTATACGGAAACAAATACATAAAAATGGATTATATAATAAGTAAGAATTAGATCTAACGTAATGTATAAAATAAAGTGAGCAGTTAAGTAAGCACTAATTTTAATGGTACAATCGACATAACACGTATATCTGTGTAACTAATATGCGTGGAAAAAATGTTATCGATGGTGTCTCGGATGTATTTCAGGATATTTTAATGTACTAAGGTACATATACGTACACACATAATTTAAACTTATATTCTTTTTATATAGCCATTGATCTCTACATTCAGTGAGCATTGTTCTTTTCGACAAAGAAATATAAGTTGTCTATTTATATTTATCAATTATATGTAACAAGAACAATTTGCGTCATAATAGCTGGGATATCTAAAAGTGTTTTACAAAAATAGCGTATCAAGTTGCCTTGAACCGAAAGTGCATTAAAAAATCGTTTGCTCTTCAGTTATTTAGAGAGTAGGTGCGGGGTTATATAATACAAATTCTACGGCAATTCGATAAATGGTTTTTATTCAAAATAGGAAGAAAGTGTAATTATCAAAGTTATTACGATTATGACTAGTGTACCATCTATTTACAATAAGTAAACAATTGCTTATAAAACATGTTACCTTAGTACCTATTGTCTAAATAATAAAACATGTATCATCATTAATATCCATTTAGATACGTATATGCATCTTTGTCAAGCATGTAAATAACAATTTGCAGTTGTTCCACATTTTGTTACACATTTGTATCGTAATTGTCTTGTGAGCAATTTTTGTAGCTCTTTAATAATCAGCTAAGGAACACGATTCCTCTCAATGTGCCTAGATACGATTGCTTCCGTATAAGAATAGTTTTATCTTAGTGAAATAAATTCTTTATTTGTCAAATCAAATTGTATAAATGATGGATTTTTAATAATATTAATATATCAAGATGAGAGAGAGAGAGAGAAGGAGAGAAAGAGAGGAAGAGTAAAGTTACACACGATTATAGCAGATTACTTATATAAAAACAATTAAGCAATTGTAATTCCTGTATAAATAGAACACAAATCATCGTTATCCCGAACCACTTATACATTATGCAAAAAAACAAATATACTTGCTTAAGATTTAGAAAAGAGCTATTATACATATAAAACAATTCATAAGATGTACTTGAAGAAAAACAAAAAGTGTGAGGAGACAATAGAAACAAATAGGAATTAAATCTAAAACTTTTGGATATTTTTAATGTAACTGGCATTTCCAATATAAACATAAAAAATTGCGATACAAGAATTGGCAAAAAATTGTTTGTACTGGTATCTGATAAAATAAAAATAACTGATTGATTATTATAAATCACAGATACATGAAGATATACAATAGATGTACCTCCTATCATAATGATATAACAATTCAGAATTTTACACGCCATATATTGTATTTAACAGAAGATAAAATTTCTAAATAAAAAAGAATAAAATATGCTTACATGTATTTATCAAATTCGCAAAAAGAAGGGGTAAGAGAAAAATGAAGACAAAGTAACGAAAGAAATTAAACTAAAATTTAACCAACGTTACAATGTTCTTTCAAAGATATGTTAATGACAGCTGTAACTTGTAACAATAGTAAAAAGTTATGCGTGGATGATTTCATTTACAAAAAATGCTATTAAAAACATATGTACTATACATATTTATAAGGATAATATAAGGATAATATAGATTTATTAATATAACAATATATTGAAAAGAGACAGAGACGGAGAGAGAGAATAGGAACACAAGACAGAGAAAGAGAGAGAGAGTAAAGGTGGGAGGGGGGGAGAGGGGGAGAGGGAGAGAGGGAAGGAAAAAGGAGTGACAAAGGGAAGCATAAGCAACAATTAAAAAATATTTTGCATCAATTGTACTCGTAATATTAATAAAGCCAATAATAATAATAATGTTAATAATAACGATATTAATAATAACAATAATATAATAATAGTAATAATAATAACTACAACGAAGGTAACAACAACAAACTAATATTACTCTTGTTGTTGTTATTGTTATACGTGTTACATATTTATTAAATATTTATTTAGAAAGTGGACACTACGCGTACGCTATATAGCATAGTATTGTTATAAAACGACGTGCATATGAATGGCATATAGAGAAATAAGCTAATTTGCTAAATGAAAGCGAGTGAACGAGAGAGAGAGAGAGAGAGAGAGAGAGAGAGAGAGAGAGAGAGAGAGAGAGAGAAGAGATAGAAAGGAGAGAAAATGGTGAGAGTAAAATATACATGAGAAACATGAGAAAATATAATAGATAAGAATTACTTTATGGTACACGATAAAGTCTCGATATGGTTGCTTCATTTTTCAAGGCTATAACTAAATAGGAAGATTTATATATAAAATAGCAAATAAATGAAAAAGCGTAAAATGTATAACATTAACGATAGTTTCTAATTGGTGCTAGCAGAATATTATGATGCAAGTATACACTACACGCATAAGGATATAATAAAATTTAATGTTTGGCATTTCTAGCACATTATATATATATATATATATATATATATATATATATATATATGCTTTAAGTAAACTTTAAGAATTAGTAAGATATCCATAACGTTTATTGGAAGAAGAAACAACCTTGCACACACATTATTTATATACTTTAAGTTAAACCTTTTGCTTGATACCTATGAATACTGGAAAATTATTTTACAAGAGTTTACTCGATAGAGTATAAAATGAATAATATATACAATACACGATATTTCTTCTAAGAATAAGCGAGAAAAAAAAAGAAATAAATCTATGAATGACGACTGCAAAGTAACGTGTTACATGTATATTTTAAACATTAAGGGAAAACCAAACAGTATTGTAAGATGAAAAAGTACATTTCTTTAATTGCGTATACTTTGTATGTATTATATCTTATACACACGCTTTTGTGGCTAAAAAAGAGACTAGTTATATTCTTCATATTTTCAAGCATTATTTCACTAACATTTACGCGTGCATACATTGCATTAAAAGAAAGAAAAGAAGCAATTGTTTTTGAAGACAAAGAAATTTCTTTAATATTTTCATTCTTTAAGTAAATATTTAAATGTCAGTTATACTTTTCAAGAGAATGATTAATCTTTGTTCTCTCTTGTTTATTTTGCGAAAGTATTGCTTGAGATCATACTTGATTACGCGATACAAGTTATAATTTGATGGTTGCAAAGCTCGTTATGATATAAGAATAGGAGAATTGCATGTAACAAATGTTGAAGAGACGCATTTCTTTATTGTGTTTTTTTATTATTTTCATCATTATTTTCGTTTTCTCACTATTACTCAATGTTTGAAAATCAATTATATCAATTCAACTCATCAGATGGTCATATTAAATATGTAAAAGTAGATATAGCATTCAAAAAAATAATTTTAAAGTACAATGTTCTTTTAATGAAAAATCTATAATTGTCATATGTATGTGCGTGCGCCTATGCAAGTCCCCCCCCCCCTTGATACATCTTATATTTCCGCATATTTTTATTATCTGACGATCTTTTTGTTTTCTTTACAACTGCAAACAATGTTCATGTTATATATCAGGGATTAAATTAATTAGCGTAATATGCTATTCGAAATGAGAGTAATAAATTTTGTAGTGTATGTGTGTATGTGCGTGTGTGTGAAAAAAAAAGATCACGGAGAGAAACATCAAGAGAAATAAAAAATGCTCACGGTGGTGATAGTGATGTAAATAATGCTTGAAAGAGAATAATATTACGTCGATATCCATAGATATTGTCGCTCCTGAGGTAAGCTATTCTCCTATGAAAAAAAGAGAAAAAAGGTAACACAGCTCCTAAAGTTAATACTACTGATAGCCGTAAAAGTAATAGTAAAAGTCAGTATTCATTCGGCACACAATATAAATTTAAGGAAAAACGCGATTTCGTTGTAATCTCATTAAGCCCTAATTACGCGTTGTGTCCATATACATACACACACACTATTATATCTCGATTAATATATTATGTATTATATATTCAAAATAGTAATTGATTATTAAAATTCTTGATACTATAAAAATATGTCGTCTTTCTCAACATCCTACAATAATGTATAAATCCTACCAACGCAGAATACGCTATATGTTATGCTATATTAAAACATTAGAGATAAGACTTGAACGTTAACGAAATCGTATGGTTACGACACTTGCTTGATTCTGCATGCAATACTATGCACGCATACATAAATACTGCATCATCGTATACAAGCGATTCAGTGATAATGAGAGATGTTATGGTGACTTTTTATCAAAGCGTCTTATCAAAGATACATATGTTATCTACCAATAAGTCTAAATACCCGCTAGAAAAAGATTCTTGACAATTTCAAACATCTATGAACAATTAAAACTGTTCAAGGACATAAGGATAAAGAGAGTAAGACTGAATATGTAAAAATAAATTTAATACAAGATAACAATGGTAATATTTTAGTTCGCTTGTGAATAAATTTCCCCTTTATATATAATAAACTTATCGAGACGTACATGAATTTCATTCTGTGCACAAATTTCACAATATCATTATTTATTCTATATTCTTGTCCACTCTTTCTCTCGAACGTCATATAAAAAAATTCTATTTATGTTTTTAATATATCCTTGTCCGTATTAGTACTAATAATTTGTAATTTCTCAATTTAAAATGATACACTTATTTCTAGGATTCCTCAGTTAGTCTATGAGAGATAATAATGCACGTTGATACACCATGATAATAAACTGCATACAATATATTATACAAAGAAATGGAGTAGTCAACGGTATCAGTACGCTTTAAGACTAGCTTGCAAATTAAGCAAAATATTAGGAACACACGGGCAACACTTGCGCTTTCCGACCTATTGAATGCATCTTTACATATTTTGGATGTTTCATCGCACAAATGACGAGGTCCATAATCACGTGCGTATATACACATGTATACATTCCACATTTAACTTGTATAAAACTTAACTGTAGATCTATTTGTCTTATATGAAAATCGCGTACTATATGTATATGTACAAGGTGTTGACAAACTTTATTAACAGAAAAAGAAAAGAAAAAGAGACTTATTTATTCATAAATATTCAATGGTGGAAATTTCAGATACTTTGCAAAGTTACAAGCTCTTTAAAATCTGATATCTCATCGAATTTCGCTGTAGAAAAATATTATGAAAAAAATTCGGAAAAGATCTCAATAGATTAATAATTCTATTTCATAAAATAAATTAATAGCTTATTGTATTATAATAATAGTTTGTTTTGTCTATTAATTTTTTCACAAAAATAGATAATTTTCTTCTTAATTCGTCTATTTCTTTAGAAAATCATTATTACTTTTGAAGGATTTATATGCTAAATTTTACAAAACTGGATATACCTACTTTGTTATCGACGCGAAAATATGCATCTTGAATGCAACGTGAAATGAGAAATGCAAATATTTTAATAATTTAACATCACAAGTTGAGTCACACATTTGTATTTGGCATCCGGTTCTTCGTTTTAACCCAGTCCTAGCACGTACTTTGGTAGATTGTACGCGAATCTAGGAATAGCCATGACCACGGACATTCTGCAAATTCGAGAAATTGTATTATCTTTTATTATTATCTTATTATTATCTTAGTTGCCAAGTATAGTAATATAGTAATATATATTTATAATTTAAAAGTTTTTCAAGATTGCGCGCGCGCGTGTGTGTGTGTACGTACACATGCATGCATGCACAGAGAGATGCGCTGCACTGAATATTTAGATTATAATTTTTCATATTCCTTATGTTAAATGTATAATTGTAAAGTGCAGATAAAAAATGAAAGAATAGAAAAACTGATTGTTACAGCTCATAAATAGCAGGATACATTGAAGCAACTAATAATCATTTCACACAGACTAAAATATTCAATATAAAATATTCAATATTATAACTTGGCAACTAAGAAAGCATATTTGTACCAGCCGCATATAAAAGCTACATCTCAATGATATATTAATATCATGACAATTAGTTTACCAATATTTCTATTACGAATTTGCTCGTTATTAATTTACTTTAACGTCCACTAATGAGCAAATAGATTAATTTGCAGTACTGTATGTGGAGATAATCTCTCTATTTTATCGAAATTTTTAATAAAATCTATATGACATACGTGACGTAATATGTCTGTCATTGAAATTAATAAATACGTCAACAAATCTTTTAGTTTACAATAATAAGTACCTCATAAGTTTAATATCTTAAAGAGATTACAGAGGAGGGAGAAAGGGTTATGCAGCTGATGCAAGTGTCATAAACGTAAGATTTTCTTGCAAATACTCTCGTACTACTTACTACAGTACGCAGTATCAGCTGTTACGTTCCGCCACCAACCAAGCTTATCACAGCTTCTGTTTTAAACATGTAACAATTTGCTTGGTGCTTCCGACGAGGAAAAAGCTAGCTGCAGTGTAGCGCTTACGAGATTAAATGCACCTAGAGATAACTTATATACATTTTCGCGAGATAAGTAATTAAAAGCTGCAAGGAAGTATTTAGAGCATGAAATTGTAGTTGTAGATTGATCAATAAATCTGCAATCCCAGCACCGTTTCATATTATTTATTTTATTGAAAGAATTTTTATATTAGGAAAGAATATGTACAAACAGCATATATTTCGATCCATGAGGCACACAATTAATTACAACGTAATCTTTCTACCTTGTATAGCATGCATTCCTTCTCTCTTTCTTTTTTTTTCTTTTTTATAATTCTAACTTCGTTGTGTGTAGAAGCCTAAACGGTAAAGTATAAAGGAACATAAATTTATAATGCCACATTGCAAAGAAACCTCTGAAACATACGAAGAATTGGAGATCTTATCATTATGTTTCTTACTCAAAAAAAGCTCGTTCGAGTGTGATGGAAATATTCGCATACATGTGTATACATTTCTAAATAAGTTGACAATAGATGTTACCGAATTGATGATTTGTTTGTTAAGCTTTTCGAGAGATCGAATAGAAATTGTATGTTGATTTCTAACAAGCTGCAATTCTCGAATGACATGAAAAGAATATAACTGCTACATACTAAACGTTGAATCGATTTTATCATGCGTTTTATCAAGGTTTGACATTGTGTGTGTGTACGTGCGCGTATAATAACATATATAAACTCTGAACGATTATAGAAAGACGGGATATGTCACATTAATTAATAGATGATGCACATATTGAATATGCATATGTATATGAATTGTGCTTAATTCTTACACAAAATATGCACGTATTAATGTATTAATTGTTAATATATATGTATATACAGGGTGTCTCTGAACTCAGTGCCAAAATTGATACAGCGGCTTTAGGACATGAAAACAAGTTGAAAATGTTAATAAACATATGTCCGAATTCTAACGAGTTTTTCGAGTATTAAGTTATTTAATGCCTCTCCTACGTTGTGCACATAACATATTTACTAAGGTCACACAAACATAACACATTAATGATAATGGAAGTGTATCGAAGTCGACGGAAGAATTTTTGAACATGTTTTGTAAAGCTTTAAACAAAATAAAGAACATTAAAAACATTTATTTCAATTTATATTGTCTTAAGAAAGCAACTTTATTACCTAAAGCCACTGTATCAATTTTGGCACTGACAAGGGAACCTTCACAACTGTCCCTCACCGATTTTGAGTGGCTTTGGATATGTTGTAGAGCATCGAAAAATATTAGACCCCTATTTTTTTAGCGGCGTATCTCAACATTTAGAGGCAACAATAAGGGGTGGGGGTAAATTAAAAAATTTGACATTTTCGAAAAATGTCAATACACCGTTGTAAAGAGTATAAAATACTATAAAACTTTTGTATAAAACATTTTTTCATATATCTTATATTTTCAAAGATATTCGCTAACAATGAAAAAATTCATTATCTTCGAGGGGCTGTTCAACCCCTAAACGTTGAGATACGCCGCTAAAAAAAAATAGGGGTCTAATATTTTTCGATGCTCTACAACATATCCAAAGCCCATCAAAATCGGTGAGGGACAGTTGTGAAGGTTCCCTTGTGAGAGACACTCTCTATACATGTATGTATGTATGCATGCACAAATTGATCAACAAGTTATTCAACTGACAATTGCAACAAATTAAATTGCTGTTATTGACATGTACATTTTTGTTAATTACGTATTACTATGGTGCGTAGTATCTTTACTTAATTAATCGTACTCAAACCGGAATTATCGTGTTAACACGAACACGTTCGATTATAATGTTACTACTACAATGCTATCTGATTTGTTAGTTAATTCTATTGTTTAATTGTAACTGTTCAAATTATCAAAGTTTTGGATTGAAACGCTCTTTCGCGTCATCATATGAGCCGTAATATCCTCCGTTCCCTATTCTTACGTCGAATATATTATCTATTAAATTATTGCGAATGAAGAACGCGTATAATAATGAATCACAGCATGGAGAAATTCTCCAAATGAGTAGCTACTACTATTTAATTGATTAATCGACTTCGTTAGTCTCAGTGTTGCCAGAATAAAGATGCAGCCACATATCCTTTACGTACGATAGTGCGAGTCCCTTGTAAATCCACGCTCGCCATCCAGTTCTCGTCTCGATGTCGATCCTCGCTTCGAGGCTTTGACACAGAGCCTTGCGATCGTGGCTACGCCCGCTGCGCAAGTCGCACAGCAACCTCTTACGACACTCATCGTTACACGCTGGTCGTACCGGTGAGTTCTTGTAGTAATGTCTGTAAAGATTTCAAGCAGGAATATGCAATAAACGTATATATTAGGTATTACTTTCAAGGAGACGACATCACGTTCATCTTATTTTCGTTAATCTTATCTTCCTATGTCCGTGTCAATCATTATGTTCCTGTGTCCGTGTCAATCATTATGTGACGTATGTATAAGATAATAAGGTTGCATTGACTGTTATACAAATAAACTGTAATACAAATGGAATTACTTGTAATAGAGATCAAAAAGGGCTGGCTCGTTGGTCATCTTATCGATCAGGGAGTCCCAGTCCTTTGGTAAAAGTGACGCCATTTGATAAGCTTGCCGCGCACTGTACAACTTGTGCCAGATCGGATAGTCGTACAAATTCGCTTCCTTGAGGTTCATCACCCAACTCTCGTGATCGACAACCATCTAGCATACGCGTGTTAGTCAGAAAACAATGAAAAATGATGAAGAACAGCAGGATAAAATAGGATAAAATAGGGTAAAATAAATATATTGATATCGTATAAAAATATTCAGTCGAGTTGGACGTTACGTACGTTGTACGTAATAGTTTGTTAATCTAAATCTAAAGTTAGCAAAAATGTTGGACAAATACAGATTTCCTTTAGGAACATGTGTGTATACTATATTGTACGCGTCACGTTACGTATCATTTCTCAAGAGTTTCGACAAACACAAGATTCTAATCATGAGTGAATTTGATAAATTCGAAATATACTACACTATACTAATAAAGCTACGATAAATGGCATATTGACTTATTATTAATTGAAAATTGTGATAACTGCAAGGTGGCAATACTAGGAGAGAAACTGATCGTTTACAGTTATTCTCGACTTACTCGCGTGGTCTTTGCATGATCCCCATCGACGTAGTATATCCTGTAGCCGGGATTAAGATCGTAGTAAGGTGAGACCGAGGGTCCGACATAGGCAATGCTGAGAGCTCTGCCGAGGTCCGATGTGTCATAGAATATCTGGAATTCGTCATAATGCGTGTGTCCGAAGAATTGGGCCGTGATCGTTGATTCGTAACTAAAAATGCATAAAAGTGCAACGTGTAAAAGAAAAAACGTTCGTGTGTGCGTTGTTGTATCAATCAGACAGCAATTTATTCAGACGATTCGAGTACGAACCGATTGATGATGTGGTAGTAATTCCTCGACCACACCTTAAGGCAGTCGGAATGTCCTGGTGGGATATGACCAATTATGTGTACCTTCTCGCCGTTGATCTCAGCGCCTTGCAACTCGTATACGAGCCACTGTAGCTCGCTGACTGGGTCCGTGCTGTTGATCAACAACCACCAGTTCTTGTTGTTGCAGTAATTCATATTAACCGAGAGAATCCTGAAGCCAGGACGCACCAAGACCGAATAAAAGGCGCCACGGCGGACGGTGTGCGATACACCGGCCGGTAGCCAGCGTCGCCAATGCTTGTCGAGCTCGTCGTACAGCCACGAGATGCTGTTCTCTTCAGGCACAAAAGGAGGTGGAAAGCTACAAATGGTGCATCTTATTCAAACTCTCAATTTCAACATCTCAATTTAGGCGAGAATTTTATGCATACTGAATCTTGGAATATCCACACACGAGTATACGTGGTGTGTGTGTGTGTGTGTGTGCGCGCGCGCGCGCGCGTGTGTATATATATATATGGTAATCAGAATGGAAGCCTTTTTTCTTTCAAGGGAAAACGCGATTGTTTAAACCACTGTAAATATAAGTAACCAGATGTCTTGGAAATAATATTCTTCGGAAAAGTGAAAGTAACAAGACGCTCGGATGAAACATGATAGATCATGTATGAATGTACCTGTTGACCGGCGCTGATTCGTGATTTCCCAAGGCTGGAAATATGGGTATACCAGGAAACATCTCTACCATTTGCGTGACCGTGTCACGCAATATTTTTAAATTCTCTTCTCGAGTTTGATTCCACACGTCGTGAGGCGGCAAATCACCCGTCCACAAGATGTAATCAATGTCCTGGAGATGTACCGGTCGATCAGAGTTAGAATTTTCATCAAGCTTTTGCGCACAGTAAATGTATATGAGAATTAATGATACTATAATATAATATGATATAATAAATTCCATCTCCTTTATAGGTGAAAAAGATCAATAAATATTAATTAGTCAAATTTGTAAAGTGATGACATTTTAGTTCCCTTGATAATGCCCCATTGTTTAATCGGCATTGCCAGATATATTCTTTCCAAGTAACAAGCAAGATTAGCTCGAAGAAAATAACAAAATCTTTCGTTTCGTTTCTTCCTTTCTGTGAAAGGAAAAACAATATTCCGATCTCTGCTCACCGAATGCGTGTCCACGATGTGTTTGAGCATATGGTCGATCGTTCTCTTGGGCGTGTCGCATTTCCTGTAATCGCCCCATCGTCCAGCGCCGGCCGAACCGGTCAACGGGGCACCGTTGGTCAGTCGACAACAGAGCGGCTCGTTGCACTCGGCGTTCGCACCCTCCTGATAATACGGATCGTAGTGCGTGTCGGAGATGTGCAACACCTTGAAGGTCGGCGCACCTTCCTGCGGCGGTATTGGCGGCTTGATTGGCGGTTTCTTTACTGGAGGGAAGGCCACTTCCCACTCGTGCAACGGATTGAACGCATCGTCGCATGCATCACCGATCACGAAGCTGCAAATCTGCGCCGGACCCATATTCACCTGCTTCAACACGTAGATCACCTCACCCTACGACAGATTCATCGATTTCGTCATTTCGACTGTTAACGTTGCTTTAAGCTCTTTAATGATAGAAAGTCTGATACAATATACATGCAGAATTAAAAGATCAAGTTTTTAATGTGTGAGAAACATTGAAGAATGAATCGCGAGTTCGCATTAATTGTTTCGCATTAATTCCAGAATCATTTCCCATCGATTCCAACTTTTATTTTTGATAATATACAATTATGCAAGTAGTTATTGCAAATCAGATTATAGTTTGCCGTTTTTTACAATTTACCCCGAAGAGCAAAGTGACTCCGTGACAAACTCGGGCACTCTGTATGTTAAGCGACACGCAGAACTGGTAGATGCTAGCCATGATCTCCTTGTCGCTCTTGCCGATCTTTATGTAGTGCTGCAGCAAACCGGCTCCGACTTTGCAAGCGGTGCAGGAGACTTTGGACATGACGGAGGTTTCCACCTCCATCATTACCTGTCTCAAGTCTAGGAGCTTGAGAGCTTTGTCTACGAATCCGGACAGATGCCCACTTGGTTGAACTGTTTCCATGTCCCACAGCATCCGCGAGTAATTTAACTGCAATGAAATATACAATTAACCATTCCATAAATAAAAAAAGAAAAAGAAAAAGAAAAATCATGCGCAAATTCCTTGTATTGTCTCCTTGTATGCATCTTCATTTGGTATTCACTCTACTTGTTTATGTGGCAATTTTTCTAAATATACGCTCGGAATACCTCAATTGAAACGTGGCTAGACTAGATATTCATGGAGATTCCACTGTGTGTAACGAATTGATAAAAATACTAAGTAGAAAACGATACGTACAGTCGACTGCGCAATGTCGCGGTTTTCCCTATCTCTTTGTAAAACAAATTACCATGCAAAATTACCATGCAAATTACCACGATGAATCAATTGTCGAGAGAGGGATGAGTATTAAGAAGATAATAATAAGGAGATACATGTAAGGATCTCGACAACAACGAGGTGGAAATCAGCGAGCTTATGTTATAATACGGATCTCCTCTTCGCTTTCGTCGCTTTCCGCCCTTCGATCGTGCACAACTTTCCTTGTTCGATCGCGGTTCCGCGAGATAATGAAACGTACTTGCTTTTTCCGAGACTCTAGGGAGTGAATGTTGCATACACTGAGCGATTTCTTTTACCGCGAGTGATGACGAATCGTATCGATGATCTCGCGCTCGCGCGAAAGTTGTGCGCGCGAAAGTCATTGACACCGTATTATGTGCACGTAAACACATGAATAGGAAGGATAGAAGGTACATACGGGTAATTGCACTTGCCAACGGTGTCCGTCACCTTGGTGAAAGTATTTCGGCACTAAAAGTGAGAGCCGTGCGGTACCACGGAAAAGAAAAAACGAAAGAATAAAAGAAAAAAGGAATGAAAGAAGAAAGAAAAAAAGTAGAATAGAAAGAAGGGAGGTAATAATATTCTTTTGCTTCGCAGCTCGAACAAATGATCGCCGCGGCTGTAACTCAACCGGCAAATCATTTCTTCGAGAGTACAATATTAAATATAATATTATAGAAAGTTGCAGTGTGATATTCTCTGTTTATTACGCGGAAGGAAGGCCGCTCGCGAGTCGCGAATCAAAGTGGTTGTGGTACAAAGAGTGCGACAGATGCTCTATCTGCACTTATTTCTTCTGAATCGTCAAATGTGTGCTCTCACCGGCTTGATAAGACCAACGACGACATACTGGCAAAATTTTCCAGCACCGAAGGAGATATTTCAAATTTAATCCGACCGATTAAGTGAGAGCATCGGTTTTAGATATTGTCGAAAAAGAAAAGGAAAAAGAAAAACACTTGCGATAAAATACAAATTGTGTGTCCTATATCGTGTCCAAGTGATTTGTGTCATTTTACATGAAAAATAACATGAAAAATTAACATAAATTCCTCGTATTCCGCGTGTACCACTCTCCAGAGAAAGTTTCCGATTGGTCACCAACGAGAAAGATGTTACGCAATCAACGCAATGACAGTGCAGATTTCCGGCTGAAAGATGGATGCTGCAAACATTGCTTGCGTGCATTCCGGGGGTAAAAAATCTAGAAGAAAAAAGAAAGAGGTCCTCCCTCTCTCTCTCTCTTACCCGTTCCATCTGTTCCGCACTCGTGCCGTTAACGACAAAAGTCTCAGCTGTAGGGGGTAGTTCCCGGAATCTCTCGTTGAACGGCAATATGGCAATGTCCATCCTTTCGGCGGCCCTGGCCTTCGCCGCGATCCATTCGTCGGCCAACGCGGTCCAGTTGGTCGACGCTACCTCCGCTTCGCGTCTCGTTCTGTATCGGACGGGACTTCCTGTAGAAACCGGAAGAACGTTATCTGATTCAGCCGCGATCAATCGAAAGCGAATGCCATCGTTTCCGCTCGTGCAGCCGGAAGTACGATGATGTTCATTTCTCGCAAATTGCTTTACCTCTACCGTTCGTGAAAAAATAAATACTAATTTTTCGTTTGTCGTCAGAAGAAACGCAATGAATGTAAGCGTTATAATGCATGCGTTATGAATGTAAGCCTTACAAATCGAAGAGAACCTTTTGGCGGACGATAATCGTACGTTATGTCGCAACTATTGGACTATCGCTCACGATTCCGAAAAATTGTTTCCAGTACGATACAAAGTATGTCAATTTTCCCGATAAAACACCGCTACGGCCATCAAAGGCATCGTGCGCCACGCATCGTGCGCCCTGCCTGAAGAAAACGTACAATTTCTCCGATACGCTCGAGATCATCTATAACTCGCATATAATTTCTCGTGGATATAATCGATCGAATCGCATGCAAATCCTAAATACTTTCTCGAAAAAAATAGGTTACGAGGCTGCGCGCTCGATGAGTCGCGCTCTGTTTTCCGACTTGAATCACGATCCGCCCGCGCCGCAAGCAGATTTGACATTGTCACCGAATTCGATTTATTTTATTCGCATTTCTCTTGCATAATATTCATGTAGTATTACATACCGACAACACTCCATATCGAGCTAATCAAAAAGACGCATAATAGGAAGAAGCAGCTCGACGATATCTTGCCCTTTTGATTTGGCATGCTATTTTGTACTCTTTGGTATCGTTACCTGTAATCACAAAGAACACAAAGGATTAAGGGAGACGAGAAGATCTCTGTTTCCCCTATCGACGCTCGCTACGCGATAAGAATCCACGCGACTATTATCAACGACAGCGATATCCGCGTACGGAAAGTCTGTCGCAATTGCCGAGGAAAATATTTGCATTCGACGAAGCGTAACTTGCACTTTCCTCGGAAGCAAACGAGGCGTCGAAAATCGCGTTACCGCGGAAATCAATGGACAGTCTATTACTACCACCAAGTTTTTTCGATCGCGTGGTACATACACGGCATATTCCATCCAATGTGATGAACCGATCGGTTCCGATCGATGTTACTCGTGTGAAGAATATCATTAGATTCGAAATATTATCAGCGAAACATGGTCAACATCGAAACGTTGTACGGGATTCAAAACCGATCAAAATACGCTTCCGCAATAAACACGCGTATTTGTTAGAATGGGCTATATAAGGAGGTACCAGGCTCGAGACGATAGAGAGACTATTGTGAAAGCTGAGGGACAATTAGATACGAGGGATATTGTTCGTGGTTCGGTCCGGATCTATTTTCGCTCTCTCCTCGTGTCCAGCCTGGTGCACATTTGTATTGTTTCAATAAATTCCGTGGTTAATTTAATTTGGAGCCTCTCAATCTGTTATTTCAAACCGCCTCTTACACTCGAGATCTTTTAGCATGGATCGGTCTACGTTTCTTATTGTTGCTACCAAGTGTGCCACAGACGGAAGAATGCTGCTCCACGCGTCGCAGGCCTCCCCTTATATAATATAAGTGAAAAATAATGTGACGACTCTCATCTCTATCGCGAACGCGCGACGAGAAACGCAATCTAATGGAACCCCTTCGATTGTTCGAGTGATGGTGAATCGTTTACAACGTATTGGTCACGTATTTTTATAAAACGTCAAAGGCATTCTTAAATTCACTATTATTATTATTATTATTATTATTATTAGTAGTAGTAGTAGTAGTTAATTAGAAGTGAGACTATTCAATTGATTTAGCTTATTCGTTTATACGTTTATACAACACGTATACATCGAGTAATTTACCGTTTCTGATTTATTACGCGACTTGGTGAATCATCCATTTCAGTATTTGGAATTCCCATTGAAAGTAGCTAAAACGGAAATGAGTTGTAGCCGACGAGGACATTTGAAATAAATTGACCAGATGAGTGGTACCGCGCTTGCGTGCTAAACGACAAAGCGAGCACGCTCATGCTCAAGGCTAGACGCGATTCAGCGCGAGATATGTACATCTCGGCAATTGCCGACTCACAAGCTGAGACTCTCTTTCCGTAAAGACCATAAATATAATCGTTCGAACGAGTAACGTTCGCACACTTTTATCCTTTGTAGTTTGAATGAGCAGCCTGCTGATCGATCAAACGAGCTGCACATCAGTGGGTCAGTGGAATCAATTTCGGTGAAAGTACGGCGTGCCGCAACTGCACTCGGAACGCGATGGACGGCGTGACGGTTACACTTCCGGATATCGCCGCTTTCCGTTTTGTACATTCCGTTTTATTTATCTACGTACATTCCGCCTGACAGCCAACTATCCAAGATAAAACAAAGAAGATAATAAAACGAATCTTTATCCTCTTTAGAAAGAGTGTAATAACCGTTTGAGCAATAAACGCTTTTAGGCTCGATCGAAGATAGCGACTCGCCGCTTGTTAGGCAAAACACTTTTGAACATGTTGAGACTTACTTCCAGGCTTTCTAAAGCAGATGTTATGCGATCAGGTTTCTAGTGTCGCTAATTTACCACTTTCTAGATTCAGGTACTGGCGATATTAATTTTACTCTGAGAAGACCATTGCGCGTTAGTCTATAGAATGTGCACGTAACTTTTGGCTGTCGTTTGCTCAACCATGTAACATCGCGTGTCTTTTTGGCTGGAAAACCTTCTCCTTTCTTTTCGCGAACGATTACGCGTCTGTGAGGTATTCTCTTAGATTTCCATCGGTGTTAAAATTACGCGCCAAGGCACGGTGAATCGAGGCACGAGCAGACCAAGTGGAATATGCGGCTGACCGTTATTTGACCCACCACGGCGCTCAACGAAAGAAGACTCACTCAAGTTCGCCGTACAAATTTACGTAAGAACGAACATGGTGAACAAACTAGTACCCAGATTAACGAAACGTCCAGGAAAAGATGCGCAAACTAATTATTCCTTTCTCCATCTTATTAATAATAAATTACTCGTTACTTGCTTCTTTGTAACAAGTTTTACAGTTTAGATTTTATAAGCCATCTTAGAAAATAGTTTTAAACGATTCGAAACGCGTTACTTTCTCAAGGCAGGCGATCGCGACGACAGCGACGATAAGAGATAAACGCTCGCACACTTCCTAGCATCTTTTCTCGGATGTTAATGATTGCGAATACACGACCTTCTCCCTCAATGTTACGCCGAACGAAAGTTGCCACAAACAGTGCACGCAAATTGCGCACAACAGTGCACGTAACAGACTCGTAATTTCCTCTTTCCGCAAAGGCACTAGCAAGGTGCATGCGTGATGCTTGATCGGACTTTAGGGAAGAAAGGCGCGCATTGCCTTCGCATGAATGGCCGTGCACATATAATTTGCGAGATAATTTACAGCGCGTGAAACTACGATCTTGTGTGCCACATATGCCGCCCCGTCTCTCCTTCTTGATCGGAGGATGAAAGTCGGCAGAATCGAAAAATTTGTCGGAACAACGTGTATAGTTAACGTGTAAAACAGCTGTGACAGCTGTGACTCTCGGTGACTTTGATCGATGATGTTTGGTCGTATCCCTGGAGTATCTGGTTCGTATCATTGTTCTGGTCATCTTCTCTGTTTTCTCCATTTATTTGACCATGATCCATTTTCGTTACCGATGATAATAAGAAATCATAAGAAAAGCTTTATGTAAATTGCAATTTTTCATAGTGAGATAGATTTTTTGCTGATTTATTATATCTAACGAAAAATCATTCAACAGTAAATATAACAATGAACATATTACATTTGCAAAATTTAGGAACGTCACCGTTATCGCAAATCAGACAAAGAAAATTTTCTCTCGAGTAGTTTCTTTCAGCCGAATTCACGAGCATTACGATACACAAAAAGGTCTTGGTGTGTAGGAGAAATTTCCATACTGAAAGAAAGGAGGAGAAACGGCAGCTTTATAGAAAGAATCATGCAGGAAAGATCACGAATGGAGACATTGAGTCGGTAGAACGCGAGAAACTATGCTCCCGGCTAGAAAACGCGCTTAATAATATATTGCATTCGCATCGGATCGATCATCGTTGTTGGTTGCTGTCGCGATAATTTGCATGTGCATCCCTCATCTCGCTAAACATTAATTGACAACAGATAATTTTGCGTTTCTTAAGTATAGTAGTTCCATTCGGACGCAGAGCAGTGGTACTTTCTTCGATGCAAGTTATGATTGATTGCATCGCTCATGATGCTGGCAAATGGTTTGCAAGATGCAAGGTGTCTATACTATGTTATGTCAGAAACAGATTTTTCATGTTCAACAATTTACGATTTTACAATTCATGCGACGTCACTAATTGATTCCGAACATATATATAATAAAGAAGAAGCCGTATTGTAAAAGTACTTTGAAGCCACGTTGCTGCTAAGCCGAAATTAATAAGTCGTGTAACGATAAAGAATACCAAACATATTATAGAAAACACACCCGCGCAAAAAGAAATTCACAGAAAGTAGAACGTTTTGCAACTTTGAATTCAATATTCAACATATTATCTCTGTTTCACCATGATATTTTTCGATCGATAATCTGCATGCATTAACAATGGGTATATTATGCATGCATGGTTTAGCGGCCTATTATCGTCGCAGCACACAGTTAGCACACTTGAAACTAAATTACTATCTGTATAAATGCGACATTATCTGCACGGAACTTGATCCTTCAGTTTACTACTGTAGTAGTTGAGAATTTTTGTAGTTCAAATTTCGATGATGTACATACGCACGTATTAGTAGCCTTAGAAGTTTGTACCTGCAAAGGTGTTCGAGGCTTGCGTTATTGCTCATGGTATGAACGCCTTGAATCTTAACGCGCGAAGCATACAAAGAGAGAGAGAGGGCGAGTGACCTAAAAATTTACGTAAACAGACATAAACTTGGGACCTCTTTCTCGTTCTTCGTAAGCCATCGAGTAAACTTGATTCGACGATTCGTTCATGACCATGTTCTGTGACCAATGGCCAATCGTCTTTCGTGTCCGTGCAGCGGGCATCTGGCCTACTTAAAAGCCTCGCTCTCTCTCAATGTGACGTCGGCCAGTGCCATCGTCATCGATAACTTAAATAACATCCTCGGAATCGTTTTCGACACTGTATATTTAGAGTATTTAATTAATAAACGAATGTTTCATTAAAAAATCAAAAGTAACTTGGTGTAGCCTCAAAAGATTTAACATAGAATATTCCATTTTTATCTGTAGAATGTGTAGACGGAAATCAAGTACTGACAGACTCGAGTTTCCGATAGAATTTTATCAAATGAACGAAATCACGTCGCACTTATTATGGATTATTTCAAATAATTGAGCTCGTAGATGAGAAGTAAAGAGTTAATTAATTAACACAAATTCGACATTTCGTGACACGACGAGTAGTCTGAAGGATTAACTGGCTCCTGGCAACAACAGTTCTGTCACCAGTCGTTCAATTGTTCAATCAAACGTGATTGCATCTCCCAGATACACGAAATAATCGTACATTGCTATTATATTATTGTCGTTCATCTCATCTCGTAAGTATTGAGTTTTTCCTTTTTTCATTTTTATCTCAACGATTTCAAAACAATTCGCGATATATGTAACAGTCTCTTTTGAGAGAATCTGTTTCTATAACACAGCAGAGAATCGTGGTATCATTTGCTATCGTTGTAATTGCACTTGCGCACGTAGCTGTTCTCACGAGTAGGGTTCTGCTAAGAGCTTACGTTATATCGTGCAAGCCGACAACCACGTGTGCGTATACACATGGCGAAATCGTAAAATCAAATTATTTCACTCATTCTTTTTTTCTTTCTTTCTCTCTGATGACGGAAACGTGCCAACGAAATTGATTCAAGCAGAAATAGATTGTTGATAATTGAACGATTCCCGTGTATTGTGTATTGGATGCAATCAATTACATTAGTAGAAAACGTCAAGTTAACAAGAAATTATTTATGTTTTAAAATATTTCGATAAAACCATTGAAGAAATAAAACTCATTTTATCACAAGTTTAGCCAATTGTTTTCGAACAAGAGCTCCGTTATTTTCTCCGCAGAAGATTCCGTTGAATTTATTTGCTGAACAGACCGGAACAACGCACAAAGCTCACAACTTGTCGAGTACTTGTCGAGAGAGAGAAAGAAAGAGAGAGAGAGAGAGAGAGAGAGAGAGAGAGAGAGAGAGAGAGAGAGCAATCATGATGGGAAAAATATCAAATCACAATAAAGCATAATACAGTAAAGAGTAAAATGAGTTAGTTAATTTACGGAAAACGACTTGTCTCGACTTTAGATTCCTAGGAACTAACTTAGGATCTAGACAACAAACGATATAGATGATAAAAGACTAAGACGAGTAAAAGAGTCACAGACCCATAGTGTCGTATCACGAAAAAAGATACAGCCGGATCAGAATCATACGTATACGCATAATCTTTCAGAGCGCATACTGTATCAGAGAATATCATCAGTGTTGTCGTAATGACATTTGTATACGGACGATAAACGAAACATTATCGTTTGAATTTTGTCATCGAAGATATGCTAATCGCGATGTTTTTTACTAATTAATCAAGAATCAAGAATAAAGAATAATCGAATTTAAACAAATAACACGCAAAACTTGCAACATGCACACATTATGTGAAAATAAATACAATATATTGATGTAAAAATTTCAGCACATCTTATCGGAGCTTATTGGACGTAATGGATGTATTGGATGTAACAAATAAATAAAACTGAACTTAATTGACATCTCCGGAATAAATAATCGCGCTTCTAAAAGTTCTCGACGCGCGAAACGCGAAACTGGATACAGCTTTCGGTAAGTTCGTTGTCCTCTTGTCCTCAACCAACTATTGTAAGCTGAACGAATCAGAGAACACGAAACGTTCACATCGTTCGTGTCGTCTGTACTCTATTCAAGTTCCGTTCACGGTTTAACACATTGTGGACGCGGGAGACATTGTAAATCGGCGTCTTTCATTTTCGGTATTTACATATATATATATATTCGGTATATATATATATATATATATATATATATACCGAAAATATGCGGGAACTGAGGCTCGATTCGTTTCGCCATCACAGTATACCGTCAACAATGTTGACGTTAATTAGACCGTTCTCGTATTGTCATCGTGTTATCATCTTTGTTACCGTCATATCATATTTTATTTAATGAACCAAATAGATAGGCATTGCTTCATACAACGTTTTCATTTACAAAAGCAGCTTTACAAAAACAAAAAAAAACAAGTTTGTGGCAACAAGTGGGCAGCTGATAACGATAATTGCCTTTGTCTTGGAGCTTCATCGCTAAGAGACACATGGATCGTCCGTCGTCACGCGATGACGACAGACCTATCTTACGAGTCTCGCGTCGTAGTGTCGAGTGATAAGATACTTACGAATTTCGCGTTTTCTTAAACTATGGCGAGTTCACGACGGCCAAATATCAGGCTGTAATTGTGTTCGATGATGTGGACGGTGATTAAAACTATCCCAGGCGTTTCACCGGCCGACAGTTAATCCGTCAGTATCAAGTTCCGCAACATTCCGCAGAATTTCTATGGATGATTCGTTCGCGCGTTGGCACGTCTTCTTGATTATAGATGGTGAAAAGAGATTCAAGTTACTTTTGACGCGACATACATACACACTCACACACACTCACGCATATACCGCGCGATATGTCAGTCTCTCGTTCGCGTATCACGCGCTACTACCTTCCAAACACACCTCTCGCACCAAACGCACGATGTAAACTGAACTGAACTGAACCGAATGTTGTCGCCGTTACGGCGTCGCGTCAGTCGCGTGCGTGCTGTGCTGGTGTGTGTACGCGTGGCTGCTCGCTCATGCGCAATTCCCGCTAGCCACCCACGCGAGCTCGATGATTGGAGGTCGGTGCATCGGACAATCGGCCAATCGGCAAATTACGCGGCAAAGATTGAAAACTACTGGAACCTCGTGCGCTTTCCTTAGAAGGATAGACGCTTGTGTACGTTGTACATATTATCATGCAACGTGGATATGATTTTCTTTCCGAGTAACTTTGACTACTTTCACACAATAATGATTTGTTGCAGAAATGCAATAGTTTTTCTCATTTTTTTACACACGTGATATATATCACAAGATGGATAGATTAAAATTTATGCAGAGCATTATAAGAACATTATACACAGTAAGTTGATTTAAAACAAAATGTTACTCTCTCGTGAGAGTGTACAGATCCTTGGGGAATTTGTCAGTCACGACGGAGATTCTTCGCCTGCTTCGTTCGTTTCGGAGAAACAGTTTGTTACTCGCAAACTGCTATTTATTGAACAGATTTTTAACATGTAACTTTGTAACACACAATATTTATATTTATTTGACAGTTATACAATTCATTATATTGGAGCTTGTAATTTCAATCCAGCATAAAGATAGCCGAAAAGAAAAATTCAGACAACGAAAACAGAAATTCGAATTAGGTTTCAAGATATTTTCTTACCATTATACATTAACGAGTTAATTATACGTAAACGAGTTTTCACATCTGTCGATGCCAGTTTTGTGCTATTCCATCGGAATCGTGATGATTCTCAAACGTCTCGCGAACCTCTCCTGTTTCTATGTAACCAGATCATGACGCTTGTATTAAGAGTTTATTGCATATTGATGCTATAATATGTTACACGAAATATGGTGATTTTATGATAGTTTGGAAATTTTTTAGCAACTTTTTAAGAATACATAAGGAGAAAGAGATAAGATTATTTTGTATCCCGTTACGTATGACGAAACTAGACAGAATACTGTCTGTCGGTAATTTAGCCATCTATCTTATCATCGAGTCAACTAAAAATGACGTTTAGTTTCGATTCATCGCCATAGCAACGCTGCAGAATAGAGACCCTGTTATAGGGTTTCTAGTTTCGAAATATTTCATTGATAATTTGATAAATGGATACGCGCGCGCGAAACATCCGAGATGTGATCTTTTCACATATTTCTATGATATGTATTTTTCGTTTCAGTAACCAATTATTCGAATATACTCCTTTTTTGATTATTTCTATTCTAGTTTTCCTTCTCTTTTTCTGGCTTTTTGTTTTCATATTTTATTTTCCGGAATTAAAGCAAAAAGTAAATGTACCTCAGTAGCCAGAAAGCACAAACGTGCATTTTTGTGAATTATATGTAAATGAGGATGAAATTGCGAGGCTGATTTCTGATGAGAGGTCTATCATTTAATAATTAAGGCTATCATATATATCTTGCATATGGAATCGTGAAATCTATGGATTTTATACAAATATATATTTTACAAATGTATAATTGGTGGTTCAATTATTGCGTGCCATATCACGCGAGTCTACGCTAATACGTTCGTTGATTGACATCCGATAATGTTTCAAAGTCCAATTATAATACGATCATCCTGAACAATTTCTTCAGGTTGAGCGTGTGCGTATACACACACACACACACAACTGTTTTATTAAATTACGATAATAGTAAATATTTAATTATAGACAGTATTACATAATTCCGTTAGTTTTCCGGCATAGTACGATCATGGTACAACATGGAACGGAACGAGGTCTAGAATATTATTTAAATTGTGTTTTATCTTTAAATTTATATTAAAGATACGTTGAGATATGTTATGCTTTGGTTAATATGTAAAGTATTGATATCGTAATTCAGAGATCACACGAAAGCGTGTCGTTTTGCGTGATAGAAGGTCCGTGAATTCCATCTTTTAACGGCCTTCAAGAAACTGGTCGCAAGGATAACAAGCTTGATAAGATTAGTATTAATAAAGCAAAAAATTCGGGAAGATTTGATTACTGACCGAACTTGACGACTTCTTGATAAAAAGTCTGCGCATAAAATAATATTATAGATTGAAATATGCGTATAGAGGTGGGTTATAGAGATTGCGTTATATACACGGTAGTAATTCATAAATTCCCATCTAATGAGGATTGTTGTTTAGTTAGGATATTATAGGATATAGTTTGGAGAAGAATAATTCTATCATCGTTTTATTATACAAATGTTTAACGCCGTGTTTATCGCAATCTCGTTACACGAATAATTATTTCATCATGTTGTAGCTCTTATTTTGTTTTGTTTATACCGCATACACGTAGATTTACTGCGATTAAACCATTTCCGTAAATTGTATCTATTGTAAATTGTAGGTTGCACAGAAAAGTGAACATGTAGATCCTAGATGAGGATGCGGGAAATTCAGCTTTACACAAATATCTGTAACATGATAGGATGTAAAGACCAAACAAAGACGTTCAAACTAATTACCACTTTATTAATAATTACCACTTGTTCTCTATATATACAGTCAGCGACTATGTTATATATTTTTCTATCGAAAACAATATATATGTTACATCTATGATTAATATTCTACATATTTGATTTTAACATTGAATCAGGTAACAATCAGATAACCGCTTTATCTCTTGTTATTTAGCAAGTATTTGATGCTCGATATATGTACATGTATTTGGAGAGTTCTTACAAGAAATCAAATCAAAATAATATAAAGTAAAGTAATTTTTCAAATATTATGTATCAAATATTGCGTTTTATTTCTATCACTGGTAAAAGCATCAATTTCTAGCAGCAGTAGTATCGTACAACTATCATAGTAAAGAAACTTGTGAGCGACAGTACGCACGAGGAAAACGAGACGGTTGAAGAAAATTAAAATTGCGCCGTCGCTACGCATCAGCACGGTGTGTCAAGTTGAGTACGAACGCTTAAAACGTTGATTGGCGTCGCTTCTCATCAAAAATGAATTATCAGCGTATCACGTAGACAGTTTACAAGATAGAGATTGATTCAAGGAATTTTGTGATATTGTAGCAATCTGTCATCGCATTGCAATTAAATCGTCATAATGGTAAACGTTTGTTCACATCACATCGTCTAACGTTGTCTAGCTCAACGGAAGAATTAATTCTCTCACGGTAACGAATACACAGACTTGTACGTATCGATATACCTGTGCCTGTTGCCTGTGCGAAACACCGTCGCGAAACGATGATATTTTCAAGCTTTAAGGTAATGCCGACGCGTTCCTGAGAGATGTGTTATTCAGTAAAAATGCGTACATGTTCGATAATCAATAACGCGAAGTAATAACGCACAAGATGGATTTGATCGAATCGCGTCGATAGTAGGTAGGAGCCAGTGAAAACTGGAGATGTAGGATAGGAAAGGTGACAGAGCGAGATATTGGTACGAAACCGAGATAGAGTAGCGTCATACGAAATCGAAACTAAATCGAGATTCTTCATTCGAACAATGCTACCGCAGGAAAATGCCGCCGAGCATGATACAGAAGTAATTTGTTTGAATGACGCGTTAGCCCCATTAGCGAAAAGGCTAAGAAGCATGGAATGCCGTCGTAGGAACAAACGTCTTAATTGTATTTTATCTACATTTTTCGCTTTGACGGTGCGCATCGAGCATCGTATCCTCCGCAATCGCGATTAATTGTTCTCGAGCGCTGTGAGAAATTCATCTCTTCCTTTCGTGTTGGAAAAGAAGAGGGCTGGCGGGCTGGCCTTCCGTGCTCAGAGACATTCTGTGCTTATAAGACACTCGTTCTTAGGCAAGGTCGATGTCGCAACGTTGGCTCGTGCGGACGCACCTCGCCGCGTGCGCATCTTTCTCCCGTACGAATTATCGAGCAACGGCGGATTTCCAAATCTAGACGAACAAACCTGTCAAATATTTAAAAAAGAAATGCTCATAAAATCGAAAGCAAACTTATCGCTTAACGATCGATAAAAGGAATACTTAATCTTTTGCCTTTTATTTTTATCCTTGTTACATATACACGTGTGCGTATCCTTCTGTAATGCGTGTCTGTACATACGCACGTGTGTGTATGCGTTTTGTCGTTTGTCCACACAATCTCAGATGAGATGAGAGAGATAAATAGATAATTGCGTTTAATGGATAAAATTTAAAATTGTTGTTTCCTTTGCTCGTCGAGTTTCTTGTTTGCATATCGTCCTCCTCTTCCTTCATAATTATTAACGCAATCGTGCTCACGCGAGTTTCGCTGAAAAGCAGGTAAATATACGTAATGGGAGGAGCCGTGGCCATGTGTCGAGAAAAACAGGAACAGAAAGAGAAGGAGAGAGCGCGATCGGCCATTAAAGTCTCTCGCAGCTTCCGTTAATGTGTCTTCTCTTGCGATCTTAACCGTAACTGCTTCTGGATTATACGAAATGTTTATATGAAATGTTTCGAAATCGAAGAATAGTAGTCTGAATGAAGGATAAAGCACGTAGATGTAAAGCGATCGATTCGCAAGCGACTCATGTACGAATCGTGGAGCGCATTTCGTCTTTGTCTCGTAGAACGATATAATGTGTCTAGATTTATCGAGATGCTAAGAGAAGGAAGATGTTGCACGCGCGATCATGCGTATGTGCGTTCGTTTCGCAAACGTTTCTTTCTCCTCGAGGAGAGTGATCGATCCTAGAGTATTTTGCGAAAATTTACAAGCAATCCAATTCCGTGGATTGGCAGATCCAAACAGGAAGAGGAGATAGATCGATATTTCTAAAGGAGACAACTTTTACATACTTTGAGATTCCGGGTGAATCAACGAATGTTCAATCATATCGTGTTCAGTAAAGTCAAAGCCTTTAATAATCTTTGCCAGGCTTTGCTCGAGTGAGATTTAGAAATTTGAAGAAATATCTGGATTTCCAAATCATAGAACGACATTCCGTCGTAGGCGCACTTTCTAACTTGTGATGCACGCTTGAGGCATTGTTGTTATCGAGATTTGTTTGCATCTAGCTGCTATTGCAAGCTACGTCGCGTGCATCATGAACCCTTGAGGACACACCGTGCTAGCATATAAGTCAATGCCAACGGGTTTCTCGACGATTATGCAACCGATCGATTTAGGCGACGCGACGCGTCAAAAGGTCAAATCGACACCTGGATAACTTTTGGCAGAAGATTCTGTTCGAACACCTATACTCTGTCACTCCCCCTCTTTCTCTCATCTTTCTCTCTGTCCTTCTCCCTGGCATAGTCAAATGAGATCCAGGCTTTTTCTCGTTTTCGAGTACCATTACGATCAGGGAAAGTGGGGTCTACGATTTCGTATAAAAGCGCATTCGGGTCTCATAGCAATCATATTCGAAATCTCATCGCACTCCTCCATTGGATCGGCAGATTCGAACCACTCGCACAACAAAATGAAATTCCTCGTGAGTCCATCATTTATCTTTGCATTATTTTCGATTCTGTTATTTCAATATTCTCTCTCTCTCTAATCAAACTCTGCTTGGTTCTTTGTCTTCTCTTCTAGAGATTAGCCTTTTCGATCTTTGAAATCTCTGTTAAATTCATAACTAATTTGAGCGTAATCGATATTTGTGAATTCACACTCGAGACGTTCCCAGATTCCAAATAGATCTACCAGTACATACGAGAGATTTTTTTGTATATTTTTTTCATATTTTTTTCTTACTTATATTCTTACTTATATTCTTCATTCTAGTTAATTTAATCCAGAAACGGAATCAATAATATAATAATAATATAATCTATAATATAATAATAGACCAAACGCAACAGATTAACGATTGGACTTGGTCGCGGAAAGCGGCGGGGTAGGCTTCAATTATTTGCCTGTAAATACGTGCGCATCGACAATTGATTCGTCCTCGGACTATTTAATGCTTTGGTAATATCTAATCTCGTTCCTCTTTTTGCAATTTTTTTATAATGCACAATGTTGCGCGCAAGATATAAGTCTTTTGCCTTCTGTATTTCTCAGCTACACGATGAATTTTATACAATCGGCGTTAACGTTTATAACGATGTTCGAACAAGGCAAATTAGTATTTTTTGCATTAATCCTAACCACGTTCGTTTCACTGGATGCGATGCAATTTCCGTTTCAGATCGTATCCCTCGCTCTAGTCGCGGTCGCTGTTGCTCAGCACCAACAACAGCCGGTGGCCATTCTGAGACAAGCGCAGGACATCTCGCCTGAAGGATCGTACAACTACGCCTACGAGACCGAGGATGGAATCGCCGTTTCTGAGCAAGGCTCGCCGCAGCCCCTGGGACCTAAGGGTGAAGCCGTGGTAACCGCTCAAGGTCAATTCCAGTACACCGCTCCTGACGGCACCCCCATCGCCGTCCAGTACTCTGCCGATGAGACCGGCTTCCACCCACAAGGTGCTCATCTCCCGGTCGCTCCAGCTGTACCCGAACAAATCCAGAGAGCCATCAACTACGTTCTGGCACACCCAGAGCCACAGTACCAGCAATAAACGATCGATGACATTTCGCGATATTTCTGGACAAAGCGCATACCTCACGAGTCACCAAATGTAGATGTATATATAGGTTTCTTAATACAAACGGAAACATTTCTTTAAAAAAAAAGAAAAAAAACAAACAAAGAAAATTATTGTTTATGCATTTATATTCAATTACCCGATAAAATCCGATAAAGCCTCTTGTTGGATTTCGGCGCTCCATTTTTAATTTGTTTCTTTCTAAATCAATCCTGACATTTGTAGCGGATTGCTGATCTTGCGCAATACGATGTAATCGCGTTACGTCAGCAAGTTTGTCCATTTCAGTGACACACGTGATAACACGTGGATATCCGTGTTAGCTTCCATCCGCGAAGAGGGGAAACAGGTAGATGTAATGCCATGCGACCAGGTAAAGGATACGGTCTTTCGCACGATCTTTTCAAGACTTGTACTTAAAAAAGGGAAAAGAACGTTTCTTCCGAGGAAACGTTCTTTTTGACGTTTTTCAAGGAACTGGTGTTACATTTTGCGTATGACGCGATTGCCTTGGAGTCGAGACAAAGAAACGTAAAAAGTCGTAGAAAATGAAGATGCAGGAAAAAACGTAGGCGAGAACGATAAATATTAATATGATCGAGACGATGACGGCAAAATTTATTATTGTCCGAAATTAGTATCAAGGCTAGAATGTCATTCCGAATGTCGTTCCATGAATTATCGTATGTAATTATCATGTATCCATTGTTAGGCACCAGTTGAACCCAATCAGCTGCTACAAATAAGAATTACAACGTATTCACGTTTCGACAGAAAAATTTCAAAAGTTTGTCGCGTAAGAAAACATTTTCGTGATCTCCGGAAATGTAGAGGAAATAGCGTAACTAATTGTAATAGGATCGTTTATACAACAGCCACGTTTATTGTTCTCGCGTAAAGAGCGCAATCAACGCTGATTAACGTCGATCAGACAATTAAGATGTAATTTTCGAATGCGACGTAATAAAACTCTGTAAATCCTGGAGCTTATCGCTCGGCATTATCTCAATCAACTTGGAAGATGTTTCCTAAGAAATCTCACGACTATTACGATATGCACCGTTCGCCAATAATCAGTAGCAGCGATTTTTCGCACTTACTTGCCTGCAACGGTGTAAGACTAGATAGGAAACGCAAAAATCGATAACATCCGGTTTTCCGGCGATACGATGGCTTTACGATAGAAGATGGAAGAAATCATCCATTGAGATCCTTATCCCAATCCGATCATGGCGGCAACTCGCTGCAGCGTAAGGTGAGCGCAAACTGTAATACATCGGTTGTAATATGGCTGTTTAGAGTTTGCGATCACTGGTAGATTTACATTATTTTCAGTGATCTTACATAAAATCATCTTTAGCGCATTTACATTTTCATTATTCTCGACTTGTAAAGTTATTTCAATTATTATTCCATTTACGGTAGAATATAAAGTGCAAATGTAGTGCTATACTGCGACTACATTCGGAAACTTATAAAAATATTAATCAATAAAATGTAAAATTAATTGACTCATTTCGAAATGTCATATTCCTATCGCGTATCACGATTAACCGACGCTGCTTGGCACAACAAGCGTTAATTAACAGATACGGGCGATCTTTTCCGAGAGCGAGTTGGTCTCTCAGATTCTCGCGAGAGAGAACAAAAGTGATTGGCAATAACAAGCTGGCTAGTATGGAAGGAGAGGAATTCCCTGCCCGTTCTCGCGCGCGTCTTTAATCGTTGGATCCCCCAGTGGGCGGTCCTGGTAGACACGGACCGCGGGAATAGGTAAAGATGTATGTCGGTGGGCGAAGATGCATCGCGATGCGATGCATTGCCGTGCGATGCAGAGAAAAACGATGCAGGGAAATTCACGATGAGAGAGATTATGCTGCTCGAGCTAATTCCGTTGAGTAATCCCTTCCCGACGAGTTGTTATTTATCAGGTCGTCACGTACGGAGGCTTATGGTTCCTATCAAGATCGGTGAACGTGATCGTTTGCATCCTATCCTTATTGGAACCTCTTCGACTCGATTAATACCTTGTTTTATGGCAGCACTTTAATATGTACTTGAATAAATCAACATTGACCATGTACAGTCTGATAAAATTGATCGTGAACGTGTATATTTAAAAACTAAACATTTTTCAAATTAAATTTGCTTTCTTCCTCAGTGATACGTTGTATCTTGTAAGAGATAAAAAAAGAAGAACGAAAAGAAAAAGAAGTTTTGTTTTAAATATAAATTTGAATTAAAAAGTATATGATTCAATCAATCTGACAGTTTAGTTGCATTGCAACTTCGTGAAACGCATTTGTACGAGTGCGTCAAAGAGCACGCGTTAATTACTGACGACAGTCAAAGTGAGTGTGCCTTCTGTAAAAACAAATCTTAAACTCCTCATCCCGGTTAACAAACGAGTCATCTCATAATGGTAATATGGAGGAGAGGGAAGATTCTCAAACGATTCTCGAAGATTATTACGAGAGCCTTTGGTAAAACCCCTCGCATAGGAAGAGTAGAAGGATTACAATTACTTCTTAGCGGCAAGATTATATCGAGGGCGGATTATAGATACCTTTCCTTAACGGCCAGGTACAGATTTGCAAATGCGCTGTTACACAATTATATATCTATAAAATATATTGGGCGTGACTATTACGGTGGCAAACTTTATAAATCCAAACCGAAAAATTACAATGTAATTAAGTATCCATATAAATTTGTCTACTAAACAAGAAAAACAAACTGTAATGATGCAACGCGTTTATGATCTCATGCCCGATAGCAAAAAGATGAGCGCAGAGACATTTCGGGCTCTTGAAAAAACCTGCCTCTTCGAGGAATCGAACTCTATGAACGATGTAAATCTCGGGGCGATTTATCCTCTCATTAGGTAACCCTCGCGTAGCAGTATAACTAGTGGGTGGTATTCTTTTCCGAGTTCCAACTCGGAGCTCGTGCACCCGGTGCACATCATCGCTCGCATCGTTTGCCCGCGATCGTACAATAAGGTGTTTCTCGCGAGAAGAGCAGTTTTTAATGTCAAGGCATCGCCTTTTGCCGAGATTCTCTTTGTGCCTAGCACCTTACTTCATTTTCGGGCCAGAGTTAGACAAGGAAGGAGACACACACACACACACACATATATATCATCGCAAATATATACATATTATCGAGGTAAATTCCGCAATCACCTACCCTACGAAACTCTATTAAACTCCAGAAATGCCAGAAACGCGTAACTGAAATATTTTGCAAATATTTATATAAAAATAAATACACGGTTTTATTTTTTTATTAATAATAATTGTATACGATATAATGGGACGCAAACATTTCACACGTTTTTCATTTATTTACAGAGACACAAATTGATTTATTTACGCAAAAGCCGGTGCTGTGTAATCCGTGGAGTTTATCGCGAGCGTAATTCTCTTCACGTGGTACACGAAACAATGCAACGATTCCAACTCGCAGAATGCTAAGCACCAAGACAAAAGAAAGGGTGGGTTCGTTCAATGTACGATAAAATCCTAGATATGTTGGTGTTAGTAGATAAAAAGACCATCATTGTATCGCCGGAATTACCCTAGAATGCAATAGATAATGGAGATGTAAAAGAACCACTAGATGTAGATAATAACGGTTAAGAATTCAAATAATTCTGTTTAAAGGAAAACACGCTTTAGTATAAAAATCGGCTGATATAATCACGCAAATAAATTATCAAGAATCAAAAGATTAGAAATATTTCAATTATTTTCAAGTCAAGTTCGATCAAAATGATTTCATCCATTTTCTCATTTATAATAAAGCAAACGGACGATTAATTGTTGCAATCTATTTTACGAAATTTTATCCACAGATATTTATGATAATCCAGAGATATTTTGTTTTTCGCGGAAAACGTCAATGTTGATAATCCCGCGAGCTCGCCTACGTTCGATGAACATTTATGTCCGCGGCCAGCATCACGTGCAATTAGAGATATCGCTGATAAAAGAGTTAACAGTCACACAGATCTACATCTCGTACATACACTAACGTACACACACGTAACGATGTCTCCGTTAGTCCCACGCGCACGTTTATTACATATTTAACGATAAGAATCAGTGACGAAACTACAAATACCAACGTGTTTGGGAAATATGAATGTATGAGGAGGATGCCCTCCTTGCATCAGCAATTCTGATTTAAATGCCATCTGTCAAACGTGCAGCATCAGCGTATTATCCTAGTCGCCATTTTGTACTCATCGTTTCTTCTATTGTCCTTTTCTTGATCTCGATCTTTCACGTTGATTCACGTAAAAGATGGAAAAAAATCTCCCACATGTTCCCTATATGTACCTATATGCATTTTAATTGCTCGGACAAGCAAAAGCTCTGATGCCGAAGAGGCACACTTTGAATGAACTGAACGATATACGTATGAAGCACTTTGTGTCATTTCCGTTATTTTTCAAATGTACGACGTATGTACACACGTATCTCTTCGTATAATAGCGATATCTCTTCTATTATTGACAATACATTGCAGAAATCACGCATGAAATATTTATAGGCAATTATTTTCTTATAATTATTTATTAGTTACACGCGCGCCTCTATATTCAATCGCAAGATACCCACGCATAACCAACGAGATCTCTAGAGAATGCAGAACAAATGCATAATCCCGTCTTTTGTCTTGTTTTCACAATCTTTTAGAGTTGTTTCTCTTTTATACAAGCTGGAGTGTGTTGAACTTTACTTGTGACGTTACGGTCCGAGTGCCAATGTCCCTCGTTTCAGCCTCGACGTTGGCGCGTTGGTGCGATCGACGAGAATGCGTACGAGAAAGCGTAAACGAAAATAAAAATCACATCGCCGCAGATTTTGTGATGATATATGTGACAAATATGTATATATGCATGTGCATACATCACCCGCGAGAAGTACAGTATAAACGACCCTCGCACGAGGAAAACGCTAATACGCATGTAGCACGAATTCAATTCATGGTAGAATGGCCCGCGCTTAAATATCTCGACCTCCGAGCGATGCGAACGATATGTACCTACGTGCAAGATACACAAGAATACACGAGAAACGCAAGAGAAAAAACGTAATGTTAAGTGTAGTAGATGTAGGTAACAGTTAGATGACATATGACGTACATGTGCGCGCCTAATGTACGCCTGATGCGCCTGATACCTAATAACCGATTCATTTTCATAGACTTGAGAACACGCATTTGTATTTTTCGCTCGCATACTTGATAAATTTATATTTGTTATTGAAAATATTCGTACAACTCTTGAATTCGACTCTATCCAAAGACTGTTGAAAGTTTTCATTCTCTATATATGTGTGTATTTCAAGCATAGATTGATTATACGTTTGACTGCGCGCACATAATCTAACGAGCTTATACGTGTGACACACGCACACAAGTTTGGATGGAGGATCGCGATACGTGTGGGCACGCGGATGCACGCGAGGGCATCACACATTGGTTGCCACTACCTACCTGCCCATCTAACCGAATAGCTCCGAGATTACCGATCCACCATCCACCACCCCTTACTCGGTGTCGCGGATTATGCGCGAGTACTTCCAAGATTTCTTCTCCCCTTCAATCTCCTCCGGAAAACGGCTAATGGCGGGGCAGAAAGGGGATAGAAACAGAGCGTTCCGGCGAGTATAAAGCCACACCGTGACTCACCTAAGCTCCGTATTTGCAATTGCAACTGCAGCTAGCACGAGAGTCTCTTACGTGGCTTTTCGGGAGATCCGAGTGTGCCTCGCACACGGTGTGATATTCGCTGGCACGCAAGTGTGCACCGAGTCGCCGATAATAGTCGGAGAGCATCGCTATGAAGACCCTCGTGAGTGTAACCCGATCGATTTTTTCCCCGGGATCAGATCAGTTGACCGTCAGTCAACCGTCAGTCAATTGACATTGTTTTCGATTTGTAATTGCAACACGTATATGTTTAAATTTGGCATAACGATGCTTCCTTTCGGTCCTCGAATCCGATAAGAAAGACAGAAAATTATATAGAGTTTGCCGCAACGCCGAGATTTTATTCCACATTGTAACAGTAATTCGTTTGATTTCGACGATCAAGCTCAGTGAAAAAAACTGAACTAATATCGAGAAAATATGAATAAATTTGCGAGATCTCTCTCCACTCTTATGACGGAAAATGTAAATAAGGAAAGAAATTGACACAATGAAAATTACATCCAACGGGCACAAGTATTTCTAGATTTTACGTATGATTACATGATTTACGTTCGATTGCAATGTACTTGTACGACCACGTTATGACACAGACACATTATGATTATCGTTATGCGTTTTTCCATTTTTTATGACGATCTTTTATGACACACTTGATCATAAAATCGTGCGCGAATTGCCATAGACGTGCTTTGGTACGACGGACAATCGGTTATTCAATCGCTCATGTGAACTTATCAAGATTCACATTTTCATTTACATCAGCGTAAATTTCAATGTATCGGTTGCAAAGACGATTTTATCGGAGTTTTATTTCGTCATTTCCGTGTGTGCGAATGCCGATTGTAATTTATTCTCGGAAGAACGAGTTGTGTGATTGCTCGTTACAATTGCGATGAGATATCGCGCGTGTATTCCAGTTCGTAAATATTACACGTGTATTATGTGCAAGAGTGTCATGCTCGATGTAATTGCGTCGTATCGTGTGAATGACGAATAATGAAATGCGTCGAGAACGCGATATTTTGATATCGCGAGTCGTTACATAAATTATGTCTCGTACTCTTTGTGTTTATTATAATGATCCTCTTTTCTCATTAGAGCTCGCACGAAGAATATTACGAGTATTGAGTAATGTAAATCACTCGACTTCATTTTTCGACGCATAATGGAGAGAGACTTCAATGTGAGCGTGAGATGAAGGTTCTAACGAGATGTGATTATTCATACATATATTTCGCAGCGGCTCGCGCGATCAATCAAAATTCTGCGTTCCAAACTGCCTACCCTTCAACCTTTCAACCTACCGAGCTATTTAAGAGAACCTTTTTTTATGAACACGGTTGCAAGATTATATAAATATATCATTCTCCGCGCGAGCCTGCAGCCGCACTAAATTTGCCAATGTTTACCATGACCATCTATTGTGTGTGTCATTTAACATCTCAAAAAATATTTCAATCTTTTAATGGCAATTGACACCCCGAGTTGTCGACTTTCCGATTCTGATTCTGATCGATGAGTAATTACACAATATTATGTACATATATATTGCTACACATCAAACTACTGACGATTCGACGGTTCTCAGGTGATGTTATACCAATCATTATTTCGCAGATATTGCTGTTTGGTATAACGACGATGGCGTACGCACAACTCAATAGGTTTACGACTCCGTATCCGCAGCCGACGCAATATTACAATCCCAACTACTACGGTCGACCTTACTACGCCATATTGCGACAAACGCAAGACTCCTCGCCGGACGGATCGTACTCTTACAGGTGAGATCGTCCTTCCGTCTCTCATCCTGGAACGGATGATAAGTGCCTTCTGTACGTCGAGGCGTTCGTACGAGGCGTTTCCTCGAGGGAACGATCTCGACACGCTCGAGGAATCGCGGTTGCCCTCGAACGTATATGAAAACACGCTCGCGCCATTCGCGCGGTCGATATAATCGCAAGTTAACACGCTCGGTGTTACTGCTAGCTTGTTTTTCCTCCATCATTTTGCGCCTTCATCGAAATGATTAACAGACAGGAAATGTAGTTGATGCACCGAAAACGCGAAGAAATGGTGACACGTTTCATCGTTAGAATTATCGAATTCTTGAACCATTGCAAATTCAAACGTGTGATGATTACTACGGTTTTCAACTGCACAGTCTCGATTTTTATATTTTTAGGGGTGTGTTTATATTTTTATGTGTGCGTGCTAAATTATCGACCTATATTTCGCACCGGTAATTATGCAAAATTCCGTACGAGACTGCAATTCACTGCAATCAAACGTGATGAGATTACAAGTTTATAATCATTATCGAATTATCTGTCAAGTAGCATGGCTATCTCGATTGCCCCCCGCAATCGATATGATAAGTATTTAACTGCACGCTACGATAGATCTGCACGCGGAGTATTTTTCACACGATTATGACTAATGACGCGATTAATGACTGCGACAAACATGAAGAATTAAAAATTGGCGATTACACTCAAAATTTATCAACATAATCAACATTTGCTTCTTGATCATACTTAGTGAACCGAGAACGATTTGTACCCACGTACACTAATCGTCCATAATCGTTCGAACATGTCGAGGTAGCAGAGCATTCGCGAGCGAGACAAGTCGCCCGTCAATCACTCGATTGCTTTCTCAATTGCTACTTAAAGCGATCCCCTTAATTGAGATCGCGAAAACCGCGAATCCTTCTCATGCAGGATGACCGAGGGAAAGATATCTAATTGGCTTTGATGTTAATCGTACGCGCACTACTCGGCTGCGTAGTTTGCAATAATGCGTTGCGCAATCAAACAATTACAATCGACCTACCTACCTACCTCTGCCAGCGAGCTGCCTGCCCACGTACTCCACCTTCCTTACCCATCCTCAGTGTCCCCGGAGTTGGTACCTAACTCGAGCCCCTCCCGTGACACTCGTCTCTGAAACATTGAGACTCGATCAGGCTCCACCTCGAAGGTGGCGTATATAGTACTTTCCTCTGACTATAGGCTTTTCTAATAGAAACTTCAATAAAAAAGTGAATGCGAAGAAATTATCTTGATCTTGTGCCAACGCAACATTAACAATAAGATTAAGACATCATTGCGGAAAATTAGGACTTACTTTTAGGACACATGAAGATATAGCGTATCTTTTTACTTCGGCTACTGTATACAGACGCGCGTCGTCTCGATCAGCCTAGATCGAATCTTTGACACTCGATTGATCACACACACATCGACGAGACGTTAAAACTAATCAGTTGTGATTATCCTATTCTACTATGTCTATTGTCAGTCTTTTCTTTGACAAATGATACGAGACAATTGTACTGAATTTGCACAATTTGTACCGTTACAGTTACGACACGGAAAATGGAATTTCCGTAGCAGAAGCGGGACAGCCGAAAAACATCGGGCCTAATCAGATCGAATCGGTCAGAGGTCAATACAGTTACACAGCTCCGGACGGCACGCCGATCTTGGTCACCTACACGGCTGATGAAAATGGCTTCCTGGCGAGTGGCGCCCACTTGCCGACACCGCCGCCGATACCAGTGGCGATACAACGCGCCCTCGCATATAACGCGGCTCACCCCGAAGAGGAGGAGCCTTACAGAAGATATTAAAGCTCGCTATGTCTACCCCTATGTCTACGTTACGGCCGCTCGACGCATCGATATATTAACGTCAAGTGCAATCAGAAATTATTTAATACGCAAGATAAACACAATCTTCTATTTAACAATAGCAACGAGAAATTATAATAAAAACTAAACCATACTCGCGTTGTTTGATATTCGCCGTAAACGTGCTATATTTCTTGTGTATTGTATACGAATAGATCTTATAATGTATATACGTACATGTATATTTGCGATGAGAACAATTATGCATAACGTCGTGTGTCGTCGTGATGTAATAAATTACGATAAATTGCGACACAATCTCGATAGATCGCACGATCGAATTGCCGCTTTTCAAGTATTGTATGAGAAATTGGAACTCGCGGTAAAAGCTAGTCTAGCCTGGACTTGTGGTGAGATTATTTGCATATGGATACTTTATATTATACATTGACCGCGTCACGTCGCAAGGCGATTGCTTAATCCGTTACATCAGTGTTTAACGGGAAGCATCTTGGGTGTGTCCTGGACCACATTGGATTTGGCTTCGAGGAGAGCGCATCTTTTCTATCGATGAGAATCGTCAGGGAGAAATGTTTTTGTGAAATTGAGCAACATCCATCTGCCTATCTTGACGATAACCGATTTAGCTATAGACATTTTAAAAACGATTAGTTAAATGAGTTTGATTTCCTGTTGATGAATTTCTCGATCGATGAATCTCTGGATCTTTCAAAAATCTTTTGACTTTATTGTTGGACTTTTCTAAAATCTTTGTACTTAATTCTCACAGACAGAACATTCGTTCGTTGATTGCCGATTTTTCGCGACCTTGTTATTGATTGTCAAAAGTGTCCGCTTCGTGAATGGACGCTGCTTTTAACGAGTTAATTTATCTAAAATCGATTCTCGCCCATCTTGACAATGCGTAAATCGGTAAATTGCCATGCGACACGTTTATGATGATTACGCCGTAACAATGTATGCGTGCAAGCGCGAAATTTTAGGCAGACCGGCTTGTCGTGGAAATGCCAACCAGATTAATGTTAATGGTAATCGTAATATCATGTTAAAGGTGAGTCAGTGAAAGCAAATCATCGGTCTCTTGTCCATTGCACAACACGCGAGCGAGCGAGCGAGCGAGCTAGCAAGCAAGTAAGCAAGCAAGCAAGCAAGCGCATCTTTCGAGATTCCTCGGTTTATCCGCAAGATGGAAATCACGGAGTACTTAATTTAGTGACTCTTTCAAAATTTTCGATATGGATATCGACAAAGCCTCGTCATATCAGATAATGAGCTGAGTCATAAATTAAGTCAGTAGTTGAAATTGATTCAACATAACATGAATTTTTGCTCTTTTTCAGACACTTGTTAAATTGTACTCCTTACGATCGCACAATAATTATCGATAATTGGCAATAACGATTAATGCATCGTGGTTAACATGGTTTACGTATTAGATCAAATCAGTCTTACGTTTTCCTAACATGAGAGAATGATAATCAATATGATCAAATTACATCCACAAATCAGCTGAAATAGTCCGATCTAAAGGTCGGTAGATACCCACATATTCGGTTTCTGAAATTAACGTTCTTTAATTTAAGCGGAATAAATGGAAACTGATTGTAAGATATTTAGCCAGGCCATTGCTATGAATGATCTCTGTGTATTTGGCAAATTTGTCACATATTTTACAAAGCCGTACATTATGAATTATCATATTAACTGTAAATTGTAGTTTGTGCACGGCGCGAGTGATGCAAATCTCAAAGGTCATTTGAACTACTTAATACCTAAGCTTGCAAGGGTGAAGTATTGTTGAAAATTATAATCGACACTTTGATAGCTAGCCATTACCAGCTGACAGTTATTAATGGTAATGACGAGTTACCGCGGCTAAATAGTTGAATTTGCTGTGCTCATGTACTCGTCAATTCTCGCGAGCAAATTACCCATATATGTACATGTACATATATGGATAAAGCTTTGTGTGTGACAATTGTTGAAAATATTCACAGAAATATCACACGATTATTGTATCATGTATAAATTAATATTTGTGAAAATTATTATATTTTTCAATTACTTAAAAATTACTTTAAAATCATAATGTAATTGTTTAACCAGTTAAAAGGTCACGCACGTGCGTACACGCGTGTTAAACTATAGCACGTGTTCTTCTCTAAATATCGAGGTCGAAAGATCCCCGCTTTCCACGCATTGCAGTTCTTGCCTTGAACCAACTTGAGAGCGATGGACGAAGCGAGAAATGAAGGTATTTCAATTGTAACAATCGTGAGTTAGAATTATTATGATAATTCCAGACGGTTCCAAACTTCATTCGCGCGTTAACCGTGATTAACCGTGTCCAATGTCATGGATGCTAAGTGGAGATAATTTTGAATTGAAAAAAATTAATAAATCTTAAAAAACACAAACGATCGCAGTGTTTTAATCGATGTAATGTCAATCCCGTTATTTTGTGGAGATATTGTGTATACGTTTCGATTGATTGTGAAAAAATAATGTAAAAAGATTTCGTACAATCGATATATAGGTATTTATTTCATCAATAAAGCGATCGAAATCGTAACATAGTAAACGAGGGCGAGATCCGCGACCGAAAAAAGTAGGCCGGGCTTCTCTAGTTAGCAGTATCGCAAGACGCGCACGATGCACGAAATCGATATTTTGCATACAATCGTGAAATGTTTTGGCTCGAGTCTCGCACCAGCGATATCGGTCAAGGAATTGGACACTTGTAGACTGGACATATATTCTGTCTCAAAGATCGAATGTATGTGTGCCGTTATTTATATGTGCCATTCCCGATAACAACGTTATCAAGTTGCTTGCATGATAAATGCATTTGTAATTACAAAGTAAAAAATCTCGTACGATACAACCGAGTTTTTATGTGACGTAGAAATAAAACTCGCAATAAGGAAAACCTACAATAGAAAAATAGATGCGGAAGCGAGAGGCAAAGAATTAATGAGAAAAGTACATGGCATGAGTAAAATTAGTCTCTCTGAATCGCGATCGTGGGATCCTCATGGCAAATGGATCTCGGTGATGACAGTTGGAGATGCAAGTCTCCCGGCATAAATTCCATTTGTCACTCGTCATCTATAACGGAAAGAAAGGAAGGGCATAATATATGGTGAAGAAAGGAGACGCCTCGAGTGCCAACAATGCTTTGCAATTCGTTCACGCAATTGATCCGAGTAGTCACGATAGAAACGATGCCTAATAAGCGTTCTCTGTCATGTATATCTACGATACTCGACGCCACACAACTTTATCGCTGCACTGGTGTCATGACATCATCGGCATAATATAGTGCGCTCTTTGACAAATCGCAAATCATAAAGTGCAAGAAACAAGATGCCACTTTGTTCTCTACGTTGGCCATTAAGAAGAAAGAGATTCAATTATTTCCGAATACAATGAGAAAAACAGAAAGATAAAAATAAAAATGTGAGGAAGATTGATCAATTGATGCGATTAATGTATATACATTACACATCGATTATTTGTCGCGATTTGTCGCGATCGACCTCACGATATTTTCAATGGCATTTCAGTGATAAGAGCAAAGAAGAGATGCAAGAGAGCTGACGAAAAAATTAAATGTGTTTAGATATCTCGTCATTAACACGTTCTCTGTCGTCATTTACCATTTTCGGTACACACTGAAACTCATTTTCAGGCCAAGTGATATTTTTATCATTGGTAGATAAAGTGCAAGAACATAATTGTTGGTATCACTATTCTAACAGCTACACATGTACACATGTTTGTTTTTGGTACACATGGCCTGAAAATGACTACTCAAAAACGGCTTGAATGTGTTAAAGATCACGAAACTCCTATATCACTTTTGTACATTACAAGTAGGAAGATGTCATAAGTTGAGATTACTTGCTATGTCCAACAGTGATTACGACGTGTCAAAAGCACAGAATGAAAAGTGGAAAGAAGAAACGCGAGAAATCTAATAAAGAGTTAAGAAATTTAAATGCTAATGTGCCATCGTTTCAAATTCCAGAATTTCTGTGTTAATTGTGTACGGCTAGATTAACGAAATCCCAAAGGAGAAAGTCCTCCCACTCCTACTAATAGGAAGTACTCGTCAATCAACTGACCTTTCAGTGCGACCAACTCGTCTCTGTCTCTGTCTCTCTCTCTCTCTGCCTTGTTTTAACAAATTTGACTCTCGGAAGACGCGAATTGCAAAGTGCACGACGCAACATGACATGGATCACGAAGCAGAATCGGATATTTTGAGAAAGGCAAGAAGGATTCGGGCGCTGCCAGAGTTCCCGGGCGCGGCACCGATCAGAATCGACTTGATCGCTTCGATGAGAAGATCGGAGAGGAAGAAGGGAGACGGGGGAAAGCATCACGAACCTCATCCAGGATAGTTCCAGATCTGGGATTTGCTCGCCTCGGGGTGTGCGAGACTCACTTGAACTCGGTCTGACCTTTCATGGTTTTATTAGCCACGTCGACTTAGGTATGCTTCGTCATCTCTCGGCGAGGCTCTCGGAACCTCATAAAGATATGCGCGCGGTAGAGAGGCACATACCTTTCGGGTCCTCCTGAGTGAGCATCCTTTATCTGCGAATTATGCAAACCAACCTCGCGCCTTGCGCCTTCTCCGTCCGCTGCTGAAATTGCTTATTGCATTGTCTCCACGGTCAAGATTTACGGTGGCAAATCTCTCAGAATTACTCTCAGAGTCTCGCTTAGTGACATAATACATTTGATTGCGCGTTGTTATTGATCACCACGTGCAGGACGCAGCGAGAACGCAGTGAGAACGCGCAGACTTATGATTTTGCAAAGTCGGTGCGTTGGATGCGCGCGTATGACGAAAGAGAGATTTCCGTCTAGAATGGCTTGAAAATTCTGAATATCACTTACTCGACGACATTTCGTAGGTATTACGAGTTATTTACTACAATGTACGTACACCGAGCAAGAAAACTGCTGGTACACGTCTGGCTTATGTGCCATATTAACTCGGGGAAGTAGAATTTATCTTATGCGCACGTTATTTTGCAATAACGCTAGCGATACATCATATACGCAAACATTATTTAAGGTTTGCTTCATCGAGTTTATGTGTGTAAATGCAGAGAAACGTATTCCGCTTGTGCGAGTGACCACGTGTGGTCAAACGAGAAAGAAGCCAGTCTACCTCGATGATGGATAACATGATGAATTACGTTAACACGGTGATTAATTAGTAGAAAAAAAGAGAGAGAGAGAGAGAGAGAGAGACTCGGTATTCTTTGATCATAATCTATTATATATCTATATATATCTCAATTAATGCTCTATTTCCGGATCATCAATGTCAAATATGATAAATTTCCGATTAGAACAAATATGGTAAATATTCGACTAGAACAAATTCCAGCATGATGTGCACGCGAGATTGGCATTTTCTGATAGTATCAACAAAATGAAACGATGCATTTTTCAGTCGGCCGATGATTGTCCGTGGAAAATGATGAATAGCCACTTTCCACACGAGCATAGAGCACAAGTATAGCATTCACATGTTGCATATGCGCCGCGATTCACCTTACGTGTTCTTCAGATTCATCGGCTGACGAATATCGTACGCGCAGTCTCAACCGAAGGAGATTACCGACTTTGCGAGTTATATACGCGTGCACGTGGTCGCGCTCTGAATGAAAGCACTTATTTCGTTCTGGGAGTGATCACGTCTTATGAGACAACATAATTATACATCGGTATATACTCTGAATGTAGATGCATCTTGATGCGCAGGTATTCTCAGAGAAAAATCCTATCGGAATACGATCGGAATTTTGATTTACTCTTTTATCAAATTGCTGATTGTTACGCACATTTGCGAAAATCTATTCTCAAATATTAACGCGCCGATTTTACGTAATTTCCCATGCGAGGCGTATATCGATGCGCGATAATCATAACACATAATCGTTACACGTAGCGAAATAGGATACATAAATGGGTATCTTATGGTACATTGTTTCCGATTTATCCATTTTGCAGTTACGTTAGGCATACGCAAGAGCATAAGCACAGACAGTAGATCCGGCGGACTGCCGGATTGTTTGGTAAGTGGTCTCGCGGGACAATGCGACGCGATTACACATTCGTTTGCGAGGAACAAAAGCTACGTGTAAAGTGTAAGGAGAATGAAAGCGTCGCTACCGATTACGCCGCGCCCGCTCGGCTGCTCGGATCGCTCTCAAATTAACTCGTTCGTTGCATCCGCTGTTGGCCAACGATCGCGACCGCGTAGGATTTATAAACGCAAATTACCCGTATCGCGCATTTCTTTTATGCAAATGCGCATACTATTCGTAGCCAATTGTCACAAACGGCATAACTGAGCGAAAACACTGCAAACGTTTGTACTACGTTTCTCTTGGTACATTTATATAAATGCGAATTCACATAATGCATTTGGCATAATGTTTAAAGATTGTCCGATAATTGGCACACGAAGCTCAAATGTGTACTATAATGTGCGTAACCATGCCGTTACGCCGCTAAAGATTCGCTACGTGATGCTGACTTGACTATGCTTGTGTTTAATCATCGATTTTTTAACCAGCTGTCGAAGGTAATCTTCAGCTATATGGAGGAATGGGGTCTCATGGGGATCGTTAGCAAGTCAAGTGCAAAACTACATATTTATCAGATATCATCATGTACGTACAATGACACCCACATCGTTGTCTCTCGTAACGACGACGAGATATACGATATACGCTACAAACGCGTACGACTCTATTAGATTGAAACAGAAGCCGACGTGGGCATTTATACGCGTACACGCGTATGTGTGTATGTGCCAACGCTAATTGACTCACTGGCAAATTGAATTTGTGCCAGTGGTTTTTTCGCGATCGGTGGCAATATGTCGGTGATCCGTTCGATCATTCGTAAGGAACAATCCTTAGTTGCGAGATACGCGGAGATGACACCGTGCATATAACGTTAGGGTTGGGGTGGGGCGATGATGCGAAGGCGCGACCAGGGATCCCCGATAGAGGAGAATGCTCTTCTCCCGACATGAGCGAGCGAGCGAGCGAGCGATTCTACGTAGAAACCGGGAGAATGGGAAGGGAAGATTCTCTTGGGCGTCTTCATATAAATGCCGGTGGTACTACCAGCACGGAACCATAGATTCGATCTTGCTCAAATCGATAGCCGTACGCAAATCACCGACAATCGTCGTCATCATGCAGTATCTAGTGAGTGATTCATCTCATCAAGACTGCTACCGATTCTTTGGATGCTCGCCTCTTCATTCTCTTTTTTTCTATTTTTTTCTTTAAACTCGCCGGATAAATCCGTTGGTGGGTGCGTGATAATCGACGGTTACATCGATGGATTGAAACGCATCTTCTCCTTACTCTGTCGTTAAATCGCTATCTCGGGATGTCATGTGATTTTTCCATTCTCACAAGATTTGTAATTTATTTGACACAGTGTTTTGCAATCGATAGGTTTCGCATAAAATAAGGCGAATAGACCGCGAATAAATCGCGTAATAGTTTTCATTCCATATTCGTTCGAAATTTTCGACACCAACGTAAATAATATATTATAAACATTGATATCTCATAGTTGTGCAGATTAGAATTAAAGGCCAATGTAAATACCCTATTATTTTAAGTTCTTCAATCAAATAAGTGTCTAACATGTAATGTTTCCACGAATATGTTTTGGATTAAATGTTAATTTATCGCGCGAATAAAAGTGACATTATCAATTTACAATTACAGATCTTGATCCTTGCAATCTTTGGCTCTGCGCTCGGACAATTTGGATCATTTCGTGGCTTTCCCAGCCAAAATGCGTATAGACCGACACCGACACCGAGGCCGTACCAACCGCAACCGCAGCCGCAATACACGTATGAAATTAATAGAAGTATAATTTTCAAATCAGATCTTGATAAAAGACGAGTGCTGCATTCCAAAACAGTCAAGTCAAGAATTGATTCGAAACTAATATAACGTAAATTTTTTAGAGAAAGTGAGAGGGACACAAGTTTGTTAAAGAAATGCATAAAACTGTAACTTGATGTAGCTATCTTCAATGTAAGCTAAAGCTAATCAGACGTTTCGATAACGTCAGATAAATATGTATAAGCATATGTATAAAGTCACGAAAAAGTGTTTGTGCGTTATAAAACAGAGATCGAAAATTTATTACAAAGTGTATCTTGAATTGAAGATTCTATACGGAATAATACGATTTTGACTTTTTGACAGATCTCCGGTAAGGCCATTTATAGCCATTCGAAGTCAGCAGAAAGACACATCGCCGGATGGATCTTACACTTTTAGTTATGAAACGGAAAACGGAATCTCAGTGTCCGAAAGCGGATATCCTCAAGCCGGACCTCAGGGTCAAACAGAGGTAACGGTCTTATATATTTGTGCTTAATATTCGACATGTGTATCTAATTTATAAAGTTGAAAAAGTCGTTTTATTCGTATTCCTAATTCCTAATATAATAACATAGCTAACAACATTTTACGCATCAAGTCGAATCGCTGTGTATAGAAAGCAGCGGCTCAATATGACGGCAATGTGACTTAAAATATTTAAATATAATTATATATAATGTTGTAATTATTTCATTGATCACAGGTAGTTCAAGGTAGATTTTCGTATCCCGCGCCTGATGGTACCCCCATTACGATCGAATATACAGCCGATGAAAATGGTTTCCACGCTCAAGGTGCTCATATCCCCACGCCGCCCCCCATTCCGGAAGCCATCCAAAGAGCGCTCGCGGCAAACCCGCCCGGACCGGACGACGAAAAGTACGATCGACAACCCTTCCAACAAAGATTTGACAGACCGACATACAATGCGAACCCATTCCGGAGATTCTAATTTCACTGCGCACTGTTCGATCTGCAAAATCCTCTCTACGATGCATCCCCGATCAGCACAGCCAAGCGAATCTATTAGAGGGAGGTTCGGCTAGGTATCGACTAGGCTAGGCTTCCAGCTTTCTGCTCAGCCTCTAACCCGAATCCAATAAGTGATTACGTGTACATAAGACATAGTATGATGTACAACAACAGTATCGACCCTCTACAGCAATATAACTGTCGTTATGCAATAAATCAATATAAATATATTGTTTCTATTTGTTCTCGTAACTTTTCTTCTTCTCTCATTTTGCCTTTCCCATCTGTGTGGTGAAACGTAACACGTTTTACCACACGTCAAACGTCATAACCCAGATAGCACAAAAGTACCAGAAATGTTCTAAGAACGTCCTACGAACGTTTGAACATTCTTTGAACGTTCTTAGATTGTCTCTGGAACTTTTGTGTTATCTGGGAATCTTTGAACGTGAGACACTGTACTTGGGTAGAGATATGCACATCTCATCGGAGATGTTATTCGGAGATGTTTCGTGGGAAGCGAGTGATGTGCCACCTGCCACGAATGGTTCGCATTTTAGAGAGCGTTTTTAACAAGTGTTGCGTGCTTCGTTCGATCGTATCGCGCGTTCCCACGCCAAAAATGCCAAATGGCATAGAATAACGATGAGACTATGATTCTAGCAAAACAGAGAGAATGCTCAATATTAATCTCCACCCACGTCGTGGCATATTGCGTAAATTTTCATTCGGAGTAACGGTTTCTTCGGTATTTTCTCATTTCTTAAGAAACACGTGATCCAATTTATACCGATGATTTCGGTATTAAAGAGTTTAACTTTTCAACGCCGTTTGTTTTGCCTGACGTGATAACATACGTTGCTGATGAGAAAATGCCAATTTTGCACGTAACATCGCGTTGTATCGTCTTACGTAAGCAAATTATTCGTTTCTATGCCATCGCTTGTCCTATAATTTACCGTATAGAAGTCCGTATAGAAGTATGAATCAAATCATTGATCGTAGTTTAATGTCTTAAAAAGGGAAACAACGTATTTTATCAATAAAGGTTACAGCGTCCCGCTTGTTCCTTTGCAAATTCGTGACACCTGTCGTAATTAGTTCTGACAATGGGACAAGTAAAAGATGGGACTCATAAAACTTACGATGACTCATTTACTTTAGGAGTGTATAATTACTTTTACGATCTACGTAAGAGGATGAATGTGGCGTGTAGGGTTCAACTTTGAAACTTTGCTCTTATTGATTTTCCATGAAAATCTTTCTTTCTTCTTTTTTAAACGTGGAGATTAGTTTCTAGATTTTAAAAGAAAAAATCATATTTCGCAGAGAGAGAGAGAGAGAGAAATCTTGCAGGAAGTCGAATAAGGATCGAAAAATCATTTGCGGTGCAAGAGGCTCGCAACAACGAGGCTACGGGCACCCTGACCTCTCTAATATGCGAGAGGATGAGAGAGCGCGTCGGCTGAAGTTCGCGTGCACCACACCTGCAACTTTGAAGGTGCATTTACACTACATGCAAACGCACACAATGCACTGCAGAAATGCACAAATCGTAATGATCAAAAATTACCATGTTACCGTGGTAGATATATATCGTACAGAGATTTCTATTTATTCATACACGTATATAATACGTATAATACGTTGTATCGTGATGTTATCCCAATCTCAATGTTAAACCTGCACTTTTGATCGTTATCTTTGTTTCTGAGTACTGATTTTTGAGTACTGATCAATGGTGTGTAACAAAGCGTTGCGCGCAAGTGTGTGCATTCATCTTAAATGAATCATAGCGAACAGACAGGGTGCTTCGAGTGCAGGTGAAAGTGTTGCATGCACAGCTCGTCCTCTCTTTCGTTACTTAACATTCTTCCACGCGTGATTCCGGTCAAGGACCCAAGGACTATCTCATGGACTTGGGTGGTGCACTTTCCTCGAAAAGTCCGATAGTCGAATCAAACTGATGGTCGCGTCGTCGCGCGTGTCGAGGACGCGACAAAGAGAAACAAAGAGAGAGAGGAGGAGAGAGAGATGAAGAAATCCGTTATAATGGCAATCTCGGATCACGATTTCTTCAATTTTTTACTCATTTTCCAATTTCATATGATGTGAATGAAACTTGCGCGTAAATGTAGAAAACGTAGAAAAGTTGTGCAACATACCGTGCATTGAGATATTCGTAGAAACAAGATGTATCCCGTAGTCGCAACACCTTTCGAAAAGTTTAACGTTTCCTTATGTAACGATGTATCACTCACATATACGCATCTCGCGCGTGTCTTACGTAATATTATGTAATGTGCACGCGTTTAAATAATTTCAGTCGACGGACGAAAATGCCGCTCGTTTTTCCATAGAGATGCGTGTTTACCACCATCTTGAGGAGGTAGCTTGAAGTCTGTGATCAGCACTATCTGGTTGGATCATCGGCCGGGTCGTTGGAATTTTCTTCGTTTGCCATCCGTTTACCATCCGTCGATCGTGAGAGAGGACGAAACTCCAGACGGAGGTCGCGTCGTCGCCTTCAGCAAATCAATTTCGCTGGTAATCACGCGAGGACGTGTAACCTAACCTCTCTCTTTCCGTCAAGACCAGTCAGTGTCAGTTTCTACGGTGTTTTCTACGGATTTGGGCGGATTGCACCGACGGAGACAGCGAGATTTAAAATATTAAGCGAGTCTGAACGCTATAAAACAATGCCGGATCACTTGGGAGAAGATATGCGGAAAGTGAAAAATGAGGAGGAAAAGGAAGAGAAGGAGATCAAATGTAAGTTTCGCCTTTTGCATCTTTTCGCTCGTCGTTCATTTTCGTCATCTCATTCATCCATCCTCTCTCTCTTTCTCGTATCTCGTCTCTCCTAAAAGGTATCTCTTGTGTTTTTCCAGCACTGGATGAGGGCGACATCGCTTTGTTGAAAACTTACGTGAGTTAAACGTGATGTGATTGTGGGTGGACGTGCGATGATGGATCGATCGTTTAAGAGTGTCGTCTTTATGTTGATCAGGGTCAAGGACAATACACAAAGAGCATCAAAGTTGTCGAGGAGGATATTCAAACGATTATCAAGCGCGTGAACGAGTTAACCGGCATCAAAGAATCGGACACTGGTCTGGCACCACCGGCACTTTGGGATTTAGCGGCTGACAAACAGACTCTGCAGAACGAGCAACCGCTACAAGTGGCACGCTGTACCAAAATCATAAATGCCGATTCGGATGATCCAAAGTACATAATAAATGTGAAGCAGTTTGCCAAGTTTGTAGTCGACTTGGCGGATTCTGTTGCACCGACTGACATAGAGGAAGGCATGAGAGTAGGAGTGGATCGTAACAAGTATCAAATTCATATTCCCCTGCCGTCCAAGATCGATCCTACTGTAACAATGATGCAAGTGGAAGAGAAACCTGATGTTACTTACAGCGACGTTGGTGGCTGCAAGGAGCAAATTGAGAAACTGCGAGAAGTCGTTGAAACGCCACTGTTACACGTTAGTATCGCGCAGCGATATCGAATTCTCTTTCGTTTTGATTTGTCGTTACGCTAGTTAGTAATATTAAAGTGCAAGATACTAACGTAACGAGGATTAATTGCAGCCAGAAAAGTTTGTCAACCTGGGTATCGAGCCACCGAAAGGTGTTTTGCTGTTTGGCCCACCGGGCACAGGCAAGACTTTATGCGCCCGAGCGGTAGCCAACAGGACAGACGCCTGTTTCATACGTGTTATTGGTTCGGAATTGGTTCAAAAATACGTTGGCGAGGTAGATCCGTAGACTCTCTCGTTAAACCTGCTAAGCTAAAGTAACCTGAAGCTGAAGTAACAGCTCGATCGTTTTTGCAGGGTGCCAGAATGGTAAGAGAGTTATTCGAGATGGCGAGAAGCAAGAAGGCCTGCTTGATCTTCTTCGACGAGATCGACGCCATCGGCGGTGCTCGCTTCGACGATGGTGCCGGCGGTGACAACGAGGTACAACGTACCATGTTGGAGTTGATTAATCAGTTAGACGGGTAAGTGTATCTATCTGTACAGGTATCTATCTATCATGGGTATAATTGAAACGCCATTTTTCGCCGTTTCAGATTCGATCCAAGAGGCAATATAAAGGTTTTAATGGCGACGAATAGACCAGACACGTTGGACCCCGCGTTGATGCGACCAGGCCGTTTGGATAGAAAGATAGAATTCGGCCTACCGGATCTTGAAGGGCGCACGCACATATTCAAGATTCATGCGCGCTCGATGAGCGTCGAGAGGGACATCAGGTTCGAGTTGCTCGCTCGTCTCTGTCCGAACAGTACCGGCGCCGAGATCCGATCCGTCTGTACCGAAGCCGGCATGTTTGCGATCCGCGCGCGACGCAAGGTAGCCACGGAGAAAGACTTCCTCGAGGCGGTCAACAAAGTCATCAAATCGTACGCCAAGTTCTCCGCAACGCCCAAATACATGACCTATAATTAGATCCGTATCCGCGAGCGACAAATTATTAGCGCTAGTCTTGATTATCATTCTTTCTATTATCTGTACTCGTATTAATGAGAGAACGATCTCGTTCTTACAAACAAAGTAATAAACATTGTTTTCCGATAGAAAATTCACACAAGTGGACAGTGTTATTGCAATTCCATTGCATAATTCCGCGTTTCCTCGAGCCGAAGCCTTACGTATGTAGGTGTTTGAAATTAAGTTGAACAGCCGCGTCGGGTTTATTGATCAACGACGAAGCCAAGCCGAGCGTTTCATTTTTTCCGCACCAGGTAAATTGCAGCTCTCGACACAGCTGGAAAGAAAGCGTAAAGCTGGAGACAATGCGAGGCGATAGCGATAGGAACAGGGAATAACCAATCGCGTTACACGATTTGAGTACGGATGACCAAATCGAGCAACGCGATTGGTTATTCCCTGTTCCTATCGCTATCGCCTCGCATTGTGTCTCCAGCTTTACGATTACGCGTATATTATATGTATTATCATCAGCAGACGATATTACGATACACGAGATAGAGATGAAAGTTTCAGCGAGTACGTACGCGAAGTAAGACGACTTGCATGTTTTGTTCCGCGAATCGTCTCGCGATGCACGATCGTGGCCCATGACCAAACGGCAGTACCAAGTACGGATGCACGGACCTCTCTCTCGTCGTTTTGCCTACGCATTTCTCGTAGGTATTGTCACGTAGCCACCGCTCTGGTACGAACGAGTTTGGTTCATCGAAATACTCGGGCAGTCGAGAAATCACTTGATTTTGGGTGACAACCAGAGTCTGAAACATGTCGGATAGAGATACTCTCACGCGCTCACCGTTATGCAGTGAAGAAGTTATGCAATTCAACGAGAATATTACTCCTTGAGGAACGTGATATCCGTTGAGAATGACGTCTGTTTGCAAGACGCGTCCTGTTCCTACGGAGATGGGATTCATGCGAAGCGCTTCTTTTATCACGGCCTTGGTATACGTGGCGTTCCTCAAGACTTGTGCCGTTACCGGAGAGGTACGATCGACTAACAGAGACGCAGCTTCCGATCTTAGCTTCTCTTGAACTCTCGTATCTCTCGCGAGATGATACAAAGCGAACGCCGTGCTGTACGTCGTCTAAAATGTAAAACGATAGAACTGCACGATGTTTCTTTTTCCAGCAATCAAGTTGGTGTTCCTGAAACTTACGGTATCCATCCCGGCGAGCAACATGTCACACGCCATGCCCACGATGTCTTTGGCATCTAAAGCTTCGTTTCTCAGATATTCCTCGAGAAGAGATCGTTTTCGACGTATAGCCACATCCTCGTTCCTCCGAGTGACCATTCGCGATGCTACCCTGCGTGCACCCTTTCAAGGATTAGTCGTGTCTCGTGTGGAAAGAATGTATCTATGGGGAGAGAATGTAACGTACACTCTTATATATATTTATTTTGTGCACTCACTCTTCCATATAATCCTGTGCTTTCCGCAGCTTTTTGTACAACGGTGTCTCGAAAAAGCGCCAAAGTCGCGGGCCATTATCCAATCGTAGTATCACGTCATTTGTCACGTATGCTGCCTCGATGAGTCTCGAAGTTTCGGAATTGGGACGTTGTTCCTCCTTCGACAGACTCTGCATTCTTACGTCGAAGGCAACGAGACACGTCACTGAAAATAGCAACGTACACTTTCTTGTTGAAACTTGTATACGATTTGCGCAACGGTGATGTACGGTGAGATTTTACGTTCAAGAAACAGACGCGAAAGTAATGGCAGGAGATCGGCATTGGGCTTTTCGCGGGAGCAGAGCTGTACGAATTCCTGAACAACGAGATCGGTATCTTCCAAGTAGTCAATGATGTTCTGAGGTTTGCTCAGGACTTTCTGAAATTCCCGGCGCAATTTCCACCATTCGATGCCATTTCTGAAAGTATTGAATTACATAGGTAAAGGTATAAAGGCGTTTCTGCGATCTATCATGCCGTAACAACGGAATTCGAAGAAACGAGCAAACGGAAACGTTATACGATTGCAATTCTATCGAATCCGAGAATTTATCGCGACGAAATGTACAGCTACGTGTACGTGTCGAGTTTTCTCACAATCAGAGAAAATTCTTACGTCGGTAAAAGCCCTCCGGTGTTGTAGACGTTACTTCTGTCCTTTCGATACTTGAGAAGAGCCAAGTGCGATTTTCTCTCGGGATGTAGACCTGCTTCGGCTTTGAAAATTTCTGCTATATCTTCCGGTCGAAAGACCCATATTATAGATTCACCAGGAACTATCTCCTCCCGCACTAGAGGCCCGTAACGTTTCAGTTTCAACAAACCGTTGATGTGCAACTTGGTGAAGCTGTATTCACCTGCGTCATTGACACGCTCGACGTAAAATCAACTCGATCAAAAATTATGATAAGCGGAAAGTTCTTAAATTCCAGATATATTGAAACAAAGAGGAGGAATATTATGTTTTTGTAACGAATCTCTACTGCAAATTATTCACCTGCTACTTACCGATGAGAGGTAGATATTTGTACAACGTGCCGATAATAGGTAACGATCTCGGTCCCGGTATGTCCTCGAATGGCTTGGGTCTGCTCGTCTCAACGTGTCTGACATTCGTCGAGCACGATCGACGAGCGTATAATTTCTTGATCGTTCCACGTCCTGCATATTGATTCACGAGTGCGTACATTACTATCCGTTTACCGAACGAATATTATGAATATATGCACAAATATGGCTTTATTATCATCGAATTACGATTTATGGTAAAGCCGGTAACAACAACGTATACACCGGAGAAACAGGTTTTAGCAGCGATACCGGCTATCCGTCGCGTCGTCTCGGTCTCTTCTTCTCCCCGGCCTTCCTTTGACTAGTCTCTCGATCTTTCGCTTGAAATCATTGGCATAAATTTGATTCTAGAAAGATAAAAGCTGCATACTGTCCGTTTTAAGCATACCGTTGTTCAAGGAACATGAGCACGGACTGACGTATGCTGCTGACTGCGCCACTGCGTTTCGAAACGACTATCTGATGGCATGACATATTATATCTGTCTACATTCAACCTCGAACATATGTACATTATCAACGTTCAAAAGCAAGCGTTTCAAACTCTTCTGGAAACAATTGGAACGCTTATAGATATCAATTTTAATGAAAATATTTATTTGCGAGAGGTATCATTTTGTTACGGTAAAATACACCGTCTTGCCATTCTGAAGCATTGTGCATTCTATTAGTACAACAGTTGACGATGAGTATTTACTGTCAGCTGTGCGAAACTCAGTTGCGAGTTGAAAAGTCACGAGTTGTCGCGCTGTTGATTATTACGATTGAGTCTGGCTTACGGATCGCAGCCGTGTTTTTCAATTTGGTTCTGCCATTTTGTTCTTTACAAAGAAGATTGTGACCAATCAAATCCTCTTCTTCTTGTACGAAGAAGCATGGATGTTTCTAATGAGAGAAGAGATAGCGCGCGCGCGAGAGAGGAACGGCGGAAGCAAGCGAATGTGAAATCACCGTGACCTAGAGAGCCTCTAGTAGGCTCCTAGAGGCTCTCTACCGTGACCGACGGACAATGGACGGTACAATGATAATTTAGCGGGTTAATCGCGCAACTTGAATGACCTCGTACGAAATTGCACGACGACTCGGCCAACGCAACGGTGTCTCTTTAGTGTAAGAAGATCGAGAGTAGAAGCGAAATGGAGTAATATATACATATGTGTATATGTATATGTATATTAGACATTACACTGATACATCTATTAGCAAGGAACGCAGTGAGAAGATCACACAGGCACTAGTTAAGTTAATCGCATTTAATCGACTGCCCTTCAGTTTTTCTTCTAGTCCTGCTTTCAAAACATTTATGAAAGAAATTGAGCCTAGATATAAGTGTCCGTGCAGTCAAACGATTCTTCGCCATTTACGTGTTATTGAAGACGAACTAAAGTCAAAGATCCAACGTACGTTAGATTTGTGCGAATTTATTGCTCTGGACACGGATTGTTGGACTTCTCGATCTCAAGAAGGCTATATGAACGTGAATGCTCACATTGTAAATAACGTATGGGAGCCACAAATCTTCACGCTAAGTATACAAGAACTTAGCGAAAGGCATACAGCGGAAAATTTATCTGACAGCTTACAAATTGTTGCTGCTGAATGGCAAATTAACACCAAAATTGTATCAATTGTTCATGATAACGCAAGCAATATTGTTGTTGCAGTGGATAATATGATGAACGTCGAATCCAATTCTAGTTGTGCAGCACACACGATAAATTTAGCCGTGAGAGATGCACTGAAACAAGATGATATTTTTACCGTGCTTACTAAAGGAAGTAAAATTGTTTCCCATTTTCATCATTACGTCATTGCTTCACAAGCTCTTGCAAAAAAACAAGAACAATTAGGTTTGCCTCAACTAAAGTTGATCCAAAGTGTTCGTACACGATGGAATTCAGATTTGCATATGATCGAAAGACTTGTTGAGAATCGTGGCGCTATCATGGCTGTTCTTGCAGATCGAACTGTTACAACTCACTTGCAAGTTAAAAATTTAGAAGTTACTGAACATGAATGGAGAATTCTCGAAAATTTAATACCAGTTCTCAAACCACTTGAATTTTCAACTGCGGTATTATCAGGAGCTCCAGCATCAATGGTGCGTCCGATAATTCGGACTGTGATTGTCAATCATCTTTCTTCTAAAACTGAAGGCGTATCAAAAACATTAGCAGAGGCATCATCTACTCGTTTTCAAATGAAGTCACAAGGAGATATATCAATATATCAAAAAGCATCATTTTTAGATCCTCGTCATAAAGATCTCGAAGCTGAACCAATTTTGCAACAGGCCGCAATTAGAAAGCTAATTGAATTGGAAGCAACATCTCTTGCTCCAACAGAATCCGAATCGAATGCGCAAACCTCTTCAAATAGCGTACTAGATTTTCTTTTTAAGAAGCCTGAACACGCGCATCTCTCTTCGGCAGCTCAGCAGGTTCAACTGTATCTTTGTGAGCCACAAATTGATATAAATATGGATCCATTTCAATGGTGGAAATCGCATGAAAAAAAATTTCCACAACTGACTCGATTAGCGAAAAAATACTTATGTATTCCCGCGACATCCGTTGCATCAGAAAGAACTTTCTCAACTGCGGGCAATATCGTTTCGCCACAACGGAGTTGTCTTGCCTCTGAGAATGTATCAACAAATGTTTTTATTTTTCAAAATAAGTTTTTATTGCAACAATAAACTCATTTAATTTATTTAATATCTATTTAATAACAACAGCTTGAATTTTTATTTAAAATTCTTCTATATTCTATATTATATATGAAATATGCAATCAGGAGATAATTTATAGCCGGCATTGTACATAACTTCAGCAATGAAACAGAATAATTAGATATTTTTTAAACACATATTAATTAGTTTTTATTAATTAGTCTTTATTTTTAGTATTCCTTGAATGAATTCCCCTCTTCGCATGAATATATTTTTCGAGGTTTCGAAAATTCGAATCTTCGAAATTAACTTCGAACTTCGAAGTTTCGAATATTCGAAGCTTCGAAGAATTCGAAAGTTCGAAGTTAACTTCGAAGCTTCAAATATTCGAATGTCGAAGTCTTCGAGGGAAATCATCAGCACTAATCGGTATAGAGAAAACAAGTTAGCAGAGCGATGGTAGGGCAAGTTAAAGTTACGTGGAGTCCAAAGTAGTGATTCACTTGGTATCAAGCTCTCAGTTAATACAGAAGCAAGAGACCGCTGATAATTCTGAAGGAGAGATTGAGGCTCGGAGAAAGAGGGACCGAGGAATCAGGCTGATTAGACAAGGAGATTATCGATAAAGTAGCATCGGTGAGACCATTTCAAATATAATTGGCATGCGGAGAACTAACTTTGTTAAAATATATATGTATATACATACATACACACACACACACACACACACACACACACACATATACAGGGTGTCCGACAAGTAACTTCTATCCTGAAAGGTGGAGGTAGATTGCGTCCAACTGAAAAGAAAAGTCATGTATCATTTTCCAAAATTCGCAATAATAACCGAGTTATTAACCGATTAATCTTAACATAAGAAACGCGAGAAGCGATAGGCGGAGTAACGCAGCGACAAAGAATTGTCACGCGTCGCTCGTCGCTCGCTGCTCGCTGCGTGACAATTCTTTGTCGCCGCGTTACTTTATGTATATATATGTGTGTGTGTGTGTGTGTGTGTGTGTGTGTGTGTGTGTGTTATATTTTAGCAGACCAACTTAGTGTATCGTATTAACTGTAATGATTGTAACGCAATGTATATAGGACAAACCAGTGACAGTCTGAAGGGAATTCTTGAGAGTAGGCGCTATTTTTTTTAGTTTTGGCTACTATAAGTGAAGAGGAAAATATTTTACAATATACGTATAGTATACTAATGTTCTATTTATGGGGAAGGGGAGAGAGCATATACATCACATAAGTTATCTACCATGCAAAAGTGACATTTGTTTTATTTAAAAAGGATTATCAATTAAGGAGAAAGATTATTAATTAAGAAAATTATTTTACTATTATTACTATTACTATTATTAATTAAAAGAAAAAGTATTTTAATATTAATCCATTTTACAAAAAACATATCTTTGAAAAAAGTCTTTGAAAATAAAAATAAATCAGTTAAACAATTTTTGAAAAAATAAAGCTCAGTTATCTTTTTCTGGCTCCGATTTATTAATACCTCCTCGTTGCTCATCACTAGCATTTCGATGGTTTTTTCTTGCATGATTTGATTTTTTCACTTTGCTTTCATGAGAGTATGCGGCGCATACTCTGTATTTTTCAAAAATTTCTTAAGAGTATGCGGCGTCTACAGCGCCTACTCTTTCAGTCTGCCACTGGGACAAACTAAAAGACAGCTTGAAACTAGAACTGGTGAGCATAGACGCAACATTAATGGAAGTTTGAATAACTATTCCGTAGTGAACATCGTCTTTCTGGCAATCATGATTTTGATTGGTCAAATCCGATCGTGTTGCACAAAAAAAAGCACTGGCATAAGAGACAAATTGCGGAAATGATTTTTATAAAAATGTTTGACAACACAATTAATTTATACAGAATGATACTAAAAATTTGAACTCCGTGTATGACAGTCTTATCTGACATTGACAATGTTTTTCACCCTTGACTTGTATTTATTGACGTTTGTTTCGTGTTTGCGGACTTGCTAGTGTGACATTTCTGGTTGTTTGATCTAGACGTGCTTTGTAACACGTCCTCTCTCCTAGGATGTTCATATTGTAAAGTCCAGTTCTTATGTTATTGTGAGTAAATTTGTGTGAATTTTTGTATTGTTTAACATCTACTATTATTTTTAGTTTGTAACATCATCACTTGATAAGGACCACAACCCGCATGGTTCAAACGTAATTTGTGAATAAAGAAGTTTCTTGCCAGTTTGGTCGCTTCATTTCTAATTAGTTCTATTTATACACTGGCGCATAGAAGAGTTTTGTTTGAATATGTTATATTTTGTTGAAAACAAAACAGTCTGGTTTCTTATATTAGGAATATGGAAATTGATATGTATGTATGTGTATGTATCATACGCGTTGAGTCTCCGTGAACCTCCATGAGCTAGAGAAAGACGGACAGATTGAATAAACTTTGATTAATTGTAATTGACCTAGATTTACACAGTAATTGATTGTACTGAAATGATGCGCTACCGTAGGATTTTTTCTCACGCGAGAGCTTCCGCGCGTATGCGTAAGCTGACGTCACAGCAAGATGTCAGCTGCTTCCACAGACATATATCTATTGTAGTTGTAACATTATGGAGGTATAAGAGTCACATTGATTATGAAACAACATGAGCGCAATAAAAATAATAAAAAAGTGTAAGACGCAACTTGTCAAGACTGCACGCATGTAATGCAAGAAACAGAGACAAGTTTTTATAAAAGTTATAAAAGTGATTAAATCTGTTACAAAATGCACATACACAGATTGTAATCTACTTCTAACTATTGCAACTTTTTCAACTATGATGCACAACATATGCATGTAAACGAACAGGAATAGCGAGAATTCTCGAACGTTGTTGAATGTTGCAAAAATATGGCAAGATAAATAAAAGACAGGTCCGAAGGCACACTCGAAACGGAACGAATATCTTTGAATAATATCGCCATAAATGGAGCGATTACCACCGACTAGTACAGCGGTATATGCGCTGCCACATCTATATTTTCTCTTTACAAGAAGCAACTCGAGTTATAATAATAAATATCGAGTTGCTTCTCTCTTTCTTTGATGAAGCGGACTAAACGTTCACGTGCAAAACTTGAGATCAAAATTTGCTTCTGCTCGAGAAAAGGTATGATTCCATAAATAGCCAACTATCAGAAATGAAGTCAACAAAATGACGTAATATTAGCTACAATTTGCTTTGGAATTTGCTTTTCATCATATAAAAATTAACAAACACATTATAATAATAATTCTTATTTAACTGCGCAACGAATAGAAAAAATTGCAATAAAACATGATTTGAAGATGATCTTTGTGAAAAACCTTTGAGATGTATAGACATTCACAAATTGTATTGTGTATAGACAGACACATTACAACACATGTAATTAATGTTTTATTAATGTGTCACGGGTCACTATTTTGATAAGAATTACGATTTTTCTTGCATATTACGATTACAAATACAACCCTGCATTCGCATCGTTTGATCGTGGATCTCTATTCTTGCTTTAGTTATGTGCTCGCGAAAGGTCTCGTTCAACATTGTGAAAACATTAATTATAGAAACTAGAAAAACTACTTATCTATTCAAGAAAAAACTATGCACTATTAATGTCGCGAGATCATATTACCAGGTCTCTTGATATTTATTGCGTTGTTGCTCGAGTCTGCAGTCATAGTTATAGAGGATTACCGACGTGAACCTTTCAGGGAGACTGAGGAAAGCCATAGCTTGAGTGAAATTGTACAACGACAATATTGTGAAAATGTGGCTGTTTCATAGTCAGTGCACCAGTAAAACGCGTCTCGTAGGCAAAACCGTGGTTATAACGGGAGCAAATACCGGAATCGGCAAAGAGACCGCCAGAGATCTTTATAGAAGAGGTAACTTTACAGAATCTTTAACTATTTATATAATTCCAAGACTAAATCAATTGTGTTATTTTCATGTTCTCCAATTGTATTTCGTCAAAAGATTTTAATCAAGTGACGCGGTAGCGTCGCGAATTTCATATTTAGTTTTAAGTTTTTATGTACTTGGCGTATATATTTTTTCTTTTTTTTAAAGGTTTTTTTAGGGATCTTTTATACGTGTGTACGTTTTACATACGCGTGTATGTTAACTTTTGTGACAAATCTGTATTCTTTATGTATACATACGTGTACGTACATGTATGTGTACGTGTACGTGTACATACACTATGTATTTCTTAAATTTCTGATTTATTTACTGATAATATCAAATTTATATGTAAGACATGTTTTATCTTATTTAGGTGCAAAAGTAATTTTGGCATGCCGAAATATAGAAAAAGCATACGACGCACTTGAGGATATAAAAAACAATCCGCCCTCGAGGTACTTTTAATTATGCGACTCACATTATTGATTAAAACAAATTCACGACATTCAAATCATCTGCAATTATTTATAAATTAATCATAATGTAAATCAATGAGGTACATTATTGATAATTAACAATTTCACCGAATAGTTGAGAGATTAGATTAATTATATTATTAGTATTTGTAATAAACCACAGAGAATAATACGTTACCAGCAAATAGTCTATCAATGCGTACGTATGGTACGTCCGAAACAACGGAATTGACACATCCATTGAAAGGCTCGTGCGTGTAAATTTATTTTATCCATAATGTGCTCATTTGGCATCACAACAGAAAATAGAGATCTGTGATCATTTTCCATTTTCGAGACTAAAAATTCCGAGAAAATTAGTGTGACGATACTTACGACACAGGATTCCATATGTAGAAAGTTTATTTATACAGAGACCGAAACTTGTGCAGCAGTCTTTTGAAAAAGAACAATGAGCATTACTTGTAATAAATCGGTTTTGTAACGTCCAGGCCTGACAGAGAACAGTTTCGAGGTAATCCAGGCGAACTCGCTATCTATCAGTTGGATCTCTCGAGTCTGACAAGCATTCGAGAATGCGCCAAGAATTTGTTGGCAAAGGAATCGGCCATTCATCTACTAATAAACAACGCCGGCATATTGACGACAAAGCAAGAAAGAACCGAGGATGGATTTGAACTACAATTACAAACAAACTACATCGGTCCTTTTCTCTTAACGCTCTTGTTGCTGCCAAAAATTCAATCCTCTACTCCTGGTTGTAGAATAGTGAATGTGTCATCGATTATGCATACTTGTACGGAAATTTCGTATTGTATTGTAGAATATATTTATTTATATATATTTGCATCACAAGTCATCAAAGTATTATACACAGTAAATTCATTATTGTACAAAAAAAAGAAAGAGCATATCGACTCTATTAACGGGTACGTGCAAATCCATGTAACATCCGTTAAGATAAACTGATATGCTACAGTAGAAAGAACGGGTTGATACGGTTGTGTTGCAGTTGGCGCTATACACGATGACTTAAATTTGGAGAACTCATACAATCCTATCAGAGCTTATATGCAAAGTAAACTGGCAAACATATTGTTCACCAGGGAATTGGTTCGTCAGTTAAAAGGTAAATCGTCTAATACACAATGTAATATACAAAGTGTCTCCATTGTAATGTCGATTTATTTAACGATGAGAGATAACACTTATTCTAAAAGAGATTGTGCTTCAAAGATCAAAGTAAATCATAAATTCACGAACAACACGTTTTTCTCTTAGAGACAAATATTGAGGGAATAAACGTATACTCTTTGCATCCTGGCGTTATAACGACCGAATTAACTCGACATTTTGAAAATGCGTTTTCTATTGTACGCTATCTTTACGCTATCGCGGGATATTTGAAGCAACCTTTCATAAAGAATCCTGAACAGGGAGCACAAACGACGATATATTGTTCGATAGATGAAACAGCAGCTTATGAAACTGGCCTCTACTACAAGTAAGAATATCGCGCGCATGTATATCCTACGTGTGATAAATGTGTGATAATAACTCTAGCTCTCTTATCTATAATCTATAATATAATGTTTTGTCAATAATTTTTTATGTTAGTCTAACTTTTTATTCTCAACTTCCCAGAGAATGTGGCGTTGCGACTCCAACCAGACAAGCGCAAGACGACCAAATGGCCAAAAACTTATGGAACCGAACTTGCCTGCTTCTGGGTCTCAAACCTGATCAAGATCTTGCTACGCTTTTAAAAGACGTTTCACGTCTGATCGCTGAATAACTATAATAATATAACTATTGAATAAATATTGATTTCACTTGTTGAGGCAATTAACTCTTTTGAAAAGCCCGCGTTATTATTTTAGTTACCACCTCATTTGTATTTTTTGGTTGAGGGCGTTTTATTGTTACCACCTCATTTGTATTTTTTGGTTGAGAGCGTTTTATTGTCGTTTTTGTTTTCTCCTCTCCTCTTTTCTTTAGCGCTCAAGAACGTGTAAACGTATATTTTACAAGTCTTTGTTCAGAAAATATATCGCAATTAACCACCATAATCCTTTGTGAAAACCGATTTCTATCCGAACCTTAACATCACTATTATAAATTAGTCGTTTTGTGGTCTCAAGAGAGAGAAATTATATATCGTGGATATTATAGGCGACTTAGATAATTGACAGTGCTGAGTTTCTATATTGTATTTCTGAAAAAAAACTGCAGTACAAAATTTTTAAATAGAAAAAAGCTCGCTGGTTTTCAAAAAATAAATCGTTAATCGAGCAGCACCAAGTTTTTTCTATTTAAAAATTTGGTGTTGCAGTATTTTGTTCCAGAAATACGACAGAAATTATGCAACAACCTAATATCACAATTTTGATTTTTACTAGAGAAATTATTGAATCGTCGGTCAGTCATTAAAATTGTTCATATTTTTATGGATAAAATCTGGCAATCATCTCAATGTTCAGAGATGAAACTTTCTAACCGAAGCAACTGTGCGCTAACGGGATTTATTAGAACACTTTTTAAAACACAGTTATTATTCAAATTAGAATAAATATAAATCAATGAATAAGTTATAAAAATGTTACCCACCCACTCTGGCTGGGTGAAATTTTTCGCAGCGAATATAATATAATTTATTGATTGATTCTGGTTTGTATTCTCAGTTGGCGGCGCTTTGTGATTACTTTAAAAGAAACTGTAACACGAGTATTCCAATAAAATTCAAATATGCTACATATCTTATCCATTATCGAAACGATCTTTTAATATCATTATTTTTATTGTTGGAACAATATTATCTTATCCGTTTTAAAATCAAGCAGCGTGTATACTTGGCATCTTTGTTTTCTTTGAAAAGATAAGTTTTGAACGAACATGTATACGTACGTCACTTCAATTCAAAGAAAGAAAAAAATGTTTTATTAAAATATTCTGTATATTGTACAACATTTTTACGACATTATAAAGACAATAGGTTTGTTCGCGTCGCATGCTCCAGTGTACACCAGGGAGCACTTGGGTCACGGATAACATGTATTGGAGCGCGTTGGGGCGAATAGGAGCATGTTGGAGTAAGCGACGCGAACAAACCTAATATCGCGTAATATTCTCTCTGCATTTGAGATTATTTCCTAGCCTGCGTGTTCTCTAGTGTGCATAGTTATCTATGTGTGTGCGTAGATACGACCACGGACACTTTTACGTGAGAGGACAGTTGATTACAGAAACTCGTTGCAGTTGGTTGCAAGTGCTCATTGACGATAGACGTCGTGGTGAGGACAGTTCATTCCATCGTTACATAGAGAAATCCTCTCCTCTATTAAGTAGGCTTATATGCGCTTTGTTTCATAAATTAAGATTGAACGTATTGTCGGGAATAAAGTGTTCTGTTACTGAAGAACGGTGCCCTCATTCGGTAACCTCATTCTGCATACTGATAGTTATACCGTGTTCACGGTAAGGTTCACAAATTATTACTACACAACCGGAATTAAACTCGTTAATGAAGAATTCATACTACGTCTGATGTCCGATGTATGACATTCAATCCAACAGGAGAGTTCGTTTTACGTTCTAGAGATTTTACACGTGTCGCAGTGTGAATTCTCCATTAACAAGTTAAACTCATCCGGTTAAAGTAGGTAAACTGGAAAGAACTGGAAAGAACTGGGTCTTAGAGGTCATTGACTCAACGACTAAACCTTTATTTTAAACACATTTTCCATCTTTTTTAAAAATTTTGAATAAGAATTTAAAACAAAAAACGATAAATATCGATTTCTTGTTTTTCAATGAAAAATTGTATTTTTTACACTTTCATTAACATATAGTTGTGCTGCTTCTCGTTGCTCTTTCTTAAAATATTAACCTTTTTATTAATGATAGTGACTACGGAAATTGTGTTGAATCTAATATACCAACAGATATACTCGTACATACAAATGTAACAGCATCATCATCAGAAAGTGATAATGATTAAAGTACCTAATTTTTACATACATTTAATAAACAATATTTTAAATATTTATTTCAAAATAAAATAGATTACATGTTTTGTTTTATATATTTTAAATAATGTTAAAATAATGTTAATTTTTATGTTATTATTATGTTTATACTAACATAACGAAGAAAAATAAAATTTAGTTGCGTTAAATTTGGAATTATGATTTTTGAATAAATTTCTTATGTATGCGTTACACTGTGCAACGGGTCGAAATAACTGAACTGTAAATAATTTCAAGACTTACCTACCGTCTATTCGAATCTATCTTACAGTATTATATTTTGTATTGTATTAAAGAAAAAACTCAAATAATTCAACATCGCAAATAAAGAATAATTCGTATGCTTTTTGAATTCTTGCTGTTATTTTATTGTATAACATAATGTGATTATGCAATGAGATAATTCAGCAGGGGCAAAATAGAAATTTATGATGATGTTTACATCATAGTTATATATTATAGCTTACAACGTAAGCCTTACGTAACTGTAAAACATACAGCAACATCAACTTATCTTCTTCTTTTTAATGATCCCCACTCCTGAGAGTCTGTAGCTGTAGAGAGTCTAGAGATATATCGGTGATTTTTACTATAGTATAGTTTCAGCGTTTACTACAGTAGTTTCACTCAAGTGTACAGTTGGACGACGGAGCGTTACATGTAAGGTTGTAAAATTGTGCAGAAAAAAATTCAAGATGTGGACGTACAACAGGCCATGCACCAGTGATGCACGTCTCGACAATAAAATTGCGGTAATAACTGGTGCGAATAGCGGAATCGGTAAGGAAACCGCTAGAGATTTTTACAGAAGAGGTAAATATTTAAGCGTAAATTTTGATGTGTAAGATAACAACAGTGATGTAAATGTGCGTGAAGATATAAGACGTGACGTGTACGAATAATATCGATTTAATCGGTTTAATCGATTTAAGGCGCAAGAGTGATTTTGGCTTGTCGAAATATGGAAAAAGCAAGACTTGCGGTGGAAGATATAAAAGATAATCCATTTCCGAGGTAAATTTAAAAGTGACCGCAATCGTTATAGGACTGATAATTGTTTGTTTGATATTAGGTGTATAAATTACTTTGGTGCCTTTTGAATCAATCATAATTCTGCTTTACTGAAATATTTTTCTGCCGTCTTGGGATTTTCAAGTGCCAATCTTAACATTTAAAACACAAAGCATACGATATACTTTCACAAAACATCAATGAATACGATGGCGTTCAAAGAGCAATATATTAAACAATATATTCTTTTCGCATTTAGATTGGAGCAAAATACTGCTGAAGCTGCGGATATGATTTGCTTAACTTTGGGGGAAAGTTCTGTGATGCATAAAATTTGCAAAAAGCGATATTGGAGGTCCCATAGTGGTGGTTTCAATCTTTCCGATGCGAAAGAAGTTGTATTATTGTGTATTTTTAATGATGTATATTAAGGATGTAGTATATTATGAATCGCTACAATTTAATCAGACTGTTGACTTCAAGAGCCAACAATTACCAACAACAACACTCATACGTTGAGTGTTGAAATCGAACAGATAGGACCATTTACTGGTCACGGAACTAGGCAAGTCATCCCGCAGTATGACAACACTCGGCACATGTCGCGAAAGGGACAAAGGATTTTATCTGTTCCTCGGGCTGGGAAGAGTTCTCCCTCAATGCCCGGCGTATTCACGACGGGCTTATAGCTCCATTGAATTATCGCTTGTTTCACAGTCGCTCTAACATCACCTTCATATACACGCTTTAAAGCAGTGGAAGAAATCCGAAAAAGGATTGACGACTTTGTCGACTTAAAACCGTTATCTTATTTTCGAGAGAATTCGTCGTCGTTGCCCGTAAGAGATGGAGAAGAGTGATTTTTTGTATAATGAAATAGTGATAACTAAATAGATATTTCACTTTCACTGTAAATAAATGTTCAATCTCGTTAAAAAAGGGCACCGAAGTTCTTTGTACGCTTAATATTATATTTAATATTTTTAATAACAGATTTTTGTCAAATATCTCATCTTGACCATTTGATAATTGATTTTATAAATACATTGTTACGCGATAGAAATTTATGCATCATTATTGCTCATAGCAATAGCTGCTTTATCATTATTCATCATTGTAATCATTGTAATCACATCTTTTATATTACGTAGTACCTAATTGTGCCTGAAGAGCGAGAAAAAAACATAACAATAATCATTTATATAACAATATAATAATATTATATAACAATAATCATTTATGTTAATATTCAGAGGTTACGATTGCACAGGCAAGCTAGGCGAGCTCGCACTTTGCCATTTGGATCTCTGTAACTTAAAAAGCGTAAGGGAATGCGCTATGCATTTGTTAACGACAGAATCGGCCATTCATCTGCTAATAAATAATGCCGGTGTGATGATGTCTCCGTATGAGAAAACCGTAGATGGATTTGAGTTGCAACTACAATCGAATTATCTTGGACACTTTCTTTTGACTCTGTTGTTACTACCACGAATGCAATCGTCCGCTCCTGGTTGTAGAATAGTTAACGTATCGTCGCTTAGTTATATCTGTGAGTCTAAATAAAACACAGAAATAAAATCTGAAAGATGGATGAAAAGAACTATCATTAATTATGCATACATGTACCATTGTTGCAGTTGGTAACATACATTTTGCTGACATGAATCTGGAAAGATCGTGGAAAATGATAACACCATTTAAAGCATACACACAAAGCAAACTGGCAAATATATTGTTCACTAAAGAACTCGCACGCCGATTAAAATGTAAGAAATGAAATATATTGCCGAAGAATCAAGAGATTTGCTTGCATTTAACGCGTAAAATTATTTCAATTAATTCTTGGATAGATAAGATTATCTTTTGCACGCTAATAAATATATACTATATATATATATATATATATATATATGTATATAGGATTGATAGGAATATAATGTAATTTTTAGTGGCGGGAATTAGCGGAATAAACGTGTACTCTCTGCATCCCGGTGTCATAAGTAGTGAATTAGGTCGACACTTCAGTAGAACGATAATTCCGGGTGCATCGTTCATCTTTCAGCATGTTATGCGTCCATTCATCAAGAATGTAAGACAAGGAGCACAAACGACGATACATTGTGCTGTAGATAAAAAAACGGCTAACGAGACCGGTCTCTATTACATGTAAAGACATAAAATCTATTTTACAAATTAGCGATCGCGATGATTTATCTGTTCTCAATATATGACCTTTTCAACAGGGAATGCCGTGTTAGCAATCCATTGTCGAAGGCAAAGGACGATCAAGCGGCCGAAAATTTGTGGGATCACACTTGTCGACTTCTCTCTTTGAAACATGATGAAAATTTTGTTGCGTTTTTGGAAAACGTTTCGCGTCAACTTAGTACGCCAAATAGTACGTTATTGTAGAAAATAAATTTATGAATCAAAAGTAAGACTTGCGCACGCAAAAGTTTTTATAACATAATTGTTTTACAGAATTAATGAGATTGTTCTTAAATATCTCTTCAAATATTAAAGAATAGCGTGTTTATTATTTTCGCGCTGATTATAATCGTGCTCAGTCATGTGTCATTTTGTATCATTATTGATGATCTTTTTCTTGAAAAGATTCGTGTCGCTTTTTTATAAGCAAATATCAATCCGATCTTTTAACAATCGTATTCTATAGTAAAGTAGAATTAGTAAATTAGAATATGATAAGCGTATACCTATAAATAAAACTATGCTATCATCCTTAAATATAACATTTTAATATAATTTCGCTCACTGCTCACAAGATTATACATAACATTATTGGAATTTTGTACTTTCTCCTAAAAGAGGTCGGTGACGGGTAGGAACATCCGCTCTCAATGTGTAAGTTGCCGACTGCAGGCAGATCACCAGCGTACAGGCAGTGTAATAACTAATAAGTAATAACTGTAATGCATCACAAAGACACTTTGATACTTTGTGCACTGATATTTCAACATTCGAAATTGCTTACACGTAAGAGCGTAATAATATATATGTATATATATATATATATATATATAAATTTTCGCTATACAGTCTTCTCCATTTGTTATTTTAAAAGGGAAAAATTTGCATTTTGAAAATGTTAATGCTTATATATTTAATTGTAATTGTATCATGTTAAAGGATTGCCGATATTTCTGGAATAAGAAGCAACAATTTTGAAATTTGAATAAACTAACAACAATGACAGCGTAATTCTCGTTAACTGACATTAATTAATTAATATTCTCCTTGGTTATATTCCTAAGAACATACTAATCGCGTAGGTAAAGATATGCGTGTAATATCTTATCACGAATATCAACACTTTACTATCGCCTCGAGAAAGAAGAAAGCATTTTATTAACTCTTATGCTAAATTTCGATGTTTCGACGTTACATGTCGATAGCATTTTTATATACGGTTTAAGAGCTTACTGCATTCTATTAGTCGTGAAAGAAAGAACACTTGCGTCTGATTGAAAAAAATTGAAAATAACGCGTATATCCGTAACTGCGAGGTTCCCTTGCTTCTTTCCCTGCAACGACAAGCGGGTCTAGGTGAGCGCGAAAAGCGAGCAAGGCCAAAGTGAAGGCAAAGTCCGACGTGGAGTTGATATTGGATTATATTGAACGTGGAATAACGATGATATAATCATTGATACACTCTAAACTCGAAGTGGTGCTCGAAGGCTAAGTGATGCTCGATGGCTCCAATGATCAATGCCTGTTATGATAAATGCCTTAAACATATGCGATCCATACGATTTTTCCATACTTTTGACGAAGGAAAGATTGCATTTTAAATCAGTAAACAAAATATTTCGATGGATCTTTTCACAAAATTATTCGAAATGTACAAACTTGTTTTCATTGCTTACGTAATACAAGTAAAATGTTTTCTTTTGTCGTTATGCTTTCGTACTTGCCGTATCTGTATGTGAACCAGTGTTGGAAATAAATAGAAATAAATAGTAGTTTACCCGAGTGCCAAAAAGACGGATTGCCTCTATAAGAGATATTAAATCAAATATTATAATTATTATTGTGAAAAATTCTCACGTGTACCAAAATAGTAACTACATCATCAGCCTTAGTATCAAAGTCATCAGAATAACGTAATTATTTGTTGAGAGAAATCGCGAATATTCGAGCATCTGATGATTTGCTGCGTCTGACATTTACTTTTGATTAATCCGAGTTTCAAGCGCAATAACGAAAATTTTCATTGCCAATTGAAAATTGTTGATAGAACAAAGATATCGATAAAATATTCTTCAAGTATCGCGACTCTAATAAATTTCTTGTGATTTTGTCATCTCTGGTCAACGATCCCGGGTGAACGTCCGGTGACGAGGACATGCGGGCGTCTTCGTATACTACGATAAAGGATTCGTGCGCCCACGTCACTTTATCTGGCGCAGTTCCGTGTACTTTGTGCGGTAACGCTGCGAATTGTTAGGTCCAGCAATTACGTCATCCGAGGCTTGTCATGGAAGGCAAACTAGATCTAGTTCCATCTGACAAGTGGGCGGTTATCCACAATGTTTTGTCGTCCAACCGTAACAGCGCACGATCCCACTTGCATAAATTACCGCCGAAATTGCTGAATTCTCACAATTATCCGCGTTACTTTAGCAATAGTCTCACGATAAAAGGGAAAATGTTATCTACATTTTCGTAACATTATTCTTTTCGTTGAATCTTATAGCTTTACTAGGATTGACAACTAAAAACAAGAAAGATACAGCGTATCGAAGCGAGTTTTTATTTGCTATATTTCCTTTTCCTTTCTTTTTCTCACAAATTTGTCTAGAATGTGTGTCTCAGTGTCACGGAATTTGATATATAAAATTTCTATTCTTTAGTCTTGAGTATTTCATGCGTAGCGATCGGTCGATGCTTAAAGATACGTATTTGGTAATGTGCGTACTGCGTAGCGTTCACGTAGAGTGATCACAAAAGCAATCATTAAGCAACGTTTATTCCCTCTGCAATCTTGTCGTCGTGCGTGTGCATTGCGTAGAAAATATATTTCCGGCGTTTCAAAACATTTCGCACAGTCGCTGCTATTCAGACGTAGAGAATGTACCTGCATATTCCTGAGAATTCCTCACATTTATTATTACCCACCCCGATTCCACCAGCCTCTCCATTTTGATGTTAATAAAAAATACAAAACAAAGAATCATGCCTACCTGTGTCCAAATCTTACAGGCAGGCGAAACGGCATCCTTCGCGTGACGCGAGGATATCCGAGAATTAAAAATGACAGAGCATCATCGCTGTCATTAAATTGATAAATAGATCACTAGAAATTTCTGATTCTGGTAAACAGATCATTACAAATGCCACGTCTATTGCCCTGTTGTTTTAATATAGAATATTATACGTTATACAAAAATACAAAATTTAACAATATATTTTCTCTGAAACATTCTTCAAAAATCTTGCCAATTGTCGAACGATTACTTCAGGAACACTTTTTCAAGTATTTAGAAAAGGGAAAAGTGAATTACATCCGATTCTACGGATATCATTCTACGTATATCACATGTATCTGATATCTGACAGCAAGAAATGTCTAATGACTCCGTTGAATTCTCGAGCGCTCGCGTCATAGTTTGTATTAAGCAAATCGTTTGCAAATTTATACTTAAAATTACGTAATTCTGAGAAATGTGTATCACGCGAAATGATGATGCGAAATGAGAGGCTATCGACGAAGGCTGTTGGCTGTTCAAGAGATGATTGTTTATCTATCGAAATCATGGATATTCGACCCATGGTCGACAGACATTCATAAAGGAAAATCGCGTAGGTCCAGCCTACTCTGCCAACTATGGGGCCTTGGTTCGCTTCACGTGTAGGTTGCAACTGTGATCCGGCTTCGGCCCCGTGGGCTTCGATTCGATCAGTGATCGGGTAGAATTAAGCGCGACAGGATCGCCCGGGATCGTCCGCGGTAATTCATACGAAATAATTTGATCGTTTGGTAGTCGTCGTTATTCGAGCCAGAATGCGGCGGAGACTCGCCTTTGTCCTGCCACTCGTGGTGAGTGCTTGCCCTCCCTCTCGCGATCGCGAGATCGCTATCTCTTATGTCGTTGTAATCTGTCGTTGCGCTTCTAATTGTAAGAGTTGTACTAATCAACGACACCATTTCATTAATGCGAATTAATCAAATGATCAAAGTGCCATCTTGTAGATGTTGTTCGATATATTATTATAATATGTTTCTGTCAGTTTATGTGCTATATACAACATATTGCATATATTGCGCACACAAAGATGTGAAAAGTGTCAACTGACGGATACGGGCAATGTCAGACAGATATATCGCATTCGGAATATGAATATATATATGATTTTATCAATTTCTTGACATGTAAGACTACATATACCACGATTGCATATCGTGAGAATTTACTTTCGTGATGACATTCTTTGACGCGATGACGAGGCGTTTCATCGCGTTCAAGACACAAAACTGTTGATTTGTACCGCGCGCGAAAGTAAATAGCGTGAGTAAATCTTTTAATTGTTGCACGTATCATTTGCGTATCATTTGCTTATCCTGCTACGCAATATGATATGATCGAGATGTAAAGCGGTTCAACAAAAAAGATATATATATTTTTTTATAGATTTTATAGATATCGATGCATTAATCAGATGCATAAATAGTAACTTGACAAGATAGTTTTTGAAAAAAATCTCTCCATTTTCTAGGAATAGTCTGATAGGAAATTTCTTTTCTCGATCTCTGCACGGCCAATCTGTCACGGAGAGAAAGAAATAGAGAAAGCGAGAAATTATTGCGAGAATAATCTGTATGAATATGTTTAAATAATTAAAATACGTTGTGGAGTATTTATCGTATACGTACACGTGTATCTTGAACCGTTTGGACAGTCCGAAAATTTCACTATCGAAAATCATGGTGAATGATGATACACGTACACGCAAACCGGCGCCTATCCACGTGGATGTGGTTTGTGTTCTCCTCCGCTCGTAAAAGTGAAAGCGCTGCGTCATAAGCGCGGCAAGCGAAGGAGAAAATACGCGGTAAGCTTGCTCGATCATCAGATCGAAGGCGTAACGCGGACTCGATGTATATTCCGCTGTATATTCGTTATCGATCAGAGTCTGAGATAGACAGGTTCGGTGTCTAAAAAAGAGAGGTAACACGAAAGGAGATTATGGTCAGAGCTGTCCCGTTTGAACGTTTGCTTCAAAGGGACGCGAATGGAGTACACTCCCACGCGCTTTCAACGAGATCGCGAGAACAATCTTGTTGTCGCTCTCAGCGGCTCTATCTGTAATGCTAGTACGACGTTTTTGACAAAAAGAAACGGAGGCGTCATGGTACGTGAAAACTCGATGCCATTCACTGTAACGCTAGGAAATAATGATTCCGCCGCGATCCTCGAGGAATCGTTGATTTCATTTATTTATCGCGCCACTTCTCCGATAAGATTTGCATCCATGCATCTCGTTGGCAAAAACGCTTTATACACTTTCTCGAAACGCGATCCGCCTGATATCTATTAAGTGAAAAAACATGTTCTCCATTCAGAGACGGATCTACAGATACGCGCGGTATGTCTTTCTTGGAAACATTCTTTCTTACAACGAGAGATTCCCTGAATGTCCAAATCCTTTAAAAAAGCACGTGTGGAATATAAAAAGTTATAAATTTAAATTGTCATTCAAAACATTTGTCAAATAATCTCGGACGATAGGAACAGACGACCATGTTCAGCTTTATTTCCAAGAATTGTAACATTATGTTTGCAGGATATTTTTTACAGGACTTTGGATTTATTGTGGAAACATTTGTGTAACATACGTTAAATGTGCTAAGAAAACGGAGAATACAAACGTTCCGCTATTCACAATTCTATGCACAATGTTCGTAGTAAAGTAACAATGTAAAGTGATGCATGTGACGAGACGCACGCGATTAGTCATCATTCGTCGCGATTCAACTGAAGGAAACGTAAGATTAATGGCGTTCGTTCTATTAGATGATGATCGGTAATGCGAACGATGATTACGGAACGATGATTGCTGGCCCGAAGATGACGCAAATACGCAAGATGACACAAAGCTGCAACGTTTCTTCCGGTTATTGTCGAGAACGCTGTATCGAGACGACGCGGACGCCGACGCAACGTGAGAAGTTGACGTAACGCTAAAGCTAAAAACTTTTTGAAAAGAATGCCATGTAAGAATGCCATACACACACGTACCAATTCATTTGGACTTGACGCAAATCTTAATGCGAATCGCGTACGTCGACGTTACATCGACAATAGACAATTGAAAATTTTACACGAATCGTACAACGATGAAATTATATTTAGTTATATATAATATCGTCGTAAAAGTTGATGCAATTACAATCTGTCATCCGCGTAAACGCCGTAAACGATATAGGATAGGATATAGGATAAATCGTCCGATAGAATCTCGGGAAAGTAAATCGATTAGATATGTATATATGAACGCGTTACGATGAAAAGTTTCGATAAAAGACGTTCCATCTTATATGGGCTGAATGATTCGCTGGTCTACGTCATTCACGAGAGGATCGCACCGTGGATCACCACGTGCGGTCGTGCAACGATTACGCATGCTTCAAGTTAATAATTCCAAGCTCGTCCTCTATGGAACATGCGCATCGCACGAATATGGAGTATTCTTGCGTGGCGCGATGGTGGGCGGGCGCGGCTCAGTCGTCAGGAAAAACGATCTCGAGTCTCCGAGACGGAGGGGGATGGTCGCGCGAGGGAAGGAGCGTAGATCCGTCGTACGGGCGGATCTGGAAATGCGGAGACACCGTCGCTTCTCAGTCATGGTGTCCCGTGCTGCCGGTCCGCTTCGACGGTATTGCGGCATTCGATGACGCAGCTTTGACATTGCCCTCTTCCGCTTTTCTTCAAGTAGACATCCGGTTGACTCGCGCGCGCGCGCGCGCTCGCGCGAGCACGAAAGTCGGTGCTTTTTACTTACTTCCTCTCCGCATCTTTAAATGTCGCGATATCGCGTTTCTCTCTCCTCAAAGAGTTTCTCAAATTTCTCAAGTGTGTATATCTCGTCTCCAGCTTTGGATTAAGAGGATATCCCCATCCGATTTTGGTTTCTCATCGTTGCGTCGAGAAATATCTTTACCAAGCGAACGACAGTGGGTAACTGCAATGTATGTAAATGAGCGACTTTTGTTCGAGAAATAAGGGAACGTTTCGGCTCGGCGAGCGTCGTGACTGCTGCAAGACGACGAAAAGGAAACCGTGGAGGAACGCTTGTCACAAGGTTGCACCGTACTTGGTGAAGCATCGGCACGACCATGATTTTGCGAACCTGTTTTTGCCTGAGTTTCTTCACGGTAGGATCTATATGGAGTATAGTTTTCTTAAATAAACCCTTGCGATGTAAACCCTTGTAAACCCGCACGTGCAGAATTAGTAATTAAAATCAAAACGAATCCGATAATCCGGAATTGAAATTCGTGGAGATGCATAGAGACGATAGTGTTATTGACTATTCCGTAAATACTCATAAAAGAAAAATACAAGTGTTTAGTTAGATGATATTGATAGTGAAATCCTTTTTGTAACTGAAAAGTTCGTTTCGTTGTTACAATAATGTACGTTCAAATTCGAGGAAAAAGTAAAAATAAAGCAACTAGTTTACGATCGTAAAAACACATGCTCTACCGTCATGCGCAACGTGACATGACGAAAGGCATTGATAAAACATGATGATCGGAGGATGTACTTGTGAAGAAGGCACCGGTTCTATTTCTACTGTGGGAGAAGAGTTCGATGCACGAGCGCGCGTAGCGTGAAGATCGCGTGAATAAAAGTATAACACACGGAGGAGGACATTATTTTCTGGTCGTGACCACTCGATTACTCGATTACTCGATTACTCGATTACTCGATACGGTATACGAGTTAAAATACACGTCGTAAATAATGATATAACCTTATTAATGTAAATTTAACAAATGGAATCGGCCCCGTTTCTATATCTGTTTCCAAAGCGCGATGTTATTACACATTTATACTGTAGCTAATTTTATCTTTTATAATTAATAAATATATCACTCGTTTAATATAACACGTATTTGAATGCAACAGCTACCGCATATTCATTGCCAAATACGTGGCGAGAAAATTTACGGAAAATTACGAGATAATTTACGAACTGTAAATTACCAACCTAGGAGAGCTATCGAGTTTTATGAGAATAAAACGGGATAACAACTATCGTATTTTTCATTGTACAATAAGGTAAACGTCCTAGTAATTGAACATGTACCAATGATTGAATAATTAATAATATGTTTGTGTTTATTACGATATGCGTATCAATAAATGAGACAAAATTATATATTTAATAGAAAATCTGACATTTCTTTTTATGAAAGTAAATTATAAAAAGATATAATTTGACTGTAACTCTCCGAAAACATTATTCATTTTGAATATTACAAGGACAGTCACATTTTTATTTAATTTCTTACCATCTTGAATAAGATGTAGTTTCTATAGTTTCGAATTATTTTTGAAAATTTTACACTACTTACATTATATAACATATATTGCTTTCTGTAGGTTTGAACGACCAAATAATATATTTAAAAATATTATTCTATTCAAACGTTTCTTTTTAATTATAAATAAATTAATATTCAATTAGGTACTAGTACAGTCAAAATGATAATGATCTATTGATTGAACATATGTTCAATCGAACATGTACAGAAGTATTTACATTCATGTCCGATTGATGGAACGAATATTTATTTTGCTAAAAATGTAATAGATTGTAGATAATTTAAAGACACGAAGAGTGAGAATTCTTACTTTTTAATCAAAGTAATTTAAATAAAGTTATTACAAATATATTTTTAAGTATATTAAGAAAATCACAGCGACAGCGTGGAGATAAATAATTACTCTAAAACATAACATAAAAAAATGATGTAAAGAAACGCAATGTAAAGAAAAAAGTTTCATATAAACGTTAGTCTTCTTAGTACTTCCATTAATTATAATTTATTAATAAAAATGTAAATTTGATCGTGCTTTCTTATTAGTTCAATTATTGGGACATTTACCTTAACATAGAATCGATGATAAAAAAAAACAAGGGGATATTTAAAATATCGACATTTGAAAAGAATCAAAAGATCGATTCTTGTGGCGTAGATAGATGCAAAATGTCGAGGGAGATTTGCGTAAAGGTAATTAATATCGCGCACTCCGAATATCAATTAATGCGCGTTCGTGCGAAGGCCGCGAAGCGCGTTCGTGCAACATTGACGTCCGTCGAATATCAAGCGTGACCGTAAACGAGATCGCGCATTACGCGATCTACGATTGTGATCCGTGATATTATACAATGGTGTACGGAGATGCGATGGGACCGCGCCAGATCGCCAGAACAAGATTATACTACCGACGATGACGCTGTCGCGCCTTCGCAAACTCTACGCACGTGTGATGCAGCCTCAGAGATTCCGAATTACACTTTATAATTGGTCTAATTGAATGAGTCGGGCGATAAAAATGTGTCACGGTTGATTTTTAATTAACTCGAACGAATCTCGAAAGTCATCAATCTAATTATACTCCATCGATGTCGCCAATTTCTCCAATGTGACTAATTATAATTCTAGATTACATTACGTGATTAAGCACGTGAGAACGATCCACGTGAAGCGTGGATGTTTCTAATGAGAGAGGAGATAGCGCGCGCGAGAGGATGCAGAACGGCGGAAGCGAGCGAAAGGAGCTCCCGTGCAAAGGTGAAATCACCGTGACCGACGGACAATGGACGGTGCAATGATAATTTAGCGGGTTAATCGCGCAACTTGGATGACCTCGTACAAAACTGCACGACACTCGGCCAACGCAACGGTGTCTCTTTAGGAATATGGAGATTGATGTATGGCGAGATAAACGCGTGCCAGATATTTCAAAACTTGCGAAAAGTGCGCTCTCGCGATCATGAATGAAATTTCTATCACTGTGTCGAGTCCTTGATACATACGCATAACGCAATTTATTCCACGTCTCGATTGTTTATAATCATTACTTGAGATTACAATCATTCATGGAACAACTCTTTCTGTGGCACAATCCCAGCGAAAGAATCATTGTTCTCGTCTAAAAATACCAAATTACTTTTTCAGCACAGATTGAGTCTCTCCATGAACTTGGAGAAAAAGACGAACAGATTGAATAAACTTTAATTAATTTTAATTAACCTATATTTACACGGTAATTGATTTCAGCGCAGTTAAAATCGTTTCTCCGTAAAATTGCTATAAACAATTGTGTACATAAAGTAATGAGTAACGTTACATTACGCGCATTCGTCAGGGTAGCACTCATCTTAATATCTTTTTGCGATATTTCGCATTTTTATGTCGTTGAGAAAGAGAAGCTTTCGCTTGGAAAGAAATTAATATCTGCCTAGGAACATTGTAATTTTGATAAAGACAAAAGAAGGAAAAGCGTCCACAATCTCGTTCGAGAACAAAAGCGAATGGTGGAAAGGAAAACTTTTCTTCAACCTACAACGTACAACGTGTATGAAAGCTATATTACTTGAGACGGTATTATATCATGAGGCATGCAAATTTTATTAATTTTTTTTGTTCGTTTTATTATTTAATCTCTGAAATTCCAAAAACTTGCACACTTGCAATGCTGAAAGACAAGAAGAACGGAGTACATCACTCTGCATGTTATATTCTTGAGAATGGAAAATTTGCGCGTCACAAGGATACCGACAACTGCAATTTCGAATCCGACCCTAACGATCATTTTTCAAGTTAGACTGCCTTGTAGCAATAACACTATAATAACGCGTGAACCAGTTTCAAGGATACTAAAGCAGTCTTGCGAGTGCGTGTTCTCCTCAACAAAGATATGCAGTAATACGTGATGTTAAGCATACATGCGATTTATGGGAAGGTCCAAGGTTGACTGTGGCATACCACAGGATAGGACGCCACGTCCTATCAAACGAAACTTTGCAAAGGAATCCAGTTAAATATCGCTTAAGGGAAATTTCATCTTTTCTTCTACAGCGCGTAGTAAATCTGCGAATAATTAAAAAAATTTTACATCTCGAATATACCTCGCGCGATCAGTAGACGTTTTTCATTGTTATTCTGTAAAATATTATCTTAGTACGGTATATTCCGAAATAATATGTTGTGCTACGCTCGGTCGTTCGGTCCGGCATCTCTTAATATGGAGCGGCGAGAGGCAGACTTCGTGGTCTTGGTCAGTCCCACGCAAAAGCCGCAATAGAAGGGATAAGTATCTCTTACGTGACCATCGTGTACGTGCGCGCAATGTTTTTCGCTGCAAACGATGCTACGATGAAAAACACTACGTGATTCTCCGCGTGATTGAAATTATCGTAACACTATAGCGTGTGCGTATTCCATCTAATAGACAGCAAATAGGGCTTCGATACGTTTCTTAGTAAATGGGAATTTTTCACAACTTTTATCAACTTTACCTTTAACTATCTCCGAACCGGACAGGCGTGAATGATGAATCGTCATACTAATCCAAAGAAGAATAACACGTGTGATCGCACGTGACGTAAAAGTTTCAAAAGTTGTATCTTTGCGTAAACCTTAATAACTGACGTACACCTATTGTTACACGTATTGTTTTCATCTGAAATTGTCATGTCAGAATAATAGGTAAGAGAATAAATTACGCTATAAAAAGCGCAGAAGAAGTTGCAATTATGCAAATTTGCTAACTATCGTGTTTGTCGGATATCTTTGAAGAATATTTTCCTGTAATCAAATCACTCTCGTGATTCTTTGCTACTCTTTGATTGCGAACAACCATGAGCTCAATAAAAATAATAAAAAAGTTAAGAGCATCTAGCGCGTAAGAGTGTAAAAAGCAACTTGTCAAGAGTGCTCGCATGCAATGCAAAAACAGAAATAAATATTTATAAAAGTTATTTCTTTAAATCCGTTAAAAAATGCACAGACTCACAGATCGTATCGTGATCGACTTTTAACTGTTGCAACTTTTTCAACTAAGACGCACGGCATACGCATGTAAACAACCAGAATAGCTCGAGAATTCTCGAGCGTTGTTGAATGTTGCAAAAATATGGCAAGATAAATAACGGACAGGTCCGAAGCCACGCTCGAAACGGAACGAATATCGTCTTTGAATCATATCGCCATAAATGGAGCGATTACCACCGACTGGTGCAGCGGAGTATGCGCTGCCACACCTATAAATAGCCGTGTAGAATGTAGAAGAAAAGAGACGAGTGACTAGTGTGAGAAACGAGAGAAGAAACTGACTAATCGTTCGAGTTTGTTGAAAAATAGCTTGCGTAACTAACTAGAAGTAGATGCTTCTTGCACCTTTGATGATTAGCATGAGTAATTGAGGTATGCATATGTGCTCCTGGATCGTATGTAAATGACTGGTTGATCTTATTCCCTTATTAAACTAATAATTACAGTAGCATCGTAGCAGTAATATGTGAATTTATAATATATTGCAGGTTTCAGCTCTGTGCCTGACTGCGGACGAAATAGAGGCCCAGAGAAGCGGCTGGAACCTAAATCCTAATACACAGTATCACATTCAGACTGATGAAGGTCCGGAGAGATACTTTCGTTTTCAAACGGCAAATGGCCAATATAGAAAGGAGAAGAGATTAGCCGACGGTACGGTGATTGGCACCGAAGGTTGGTTGGATCCTCTTGGATATTTGCGGCTAAAGGATTACATCGCTGATCACGAGGGATTTCGGATACTACGGTAATTTAAGTAGAAATAATCAACATCAATTAACATGTTCGGTAGTCCGATATTCATCCAGAATAACAGAACCGAATTGCCGGAATTCTTTTAGATCAAAGATGGTTTATGTTGGTAAGAATCGACCTATTCAGGACGCGGTGGCAGAAACGAAGAAGATTCCGGCGCAAACTGGAATCTTAGCGAGGCCGAGAAGGCCACCGAATCCCTTCAGGTAAAAAAGTACAATTAACGTTGAAAAATTCACTCTCTTATCGTAGCGTAGGTATATAAAAGAATATGTAATTTGTTAGAGACACTTATTTACTTACTAGTGTAAATGTGTAAGGTTTCTTTCGATAATAATCTATAAAAATATATCTACCATTCTTTACAGACGGCCAAGTTCTGCTGTCGTGCCGTTATCCGATAATGAAATCACTTCCGGGTATTATACCCCGACGACTATCAGACCACGACTGAATTATTCACCGATTTCAAGCAACGATTATTACTCGAATCGACCAGGCTACTCTTCAGCAGGATTGCAAAGTTTAAACAACTATCGCCGTCCTCAGGCGACTTACTACCGTGGATCTGTAGCTGGTCATCGGTCTCCGACTCGTATCCTCGAAACTCCCTACGATTCTACGATCGGAGGATCGTCCGTTAAGCCCAATTACCTATCTCCGATTTCTCGAAGCGATTCGACCGATTTCCCACCTTACGATGGCATTCACACTACGGCAAACGGTTTTCAGTACTATCTGAGAAAGCATTACCACGAGGAAGAACGAGGATCCGATGGTAATAATGTAGGCTCATTCGGCTACATCGACCCATTCGGTATCAGACGAGTGATTTATTACAAAACGGATCCGCTTACTGGCGGATTCCTCCACAAGAAGAACAATCGATACGTCGGCTTCAATGCAACGCCATACGATCCGCTTCCGCCCGATCTGACCAGGATACGCGCCTCGAGAGCCTCACGGACGATCGCCTCGTAACAGTTCCCTTCCGTTTGTTCATCCCTTGGCCACGTTCATTACAGTGCCGTTTATTTGCAAAGAGCACTTCATCATATCCCATATCGCGTCGACGCTGAATCTCCCCACGCTGAACGACCTCGGTTCGATTCGATGATCTTGACAGCGAACAGCTCGTCGAATCGAACTATTGCCCGCTATTAATGTTCTCTTAAGCTTCTAATTTCCGTTGGTTGCCGATTTTTCGGCAGTGATGGAAACGTGCAACGTTGAAACAAGAAAAGAAGAACGATCAGCAGAACAATTAGGTGAATAGAAATATCAGTATTCTGATTATTTCGAATTTTTCTCGAAATGAAGGATACTTGATATTTCTCAAAGTGTCACGATTGATGATTTCCTCTGATTTACGACTCCGTTGTGTGTCGTGAATGTTACTCCGCTGTCAGAGTATCATCCCCAAGATAATAGCAATACGAGTGTTGCGAAGAAGAAAAACCGAAAAAAACGAGTGCGGTAGTAAAAAGAGAGTTCCAGGATAAAAAAGAATAAAAAGTAAACACAATGAAGCAAGATGAATACAATGACTCTCCGTCATCGTGAACGGCTCGTGGCGGCTTGCGGAGTTGCGGCTTCCTGATTCATCGTTTTGCCTTTGTTCCGTATTATCGCGAGGAGATGATCGGATATCGCGAAGAGATGACTAGATGCCATGTTGGACTGTACCTAGTTTTCAGGGAAGCGCGGTGGGACTTCCTTGAAGAAAAGAAAATCATAGAACGCGTCGGACAATGTTCGCCAACTTTTCCAGTTGCGTCACTGATCTATGAAGCGTGCGAAGACCTCGCGGTCGCCATTGTTTCGCACATAAACTTGTTTCAGCATACAGGCTACATTTCCTCCGAAATAGTTTAGCAGACATTTATTTTCATCAAAGACGTAATTAAAGCATCGAATTTAATCGTTTAAGCGACATCGATTTATAAAATGAAAATTATGCAACTTTCTCTATATAAAATGATACATAGAGAATTATTTTTTTCGCTATTGGCGAATATTAAGCTACGACACGAGAGTCCCACCATGAGAATCAAAATAGAATGGCTGTCATTTTGGCGTGAGCGGATCCAACGTTACTCCCATTGCGCTATTTTGCTACGTGCTATATTTTTTTTATGCGCTTTACCAGCGAAATACGTCACGATCGTATGGGCTGATGATTTACGTCTGTAGAGTTACCATCTAGTACCAAATTGTATCTTACACTCTTGAATCTGCAAGGTAGCGATACGCGTCTTGTTATGTCCTGCAGAATTAACTCTCGACGTAAGTTGGATCCAAGATGTTTAGTAGCTAATGCTATCGCCTCAGCTGATGCTAATGTATAGTTTAATATCTAATACACGTCCAAATATACTCTTTACGTACTTACTCGCAAACTACCGCCGGAGGATATTCGCTCGTGCCAAATGACGAAGGAATCGCGTAGCCTTAGTTAATCATTAAGTTAAATCTTATTATGTCGCGACAATAATGCTGACTGTTAAGTAAAAACGGATACGCCGCGCACTTTCCGTTCTTTTATGACGATGAGAACCGTGCCGCTCCACGCACGTAGGATATCTATCGCAATTTTCGAATTAAATGCAGTTTTTTTACAAGCGATATTAATCTCTTAATTAATCAACATATTTGTTAAAGTTGAGGATATCTTTAATTTATTTTATACATGTGATAAATGCAATAGCAAACGAACGTCATACATGTGATAGCAGTTTACGAAGATCAGACAAATAAAAATCCATATGAGAAAGAAAGAGAGAGAGAGAGAGAGAGGGAGAGAGACGCGTATTTTTCGTAAACAAGATTATAAAAATGATTATGAAAATCCTTGAAGCTAAAATATCAAATACCTTGCTTCGCTTCGATAATTTGTTGATTACATCAAACAACAGAGTGGTTATATACATATGTATATATGTATATGACAATTATATTTCACTCTGTAAATTTATGTAAAATTTTATTCTCTTGCTTTACACATCAGCTGCTTTTACGTAATTATTTTTAAACGATATTATCTACAAAATGCTATTAAATGCTATTAAGTAAATATTGTATTGTAATATTTTTTCGATTAAAAACTGCAATGTTATTCTGCGTGACATATACGTATGGATATCGAATGTGAAACATTTCCACGACATGACGTAGATTGATCATGGAACGTTGTAGTAGCCAGCCAGCGTACCTACATCTAGAAGAACTCGTTCATCTGATTATTGTACCTCATTCAGAATTTCTCTGGCCTTGACGCGCTACCTCGTGAAAAGTTTCACCAGCTTGGAATGTAGTGTACGTTGTGTGTGTACGTGTGTTCTCTTTCTCACCTCTCCGAACATAAAGACTGACGCTCTTATAATTTTCTGTGTGTATACGAGACTAACAATAAAAACGCTTCGCTCCACGTTCAATACACGTACCTTCCTGTATCTTCTTTTTTTCCAACTAAGCGATTGCAAATCAATCGACAATTTCTCGACATTTGTATATGTGAGAATATGTATTCGCACGTTATGCATAGGCAAGAAGTCGAGAAGTCGATTATCCGAAGGAGAAATTTGGCTTCTAAAGTGTATATAAGGAGAATATTGTGGATGGTATGTTTCTCGACGTTCTATATTTGATAATAATAATAAATTATAACATGTATCTTTTTGCAAAAATGGAAAAGGGAAATTAGATTTTTTTATTTTACATATAGTACTACTATATGTATACAGAAGGTATAGAAAAAAAGAGAATAATGAGGAGAATTGTCACAAGCTCTCGCATATTAAAGAGAGAAATGTCCTCTATACGCAGCGACGTATAGAGGATTTACAAGAGTAGAAAAGTGATGCCACTATGAAGGAACATAGAAATGATCGCGAGTAAATTAGTTGGCTGGTAGGTGGTGACATTCTTCCCTATCGTGACACAAGGAGAAATGTCAGTTGCCGGTACTCGAAGAATATAATTAGGCGACTGGCGACGCTACGACGGAAAGAGAGACCAAGAGAGTGATTAATTATTAATGACGCATACGGAAATGCCAAGATCTCACGATGAGGAAGATTCGACGATGCAGAACAGAAGAACATAGTCAAATTTGTGTGTCAAGCGATGTCTCTTACTACAAATGTACATACAATGGAGAACGTAGTTGAGAGACGCGAGAAAATAACGTAACTTAACAACTTAATTGCTACTTCGTAATAACGATACAGTGTTGCGAATATGCTATATTGCTGGCGCGTCAACAGGTTCTCACTGCTAATACTTTCTGTTGTAGTCGTCCCGCCTGTCGACTTGTTGGCTCAATGGTTGCTGTGCCTTTTGCGCGGCTGCACGAGCTTCTTCCTCCTAAAATGCAAACGTATCGAATTTTTGTAAAGCATTCTCGCACATACGTTACTGTATCATGCACAACAAAATATATGATAATGTAATCGTAACGTATGATACGTAGTGTCAATTATCACGGTCTTATGGAGCAGTTTTAATTGAAGCGTGCAGAACTTTCAGTGCACGAATCCATCAATATCATGCTTCCTTATAGAAGAAGATTGTAAATAGTTTCGACGTAAGCGTAACAACAGAAGAAAACTGATGAATGCGATATATTTTGCTGATTATGACAACGAAAAAGATGCGAAAGGGAAAATCGCGTAGGGGAAATCCGATAGCGCAAGTAGCTGTCTCCTCCGTTCGCTTCGTGCTTTGCGCAAGTCATTCATACGATGTAGCAGGCTTTAGCCTTTGCATCGATACGGATCATGTTATTTCGCAAGTACGTTCGTAGTCTACAGATAAATGAATGGCTCTTCACGAATCCTTCTTGGAAACCATGACCTATGTTGGCTGTGGCGAAACAGAAGTCTTACCGTAAGATCGTGGAGAATGTTTCTCGCACAAAGGTGAACACGGCTGCGAACGAAGGTGCGAAGTAGCGATACGAGACCAAGGAAGAAGAGTCCAAGTGGGGATAATTGAGAATAGGAAACCGTGAATGGATCTTAATGTGCAATGCAGTACCATAAATTTCACGTATTGCTATTCGTGTATATCGCTACTTGTGCGGAATCGAGTATGACGCGGCAAACATGGGAGGAGTATCCCGAGAGAGGGATCGGATCGGGACGGAAGAAAGGTCATGGATATACGTACCTCTTGCTGACGGATGCCCGCGTAGATGAGGTCGAGGCCTTTCTGGATCTCCTCGCTAACGGGTGGTGGCGTGGGAATGTGATCGCCCTGCGCGTGAAAGCCAGTCTCATCGGCGGTATAGTGAATGGTGATCAGCTGTCCCTCGGGACTCGTGTACGAGAAGGTGCCTTGTTGCACGATCGCCTCCGCTCGCTCTTCACCTTCGCCAATGGTCTTGATGTAGCCGCTTTCTTCGGCAATGATGTTGTTGCCCGTTTCGTAACTATGGGATTCATATCGCCAGAGTGTTAAATAATCGATTGCGCAAACGTACGATTCAGAAAGCCGATCAATTCGCGTTATGTAACGTTAAAATGCATACTGGTCAAACTCGCACACACGAATACACACGAATTACATGTCTGTAACGGTTCAGTATCGCGTCGTCGATGCTTTTGATACCGGATTACGTGAAACTCACATATGACAAAGGTTTCAACGACATCACGTAATGATGTCAAGTATGAGAGAGACATGTTGAAATTATTGGCGAAATCTTTGCACGTATCGCATATAAAAGTAAAGTGAAACGACGAGAGATGTTATTTGTTACATTTTTAACAGTTATCTCTATTACAAAGCAGAATTAGAATTAAAAGACATACCTGGTCTTGTAAGTTCCGTCGTGCTCCTGTTGCTTGTTCCAGTGCAAGATCGGGATGGGCGTAGTGGATGTAGGTCGTCTGTTATCAGTCTGATGTTGTCCGTCATCCTGCTGATAGTTACGTCCGTGATAATTTGGATCTTGTGCCAATGCTAATCCCAAAATCGTTATTAACACCTGAAAAATGACGAACGTAATACATTCCTGGTTTGACTGGTAAATGTATAGATCGGCAAATGAATATTCCAAAGGCAACAACGCGGTCAGTACAATTAAGGACGAGCGTTATATCATGAGCTTTGGATTACGTCAGGGCATTTCCTTTCTAATCGACATCTTAAGACTAGACAGATTGGCGGATCAAATGATCGACGAGGGTAGACACGGAAGAGCATCGTACAAATTCCAAAGTGGATTTATCGGTTTCTCTGCTACAAAATCGAACGATGTGCTCTCTCAGGAGATGAGTGAAAGTGAAAAGCAAATGCCAACATGGGTCGTTTAACTCCTGACCCGCAAACTCGCAGTCTGGGATCGTCCCGTTTCATTCCAATCCGTCGCTAACCCCTCCTGTATTCTTTGATGCCGCGTTGCTCGTTCCGTTGCGACCCCCCCTCCCCCTCCCCCGTTTACATTTATCAATCTAATATCTCGTTAAAAATTATATATTTATTTTACTATACATTTTACGAGAGACTCATCTTAAAACCAAACTTTTCTAAATAACCTAATTTGTTTATATTATACATTACGTATAGAGAACGTTGCAAAGCAAAATCTGTGATGCGATACATATGCGATAGATGCGAGATGCGAATGAATGAATGCAAAATATGAAAAATTAAATACATGCATGTGTGCGTGTAAAGCCCCAGAATTGTAATCCTACGTAGTTGTTTCGTCACTTCAACGATGCATCTCGCGCATATAAATTAATAAATGCAAGATGTCGCAACATCATCGGAATGTGTGTCAACGCGACAATAGTGGCGATTTCTTAATATACATCAAGAATCATATCTTTGTATATTTGATATTACTTTTTTATTGGCAAACAATATCTTTCGTCAAATGATCGCTTTAATTATTTCGTCATTTGTTTTTCGTTTTTAGACTACTTCCTAGATATCAGATTCTGTCAAATTTGAACAATTGTTATAATATCATAATTACGATTAAGTTGACGATTAATACTTAATATTATTAATGTACTTAATAATTTTACACACTAATTAATATACACTCATTAATATACACTCGTCGCTTTTTCTTTCCTAAAGATAAAATAAATAAATTTTATACAAGAATGAATTAAATAAAAAAATAAGAAAACAGTAACTAACGTTATTCGGCTTTGATTAAGTGAATGCATATTCTTTTCAATGATTGCAATGCGATAAATATAAATCGTGAGTGAAGAAGTGAAGAAGCAGCGAAGAAAATGTATTATTCCTTCCCTCAATCCCAAAAAGTGCCGAGACGTGAAAATCGGAAGATGATCTTCTCAACTACTTACCACGTATTTCATCCTGATTCGCGACAGGTACACCTCAGGTAATAAGGACAGATCGATGTAAATGTGCGACAACAATGCAATAGCAAACGCACGAAGATAGTCGCAAACGAACGAGATCGACTGCGATCTCAGGAGAGGAAAGAAATCCCCTTTTATACCGACTCTCACTTTACCCCTACTCGAGAAGGCGATGGGCCTCGAAAGACGCTTGTATACTTTATGGCAAAGAGCCGACATATGTATCTGCTGAAGTAAGTGCGTGTGTGGGATTGTGTCGCTTCCTTCGTAAGCCATAGCATCGAGATCTCCCTGAAATCTTGGTACCAAGAAACACCTTGCTCCGATTATCTCATCGCCAGAGGCAAACTTACTTCTCCTCCTGGCTAAAACTTATCGCGAATTTTTCTCAATAGTTTATTAATTGAATACCATTTCCATTACGATATAGAAAAACACATAGTCGACTTGTTCCGTGGGAAAACTGTGGCACCAGGCTCCAGCGTGTGATGTAATATGTTTACGTCTGTATCGATACCACGGGGGTGCGAGGGGGAGAATCAGCGATATCTATGACATTAAAAATTTCACGAGACGAGTATTCGCTTGAAGTAATTACAGAGGTGGTTATCGTTTATTCGCTTAACGCGAATTACTACATTATATTCGTTACATGAAATATTTCTATGTAAATGCTGTATCATAAAATATATATTATGCGTATAATCTCACGTATATATATATAATAGATAGACAAAGATAAGTTAGGTGGGTGTAATAGTACTGAAACGCGAGTAGGGATTTCCTTGGTTATATTTCGCATCGTCATCGCAGATAATGTCTGTATACAAAAGTTTCGATACAGCTATCCGTACAGTCGTGGAGTGGGTGCAGATTCCTTTGGATCCATGTAGTTTCGCAGTTTCGCGGGTTATGAGACCAGCAAGACAATGGGCCAGGAACATATCCTAATATGCATACTTACATATGCATCAGAATGCGCGTAATAATCCCATCGCAACAACCCACGATCAACGACCTGGGACTTCGACCTGCGCTTCCGATTAGCGCAATGCGCTTGTTCTTGCGCATACTCTTGTCTCCTCTGAATCGTTCCCAAATTGGGAATAGTAAGTAAAATCCATCAATTTTAATTTACATTTATAGCAATGTTACATCTTATATAACGATATAATGCAATATGATATTGCTCGATCGCTCGATTATATCAATCGAGATTTTACTGCAAAGATAAAAATTCGTGAAAGTGGAGCCGATTGTATCAGTCACGTGAATAAGTTAATAATTGCAAGAATCATCGAGTCATCTGGTCATCCCGTCTTGTTTATTCTAAACAACTGTACATGCGCGCAATACATTAACATTGTAATAACATTGTTAATGTTACAGATTATACGAACATTGTTCGTATTAGGCAAATCACATGATTTCTTTTTTCGCGGAATTTAATTAATTGCAGAAATTGAACAAGTTTATGAACGTGCCCTTCTTTGATTCTCTCGCGATTTACCACTTTTACTGTTCGAAGGCGTATAAAGAAGACACCCCGTGATTATTACGTAAACGAATAGACGTGCTAACTACTTTCACGTAGACCCAGCGAGGAGAGCCGTTAACTTCCGACGCGACATAAAACTTGCATTCTTAGACGCCTAGAGGTGCGTCTCGGATATTATATATACGTACATATATTATACATGCATGTATATAATATAACATAGGTCGATGTTACAAGGCAGCTTTTCGCACGTATTACCTGACGAGCACACCTCTCGTGGAAAGACTGGCCGCGAATAAGCCGATCATCGATTACCGCAGAATGTCAACTCTGTGATGTAACGTTGTACCGCTTAATGCCAAGCGTTATCGTCGTTACATTCAATGACGAGTACGTTAATTGTAACATCTCATTATGTAACTATTGCTTTCTTATATGCAGCTTAATTAACCCATAAGTACACATTCATGTTGTACGAATACTATTGTAAAGTTTCTTTAATCCTCGATTTTTTATCGCATCTTTCACACGATATAATAGAAGAGTCGCTTGATATGCAAGAACATTTTATTATTAGCACAATGTACATGATCGGGACATCATAAATGCTTACATTTGCACATATTTGCTTATATTCGCGTGCTCCAATTTCTGTGAAAATATAAATATTAATATTACTATCATCTTTTGTGTGTGTATGGTATATGCACACAATATATCGCACATACCTGCACAATATAGGACATCGCACTTATAATCTTTCTATTTATGATGCGGAACAAGGCTGTTGTGACGACACTAAAAATATTAGATGACTATCAATTATATCACTCAAAGTAAGAAATATTATCTAGTAGAAAAATTGATAAAGATGTACTTTTGTAAGTGTTGGCAGGGGAGCACGAGGCGGAACAAGATGATAATGGAACAAGTGTCCCTGGCGGAATATAACTGACAAAAATGCATAATCTTATTGTATAAGTCGTTAGTTACTAATTTGATGAGGCAACTCAACAAGAAATGTAGTCAACAATTGTGTATGACTCAGAGTTTGAAATGGACAATCAATGATCGGTATTATTACCTAAGATTGTACGTGGTACAATCTTCCATGGTATTAACGGGTGGATAGTAAGTACTGACAGTCCATGGTTTCTCAACTCGATCCGCTGGCTCTACGGGTTGGTAACTTAGCCGCATCGTGGTCTCAGATTCCATCGAAACATCCGATGACTGGTACTTGCGTACGGGCGCGAACGATTTAATAGGTAATAGACATTCGTGATCGTTTGGTACGTAAGACAATTTTTGAATCGTGCAGGCTGCAATCATCACATATCAAAAATGATCAATTAAACGGCATAATCGTGTAGCTTTTACAAACTTTTGGATAACAAAGAAATTACGCTTGCCAAAGTATGCAACAAAAACACAATGTGTGAATGTGTTCTAGATAGAGTTTTTCTCTCATAGAGAGCAACATGCTCACATTCTAACGGCAAGGGCGAGAAAGTAAGATTGTTCTCCGGTCGAAGCTCTGTCGCTGGTAGCACTCGCTTCCAGGTGTAATCGTGCTTCTGCGTAGTTTCATCCTGTATCGGGCCTCTACCTAACAACTGTCTGTCGCAAGGTGTAATGGGCATTTCTGGTTTGACGCACCAATTCCCCAGGAAGCTCAACTGTAACGGAAATAACGACGAAAATATTGATCGAAGATGTTTAATAGAGAGAGAGAGAGAGAGGGGGGATAAAAGATTCTCTCAACTGGAATTAACGTATGATTTGATTTTCGAATCAAATTTATCGCGCAAAGATACGATTTCGTGTCTGCTCACTCGATTGACGGTGTCATGGGAGAGTGGACATGGTGAAAAAAGTATATTGCCAGGCTGGTGAATGGGATCCGGCGGCTTGTCACCACCGCATCCGAAATAGCTGAGTCGGTACGTGGTATCGTCGTTGAAGCAGCAATCAGCGTTCAGCAAGTTGTCTGTCTCCTGTCGGCTAAAGGGTTCGCGAGGCTTTTCACAATGAGGCCAGTAGCTCAGTTTATAAGTAGTACATCCATCCATCGGCGTGACTGGACGACAATATTCCCTCTTTTGACTCCATGGTTGTTCCTCCTAAGCACACAAGTGAATAACGAGTGAAAATAATGTTATATCCGATATATATCGGTATATTTATTCGTTATAAAAATTAAGTCATGTTTAAATTTGATCTTTCGTTGCCATTCACTCATTCATCATCAAATTTTCGTGAAAATATTTTTTAATGTGTGATAAAAATTTTTCACTAAAGATATAAAACATAAAACCCAGAAAATGTATAAAAAGTGTAAATGTAAAAAAACAAGTTTGAAGGAAGTTTCACTGTTTGTGTAACTCACTTTTACAGAGTTTTCGTTGGGCCAATAACTAAGCTTATACGTCGTACAACCTTCCATCGGTACATCCGATTTGACATATTTTCTAAGGGGTGCGTAAGAGGATACCGGAAGCAAGCAAGAAGAATTGTAGTAGCTTGACCGATACGTCGTATCGCCTGTTTTATACATTATTAATTGGTTAACAATATTAAGCAGATGTTGTCACAATTATTATGAGAGATTCAGTCTGTCTGAAAACTGAAAGCTAGTAAATTACAATAGTATAGAATAAAAAAGTATTATTCTTATGTAGCGACAGAGCGATAGAGATACCAGACAAAGCAGCACAGGGAGGATACAAATTATTCCGTGCTTTGAAAGGTTCAGAGCGTTTCATGCACTTCCACGAATAATCGTGCTTGTGCGTCGTGAGATCTTCTATCGGACCTCTACCTAACCACTGCCTGTCGCAGGGTGTTATTGGTGGATCTGGTTTTACGCACCAGTTACCATAGTAGCTCATCTGAAATAGTGATAAAATTGCGTCCATTGATTAACTAACGTAACAAATGTCAAAATGCCGTCGTATGTAAATGCCTTGTGTGTTGTTTCGTCGGACATTGGTGCGTCACTGTACGTCAGATTATCTTCGGGACGAATCGGTTCGGCCATGGTGCCCGGACCTTCCCAGTAGGAGAGACGATACGTTGTATCTTTATCCATCGGTACACCCGATTTCCAATAATACTAAGAAAATGAAAGGAAATGAAATCTTTGCGGCAATTCAACAAAAATATATTTCTCGGATACTATACGGATACTATAATGAAATTAAGCGTTATAATTACGAATAGCCAGGAAAACCATTGCTTGACGAATTACTTACGTGAATGGGCGCAAAGGATTTTGGTATTTCCGGTTGAACATATTTCTGTAAAAGTTATTTTTCTAATAAATTCCAACTAATAAATAAGCGAATAAAATGAATGCAATAATGTGCTGTGTGAGACGTTGAGACATGTCACTCACGTAACACGTGGGCTGCGGTGCACAGCAACAGCAGCAACTGCAGCATGCATCATGGCCCAACTGAAATACGTTATCTTAATTTAGGAAAAGCCAACGATATAGATAAAATGGAAAAGAAGACATTAAATACAATTATTTAAGTATTATATTTGTAAAGAAATCTCGCGTTCCTCGTGTGACATCAACGCTCACCCGAATTTTATTTTTCGCTTCAATAATCGATCGCTGCGGTATTTGCTTAGGCCTACGGTGATAAAGTTAATAAGTAATTAAAGAAAGAAGACTCTTCGTGAAGACACGAGTAAGAGATTTTGGATATGAAAAGTATCTGTAATATCGAAACTAAAATTCAATTAACGAGTTATTGCGATGTCAGCTCACGGATCACGGGGACAAATCTCCATGATTTTTGCAAGAGTACGTTGATGCTTTGCTTCAAATATCGTAGAGGTACTACAGTAGAGGGATTTAATTAGACCATCATAATTTTTCAAGATTTAGGCATTTAGATATTTAGGCAATGGCAATAAAAAAGCGATCGAGGGGCGTGACGTTGTTCATTGTCATTAGTTATCGCCTCGAGAGTCGAGACACCGCTGAGATTTACAGGTGACGGAAAACGGATAAATTCGCTTTGTTAAAATTTGTCTCTTTGGATGTATAATGTAATCCACGTGTGATCAGTACTATCAGTAATCAAGGTTCCAATATGAGACTATGAGAAGAATGAAGAAGACTAAAAGGATAATAAAAAAGGGCGGTTATTCCGAATTTTATTAATCAAGTGTACAACGTCAAGCTCGTACGAGTCGTGTAAAAAATTCGATACAAGTAATATGTATTACATTAGTGAGAATCAATCGCCGATTTGGAGCTATGCAAGAGCTGTGTAATGACAGGATATTGGGAAAGAGACATAGCTAAACACGCGAATAAAATTATATTCTGTAAGTTTTTCAAGATGATATACGGTTTATGTTTAGACACATCTTATGTACTCTGCGAGCAATCAAATTCTTCTAATCCTAATCCTAACATTGACTCTCAAGTGTTTGCATCAAATCAGTTAAATGTATCGAGGAAATTCAAGTTAGGACAAGGCCAAATCGTTGTGCTATTTCCGGCGAATGAGTGGTCGCGACTGCGAGTAAAAGTGGTATGTCGGCTGCATCGAGATCGAGAGCATTGGTCAAGTTGTTCACGTTGGCGTCGCATTCTTCCACGGACATCATCATCTCTGCTAGTACTTCGCTTCGCAACCATAATTCCCTTAGTTTTGCTTCCAAAATAGCTATACACTGAAACAGTTCAGTTTCGGATTAAGAAACACTAGCTCGTTCTGAGAGAGAGAGAGATAAGGTTGTCAAGTTGACAAAAGAGAGCTCACATGAGTAGGGGAGTGGTATTTACGCCATACATAGGCGAAGCATTCCAACATGTTGGACACCAGACGCGACATTCCAACTGGCAAGGGAGAACTTTGGCAAGGTGCATTATTCGACAAGATTCCAACGTGGCACGTGTCTAGATCGGCCAGCACGCAAAGTGCTTCCGCGACTGGTTGATCAATCGTCGGCAATCGAGCGCTTGCTACGACCTCCTCCCGCATGCACGACCACCACTTCTCGTCCGGCTCGGTTTCATTGTCTTTTTCGTTTTCCGAAGGTTTCTTCCTTTTTCTCCTTTTCTTTCTCTTGGTAATGCCCTGTAACACCAAACCCCACGTGTAGCCCGCGTCGCAAATGTTGCCTTCGTCGTTCGTTATCCTGTTTTGCAGAAGGGTTTTCGTGAACCCTATCTGCTCGGCCCAAGTAGATTTGCTCGCTGAGATCTTTCTCGACCTGCAACGATATATTATTGTCAACGATAATATTTGTCATTAAAGCAAAACGATGCGAATGCTCTTAGAAAGTTTAACAAGTTTTCTTTTTGCAAGATTAGTTTTAATGGGTCTCGAGTGGACAGTTGAGAGATTCGTTTCGCAAAACATTGAAACATTAATCTTTGTTTAATCCTGCAAAACCTCTTTTGACTCGATGTTACCTTGCATCGGCAATATACTAACTGTGGCATTGGTAACTCCACCACGCTGCTGGCCTCCATCAGAGCTTCAAGGCTGTTTGATCGCGTCAATTCCACGTTTCTACCTCCCTCGGAATTTCCGCAGGTGCGCAACACCTCGGTCGCGTTTGTCGGTGTTTCCAATACCTGCTTGCTACCGTCATAATCCTGCGAAGCAGCGTATCCTTGACCATTGCACTTGAGGCAGAAGCCTATAGATCTGCCGTCCGTGGCGGACGCTGCTCCTGGGGGTGGTTGTATACCCTTTGACGATTCGGGAAAGTTTCGTTGGATGATCTTCCTGAGAACGCCTTCCGGAAGTTGCGCGGACGTACTCGGCACTCTCGTAAAGATATAAGAACATTGACAGTTGTTACCCAGCCGCGGTCTCGACGGTAATTTCGTAGATTTATCTTCACCTCCGAGAGTAAAGAAAACCTGCGATTCCTTGAATTCATCAAGGAATCCGTGATCCGCGTCAAACGGTAATTGCGATTTGTTGTAATTAAGCGTTTTAAGCGGGTCGATAGGATCGCTCCGCAGTCGACGATGTTCGGACTTGCCGGTCGCGAGGCTCTCTTCGATACCGTGCGCATCCAGTTTTTTCTCCAAGTTTTGCAACGGATCCTCCGAATGATCTCGCGGCTTCGGCGCCTTCGGCGTGATGCTCTTTCGCGATTCAATTTCGCCAACGATTATTTTCACTCTGCTCCGCGTGAAACTCTCCTGCTTGTCTTTCGCCAATCGGGCATCCTGCACCGATTCGTATTTTTCGCTCACGCGATTCTCGGATAATGGAAACTCTTTCACTGGAAACTTCAAGTCCGCTAACGCCTCGGTCGATTTCGTCATGAACGCGTCGAGATCGGATTTTACGGTGTCGCTACGCTTGAAGGGGCTGATCGATCGCGAGATCCTTGGCCGTTCTTCCGAATATCGCGGCGCGTTAACGTCGTTGATCGCAGGATCGCCGGACGAGCGTATCGGCTTGCGCGATGGTGGAACGCGCGATCTCTGGATCAAGGTATCGCGATCGTTCAACGTGCACGCTGGCCTCCTATTGCTAAACAAGTACGGTCGTTTGCTGCGCGCTTGTTCCAACAGATTCGTCGCCTGCTGCACATCTTGCTGCGACAGACAACGATATTCTCGGCATTTCCGTATCGCTCCGCTGCGGATAAAGTAGGATAGAAACGACAGGACGGAATTAATTAGATCGCTCTTCCGAGAGTCGCCCGTGACGACGGTATGCACCACTTTGAGGGGATTGCCTAGTGCGCCATACAGATCACCAAGCTGTGCCCACAATGGATTACAAGAGTACCAGCTGCCCAATTTCTCAATCTAAAAATCAAAATAAGATCTTTATGTATCGTTTATCATTAGTTAATCTCGGTAATTGTACAATAATTGTGCAGTATTATTTATTGATTCTGGTAAAATCGATTTTCGAAACTCACCATTTGCCGATCACGCGGGGATAGCACGGTGTACACCCAACCGAGATGATGCGTTAACACGGCAGTCACGACGGTGCTGAGAAAACTGAAACAGCGATAGTGAAATGTGGGACGTTTGTTGAGCGTCTCTCTCTCTCTCTCTCTCTCTCGAAATGTATACTCACAAATTTGTGGACTTTGTGTCGAGCTCGTCGAACAAATGATACATCTGCTGCAAACCGCGATACAAGAGCGATACGTTAGTCTTCTCCTTCATCATCGCGGAGTTGAGTAAAACGTCGTGCCACAACAAAGGAGCGCGGATACCGGTATCGGAATTAACGTCGAAAAGTATGCGCAACAACGAAATGACAAATCGTGACGTTCCTCTGGACAATCTATCAGCCAGCTGCATCCCGTTGCTAGCCTCGATGCAAAAATATCGTATTCGATCTAGCATTCCTTCCAAGAGAGCCATGTGTTCCAAAAGACGCGTCTCTAACTGACTAGAAATTATCAATATTTTTCATCTAGCAATCGTTTAATTTTCCGAATTACCAATGTTTTCCTTTCCATTATTTTGTAATACGTTTTCGTAAAAATTAAATTAAAAATACGTGGCATACCTCTCGTGGCCTTGAGCCAGCCGCACTAACATGGTTAAACCGAGTCTGGTTTTGTGACGCTTCGCGTGTCCATCGCGTCCGTCGGTCCCGTTTTCACTGCAGTGCTGCATCCCGAAGACGTCCCGAAGATCGTCCGAGTCCGATCGGCCGAGCGAAGTCGAGACCGCCCTCAACCATCTTCTGCGTAAGCTGGTTAGACTGCCAATGCCGGACGATCCGTTACTCTCCAACGATTGCGAACCTGGACCAGCATCACGTTACAATGCGGTGATGATGGCGCGCCTTTTTCGGCGACAAATCGCTCTAATCGCTTCCGCAGGAACTTACTGCCCATCGGCGGAGCTACGTCTATGTCCCAACTGCTGCCGATACTCGAGCACGTCGAACTTTTCCGTGCACCACCGTGCGAGTCATTACCGGACAGATTACCGGAACTCGGTCGCGAGACTGCAATGGAAACCTAATCAAGATTTATTCCACCGCTATTTTCCGCAACCCTTTCAACTTGAATATCGAGTTTAAACGATTTCCCTTCTTCTTGGAACAAATGATTACTACTACAAGATGTTTCGCATGAAAAATGGATAGTGTTGAAAGGACTAATTCTTATTGTTACATTCTACATGTTGTATTCTATTTCTACATTTCGAACCGATGAGCTCGCTCCTTAGAGGACTAAAGAGTAACGATAACTTACGGTTATACTTACAAATAGATGGTCCGCTAACGTTACTAGAGGCAGAATCTACATGCATCGATCGTCCTAATCCTTCGTCGGAGACTCTTTCACTGTAACGTAACGAAATGACGGGACAAGACAATATCTACATTTTTGTTTTCCTCTTTTGGTTCATGTTGAAGAGATAATCACGGATAACGAGGAGCAGTTCTTACCTGGGTTTGCACGTGTTATGTTCCGTCGCTGGAAAAATTTTGGTGCACATGATGCATGGCGGGGAACTCATTGAATGAACCTTAAAATTTAAAAAGAATATGTTATACGTTATATCAGTTATATATGGGCAAATGGCATGAATATCTTACACGCACACGTACTCGAATTCGTACTCTCTGAAAAGAAAGACTGCAAAAAACAATTGTTTTGAGATTTACCTTGAACGACGATCCTCTGTACGTCATCGCCACGGTGCCAAACACCATTTCACTCAGCAAGTTTACGTCATCCTCGATCGTTTTATCTCGCTAAAAATTTTAAACGCTCTCGGTTAGCGATATCCAATATTTATAGATGGAAAATGTAAGCGCGAAATAATTATAGTGATAATTTTGTTGAAAAGAATTCTATACAATGAAAGATACGTAACATGTTTACACATGGAAAAATCCCGTTTGCAATATGCAAGAAAATAATTGATTACGATATATACGAGTAATACACTTATACACGCGTAATCACGCGATACGGAAAACAGAAGATTTGCATGCGTTTAATTACCTCGAAATCGCGAGCAGTCTTTATGTTGAATGAAGTCTTGCAGTTTTCTTCCCCATTGTCATTCACCGCCGTCCATATAGTTTTATTCTTACTTTGGTACTTTTGCACGGTCGTCGAATCAAATAGAAGTTTTCTACCGCGCCATTCGCATTCCCGAAATAACAAAATTCGCACTTGATCCGTTCCGAGACGTAACACATAATCTCTACAATGATATATATCACAGAACGCACATTTTTAATTGAAAGCTCTTTTATTTGCTTGCGCGTGCATTACGAATAATTTTCAATTACACGCAGTGCATGTAAACAGTGTAAACGATGTAAGTGTGTAACTGCACAGAGCTTCAAGACACAAAATTTCATAGATGACATAGATTCTTTTATTCGTGTCTCGTCCAATTACGTCACGTCGAGTTTCTTACAACTAATATCTTGTAAGCTCCATACATTTTGCACGTATGCAGCGTAAAAATAAAAGAAAAATAGCATATAAATTGTGACGAAGCGGTCGCGTCTCTTCGAACGCGAGGAGAGAGAGACGCGCGGCACGAGAGACGTCAGACGTCGCGTTGGTAAAACAGCCGTGAGCCGGCAGCCGCCGCGATCAATCGTGGTACAGTCGCAGACGCAAGAGAATGGAGTCGAGTAATCACATTGCCAAGCAGGTTAGAAAGCAGTTCGAGCATCGGCAAACCCATCTTGCAAATCCGACAATCTTTTCAACACGATCTCGACGTTTCTGTCTCGGTGATAGAAAAAGAAGAATGAAAGAAAAATATATTCTACTCCGCCTTACGCCGTAAAGTTCCATTCGTTTCTCCAGCGCGAACACAAATTGGCATTTGGCGATAGAGAAAAGATCGACGCGTAATCGATACGATCGAGGCAATATCGCGATAATGGTGGATGCTGCGCCAGCCGCTCGACGGGTGGCAAAACGCGCGGCGACGTGGACCGAATATACGCAAGTCTGACATGGAGCCGCGCGCGATCTCTCTCGCTCACCCATCATTCTCAGCTGTTCGCGCACTGGACACCAAGTTCTCGGCACTGTCGCGCGGACTGCTCCTCCTCGCAGGCAGGAGTTTATCGAGCAACGGCATTATTAAGCCACGGGGCCCCCGTCGTCTATAGTTACCGCATCGTAACGCCGAACTCGTGTCTCGCGCGGTCTATCATGTCACGCGGTACTGCACCATACATGTTCGCGCGGATATATGTTAACTGTAAATAAAGTCACGTGCAGAACAGTCATATGATTGCCCGAGATAATAGCTCAGCGTCGTGGCTGGCCGAGACGAGGTCACGACGACGTACTCCGTAGCTTATTTACGGACGACTTGTCCTAAGCGCTTCTCCAGTCAAATCAACTCGTCGTTCCCTCCACCTTCTCAATGTCAATGTCTGTTACATCATTTTTTTTCCGCATGGAAAAGTTCAATAGAATAGATCATTACAAGGTCACGAAAAGTATCGGTGGAGGGCCCTTGCTAGATCGATTCCGACCACCGTCGGAAAGACTGTCGCTAGATCCCGCAAGATGGAGGCACTCGATATATCGGGAGCGGTCAGCTCGCGCCTCGCGTCGCACATCCGAGGGCGAGGGTCAATGGTCAATCGGTTATTTTCGTCTGTGACGTCAAAGCAAAAATCCCCGCAAACCATTTTCGTAACTTGTACTTTTGCATAAATCCCGATGCCTCTCATGAAACCGCTCTTAAAGATCTCGACGAAATCAATAAATATAAGAATAAACATGCAAAACGTGTTGTGGTATATAAACTGAATAAACTAATTGTAGTGTATAAATTATATAAAAGAAACTGTTGCTTGCCAAACTGCGTCGTTCGATGAACATGATCTTACATTCTCAGATGCTTACGAATTTATTACCGCGGCGAGATATCTACACTCAAGTTTTGCAATAAATCGGTCATAATTATTGCGTGGATACGCGGAGAAATAAACACGAATCATGATACAAAAGTATGTTTGTGGGTGCGATTATTAAATTACATGTGACTTTTAATCGATCCGCTTCATCGTTCGTATTTCGTCGGAGTAAAACACCTTCGTCGACGTTCATTTTATTGGCCAATATAGGACGATTAATATATTCAGCACCTTCAATATTCTTTGACACGAGACACTTTGAAGGCTCTTTTGATATGATTCTTGCTGGATATTGGCATATAAACCGGAAACTCGATATTAAATCCGAGTATTAGATCGCCTCTTCGCTTTGGATTTGCGGGAAAGGGCATACCTTCGCCTGGCAAACGTTTGGTGTAATCTGGCCTGTGAGATGTGAAAAGTAAGCAACAATTTAAATAACAGCTGTATCTCAGTTACGTAATGTTAGTTTCAAGCAAATACAAAAGTCAAGCGATACTGACGAAATTTTCTTTCGCCAACTTGTAGAGCGGAGGAATATGAATAGCGGTCTAGCGGATCGATAGAAATTGAGGATTTTCGTACGTAACGATCGACGTTATCGGGATCCGCAGGATTCTATCATCGATGGTATCAAGCGTGAGCACTGTTCCGGTCAGCGCCTCCCTCAAAAAGATATCGACCGTCGTACGTAGATCCGAACCCTCTCGCCGGAATGTTTTGTGAGGCCGATCCTCCGTCACGAAGATTACATCCGCTACACTGACGTATGACTCGGTACAAATATCAAATTCCGTTATAGTTTTGTTACAGTTAATATTAAACTTTTAACTCGTATTCTTTAATTGCGTATAATATTCGGTCGATCACGATCGGTAGGTTGAAAGTCAAGATCAAGGAAGATCGACGGGCTTACCGGGTATCTTTGTGGGCCCTTGATCACCTTTTTCTGAAAAGACTATTTTAGTACCCGCTGGGATTCCTGGCTTGATGGGTACCGTCAAGATTTTCCCCATCGATACCGTTGTTGACTTATCATCGCCAGCTAAGACCAATCTTTGTATCTTTATTTTCTTTATTCCACCGAAAAATACCTAAAACGCGCGCAAACGCTTCTTGCTACTCTTACTACGCGACATTACAGTTATTTTTGTCTTCCGTACCGTACTTTTGTACGTTGCAACGTTTATCGCACGTATTTATTTACGATTTTCCTTCTTTGGTAGAAAGTTTAGTAGAACTTTGTAAAAACTTGGATTTGACAATATTAAATTCTTATACTTCTCAAAGGGAGAGAAGTCGTTCTCTCGAGTACTTTGTAATTAAAGATAATTTTTCGTAAGATAGACAACGGAGCACAAAGAAAAATTCATAGATATAAAAAATGAGGGTTGTAAACCTCCGAAAGAGTTAGAAACAAGATTTTGATCAAGGGTTCTTCCTTCCGTTTTATACCTCGACCTTCGGGAAAGTCAAACAGAGGTTGAGACTCTGTTAAAATATTCAAAAGATCGCCGTATGGATTTTCATTCGCAAAAAATTCCCTGTTGAGAAAATTCATGGTAGTTGTTAGTTTTTTAAATATCAAAAGTCTTTAGTGATAACTACGTATTCCGAAAAATTGCAAATAAAACAATTCTTTGATATTAGTTCCATCATTGAAAGGATATTAAAATCAGTTGTAAATTTGCGATCGCATTCTCCGTGGAAAAGGATGAAAAACTCGATAGTTTTTCGTTTGACCTAAAGGTTCGCATCGGCTCGCCGTGATAAACGTAAGGTTTCACAAATCCTTCTGGTCTCGGCACACCATTTTTAAGACCCTCTTCACCGTATTGATCATACACGGCCCTTCTAAGAGGATCTGAGAGCACGTCATACGCTTCAGCTGCTAAGGCGAAAATCGCCTCGGCACCTCCATTCTTTTCCCGTGCGGGGTTATACCGTATAGCGCATCGTCGGTATCTCAAAAACAAAGTAACAATTTAATTATTACAATATCATTTATCAATTACAACAGCAGAATGGAAGGAGACAATGTATCATTCAAACTTGACGAGAACTAATCATCTTGTTCTCACAAAGAAAACTTTTACTTACGCCCGTTTGATCTCTACGTCGTTACAATGTCTTTCCAGTGACAATACTTTATAATAGTTTACACCATGTGTAGCACAACTGCATTTATTACGTGATGCAAATATATCAAAGTCTCTTTTGGAAACTCGAGAAATCATGCTAGAAATGAAAAAAACAAACAAGAAAACGAAGAAAAATAAGGCAAATCTTTATTGAAAAATGACACTTGGCCATGCGTGGCGTTGCGATCATTGGAAACAAGACGATCGGATGCATGATGCATCGTTACGCAGCGACAATCCGTCATGTGTTTTCAACAACCGATGCCGACGACAACGGAAGGTTGTCTACGTTGCTTCATTATCAAGAGATTCAAGTGCATTATTAAACGAAGTGCATAACAATAAACCGAATTGGTACGGGGCAGCGGAACGGGCAGGAGGAAACGTCCACTCGAGAAACCCTTACCATCATGGAATCTGATGAAAGCGTCTCAAGATTTGCCGAAAAAAGTAAGCACGTGAGACGAGTTGATCTTCTAAACAATAACACAAAGATATATATGCGCATACACATTGTATGTGCAGTTGTAACGAAAAGAAATGTCAAAACTTTCTATCTGTTGGCAAACACAGATGAAGCGAGTGAAATTTGCAAACGGGAGAGACGTACTCGCGACAGGACCGATCGCGGAAAAATCATCGTCGTGGTATCAGCGGCAGAAACAAAACCACCCGCTTCTAATAAGAAATTGAAGAAGAAGATCGACGATGACGTTAGTCTCTGCAACGTTACTTCCTCTGTACATTCTGTACGGATGAAGGATTCTGTGGATGAAGACGGCAAGGAAAACACGGGGGAAAAGCGCATTCCCAGCGAGTCAAAGCTATCGCGTGGCAACTGCGAGACGGACAAGATTTTTCCGCAGCAACAGCAGCGGACGCGGGCGAATCGATCGCCTAGACGCGAAAGCGCTGCTATTCCAACGTTGTTATGCATCGACGATAGACTCGTGGATGCGGCAGCGACTGGAGTCAAGCCCAAGATCCCGAGACCGGCGAACGCCTTTATGCTCTTCGCTAATGAATGGCGAAGGAAACTTGCCGCCGAGAATCCTCGCGAATCCAACAAGGATATCAGTGTTAGGCTAGTTGTTCAAAAGCAGAGTTTATCGAGTTTACTGTACTTTTTATTTTTTTCTTTTTTATTTTTTGTGATACGTGGTGTCGCATGTTTTGTAGATTAAAATTGTTGAAAAATTCAAGAATTACATCTTAAGAAATAGTGCTTCCTTTTCTATTATTTTAGGTTAGGCATCTTCTGGAAAAACATGTCAAAGGACGTGAAAGAAAAGTACTTTGCACTGGCGCGTGAGGTGGACAAGGAACATAAGAGAAAATATCCCGGTATGAGTTTTGTAATAACATATTTTCTTTTAACATTACGCTATTTTGTTTACACGCATCGGGCAAATCATCAAAGTTTCCTCCGATTTATCGGACATGTATAATGTTATATGACGCGCGTTCCGCACAAGCTACTGCACCCTCGGAATGCGTCGCGACCTATCGAAAGACAGGTCGCCCAAATCGAAAATCCTATCACACTCTCACGCGTCGTGTGAAACGACGAAAGTTTCGACGAAACTGTCGAAGCGTGTTCTATAAATAGCTATGAATTAGATAATATCGATCGCCAGTGATAAGCTGCGACCCGCGTTATCAGCCGAGGAAAAACGAGAAGCTTTCTCGTCGGAACCTGACCATCTTACCGGACCAATTTATAGCGTAATGTCGTTCGAAAAGAGAACTAGCAAATACTTTCTATTTCGGTATCACTGATTAATCATTACTATTATACGACGATTAATCGAGCGTTTTTATAGTTTACGTGCAAAGTCGCGAATTGAAATTGAAGGTTTTTGCAATTGCTTGAAATCCCTTGATCGAGACATACGTGTTCCAAGTGGGTAGACAAAATTTATCTCGAGAGGAAATGAGAGAAATCGAGAATCGGTGTTCCGCGAAACCGCGATTTTAGGTCGCTGATGACGGCGACGGCGACGACGAGGGTGAGCGATTCTCGCGGGGCAACAGAGGAAGGGACGCGGGAGGATGCGAGTTTTGCGGGTCGAGGTACATGGTGGCGAGAGGAGAGAAATATTCTCGGGTGAGTGACGCGGAGAGAACGCGCGCGCGGGTGGGAACGGTGGAGAGAGAGACCAGAGGTATTGATTGCGACGCGGGCTCTAGGAACCTGCCCGATACACGACCGCCGGCTCTGCCTCTACCTACTACCTACACCTACCGAAGCCGAGCGAGCAAACGCGCGATTATGCTTCGTATATCCCGCGTTGCTGCCGAGCATTCGTGCGCGAGAGTAACATCGCACGCCCGGCCGCGAGTGCATACGGACCTAATGCCCATCACTCTAGTGTCTCGCCTCTGACTTTTGCGTATTTCTCGCTTTTTCTCCATTCCTATAATTGTGCGTATAATTGTCATTTTTTCCATTCGAATTATATTCGTCTGAATATCGAAATTGCAGTCTGCTCAACGAAATCTTTTGCATCAAAAGGTCTTACGAAGGAAGAAGAGGCGGAGGAGGAGGAGGAGGGGGAACACACTTTTGGCGCGGTTTCAAATGTTTTCAGATATATTTGATATTTTTATTGAGGTTTTCCCATTTCTATAATATCAAAATGTCTTTTTCAACCGGTAAAAACGGTTGCCAAAGTTGCGAAAAAGACAGTTTAAATGGCAAATTTTTCATACTGATTTTACGTAGCCGTGTCGCTGGACACGGATAGTAAAGATAGTTAACCCGTCAGATCGATACGTATTATTTTTGTCCGTATCTCTCGTAACCAGCAGTGTTCAGAACACGGATCCTTTTTTCTTTGAGCAGACCGTAGATTGTCCTTGTTATTCTCGCAACTTTGCTTTTTATGTTCATCATATCCGCATCGTGTTCATGGTATGACAATTGATATTTGTTGCATCCTGCAACAGTTTGAGCTTCTTTGCAGCGTAAGCCAAGAGAGTATATATGAGTATAAGAAATGACGTATGTAGCATGAAAGAACCATGCGTGTAATAATGACATTTCTCATACATATAGTAATATAACATCAAATTTCATGATGTGTAATTCCCGTATATTATATTTGAACATTTAATCGTATCTCGGCTCACTCGCAACAAGCACGGCGCAATTTTGCCCGTCCTCGTTTCCAACCGTCTGCCGATAATGTAATCGATGCCAATTTCAGTCGGGCCGGGCGTCCCGAGTGGTCAATTAAGATCACCGAGAAGCGGCAAGACCACATCGATGTGTCCTGCGCCGTCGAGCATCGACGACGCGTCGACCGAATTCACGTGCATCTGCGCGCGTGCGAGGGATAGCTGATGGAGGGTTAAAAGGCCGAAAGGGGGTGGCGCTCAGTAGGTCGCGCCGAGAGAAGCCGTCAAAATGTCGAGGCCCGTGCATCCAGGCAGCCACGACGACGAGCCGATGGTACGCGGAGGAGTGTCGCGCGGCGTGCACCGAGCTGATCGCCGGTCATCGATCCACTGACGTGCCAATGTGAGAGAGAGAGATATATGAGAGGAAAAGAGAAAGAGTGAAGGTACGAAGAGAGAGAAATGGTGGCTCGCCGATGCACAGGATCGCCTTTGGTATGGGCGGATCAGCAGATAATGAGAGAATATTTAATCGGCGACGGAAGCGATCAAATTAATCGGTCACCCATACACACACGCGCGCGCGCGCCAACAGGATAGCGGATATCGTGATGCGTTTCTCATTAGAAGCATGACCACTTTGTCGCGCATTGGTAAGCGCGCAGTAAAAATAAAAATTTTAACGAATCGTGTGTCGTTTTTCACGAGCAAACGCAGACATTGAGCATCCAAAAAATGTACTCGTCGAAACATTTGCTTCCCTAATGTGATATAGCTTGTTCACCAAGCAATCGACTTGATCTCCTTTGACCTTTCGGAATTCTCTATACTGGTCTGAGCATCATCTGTCAGGATGCACTCGCAAATCCAATGACCGGCGTATGAATACGAAAAACAGAGGGAGAGAGGGAGAAAGGGGGGGGAGAGAGAGAGAGAGAGAGAGAGAGAGACGAATTATCGACTCGAGGCGAACGCCGCTCGCGGAACTGCGTCGATGCGAGAACGTTGCACGAGGGCTCCAGCTTGAAGCCGTTGAAGAAGGCAACAACCGTGGACGGAAAGAGGAGAATACTGCCCCGGCGCGTCTCTTTTTCTCCACTTCTTTCTCCTCTATCCCTCTTCTACATCTCTTCTCAGTGACGGAATTACAGTTTCAAGCGCCCTAAACGAAATGACATTGTACGTTACAACGATCTCGTGCGATGTATAATTTGAAAGAGTTTTCTAATCATTATTGAAACGATGGAAATTTCTTTTTGTAGATCGTTGTATATTATTCGCAGCCATTCATCTGACATTTGAATATTAATGAATGTAACATTTACACAAATACAACATTTACACAGCTAAAAAGATGCAGAAAATAGGATTGTTCGACAATCGAGATCTTGAGAGCGAGCGCTCATCGGTAAATTCGTTACTGCCTCCTTCACTTTTACCCGCGTCCCTACGTCCTCGCGACGCCCGCGAGAAGGTGTGGGGAAAGGCGCCCTCCATGCTCGTCCACCCCCTTTCGCGCCGACTCGTCGATGACGAAACGCACGTAAATTCGTCGCGGCGCCGTCGCCACTGCCGCCGGGTGAAATCAGTGCGATCGGAGTGCACCGCAAGGGAAGAACGCGGGTCTCCCGTGTGCGGCCCGCCGTTCCCGCTTGCGGCACGCGCGCGCGCGCGTCCGCCCGCCTGTTCGTTCGTTCCTACGTTTTTTCGTGTCGTTATCCTCTCCATGCGAGTATAACAGCCAAGTGACAGTGGGAAACGGACGAATAAATAGGTCGTTGTGCGTGATATGCTCCGAAATGCGAAACAGAAATCGCTGCAATTCCGCGAATTATTACGCGAAATGCTTCGAAACTAAAACGGAAAGTGCAATCGTGTTCGTTATAGCAAATGCACCAGAGCGAGCGTACTAAATTGTTTGTGATAATAGCGTAGATCAATGCATCGTGAGATAAACGACCAAGCAAGAGAAACGTGCTTCTCATTGAGTCCCTCATTGAGATCTTCCATTACGATCGTTTAGCGAAAAGAGATGCGCGGCCTGGGACACCAGCTGGGAGGAAAGAAACATCGTACGGAAATAAAACGGAAGAATCGCCTGGAACTGTCTGATCGATGCGTCGCGTGGTCGCTGGCTCGAGTAATTAATTAATTAAGAGCGAACAGCAAATTAGAGCAAGCGTGCAAACGGAGAGGAATCGGAAAGAGTTACCTGACGATTTTACGTCCAATCTCGTCGTCGAATTTCGCCCGCAGGAGCGAAGATTAATATCTCGCGAAAAGAGATCCATCGACTGAAATACATTGCAAAAAAAAAACAGATGTAAAGGCGACGTTTGTCGAGCGGGAGAACGGTGTCAACAGAAACACAACGGCAAAAGATCGAACTCGTTCATCGAGAGTGCAGGAGGGTGCAAGAGGGTGCAAGAGGGTGCGAGAGGTGCAGCAGGAGCGCAGCTTCTGTCATCGATCTCACCGTGGCTGCAGCGAGCATGGCGCGGGTCGCCGGACCACGTCCGCATGCGGACATGCGACAATCCACCACCAGTGAGCGCGTGGCGATCGACGATGACTGGATGATTAATGGACGTGATTGCCAATCGTGTTGCAATCGTTAATCCGTTGACTGTCATTATCGAGAAAAATGACGATGATGTCGCTCGCGACAGAATCACAGACCCTGGAATCTTCTCGACGGAATGCGCAAAGTCGATCGAATGAGTGTGTCGACGCGTCCTCCGGCAGTTACGCGGTCCTCCTCCCACGTAAACGTCTGGCGACCTCGCAGTAAGGGCGAGGGTACGAGATTCCGCGCTCGCGTTCCGCCTCCGCGTGCTTCCAGAGCAGGGACGAGAGCAACTGCTGCGCGATTGCGCGCCTTGTCCCGCGCGCGCGGGTGATGCGTACACTCGCGAGACGCGCGAGTGGTCCACCTAAAGAATCGTCAATCGTATCTGGCTGACAAATGATACGATGAAACTTTGTACGTGTCGCTAGTGTTGATAAAATGTGTATTCATGAAATTGCTAAAGTGCAATTTAACGACGATTCGCTCGCGCAATGTTGCATTTCTCTCTCTAGAGCGAGACTCTAGAGAGACGGAAATTCGAGCGAATAGACACAAACAAGCGATCGAGTTAATTAACGATCAAACAAGAACCTGATCGCTTCTCGCGCTCGCTGTCATGAACAATACTAGGAGAAATCATGAGGAACACCGAGGGAAAATAAGTAATCAAACGATAGCGTACACCTTTTGGTCGATCGGAGCATCAAAGTATGATTTGCGTAATCGAGAATAAATCGCAGTCTTGCTCGATGTCTAAGCGCGATAGCAGAGAGCCTGAGGGTGTCGCGTGAGTTTTAGAAATTAGATCGACACGAAAACAATTTCAGGTAACATTCAGACGCGTAAAACCGTAGAGATGGACTGCTGCAATTATATTGAAGCTTATGCGGCAAGTGGTCACTTTTATCCGCAACAGCAGCAGCAGCAGCAGCAGCAACAGCAACAACAACAATATTTCTGTTACGACAACGGTAACACGGCATACGCCGGCTACGATGCCGCTCCGATCTCCAACACGATCAATATTAACGCTCGATACAATGGGGCGATACTACCCACGTATCCGACAGGTAGACCTTCGTCAACTAGATTCACATTGCATTTCAAGTATTAAATTGTAAAAAAATATTTGTCTTATTTTTCAAACATTGCGTACAGAGAAAAAAAAAGTAAATTGTTACATCTCTTTTATATGTTCTCTTTTTTCCTGATTTTAAGATATTTAGTTTAATGAACAAATGAAATGAAAATTTAGCTAAATTTATATGATAGATTTATGTATATAATAAAGAATGAAAGAGATTCATGTTGAATTCTGCAGATTACGTGTACAATCCGAAAGAGGCGAGACTACGAAAGGCGATGCGCGAGCAGACTCGCGAGCTGTCGCGACGGTCGATCCTGCAAAGCGCGATCGCGAACGCAAATGCGCGCACGGCCGCGATCGGCGGCACTGTTTCCGCGTCGATGGCTGGCAATTTCCTGAACCAGCATCATCGTTTTGATTGTTCATCCGTGCCTATGAGTTCAAATGTGGATCCTCATCAAAGGATCGAGCCCTGGTTTCAAGCGGTACATCGGCCAAAACTGGTACACTCGCCGCGAATCGGTGACTGGTACGGGAACATGGACGACGGTCCGATCGAGAGACTGCAAGCGATGGGCGCGATACACCAGCAACAGCGCGATCTCGACAGATCCATCAAGGATCAAAGGACTCAAGCGGCAGAATGTGCCGTGTCATCGTTCGCCTCCAACGGGTATTTGCCAGCTTTCGCGGTCGCGGAAAGGGAAATCCGCCGACAAGAATCGACAACGGAATACGTCGACTTTGTCGACGGTCAGAAATGGCATCCTTACCAAGTAATACATCTTTGTTCCTCAATGCTGTTGTTGACAGAGTTGATTTCGACTCGTAAACTTTGCTCTTTAATTTCACGTAGAATCTGCTTCCGCTTAAAAGTTCTTTCAAGAGTTTTCCGTTTCTTTATATGCGATCTAATTCTTCGTAAACGCGACGCAATCTTATTTCTCGGCAACTTTTCTTGAAAAATACGCATAAAATACGTGTTTCTGCAATTTATGTAACGAGACGCGAATAGATACTCCTCTGATTGGGTTACCATGTGTTTGCGAAAATCGCATGACGTTTGCAGAACAGCGCGAGTCCTCATCCACATGCAAGGACGTCTCATCCATCACCGCAAATGAGCGGCATTCTTCACCCAAATGTCCAGAGTACGAACGCGCATGGACACGCACACGGTCTATGGGGCCAATTTTGTCACGGCGTGCTACCACGTGAGTCTTAGATACGATATTTTACTCTTCTCCACGGTCCGTATCCGATTTTAAAGCATTTTCCATTTGCTCGATAACATGAGAGCGTTTCACTCATGCGGAATGAACGTTGCCATTCTGCAACATTTCTCACAAGACTCGTACAAGTTGTACGTGAATTTTTCAGACATGCCGACCATGGCTTGTAACGCTGCAATTCGAGGTCCGCGGCATGCAGTTTTTTTACGGGATCGCACGCCAACTAGACACCGTGGATTTTTGGAGGACGTATCACAGATGGTCTACGCTCCGGACAAGATGCACATTGGCATTCGCGCATCTTATCCACCATCGGATCATCGGGTATCCATTATTTGCGACCAACAGATTGTAAATTCAGATAAAGTATGGAGAATCATGCGACAATCAATGATGAAGCATGAATTTATCCGAGGATTAATATGAAATTATTTATGCAGATGCCGAGGTTGCTGGAATCAACGGTGGAATCTGTCGTAGACTCGACGACGGCGACAGCAATGACGACGACGACCATGACGACGACGACGACGGCGACGATGGCAACGACGACGACAACGACGACGGCGACGATGGCAACGACGACGACGACGACGACGACAACGACGACGACTACGACTACGACTACGACTACGACTACAACTACTACGACGACGACGATGGCGATGACGACACCGACGACGACGACGAGTCGACGTGAAGAAAAGGATGGAATTAGATGGGAACGAAAAGCTGTCACTACCGCAATGTCCCTGGACGAACTCGTGCCAACGTCTATGGTAAAACGCGCGCATCTTCGTTTCTATCTTCTATGAAATTATCATGCATCTCACATATCTCTGACATATCTCTGAGCCTTAAGGAAATTTTATCCGCAGGAAGGCACCGTTTCTCGCGAGAAAGAACGAGGCGAGGCTCGGCACTCGAGCGAGCGATTCGAACCAAAGAGAAAATCCGTTCCGAGGCTTCCGGGTTTTCATCAGGCTTTTGGCTCCACGGAGATCGGCAGATTTTCCAGATCCAAGTTTTTCGTAAACATGGTGGGCGAGAGTGGCAATGGCGGTGACGTGAGCGACGGCGGCGATGGCGGTGATCGCGACGTAAGTAGGGAACATTCGCTACTCAAGACAATGGAGAGCGCAGTCGCGAGGGCGGCTGCGGCTGCGGCTGCAGCGACCGCGACAGCCACGGTAGCGACCGCAGCTGCGGCGGCAGCTGTCGTAGCCACCACGATCGACGCTGACAAAACGTTCGACGCCGACGATAACCGTGAAGCATTCGCCATCGGTGACGGCGCGCCGACGGCACCGTCGCCGATCAGCGACGCGTACTCCGGACAGCCGCACAGCTGGCACAGTCCACACGTAGGTGCTATAGGTAGCGAAATTTAAGCGAGTTCAATGGCGGTATCGCGCCATACTGTCTCTGCGATGTTTGTCCATTACTTTTGCCATTAAACAGCCTCGGAAAGTGATTACATTCGCGCTGAATGAAACGACGAAATTTTATGTTTCATCGATACAAGCGGCACGTGGAAAATGATGTTTTCACTCTCGAGTCACTGACAGACCTCGTTGACACAGTATGGAATATCGCTGCAGCTTGACTCGAGTAGGACGTTGACGTTTCTTCTTTAGACTAAAGTGATCCCCGTAGCGTTTTGGCGCGTGACAGACTCGCAATGTGGTTGAATGGTAATGGTAAAGACCATCTCTGGTCTCTTCGCGAGAAACGAGCGTGGACGGTTTGCGGATGCAAAGTTTCCGATGAAAAGAAACTATTCGTGCTTTGCGTTATACATGCAGCAACATGCGGAAATATTTTACTCTACGAGCATTGAAATTGCACGATAATTTCGGTATGTTCGAATAGATCGTTTCCGTAAGAAAGTCTTGATTGAAACGTATGACGCTGCTCGGAAAGAAACAGTGCGTGTCACGTCGAGCGCAATTGGTGCAAATCAGCGCCGATCAGCGGAAGGGGGTCAATGTTGGCGTACGAAACGCGCCGACAAACTGCGAATGTTCGTCGAGATTGTGCCTTCCAGAGGATCGGGGACGCGTCGGGAATTCTCGTCGAGTTCTCTCGCCTTATCGAGAATCAAAGCAGCACGATACATCGCGTCTCGTATGCCAAAAGGAAGATGTAATCAAAAAAGATTGTGCCGTGCTCGATCGGCATTTTCCATCACTGTTGTTACGTGTCGTCGGCGTTGTACACATCGACGAACGATTACCGCGTGTGACGAGGAGAATAAGTTATCTAGTAGATTTCTTAGAGGCGAGGTTATTATATATACGTATTACCGCGCGGAGAAACGATGAAATAAAAGTAAACACTGCGCGAGCGTAGGAAGCCAAGAAGCCGACAGGTAAACGCTCATCCGCTTCTGGAAGATAATCGCGAAGGGGAGTGCACGATGGTTCGTCTTAAGAATCTGCGTCTAAACGTCACTTTGAAGCTTTTACACTTTTTTTCGCTAATTGCCCCAAGACTCGCTTGTCTCATAATTAATAAAACTTATCTCCAGACCAGAATGTTATGACTGCAACGCTATTGATTAAGTTTAATTGGTCGACGTGGATTGTCAATCAGTCGTCAACGTTATCAGGTCTCGTTATCTCGTTACACCAAACGCAGATTAAACGCGATTTTTATTATAACGCGTGGTGTTCAAGCTGGTATATTTGGTACCCTGATCCCTGATTTGGTCTCTTGATCTCTCTTGACGTTTCGCAAGCAGCTTCTTAGTACGCGCTAGTATCCGTGACTTGCGTCTAGTCTATCGACCAGTTAATTCGAGATAAATTCGTGCCGAATACCCTGTATACCTATAATGGGACCAAATTAAACGAAAAACTTTTATGTCGCGTTCACCGTCGCGCTTACGTCCTGCGTACGATCACGTATAAGAAACCTTCCCTCATTCTGTTTGCGCGATCGCTCGCGAGTGAAAGCAAACTGCTATACAACCGCTCTGAAACCGCTCTGTGGAATATATTCTACCAAGAACAGTTTGTTGTGACACACATGAAAGTATAATATAATTGGAAATATATTCTACTCTCTTTGTTTTTGCTATACGGAATAATTACGCCTTAAAGAACATATTTGGACAGTTGTCAAATCGAAGCGTGCGTAATTTTCATAGCGAGAGAATGACGTTACGTTATAGGAGTAATCAAATCAAGTAATCTGCGACATCCAGGAAAAGCCGTTTTCTCGACGTCAATCGTATCGGCGATTATGCACGTGAGGAGATGCAAATAATCCTTACGCACAGTAGGGGACGAATTCTCTTTAACCAATCGGACGAACATGAATGTACACTGCGTGATACACTGCGTAATATTACAAGTAACGGTAGCTAAAGATAATAAAACACACCGACCTACGATAGACCTATGGCGTTTTATCCAAAATATACATGACGAATCAAAAGAAGTTTTCGATGCCGAGGACATCAAAGACCATAACATAATAACGTATTTTCAAAGATAAATCAACATTTGCGATCTAACTGTCCTGTATGATACGAGGTTGACAAAAATTCGTCGTTGTAAAATGTATACTTTACTCTCATTCGATTGGGTCGATCGCGAACGGTATGACAAAAATGAACGGATGTCTGTGCGACAGTAAAAGAAAAAGAGAAAAAAATAAAACAATCTGTCTTTAGCGTATTTTCTATTTTCCCTAGTTGATCCCGGAAGCTTATATAGCGACTCCGATGCTGCTTCCTTTTCCATCGTCCCATAATATCCTAGGACCCAACCAAGTCGTTCAGGGAATCACACGGAACGATCAGCTGATGTCGCGCATTTTGCCCAATGAGTGTTGCTGGCTTGCTCAAGGTGAACACACAACCACGACCAGGATTCCTCACGAGTTTCTGGTAACGATATCGATTTCGATAATTAATCGCGATTAAAATTAACCATGTCGAATGATGTCGTTTACATCAAAGCCAATTTGTACTGCCACTTTCTTATAAAATAATTGAATATTTCGATGTACTTTTAATCACGCACGCACGTGTAAGCAGTGCTACTTTTCAAAGCTTCAACTAAATCTATACGATGAATTTATGCAGACCTGCGCAACATTACTTGACTGTTCTCGTCGTTCGAGCGAGGGAAGATGGATCCGGCGGAACGCGACAGTTGCACATCCAATAAAGCTTCCAGTATCGCTCGCGCGGGATAATCCAAACGTGAACTACGTGCAAAGAGTTATTAACGATTGTACGCAACGAAACTGTGTCATTTTCGGTGCAGATGGATTTGGAGACGACGACATTCGACGACAACACCTCGGAAACGAAGCTGTCAATCTCAAGATTGATCAAAAGAATTCACTCGCAGTTTCGAGCGTGAACGAATTTACACCTTTGTCTGAATAATTAACTGCAGTTATTTTATTCAATCTTTTTATACGTAGAATACTTAATTTTCTTCATCAAGCAATCTGCGAATTACTCATGCACATAATAATATAATAAAAGAATAAATATGAAAGAAATTCCCTTATATATTTCCCTTATATTACCGTGTCTCGCAGAAATCAACTCTCAGAGTAACGCGTTGATCTTTCGATAGATTTTAAATTTGGATTTAATTGACAAAATCTTTGAAAAAAAGTCATAAACCATGCCTGAAAAAACTAACATTTCTACCAATAAACGCAATTAATAAATACAATTTTCCTGAAAAATTAGAAATTCAAAGAATTTGTATAGTTTGTAAACAATTGAACGGAAACGAGTCCGGTGCAGTTCAGATCAAAGCAATCGTAATAGCGGCGGTTTTCTTCAAACGCAACAAACGAAGACCTCCCGTGTCTGAAGACTACCTAAGGTAGCAGGTAGCAACGCTCGAAGATATCCGTATCGTAAACGTTTCCCTGCTGTGTTGCAAGTTACGTGTATATAGACGCTGTCCGTGGTAAAAATTTTTATGATACGCCACCGTGCAGCAGACAGGACGGATGTAAAAATTTGCCTTTGTGGAAATCTCCAAGATTGTCGTACGGAAATGAGACGTTAGATGTTAGTTCTCGTTACATCGACATGTATTGATACGTTTACCTAATTCTATGATGTACACCTGCACGTAGCGTTAAAACTAATTGAAGAAAATTTGCAAGTGGTCACACGACGACAGAGAAACGGTGCTTGATACCGCGTAAAAGTAACTAGTCTCAGACGTTTTTCGAAGATATGATACGCAGTACAAATCTTAGGTTGAAAGTTATATGGCCTAAAGGTCTCCCTTTTTATCATTACCGCCGTTACCAAATATTTCTCTCCTTTGAGGATATAACACTTTCGTTTTCGACTCGGACACTTTTAAGAAGCGTACAATTGATGTCATCGCGGAGTTTGTACCTCAAGGACCGACGGGAATGTTTGCGAATAATCGCGGATCCAGTCGTGCGCGAGAAATTGTGATTACCTTCGACAACCTCGCAGGAGCCGCCTTCGTTCAATAAAGATGGCTACGCCCAGCCTACGAGATGTCACGGTACCAGGACTCCGAGACTCTCCGTCTTCTCCGCACGAAATTGCTAGCATAAATAACCGATAGGGTTACGGCTGTTTCGCGTCGTACGCGACGGTTGCTGTCCGAAATGCTGTGCGCGATGGCAAACAAGAAACGGTCCTGCTCAAATATCTACTCGTGATGCATCGTACGTGGTCGGTCGAACGGCACTCTGTTGATTTTTGTCATTTGACTCGACAGAGAGAACCAACACGGTTCCGGACAGTCTCGCTCGTGATAGCGCAAGCAACTCCATTTTCGTCAAATATCATATTTGGCAAATATCTAAATTACCGCAAGTAGCCTTAGACCTTATCCCTCTCGCCAATTAAGAAGAAGCCATGTTCCGCTACGTCTAAATTGCGGAGAGAAATTATGAGAGAGAGAGAGAGAGAGAGGTAATTATTTTTCCTTGACAAGAATGAAAGAAACAACACCTTCAAGCGTGCCGCATTTCACGAAACTTTTTGCCAAAGAGCCCAGATTGAAAGTAAAGTAAACGGAACAAGTGATTTCTCAAGTTGTTGGCGGACAATAAAAAAGAGACAGAGAAAGAGAGCATCTTATCTCGCGAGGAACAAATACATGTGTCGCATACTTTCCTGAGCGCGGCAGACGCAAATATTAACTCGAAGGAGCGTCAAGTCGGTAACTTGGTCGCGCGAGCAAACTTTGGTCCGCAACAAGGGATACGCACTTTTTTCTCAATTCCGCTCTCCATCGAAGCTCGCGATCGAGACGGATTCGCATCGCGACATCGACATGAGGCGGCGATGAGAGCGGCGATCACGGCGCGCGATTCGGGGTCCGGGGACCGAACCACGTGCAGGTTCGCGTACGTCGTTCGCGAGGACTAATCGAGAACCTGGACGATCGGCGCGTGGGCGGACTGACGAAAACTCCGTTTGCCGTCCGTTTGTCGAACCGACCAATCATGATGGAATCGTAAAGTCGACCCGTTCGTCCATTGGTCGGCGCGAGTTGCGGAAGGCGGCACTCGGCGTCGTAGCGACCGTGTGACCGGTCAAATCGTTCCCCGGCCAATGGATACCGCCGCGGTACCGCCATGCTGCATCCGTGAGGCTCCTAATTTAGCGAGTAATTAGCACCCGGCAAACGCGAACGCGAACGCGACTCCGACCGGTGGGCCTCTCTCGGCACGACCGCGCACCCGCCGCGAGAAAAGAGAGGACGCCGAGTGAAGACACAGCGAGAAAGAGAGACAGAGATACTCCGCCGGTCAGTCTTCGGGCCAGTCTTCGCCGGCTAGTGTGAAATATCGCGCCCAAGTGTCACGAGCCTACGGCCACGCGACGCGGTCTCTCGCGACTCCGCCGCTGACGGAGAGCTGTCTGTGGTGCCACGACGATTTTCCGTCCCCCCCTCTGTCCCTCCGTCCCTCCGTCGTCCCTCGAGCGAGACTGCGTCCATTTTTCTCGCGACGTATCGTGAATTCGGTTTGCGAATTGATCGTCGCATTGTGATCGTCGCCAGGAAAAAACAATCTCTCTCGGCTCTCGTCCCCACTGTATTCTTCGGAGCGACGCTTTTTGTGATTGTCCGCTCTCCCGTAATTTTTCCTTTGATTAACGCGTTCACGCTATCTCGATCGAGCCTTGCTATCTTTTGGAGAACCGAGTGAAGATGCAACTGGCGGGCGCATCGCGAGCGACGGGTTCTCCAACGCGTTCTTCGTGCCATGAACGCGATCGGGAGCATGAGAGGGAACGCGAGCAAGAGCGAACGGACGAGCGAGAGCGCACCGGAAGACAGAGTCGGGTGAGCGATCCTGAGGAGGATCGGGAAGATCGCGAGGAACGTGGGTCGATCGCGAGACACAATCTCGCGCCTCCTGCCTCGATCTCCGCTGCTCAAGGACTACCTCTGTCCTTGTCGTTGGAAGATCGAGAACTCTGGACCAGATTTCAGTGCATTACGAATGAGATGATTGTCACGAAAAATGGAAGGTGCGTTCATGTGCGTGTGCGTGTGCGTGCGCGATTGACTGGAAATTTTCGCTCCTTTATTCTAATTATTATTATTGCTATTATCACTATTATTATCACCAGTACGTTGCATGATCGACGGTGACAATGTCACCGGAGGTAGTTTTAATGAGTTTAGAGACCATCGGAATTGACTCGATATCAAGTTTTCGATGATATGTTGTGTTTAATAAACACAAATAATTCATGAATTAATCTATTATTTAGATGTGACATTCTAGTTATTACCTAACATATATTTGATCGTCTTTGCCGTAAATAAAGGAAAAGTGTCCGTCTGATTAGTATTTACCCGGTTGACAGAGATTGTCAAAGTTAGCCAGGGTAACAAAAGACAAAAGCATGTACGCGTATAAGTAAGCATAATATACCTACAGTTGAAATATCGAAATGAAAAAAAATTTCATGCGTGGAAAGAGTTTCCTAGGATTATTATTGTGGGAAAGTTCCAGCTCAGCGTCGGCAATAAAACTTTACGATGCTTACGATCCTCTTGTAAAACGCGTTCTCCAGTCAAGCTGATACCTGCGAGCAAGCACTTTACCTGCACATCCGCAGTCGACAAACCGTAATCGGTTTTATTAATACGCGGCTCGTAAATGTAGTCGAGTTGAAGACACACTGTCCGCACAAGGCGGTTATCTTTTGATCCGCGCCGTGAATCGTTCTCGACATCGATCTCTCGCGCGCGCATACTTTTTACGACCGATGTCTCGATGCGTTCCTGACATGTCATTTTCGTCCGTAGGAGGATGTTTCCTGTGGTAAAGGTTGTTGCACGTGGTTTGGAACCAGCAGCTATGTACACTCTGCTACTGGAATTTGTGCAAGTCGATCCACACAGGTAACGAGATGTTGTCGCAAGTTTGCATATTTAGCTCACAAAGTGAACTAGTCATTATCACATTTGTACTTGATACTTCCTTTTTTTTATGCCTCTAACATGACGCATATTCTTATTAGGCAAGATATCGATAAATTTCCCTAAAAGAGGGACCGCAAATATATCATGAAAAGAGCATTATCGGTTAAGGTTGCAGATAGATAGGTTGTATAATACTGGAATTGTGCAAATTGTTAAATTTTACTAGAGACAATAGAGTAGAAAGTAAAGGATAGGATCGACATGTTGCGTAGGTGGTAAACGGATGAACGCGTTACTGATTTGCGTTGATTTATTTCATGAGCAAAAGGAACGATGAGGAGAGGGGCGCGAAGAACACTAACAGGTCGTAATTGCCGTACCCCTTTCGTTCAAGCGTCGCGTAACGTTGCTAAACTTGATTCTAAACTTGTTAGAGCATTATTTTTAACTCGACGATGATTCGTCATCCTTGTTGAACGAACCGAAAGATCCTCGGGAGTAATAGCTTTCGCAAAACAATCACCAAGTATTAAAAGGAACAATGCAAATTGATATGCACGATTAAAATTTATGAACACGAAAAAAAGTGAGGGTCGTATATTTTTTATGCATCCCTCTACAAAAATCACGTATAAATAGAGGAATAAACTTTACTTGAAATCCATTAATCCTGATGTCAGGTGGAAATACGTCAACGGAGAATGGGTACCAGGTGGCAAGGCGGAAGTAGCTCCGCCCAATCCAATTTACATACATCCGGAGAGCCCAAATTTTGGAGCGCATTGGATGAAGGAAGCGGTATCATTTGCTAAAGTCAAACTAACCAACAAGTCAAACGGTAATGGACAGATCATGCTGAATTCGTTACACAAGTACGAACCCCGCGTTCATTTAGTCCGAGTGGGTGCCGAAGAACAGAGAACGGTATGTTTCTTTCTTTCTTTTCTTTCTTTTCTTTCTCTCTTTCTTGCAATTTTATTTCTACTCAGCTGATTTTAGTATGAAAAGCTTTTCATCAGTTTTTTATCATATACGTACACACATTATATGTGTGACTACTCTATTATTTGTGCAGGTTCTTACCTATCGTTTTCCCGAGACACAATTTATCGCCGTAACGGCCTATCAAAACGAAGAAGTTACGAGCTTGAAGATTAAATACAATCCTTTCGCAAAGGCGTTTCTCGATGCGAAAGAGAGGCCTGCCGATCCGCAAACTTATCCACAATGTAAGTTGACGCATATATCGGACTAAAGCGGACAATGAAGAAGAATTCTAAAATAATGATTCCGTAAAACGATACCCTAACGGAAGTAGTGCTTCAGTATTCGAATCTTGTAGATGCAGGTGGATTGTTTCTACCGCAGCCTACAATGGGATATGAATATAACGCTGCATCGGCAATAGTTGCCGCGAATCAAGTATCGGCTTGCGTTAGCAATCATTTTTCTAATGCATGTACCGTCACCACTTCGGGGCACAGAAGCGCTTGCAGGTCGGCGCCGTACACTTTGAGGCACAAGTACGTCCAAGATGGTACGTACAATTATCCTATTACATATTACTCAATTCAAATCATTATTAAGTCTTGAAATATTCTTTTAAGCGCAACTCTTCATTTAAGCGTAGTTACCTACCTGTACAAATATATAATACGTATTTGTAAAGAATCGTATATATAACGTACCATCGAAAAGTAATATTGTACATACATATATGTATATATAAATTCTCTCGTGTGGGTGCAGAACAACACGCGGATCCCTATGCGCCGATGCCGCTTCTGCATTCCACGGCTTACGTGGCAGCTCCGGCTTGGTCGCCGCGAAGTCCGGAATCATTGCAGAATCTGAATTCCGCGTGTTTACCGCCGGCCACATCGCAGGAGTGGCCGACGTCGCCGTCGCCATCGCCGACATCGTCAACGCACGCAGTACTCAGCAGAACGGTTGGTACTGCGTCCGCCGCAACTACCGTCGCCGGATGTACCTTATACGTGCCGTCGAATTTACCATCCCAAGAACAGCACAGTGGACATTGCGCTGATTCATCCTGGATTCATTCCACGACGTTAGAACAGCAACAACAGCAGCAACAACAACAGCAATCCTATCTCAATGTAAATCTTCATCTGCATCATCAAATGTCCTCTTACGGTTCACATGCAGGGCTGCACCACGGTCTGCATTCACAAAGCGAAGAATCTACCGTTCCGACGGACGCGACTGAATACGCGCACGAGTATCATCATCATACTTCGCCGGTGCAGTCAACCACTCCCGATCAGCATCGTCATCATCATCATCATCATCAGCAGCAGCAGCAACAGCATCATCCTCAAGCGCAAATGTTACATTTGCAAGCTCTACCGCAGACGGACACCCCATCGCCGGCGCCGGTTAGAGTACAGTACGACAGCCCGCCTAAGGAGCACTCTCACATTCAAATGAATTATCCTGAGCAAACAACGGATACGTTGAACGACGTACAGCCCGATGACGAGAGAAGATATCTCACCACGATCGTCGATCGGCATCCTCCTCCTGCTCCTCCTGCTCCTCCTCCTGCTCCTCCTGCTCCTCCTCATCATCATAATCATCATCATCAGCAACATCATCATCATCATCATAATCATCATCGGCAGGACACGGAGATCACTAGCGAACAACCGACCGCTTGGACACCATTGACGCCACCGCCGGTGCCGCAGACTACAGCCATTTGATTCGAACATATCGCATACGGGAGATTTCGTACCTTAGACACGAAAAACCGCATGTTCCCTCTCATATGTAATTATAAATGAGGTCGATCACGTGCGATATATACCATAGCGATACCGAGTTTAAAATCTGACGGCACGATTGCTGATTTTATCGCGCGCTATATAGATATATATATATCATAGAATATATCAAATTATATTTTGATCCGTCCTAAACATCATGTAGTAATCTTGATTATTTTTAGTGGCAATTGCGAATAGTTATTAGCAAATATGTTAGTGTATCACATGAGAAAGGAAAGTGCAAATAAAACATTCTTGTTTCGCACGACTCGTGCAGAAAGAAACGTTTATTAAATTATGTCCTACTTGGAAAGTTATAAAATTATAAACATAATATGCTATTTATGTGTAACCGTCGATTTTAATAAAGCATCTTTATTTCTATTTACACGAATGAAAGTTTGTTCTATTCTATATTTTATAGTTAAATTTTTTATCGATAGAAGATTTGTAAGTATCGAAACAGAGCTGGTGTCATTTGAAATATTTTTCCAAGTTTTGAATTTTTAGCAAAAGATCAAACAACTCGTCGTTAAAACTTAATAAATGTAAAATGTAAAACATGTCATTCCTTCTTTTCCTTCTAATTCATTATTAAATTTACAGAGAACTTATCCAAATTGTTATTTAATTTGAATATTTAAAAATAAAAGCTTTGTTTAACTTATCTTTGAATCATACTGCTTGAGAATAAACTGTATCTAAGTTGCGAATATCTATTTTTCGATCAAGAAGAGTAAAAACTTGTAACGGAGTTTTTTGGAACTAATAAATGAGAATTTCAACTTGTGAGAAATGCAACTGTAAAGATACACGGTTCCTCTATTATCGGTAGCCGGTTAATCGCTGGCAAGTCACCGCACGGTCAAACGTTTGTGAAATGACGATTCGAGGCCAAACGCCTGTAGAATTGCAACCCAGCATATAGAGGAGATATAAAACAGGTATGTTGCCATACTATAGACGCTGAACAAATTGTCATTTATAATATAAATAAGTTACAACCTTACATGGCACTCCCCGGCACGGTACATTCATTTATTAATTCGAAAAACTTTCGCTACGCGTCTCTCCACTTGTGATCGAAAAGTAAAGTTAAAATAGTTAAGTTAAGTTTAGATTTAGTTAATTTTTGAATTTTTACTTAAGTATTTACTCAGATGTTTCATCATTATTATTATGTCTATGATTTCTTCTATTTCGCAGTATATCGAGAATAGATACAGTTGTGAAAGTGGAACGTTTCTATAGCGTCATCACTGTAATGATGTCAGATTTGCAGTACAGTGAATTTCGGAACCTCTCTGATGACTGATCATATAAAATTTTGATTTGTGAAATTTGATGCTCACAGGATGACTTGGACAAAATTGTTTTTCAAATAATGACAACAATGAATTACAAGTTTGTTTAATTTGTGAGTAGATATTGGAAAGAAAAGATTGTCTAGACTATTATTTTCTTCTTTTCGATACAACAATAGTTTAGCAAGCAAAACAATAGGTTTTTTTTCAGAATTTATGAATATTTTAATCAAGTAGATTAAGGAAGATAAAAAAATTCAGTTTCTGCTTACAGTAACGTGCAAATCATACTGTTTTACTATCATTTAGCAATATTTAAAAAATTATTTAACGTAGAAAAGAAGAGGGAATACTTGAGAATTTATTGCACGTATTCGCCGATGCTAAACATCGTTTCCATTCCCAATAAAATTGTATAATATTAGGACATTTCCATGACTTCATTAATATTTTATTTAATAATGTTATAGGTAGAGATTATATATTTCATACATATATGCACACACACACACACACACACACACATGACGATAATTTTTAATTTCTTTAGTCAGTTCACCGTACAAGCTATTGTACCGATAAAGAGGTGTGTACTCAGATTTCTCTCGGACAGTGCTCGACATGTGTTACTATTGTATATAAGACTATATTGTTATATTGTTATATAAGACTACATTTATAGGGTACTCATTTATAGGGAGAGTAAGCAACTGTTGCAGCACGTACTTTATTGCAATTTATTGCGATACAAAAAGTTATTATATGCAGTTAATGTAGCACTCTGAGTATTAAGCGCGCGAACAAAACATGTAAGTTTGTGCCACGATGAAAACAAGATGACAAAGATGAATCTTTGCGGTGTGCAACGCAATGCAATAGATGAATCTGCATGAATACATGTATAGCATAATATGTATAATATAATAAAACTGAAGGAATTAGTTTTACGCCGTTGTGTCACATCCGTATTTCAAATAATTTATATAAAGTGATAATGATATTTGATGTACTTAATGTCAGCTGCAATTACATCATCGAAAAGATGAGATTCAAAACTTAATGGAAGTTAAAGCCATTTTTAGTTCTGACTCCGATTTATAGTTCCACGCGTATACTCGAATATTTTCTTTATCTGTTTGTGGAACGTTCTGTGATGTTACAGAATGCATCCTAGTAACATTCTGCGACACGTTGTTCGTCGTGTCATTAATAGGATTCTCAATATCCTGCAATACTACGCGTCTCTGATCATGATTATCCATACATGTGCGGTTTTTCAGATGTGGAGTTTTCTTTGGATCTCTTTCCAAACTTGTGGTGTTTGGTTGCATGTCAGAAGTAACACTGTTACTTAACATATCGACTTCTCGATTTCTCGATTCAGTTGGTATTTCGTTCTGTCGAGACGAAGATTCTCCAGTTTCCTCATTTAAATACTCGAACTTGGAAAGCTTGTCTTTCCATTGCCTGCCGTATCTTTTTACGTCATTATGCATCTGTTCGCGATGGTCATAGTACTCGCCTTTAGTAGAAAACATTTTCCCTAAGAATTAGAAAATAATTTACACATTATACTTTACACATGAAAGAAAATGATGAAAGTACAGTATTCACGAACGGCAGTTGGAATATTTATTATATTCGTACACTTTATGACAATTTCATGAAAAAATATAATGTTGCATGTAACATGTCATTATATAATATTAGATTATTCTTAACACCTTATTTTATAGAAATTTATGAAAATAAATCCATTTAAGCCAGATGCCAACATTCTCAACTTATCCTATAGTACAATATTTACGTCAAAAAAACATAATTTTGGTTACATGCATTTTAAATGGATTTATCCGCTTAATACGCTATAATATAATAAGTAATGAAAATACACTTACTGCAACATGTTTTACATTCAATGCTGGTGTGAAATCTGTCAAAGTGTCGAAGACCGTTATAACGACGATCAAATACATTATTACATATTGTACACTCGTAATTTCCCTTACTTTTCTTGATCACTTTTCTTTCAATAGCAATCTTGTCATCTGTAGATAAATTAAGATATCATTATTATAATGGCATGAGATCGTGTATTCTTGTGCCTTAACTCTTAGATTTGTATTCCACAAGAAAATTGCACTTGTAACGTCGAAGAAATTTTATTCATTCCACTAGCGAAAGTGTAAAAACATAACAGCTATTACGTGTCACATGTATAATAATCGCAGCATCTTTTAGCAGAATTTTTCGGTTTCAGTTACCAATCTATGCTAAACTTTTGAATACTCCAAGTTCTCTTGCTCTTGCTGTTATTTCGGAGAAAATTAAAGCAGAAGCAGAAATAAGTGTAACAGAAATGACAAGAATTTATACAGGGAAAGAATGTTTCCCCTTATGCAAGCGATAAACGAGTAACGACCGAAAAGCGACGAAATTAAATAATTGCTGCAGCGTTTATACGCAGTAAATCAACCCTGTAATGCGTTAGATCAGTTGCGTATAATGCAACTGATTGTTATAATCAGCGTTAGGAGCGAAACAAGTTTTGCAAACATCATTATAAATGTATTAAATCGGCAAAAAGTACAATAATATACAAAAAAAACTTACCGTTTTTTAGTGTAAACAATTTAGGTGGAGTGTTCCCTTCCATCTTCGATTTGTTTTACTTGTTCTTTGTTTGTATTAATACTTGTTCTTAACCTGTTGCTATGAACTTTATATCTATATATCTTCTACTAACGATGCTACTCGATGGACGACAAGCACAAGACTAGGAACTAGTTGGAACGAAAGATACGAAAGAAATGGCAACTGAAATATAGCAGTACTGATGCCTTTGTAGCTCTCTCCGCCTATGGCGTATAAACGTGTCGCGTGCGATTGTCGGCACCTTTGATCGGAGCGCTTTAAGTATCCGCCTATTTTGATCATCCAATATCGAACAAGAACATATATCAATAAGACATTTTGTTTTAAGAAATATAATTGAAGTCACTTGAAGCGAATTTCGATAGCTAAAGGGGAATAGAAGAACGCTGCTCCCGAATAATAATCACCATTAATTCATCCATGCATATAAGCCTTTCTTCTGCACGTTGTGTTTGCCATTCTGCTTTTCTTGGAGAAAGCTAAACTTATTATATAGACTCAATAAACTATATTGTATACACATTAACGATAAACAATATAGTAAAGTGTTATCATTACGTTATAACTAAATAGTACATATCGATAAGTTAGTCTTCTATAGTCGCGCGCGATTGTGTAATTTGAGCTTTTTGATTAGACAATGAGAAGAACCGCATTTATCCACGCAGATTTGCATCCCACGGTAACATTTATCAAAGGCGCAATGAGAAGCGAGACTGATTTCCCAGGTGAGATTGTAACATAGCCGCGCATACGAACATAGCACTTTGTGCACATATTCGTACAAACGAATAATAACGTTTGGAGTTATCCGTTTGGCCCTACGTGTGCAATGCACTGTTTTTACGGCTAATATAATATCTAGTGATAGAAATTGTTCTCATGTAATTTACGACTGAATGCTTCGAAATGCTTCCGTCTTGACCGAATCCTCGATTTGATTACTTGTGTGTTAACACAAAATGTGCAGTCTGAATAATTTAATCTTTTTTTCGGTGAGTGTTTGTAGAATTAGTGTGTCAGTGCCGGGGCCACGGATATGGAAAATGTTACGCGAATCATTTCTTCGTGACGAATATAGTGGCAGAGGATTCACCATGGATTACTACGAAAGAATTATTATGCGAAAAGTTCCGCGCTCCTCCTCGTTTCTTCTCTGATGGACGATTAAAAGTTCCCCGCTCGAGTCGAATTTACAAATTCCTTCGTCGGGGTCGTTTCCACGTCTGCGCGAGGGAGTCGCTACCACACGAGTCCAGCGAGATTAACCAACGAAATCGCCCGGCTCAAATTGGAATTTAAACTCACGAAAACTGTCGGCGTATTGCACTCCGTAGGATGATACTCCGTAATTCGATGCCATCTGAATATTCCATCCCATTGGGTTGGTATTTCTCCATCGCGAACACCGTGAATTTGAATTTTCAAGTGACACAAACGATATTTATACGACGTGACGACGTGTTTTTCAAAGTCGTATTTTTGATCATCGATTTAATCGAATTCTCCATCTTCTCGAGCGCCTTGACTCGATACCGTACTTGACTTCCGTACGGGCTCTTTTCCTTTTTCCTTTGTCGAGGAAGAAATTCGTCAACGCGAGTTCATTGTACGCACTGGCCGTTCGACTTCGTGGAAACTCGGTGATGTTCGAGGGTGCTCGGCAGTCGCGCCGGTGCATCACGCGGGGGGTTGCCCGCGAACGGTCAAAGGGTTACGTCGTCGTGGTGGTAGTATCACGATTGCGGAGGCGAAACGCGACGAAGAGGGCCGAGCTCGCGTGTCGGCCTTGATAGTACCGCGGGTGGTCGGCAGTCGACAGTCGGAGCCGGTCGCTCATCGCACGAGTGTCGTTACGTCGGCGGTTTCTCTCGCCCACCACCTGAACGACGCCGAGGCCCGAGCTGTCCGTCATCCGTTGTTGCTCGCTTCAAACGCTTCAAACGCTCGTTTATCCCTCCATCGCGTTCTCGCGGTTGTGCTTTCGTGGTGTGCGTATCGCGCGGCTATTGGTGTCCCAGTGTCAAGTGTGTGATTAATAATGAGCGCAACAGAACGAGAGGGAGATAAGACTGCGTTGCTCTGATTGATACGCCGTGCCACGGATGCAGAATTTCTGGTGACGTCGGTAAGTTGAACGCATTCATTGATTATGATTACACTGCCGTTCGTAGCCACTCGGGGCATTATTAATTGGAAAGTCTATCGACGACGACGTGATTTCTATCGACGTCACGTGCCACCTTTTAGCATACGTGATACGTCACAATGACTCCATTTCGGAACTGCTTCGGTTCAAAATTACTTTCATCTTATGTTTGATCGCGATGTTTCTATTAAAATTTATCAGAAAAATACACGGAGCATGTATTCTCCACTGAAATCGTAATTCGAACAAATTATTCATATTAAAATTAAATCCTAACCATGCGTTATGCTCTTTAAACGCGATACTATCGATGGCACTCTCGCAATTTATCTGCCCAAATGCCATAGAATTAGTTAGAATTTTACGATCGAGTGAATCTAGAGGATCGATGGCGAAAGCTGGAAGAAAGTCAACCTCTGTCGCGGTCTGAAAACGCACCACGATACATCTATATATAAAGCGTACGATCATACATTGATACGATTCTCTTAGGACTTTTTCAATAATAGTTGAAACTTTGATTAAAGTTTAAGCTCTGTTCGAGCACATTTGACACATTCTTCAATACAAGGATCAATATAAAACATACATAGCTTATATTCCATATTTATTTATTATAAATTACTGTCTTGACATAAACAAATCGACATGCATAGCATAAATTTATTTTGAGGTTATGTGTTTGCATCGAGTCTGCGCAAGATGTTGACAAGTTAAAGTTTAACCAAAGTTTTAACTAAAGGGTACTTCAACGTACAATGGAAAAACGAATAGAACATAAAATAGTTTATAAATAAAATAGTACAGAATAATACAGAAAACAGGTTTTATTATAATATATTTTATTGCAATGTCCTCTCTTCTTTGACACACATACATATTATTTTTATTTATTACTGTAGAAATTATTGTGGAAATCTTTCTTTCGGGTATCCAGTCGGATAGCATTAAACTATGAAAGCACCGAACTAATATCTACACCTAACATATCCGTCGGCTTTTATATCCGATTAATAGACTCCATTTCGAATACCTTACACTTGACTGTTTCCTTAAATTACCTTTTCCTTTTACCGTTTTCTTAAATTATCAGAGAATAGCCGAAATGTCGAGAAACGTTAGCAACTGATCTAATCACGTACACTTTAAAACGAATTCGTAAAAGCGTACGGATCGCGCAGCATTTTCCGAATTATTGCGTATCTATCCGCTCGGAATTTAATTAATATCAGGCGTTTAATTAATCCAAGTGGACTCGGAAACACGTGGAACAATCGAATGATCGGGCACTGATAAAAAAGGACGATGAAAGCACGGCTAAATTTTCTCGATTACGTACGGCGTACGGCGAGCGCGCTCTTTTGAAAGTTCATTGCTACGATAATTCCGCGGAAATAACTGCCGGTCAGTCGATTGCAATTAATTCGCGGCAAAGGCAGAGAGCGTAACATCGCGGGGCAAAAACAAAGTTCGTGCCTTGCCTACGGATCCATCGGTTAGGTTGTTCATCGGCGATATTCGAAAGGCAAACGCAAGGGCAGAAAAAGTTTAATTGATATCGCACAGCCGCGATATACGCACGCTTCATGGTGGAGAAAATAAAATGTATACGTGGCGCGATAGGACGTAATCAAGGACGAGCCCAAGTTCGCGCTGTTGAGCTTCATTCAACTTTAGAAACGAAGCGCAATGCATCTTTAATTAAATCTCCGGTTGGCTGGTGTGCACCAGATTGAAATATATTCTACGAATCCCCCTCCCCGCGCTATCTCTTTCTTCTGTTTCTTCGTGCTGCAAAGAGTAGGACCATAATTCGGCAATCGGTGTATCACTATAGGAACGCGATCAAAATCGAGATTGGTCACGCTACACCGTTTCACTTTGCAAATTTAATTTCAACTTGTAGATGGCTCTTACTTCCGAAAAATTCATTCTTCCGACGCGATTAGATCTGCGGAAATGGAACAATTTTGTCATCAGTTGATCGAGGATCACGATTTCTCTCGTGATGTATAGTAGTAGAGGCTACTCGACGCTACCGAGAACGAAGCGTCGTTCTCCGTCAAACGCGTTTTCGTTTTCGTACACGTTCACGTACACGTAAAAAATTCGAGATGCATAGTCGGAGTTAGTGGAAATTTCAAAGCGTATTCCCGTGTAGGAGGCGTAACAACTCCATTTTCCTTCTCTTTTCTCTTTTCTGCTCTGTCCACGCGAGATGTGGCTTAGCTGCATATCCGTGTCCATGTGCTCGTAGCGGTTTGTCCTGATGCAGCTCTGCTCATACAACTATTACCCCGAATCTCCTCTCTCCCTCTCTCCGTTCTCTGCCTTCGGGCATCTTTAGTTTCACCAAGTTTATATCATTTCCGCTTTCCATTCCGATGGTACCTAATGATTTGCGCGCGATAATGTTGCCGTCATGTCGATAAAGATACCGTCGATGGGTATAACGTACATGGATACGTTAATAATTGTTCACTGGTTCGATACATCAATTACATCGTGACAATAAATTGCGCGCGACATTTTCAAGAGTTTTGCTTGCACCTATTTTCGAGACACTCATTCGGATATCGAACGAGGGACAAAAAAGTGACGGTGAGGAGAATCAAATTTCGTGTAACCAATCATTCGTCGTGGACTTCCAATAATCCACGGGCAATATATCCGGCTGAACAACGAAGCTGTGCGAGATATCCGAATGGGCAAATATCTAGCCCCATTCCGGATCCGATCGAACTTTAAAAACGACGGTTCGAGGGGTCCATATATGTGTATGTGTCAGGGAGTGAGAGGGAGGGGTACACAGGGGGAATACAGCGAATTACAGCTATCCGACCCGGAGCGTACGACACAGCGCGTACGAGTACAACGGTATGCTGTCTGGTCATCTAAAATTTAAATGTTGTGTGCTCGATGCACTGTAAATATGTCATCGATGGCCTTTTGTACTCGTGAGTACTCGTTGTCGTCGTACGTGTATGATGCATGAATATTGTAAATGCAAATTCTGCGACGGCTTCTTTCTTCATTAAATACATGTGCGTGCATTGTTGATGTACGCAATACTATCTTAATGCTTTAAGCCGTGCCAACGCATCGTTGCATTTTTATTCGTATCAAAAAAACGAGCACGAATACATGTGCATATTATAATTATCGGTGTCAAAGAATATGCGCGTGTTTAGATCAATGATATTCCCAGGACGAATCTATAAAGCACTTTAAAGTCTCTTCATTTTTTTATATTTTATACATTACATACACACACGAGCACATGTATATGTATTGATCTATATGTATTGATGAATAGCAATATAGAGTAATTCCGAGATAAATAGTCACACGAGAGAGGTGACCAATTGCTCTAATTTCGCTACTGGCTACACTGCTGTGTTATCACTTAATTTGTGGTGAGCTTTAGTTGCGTTTGCAAGAGGAAGCTTAGCGTTCTGCAGAAAAGCATCATAATTGTGAGAATAATTTCATTTTAATCTTTATTGCCTGCTGAAAAGTTTTTTGTATGTTATTAGTATCTGGCATAAATTGACAGGAACCAAAGTTTCAGGTTTATTTAGAGCTGTATTGTGTAGCCAATTTGTCGTACAATTTTCATTCATGCCCGCCACGATTTATAAGGTGCTGCTGTCATCTGTCTCGGTTAGCAAGGATAATCTCATAATAGCTCCGAAATAGTTGATCATTTATGGAATACTATTATACGGTAGATCTGGAACACCCTGTATAGTTCTAAAAACAAAAACATTTTATGAAAGAAAACATTAAAATAACTAATACTAAATAAAATACTAGCCTAGTTTTTTAAAATTTTTTATTGAAAAAGAGTATATTTTCGGCAATCAAAAAAGGGGGAGAGCGAGAGAGAAAACTATGACATCTATCTATCCCAGACTTGCCCTATATACATTCATAATAAAGAACTTCGCTTATGAATATTTTAAGCGTGATACGTATAAACAACTACTCATGCGATACGTTCTTGTTCGTTCGTGATCACGCTTCCCGTTTCCTCTTGAGGTAGGGACATAGAGTTTGGCCTATATTCGCGAGGGTAGTATTTCACGGATTGCGTCCGTTTTCACCACCGTTGCGTGTCTTTGGGAAATCCGAATCCGAAAAGTCGAGTAACACAAGGGATTAAATTAGGGACCACATAGGACGTTTGCAAATGCGGGTATGCTGGTATGTTGAGAGTCTCTTTGTGGTACTGATCACAGCACGGATAAACGTCGCTCTACGCCTGGATCGATTGATTCATTCTTTGGTGTAAATGCGGCTTAACGGAGATTGCTTACGGTTCTGAGCGAACCCCATCCGGTTGCATAGCGACTCGCAGGCAAACATGTGGTTAGACCGGTTGACTCAGACAGGTCGGTTTGGTTCTCTCGCTGCTTACTTGTTCTCTCTCTCTCTTCTCTCTACATCTTCTTCGTTTCTCTTCTATTCGATTTTCTCTCAATACGACAATACCACTATATAATATATGGTATGTACCTACGCTACCTTGTAGCCAAACTAAATACTGTCACCAAAATTTCTTACCTCTCTAACAAGCAAACATAATTTGAAAAAGCAATTAGATTTTTCTAAGAAACAACTAAAATAAATATTTTTCTGAAACAATCGCCATTGGAAAATTGTCCTCACAAAACGTAACAGTTATATCTCTTTTCTTTTTCTTTTTTTATAATGCAATAAAAATTGTTGTTATTACTACTAATTTGCAAAATATTGTTTTTTCGGATAAATAAGAAAAATACATGTTTTGAACATATATTTTATTAGAGCTTTGAAAGACTCTGTAGGTGCGTGACCTATACCTGGTGTTCCGTCTGTTAAATATATCGATTAGCTTCTATATCATGGAATCGCACGTATTAGATAGTCATTCTTCACTTGACTTTATTTAACTAGGTTATCGATCGTGTCATATGTCAACCGTATGAGAAGGTATCTCTGAAATAGTTTTAAATTAAATTAAATTACATTAAACGTGCAATGACCTTTCCGTTCAACTGTGCATTTGTTATTTTACAAAGCGATCCGTTTTGTATTTTATTTTGTAAAATTAAACCATAGTAATTTTTTAATATTTATGCGTGTTTTATTCATAATTACGTTTATATTTAGAGGGAGTTTATTTTGATTTTTAGCAATCTGAAAAGATTTACCCGCTTTGTAAAGCTTTCATTAATTTTCATACACATAGTTTCATCTGATTTTTACTGCACAGTTGGAAAATTTGTGTTTTCTTGTTAAAAAATGTGCCGGTTAACATTTTTGTGTTAAATATTTAACACATTCATGTGTTAATTTAACATGTTGCTGTTGTGTTAATTTAACTCAAGTGTTAAATTTTTAAAACAACTAAAAAAAGTGTAAAAATTACACATTGTGCACCTTTTTTTAATTTTACACAATAGATATGTTCCGTATTATTAGTGACAAGTTTTATCTGTTAAACTTTACAGAAAACTATGTTGAGAGTAAAGATGTATGTAAAAATAACTTTTTTTTCGAGTTAATTTTATCATTAAAAATATGTTGATTTTACATAAAATTTATTTCAAATTACTTCGCAGTTTGCTTTCATTTTGGGTTAAAATATTAACATAATATTAGTGTCACCATTTAACATATCCATATTATGTTAAATTAACACAAAAATTTATGTGGATCGTTTGGGACATGTGATATCTGTTAAATTTAACACAAATTTTTCACCTGTGTGGTAAGGTTGGTAAAATCTCGTATGTTTTGCGCGACGTAAATTCGCATGATGATTGTGCACGGTAATTAGGTATAATCATCGTACATATGATGCTCGGATTTGTAATCTGTATAATATAATTAGAGACTTTACTATCCCAATGGTGAACGCATAAATAAAAAGTCATGCGTGCATGATTCTTAGTATTTAACCATAATGTGATTCGTATCAATATTTTTCTACGCGATTCGTAGCGTGTCTTATACGAGGGAACGATTTAATGTATTTTTCTATCTAAATTCTTGATGAAAATATTGGACGGATTTGACTCGACAAGTTAGATAATAATACGAATGAAACGTACTCACGATAAAATGAGAAAAATCCAGCAATTACACGGCGACAGTTACACTATCGTAACGCCGGAACGATTTAGATTTCGCCCTGCAGCATCCGTTAGAATTGTTTACTCCAAGTGTTAGTTTTGCAAATCCTTACTCTACCGGACGATGTTCTCTAAAGAAAAATTATATCAATTGCTAGCTGAACATAAAGGTCCATTTCACTTCGTTGATATCGCAGGAACGCGTAACCGCGAAGCGTCGCATCCGATCGATGAAATCTGACAAAGACGATGGTCTTGGAAAATGCGAGGAAATGATACGATCCTCAATAGGTCGACGACCTTGTTATACGTAGACGAGTAGTCACGATGAATACCTCTTCGCAGACCGCTCTCAGCTCTAATGATCATTGTCCGCTTCCCGTTGGGCCGTTACCAATATCCTTATTATCGGTCCAGCGTTCCCCAGACGTGACATGATACACGCTCAGAAATGATATCACCTAGTAATACTATGGTGGCATACGTGCGCGATAGATTGAACGCGCGCGTTCGCGAATCCACCTGTCCGTAGAACCGGCGTGATGAACTTTATAATTAGTGTACTTATCGATGCTTACTGCCCCTGCGAATTATATCACGTATGACGGGCATAATAATGTGCTGCTACTAGATAATTTTACCGTGTGAAGACAAATTTGTAGCGTGCGATTACAGCTTATCATAATGATCGACATTGTACTGAATCATATCCTTGCGAATTCTTTGATTCTTTCCCCTGGATTCATTCGCGTCACATTACTGCGCATAAATCCTGTCTAACAGGATCGAATGCACCATTTCGGTGCGTAAGGTGCTTTTACAGGGACACGTACTGTGAGATTTCTCCTTTTGATGTGCCGTTATTGACAACCATACGATAATGGTAATTAATTGGGTTAATAGAGACTCTTAATTCCAGAGCATGTCGCCGGTCGATATTTGCCATTACTGCGTTGAGTGAGATTTTATATCCGGAGCGTTCTCGGAGCAATAAAAGCAAATATAGGTTCCATTAAAAAAATTATTCATTTAATCACGGTGCAGAGATTTGATAGGAAAATATCTGCAACGCTGTTGTGCATGTAAACTTGTTTTTTGGCAGAATCTTTTTAAATTTACATAGACACGTGCGTAACACATGCAATATCATAAAGATATTAAAAGATTTCAACATAATTAGGTAAATGAAAATATTACATTAACATTACGTAATTATTGGATGTCGATGTAAATACTCTTCTAAATATTAAATTCTACCGCCACTACAGCATAGTATGTTTTTTCATTTGGTTAAGATCGTTTATCTCGGTATGAGATTTTTAACATTTTTCATGGGGCGCGGGGACTTCAAGCGTCAAGCTTATCAAGGAAGTCACGAAACGTTGGCTTGAGCTAACAGGAAGTTAAGCATGATTGAACGTTGCTTGAGACGAAAGCGCGTCGCTAGATAATATTTGCAAGAAAACTTATAATATGCAAGTGATTGGTAACCCGGTGAATGTTTCTAATTAAAATGGTAGCAGACTCTACTACTATTTTTCAATATTTTCTCGTCTTTAGCTATATAATTTCAATATATATAGTTTCAATAATATCGCTCTCATTTTCTTCTGTTTTAATTGTAAAAGCAATATAACTTTAAACGCTATATATTAGCCGATACACATATATCTTTTGGGCGCAGGTTTATTACACTCGCGGATCTATTGCCATAATTTATGTGGGTTCTTATAATGGACGAAGATGTGTTGGCGCGCGCAATCAAGTCCGATTTCAAAGAACAAGGAGAGATCGATTGTGACCCAGTTTACATGTTCCGGCTTGTGCATGCGCGATCACGTTCGATCCGATCTTATACAATCTAGTACACATAACGAGATTGCTATCGTCTATCCTTATTCTCATCAGCTGTACAGTATTACACATCGTACAAAGAACATTATTTTCTACTTTTATGTCACACGGCAAACGATAAAAGTGACCCCGTAAGAATGTACGAGACACGTATAATACATGTGCATGTTTGCACATTTGAGAATGTTTCTTTAAAATCGTTTATTATAATACGAGTCTAGTCGATGCACACTATCGATACTGCTATTGTTATCTTATATTGATTCACAGCTGTTCCAAACTTTCTGAATTGTGTGTAAATGAGCGAAGAGAGCAATATTCGCAAATTAGAATGAGAAACGGAGTGAAATGAAATGACAGACATAGAAACATAGATGCGTATTCAGTTCGTATTCTCATGCATCGCACCACCTTTCTCCGCCTTCTTCCGGAAGTTGAAATTTTACGTCACTCACTTGCTCCATTGTTCACTCTTAGATAATGCGCTGTTGTTATCAGCAGTTTCATTTCTTTTTTTTTCTGGCAATAATGAGCACGATACGATGCAGCTATTGCATTGTTCGCACTTGAAAATGAAATGATCACTCGGTATGCATGTATACGACATGGCTACAGTGATAATTTTAACTATGCTTGATACGCCAAATTGTGTAATGTTTTATATCAATATGTTGCGTTGTTAATTCACAGACAAAAGCAATATGCATATCTCATTTTCCGATCAATGTATTAAACTAAATTGAAGCTTAATTGCGGGATTTGAAATTGTATTTAATTATAACGTCATTTGCATTGAACATCGTTTATGAAATTTTGAACCACAAGATACATTATTCCAGGATATTTTACAATTTTCATTACAATCGTAATGTAGAGAAATTGCACATTAATTTGTAGAAATTGAGAATCATTTCGTTAAATAATCACGGTAAATGTCAGAGATGGCTATGTCATCTATCATGTGAATCGTGAAGCACAGCAAACTCGTTTGTAAATTTTTGTGCACGTATTTATCCATAATGAGCAAATAGCCCTTTGATGCAGCCATCGATAACTCAAGAACTCAAGATCGAACAGGCGTGGAAGAGATGAGATATCCCTGAACCGTAGATCGATACCATAAATTAGGAAATCAAGCACGTGCTTCAGAATCGAGATTCGGATCTTTCTTTGTCGACTTTCACGAAAGTGAATTATGATTCCTGCTAAAGGAGATCTTGATTGGTTTTGGCGAACGTGACGGATTGTGGGAATCGAGAGATTTCCCGAAAAATTGACTTGTCGCAACTTTTCTGCCACGTTATTGCCAGATTACTATAGCTCAATATTTTGGACCGCTCTTAATCCGATCACTTGTTGTCGAGCCGATTTATTTTTGCATGATCTTTCGTATGTATATAATCTTCCTTCGATTAGTACTGATGGCTTTTGGATAGATACCGCGTTCCAGCTTGGTGCCGACGTTTCGCAGACATTGCAGTCCGCATCATCAGGGCTGAGCTCCGATACTGAGCTCCCTTGGTTTGCAATAGTCCTTGTATATGCACAGTAATTAATTGATTAATCGATTCGATCAACGTTTCTCTCTTCCGAGTACGAGGAAAGATTCTTCTCCGAATTTTCGTTAAATTTCATTCGGGCTTGTTTTAATGTTTTTTTTGTCTGATGAATTAATGCGAAAATGCTTTTTATGTTCGAATCGGAGTGGAGGGTGCAGGTTTCAATTAAAACATAAAAACAATGTTATTATTAAAATAAAATGTTTTTATGTTTTAATTGAAATCCTCCCCGATCCACCCCGATTCGAACATAAAAAGCATTCTCGCATTAATGCATCAGACAAAAAAGTATTAAAACAAGCCCGAATAAAATTTAACGAAAATTCGGAGAAGAATCTTTCCTAGAACTCGGAAGAAAGAAATGTTTATTGAGTCGATTAATCAATTAATTACTGTGCATATACAAGGACTATTGCAAACCAAGGGAGCTCAGTATCGGAGCTCAGCCCTGATGATGCGGACTGCAATGTCTGCAAGACGTCGGCACCAAGCTGTCATGGAACGCGGTATCTATCCGGAAGCCATCAGTACTAACGTAAGTAATAGCCGTGAAAGCCTTAAAGTCAGAATCTTCCTTCAAGATTTTATAATTAGAACTCTTTTCGCCGATAGGACGATATTTTTATCGATTATGCGTCACACAGTTTATGACCCGAGGACTATAAGTCAGGATCGTCCCTACTAAAATAAACGATTTTCATACGTAATGCTTGGATTTATATAGAAAAATATCGTATATGTCGTTTTATAGAAGAAGATTTGACGAATTGACGCATTGTGATGCGTCGGCGACGCGCACGCAACAGTAAAGTTTTATGCGACACAAGTCATTAAATTTAAAGCGCATCTACCCCGTGTTCTGTTCCATCACCACCGTCTCTTCCTTGTCCCCCTAAATCCGCGCTATCGTAAAACTGACGTGGATAATTACAAGTTCCGGGCGTAGTTAGCGCGTAAATGGAACCAGACGCCCATAGGAAAGAAAGGAGAGGAGAGCAGGAGCGAGAACCGGAAAGTTGCAAACTTTGCGCGCGTAACATTTTCCGGACGTAAAAATGCAGTTTGCACTTTTTTGTCGACATCACGCAGATTTCGAATCGACGTGTCCGCAGTCATATGGGAAAGCCATCTTCTAGCTCCGTTAAATTTTCGATTGCTTACAAAATAAAAAGCAATGCAAATATTTTGTTTATATTTTTCATTTCTTACTTATTTTATGTATCAACTGTTAAATCTCCCACAAATGCAGTAATAAGAAAGAAATATTTTTGCATCATATACATATGTACATAGGTAGACACGCAGGTTTATGTATGCGCCCTAAATAAGATGAGCGCTGTTCGAGGATCATTATACCATTTTCTCAAACAATTTGTCGAGCTCTTCAAACTAATCATTTCCAGCATTGACTGTACTTTACTATCGTCAGAAAATTTGTTTTCTTCTTTTTTTGCTATTTTTTGCTATTTATTCTTTGAGAATAGATGAACGTGAACAATAATAAATCGAAGTAGAATCTCGATGGCTTAACAATCACGCGTTTCATCAGCCGAAACGAATTTATGTCACTTATACGAGCCGCGTCGGTGAATTTCGATTCAACTTTACAGCTTTGCCGAAATGGTAGCGATCGCTACCGATAGCGAGGGATCACCAATCACCCACCGTCGTTGGCCACCGTCAGTAGTATAGCCGAGATCTACTGTTTTTTTTTCATATTGCCGCAACAATGGTTACGGTCGCTGCCATAAATTTAATCGAGTCCGTGTTATAAAGTTGACGCACAAGTCGGTCGAATCGATACACTTTCGCGCGTTTGTGCAGTTTTAGTGTACAATAAGTATTTCATTTAAATGTCTTTGAAATATGTAAAATAAAAAAAGAATTTGTTTTTTAAATGTATTTGTTATTAAAAATAATGTGTATTTGGTATTAATGTAAATGTTTTCTTATACAAAGTGCTGTTGCTCACTTGTAAAATTAAATTTTATTCGCTGTTTGGCGTAGAATCATTAAGAGAAATACTCTTCCGCGTGCAAAGAGATAAATCTTTCAATTACATTCCCTCAACTTCTAGAACAGCGAACGAATCGAGCTTTCATCAGTGATAAACCCTTTCTATCGGAAGAAATTAAAGACCAATCGGCAGAGGGCGATCCAAATCGTTTAAGCAACCGTGACGTTCTCTCTCACGATTAATGACTTTTCCTGGGCAATTGTCACCGAACGATTGCAGTTGGTCCTTTCAACGTTGTATCCACGTAACGCATACCTTTAACGTACGTGTACCTGTGAGGAGGTACGTTCGCCTGTCGCACACACCTGTTTACCAGCGTTTACGTGTGTGTCCATTGTGAGTGTGTGGCTCAGTTTATATGTACAGAGACGCGCGACGCGCGACGCGCGACGCGACCCACGTAGACGAGAGACAATGGCATTGTGCGTATATATCGGCTAGGTATATCCGTCGTCCTCGGGGTAAATAATTGCACGACGGAGAACGGCTATTGTCTAGACTATCGGCATGTTGCCGCGTAGAAATAGGACAGCATACATAATTTCTCGTATGCGTTGTGGCGCGTAATCTGCCGTCCGATCAACGCCAGAGTCATGTCGCGAAGTTGGTGAAATTGACTAGAAAAAATCAGTTTCCTCTCCTTTAAAATGAGATAGATGCACCGGATCCTTCCCGTCGGGAATTTTGTCAAGGACATACTCGCCACTTCGAAAGGCCGTTTTACCGGCAAGGAAAGAAGGCATGAACGTACATACGCGTGCGCGAAAGTGACAGTAGGACAGTAGGAAGGAACGATAGAGGAGAGAGCTCTGTTATGAATTCACAATAGCGCGCCGTGCGAGTCTCCTCCTTTCTTTCATTTTCCTCTCTTTTCATCCTGCGGTCCTGCGCGAGTTCTGCGACTCGCATCGCACTTGCATCTTTCTCTCTTGATTTTTTATTTCTTCTCTTTTTTCCTCCTGCACTTTCATCCTCCATTTACGTTTCACCGAGTCCCTGCGCTCATTCGCTATCCACTCCGCGCTCGCGCCTACCGCATCGCCATTAATGGTTTCCGCTTCCGCTGTCTCAATCTCGCATTTTCCTTTCTTTTCGTGGTACCTGTTCTTCTCTTCCTCACCGGTCCTTTCTCTCCATCTCTTTCTCTACGAGCAAAGTCTGCATTTCCGCCCTTTTTGTCGACTTAGGAGCTTTCCGTGTCACGGCAGGTCTAACGAGTCTTTCTTGAGGGAGAATGTTTCCGGGTCGATAATAATGCAAGCCATTTAATTTGGTCGCGATCGCGGGCAATTATCACGCTAGTTTCCCCATTCGTAGCGACATTCGGTCTTGCCAAACTTTATCGTAGCGTCATTGTCCGTCGCAACTCGGGGAAACGCGACGAAATAAATAACCGTTGGCGCAAAACACCGTGGCACGAGATGGCCTTTTTCACGGCATCTAGTCTCCGTAAATTACCAGCGGTGTTGCCCAGCCGAGCCTGGCGTTTTAATTAACCCCGACGATTCTTTATGCTGGAAAAAAGCGAAACGGGTCTGGATTCATTATCGGTGCGAGACAAACGCTGCAAAAATCTGATATAGTTTCGCGAACCTGAAAACTCGAACGTCACTGTGAAAGACATTTCGATAGATTCGAGATCTGCGCATCATGTCATTCAGCGAAATGTTCGGTACCTCCAGTTTCGCAAATGTATCGCGTCTGGATGGAACGTTTTACGAAGAATGAAATTCTTTTATCATCACTAATTAACTGATTAATAAATTTGATTTGAAATTTTTATAATATAAGTTATTAAAACTTTTTTAATGTTAAATTCCTTGCTTTTTTGGAATACTCTGTGTACGGAAAGTACTACGCGCGGATAAGTGCTAAAATTAACCTTTTGTTTCTCCTCGACGAGGAGAAGAAGGGAATGGGAAAGGAGAGTAGCCGGAGGACGACATAAAACAAAACAGCTCGAAAACCGGAAATACCGCGACTGCTACTTCCGTCCTCCTTTGATGCGCGTCTCGTCTATTTCGCTGGTTCACTCACCCGCGCGAGGCCGCATTTTCTCGAAGGGTCGCGTTATCCGCACGAGTTTGCGCTCCCTCGCTACAGTTACTCGGATGATAAAGTGCTCCCGGATACCAGATCTTGGCGGATACGATATCCCCCTCAATATCGGAGGAGGACCTTCTCGTTTTTGAAGCGATGCACGGATGGCGATGCAGCGCCGCGACAATTTTTGCCAGCGAAATTGCCAGAATGCAACGGCCGTTTTATTTCGATCGAACCCTGGCCGAATGTGCGCCAGAGCTGTTGCCTCCAATATGTTGAACTTCTTCTTCTTTTTTTTATTATTCCTATAACCACATATTATAAAACTGGTAGTTATTTGCCATCCGTGTGCACTTTTTTGTCGTGCTTATTTTTTAAATAAACGAGCTGTAGCGTGCGTTACGTACGTAACGGTGCATTACATTTAAGCGTTTTATATCAGTATGTTTGCATGCTCGTTGTTTCTTTCTACATACTTCTCTCTTGTAGATATTTCTCTCGTAGATTCGTATTTTATGCATCTCGCTCGCGTTCATTGTTTTCAGATACACCTGCAACCAGAATATAGAACGCCTAAATGGCTCGTTAGTTTAATCTTATAATGTATAATCTTATAAACCGTTATACACGCGTATTCCTCCCGATGCACGCGCGAAAATCTTTTCGTTTCTGGATTTCGCCATACGAGAGAAAGTATCACGCAAAATCAACAAATTATAAACCTTGATAATTTTTTTATCACATGGAGGCGCAAACGTGCTGTAAAAGGCATTGCACGTATCTTTTCTCTTTTTCACTTCTCACGAAGGTGAGCCCCTACCACAAAGTTTTGACATCTTGTCTCTTTGAAACAAGATTGAAGTACAAAGTGACGCGTCATATGTCCATACATTTCAAGATTTTATCCAATTGTCAGGAATCAAAAATATACGAATGTATCAAAAATATACGTAGGAGATGCTGAAATCGGAATATCTAAGACCTCTTTCTACAATACATGCGTGTGCTCTTACGTGTAAGCAGTTTTGCGTGAGCGTGCGCGTGCGCATGTATGTACATATATGTATGTATATGTATATATGTATATATATATAGAAGCATGGTGCGAATGACAAGATGAGGAATGCACCTTGCATGCAATTGTGATGGCGAGGTCGCGTGTTTTCCGAAAGGATGCCTATTCAGTCTTCCTTTATGTCATCTCCACCCTTCCTCCCAGGGCGTCTTCCCTTTTTGGTTCTTTCCTTGCGGTACATCGCTGAAATTTATGGACTATTCGCAGGGAACGCGAGAAGACGGAGGGGGCGGGCACCGAGCTGGTTCGATAAATCGCTGCTCGTAAAACGTCTTCTCGACTGTCGCAAGAGGGATGAGCAGCGGGGAGGGTGTGATCTACGTCCGATGGCGAAATTTTTGTCGGATGCAGACTGCTCCGGCCTGTTGTGGATGGGTAGGTTATAGCAAGCTCTCCTTTTGCAAGGGAGAACGCCGACAGAATGCCCCCCGGACCGTGAAAAGAAATTGCGACTAATCTTTTAAGGGAAGGATCATGCGAATGCGTATTTTCCGCAAAGTTTTGCAAAAATGAAGGTTCAAAATGCGCTTGTAAAATGAGAAACAGCGACAGAGGAGGGCCTATTCCCGTAACTTGATGAGAGGTTAACGAGCTACGGCGATAATTACATCAGCAGTGTGAATTATACCGCACCTGTTATCATGTAATTAGACTTCTGGCGTTACTTATTAAATAGAATGTAGTAAGATAGTTAACCGCGTTCCTAATTTCAAGTGTTTCAGTGACGAGTGTTTCAAATAGTGGTTTGTCTTCTTATTTTATCTTGCTCCCTACTATCAAAATAAATCTTGATATCTTTAATATTAGTTATCTTGTATAGCGATACATTAACCGCTTGCGTTTAGCTATTCGAGTATGCGTCACCCGTTTGACGTCCTTTTGACAGGAAACGTAGAAGAGTTGAATGGAGCGAGCTAGTTCGATAAAGTGAGGGTGGGCGTTCGCGAAAAGGCAAGTAAAATAATTGAAACGATTAGAAACGCGCGCGTAAGAACGAGTGAACGTTTCTTATACGATTGACCGCGATAACCGCAATAAATTGGACCGCGAGCAAACGAAACGGGAGATATTTCGCAGTTACATAACTGGCATGTGGTATCCTAATCGAGAAACTCGTAATTCTTCACCCGTCATCCGCCAAAGGACGAGCCACAGTTTTAGCAAAACATGTGTCTCGCAAGAAGCAATGGCTTCCATGTCGGAGATTTCGCAAATAGTTGTTACTCGCTGTTTCTTTGCTGATTAACCGATTCAATTGCCATGGCGGTTTCGTACGAACGAAACGGAAGCGTCATTCGCGAAAATATATTCAACGTTAACGCTGTCAACGAGGATATTGAGGGACAGTGAGAAATTTGCCATTGCACACAAACTCACGGCAACGACATGGAGCTTTATGCGTTGCAGTATGAGCATAAATTCAAGTTTGTAGCGAGCCCTTCGGCTCCTGTTCGTATTAGGTGCCTGCCAAGCGGATATCTATGTGCTAGCATCACCCCCGCGCGTACCCATGTTACATATGTACTCGTTCTCTTTTCGTCCTTTTCGATAATATCGATTCCGACGTCAGCCTCGCCACCTGTCCTTTTTTACGATGTCCGATTGTCCCGAAATGCTTAGCACTTGACACGTTTTTTTCGACTTTACATCATCATTTCTTATTCGTGATAACGTGGTAACAATTTTTTGCGGATTCTGTTGATGTAACGGTTAAAGAACGTGATTTTGTTTAAGTTGACCAAAATAACGTGTACATGACTGCATTTACAGATCTAATCATTATACTTATTTTTCTCTTTTAACTCTGCAAATAAATTTCATCAATTTCCAATTTCAAGGAATTCTAATAAAAGTATTTCTAAGCTTTGGGCCAATTTTTTATTTACCATCGAAATTGTCAATGTTTCAATTAAAAGCCTATCGTACGTGAATGTACTCGCATGAACACGTCAACTGCGACTGCACGTTATAACGTTGATTCGTTTAGCGTCGCTAGTGTTGATCGAACGTGATATTGTACCTACTGGCCAAATAATATTGCGCTGCTATCGGCAAATACTGAATCTATAACCCATTCCTCTTTTAATCTCGCTTTTCGAAACTCTGTTACTCGACGTGAATTTATTAATAGGATGGTTATTGACCTGCGGTAGTGTCCTTGTCTCGAAACGCTTCGCAATCCTAAAAGCTCTCAATATCTACACCGGCACATGGGTTATGATGTCAGAAGCGAGGAAAGTGCGAGGGGACAAATACACGCGAGTGATTCTAGCGAGTTATGTCCGCATAAACGGCTCTCACGTAGAAATGTAAGATGTGATTAGATTGATATGAATCTGGTACCTATCTTTTAGAAAAGACAATATTTCGGACGTACAATATGTTTGCACGTATCGTTTGTATTGATTTTTTGCATTGTTTAAATCTAAAAACTAAAAAATATGTAAGACGCTTTAGAAAGTGTAACCAGCACTCAACTACAAGATGTCTCAATTTAATGCTTAATTATATTTCAAGAAAAAGAGAGAAATCATTTGCGTTTCCAGTTAGTTTACTAGAGTATTGCGATTCGATTAAGGTGTGCCAAGAAACATAAGCTTGCGTGTCGTTGATTCGTGTATACGTGACTGTAAATACATGAGCGTACAGCGAGCGCGTTTTGTCGTAGCTACCAGTAGTTATTGTCGGTTAATCTCAATTTGCTATTATTATTATTATTATTACTAGCGACCAACAAGCCATTAATTTCATTCTCATTAATTCTTTTCTACCCGCTAACGTCATCTAACTATGTAATGTTATTGATAACTTGTATATTTATAACAGTAGAACGTTGACTTGATTTCGATCTTTATTATCGTAGAAACATTTTGATGTCACTGATCGATCTTGATCGTATTGTAATTGGACGATTTTAATCGCGTCTAAAATCTAAATTGTGATTGAACGCCCGAATAATATGCGAGTACGATTGTCGCTAGTAGTGGTAACTGTATCAGTTATATGAACGATTAGACGGCAAACCACGTAACTGCACGCGGTTATGCGTACGTTAATGGTGCATGGACACTCGAGACGACCCGTTGCACAGCGCATCGAATGACGGAGCGACGGTGAACCGCGATTACCTGACGGATAGCCGCGTCAAAACAGTCACCGTGCGGTTCGGGCAGTCACGTGTGTCCCGTCCACTGACACCTGTCGCAGACTACACACAGCCTGCGTCAACCCGAGTAATGGGATCAATAAGGAACATAGGAAGTCACGAGAATTTCTATAGCTCGTTAATCGTACGAGTGATGTCCAAGTCTAATACGTTCCTACGCATGATGGTCGTATAATGGAGATAGTAATTCGTTCCCATTATTAAGTCTGCCATTCGTAGAAGCAGCATGCTAATGTTGGCGAGTTAGGGGAATTCTAAGTCACTTGAATATTGCCTGTCGAAACCAGTGAGAGACTTAGGTAGAGAGAGAAGATGAATCAGGACCAATTGATATTGCAATTTGTTCCCGTTTTTAGCTCGTCGTTAGTTCGAAAGTGCAATTTAACAAACAACAGTCTTTGATAGTCATTAATTCGAATTGTTTTCTTTCTTTTATAGGCCTTCAAGTACAAGTATGCCAAGAATTTTACAATTTTTTAAAATTATAATTACAAATAGTAATTTGGAGATTAATCGTGTTTACGTACTACGTCTCTCCAAGTGAATATTTCAAATTATAGCTCGAAATAGAATGACGATACTTAAACAGTCGTGGCATAACGGCGAGAGTGATCATGCCTGGTAAAACGATTTTCCGGATCCGCCGATTTCAATTTTACGACAGCTCGGACGAACATCAGTGCCTCATCGATCCATCTATTGACCGACGATAAACATTTTACGAGCAGTACGAAGCTCGTCCTATCATGGATCGCGTTCCGTCTGCAGTGTCTATTACTTGCTGTCGCAAAAGATAGATATAGCTTCTCTCCTCGATTTTTGCTTGATCAATTTTACGACAAATCTTTCCTCTGGTGTGCATTCATTAATTTAACAAACATGACGATTAAGACAGACGTTTGAAACGTTGAGAGTAGCATAATTACAGAAATTACAAGAAGAATTAAGGATATACATACGCTATTTCGTCAGTATCTTGTTTTTCTGTCTCATAGTCACGGGTCATGTTAAGCGGTCGCGACAAAAGTAATATACAAAGCCGGACGGAAACTGTCGTGCGATTCCCAGAGCTCAACTTGACTGATCCGGCTTTGACGCGTGTTGTTTCGGAAACGTCGATAGCTCATCCTCTCTTCTCCGGCGTGGAAACGGCCAACATGCTGAAGTAACTGCACGGGAGACCCTTATCAGGGCGTTACCGAATTATCACGTCGGCAACGAGTTAACGCTTCGACTTCTCAGCTCTCGAGGAGTTCGCAAGTCCCGCGAGGATCAATACCACTCTGCGGTCGTTATTAAATCGCCGACATTACGAGCCGCTCTTGCGAGTCAAGGTACAGTGCACCCACCCAAGCACACATACACACGAATGTTTCTCATGGCACGTGTGTCGAGAGGAAATACGAGCACTCGAAATTGAGCACTCGATATATATCGTTTCGCGAGAAGTACAGGCGCGGTATGCTTTTGGAAAGCCAGATTGAGGTCTCCCATGCATTTTCCGATCGCTCGTGCTTGGAGGAGCAAGGCTCTCGTTAAGACGACTCGAAGGAACGCATGCTACACGACACGTTAGACGTCGAACTATAAAAAGAGAAAACTAAACTTGAAACGAACCATTAAGGTCAGAGGAAATCATTACGAGTACACGTACCTATGTCACGCAAGCCCATACGCTCATCGCACTTTACTCGCGATGAAAAACTTGCGAAAGCGACGAGGTATTCTTGTTTACTCATGTATTATGATACTTTATGGAGAAAGTTAATTTTGTGCATGGATCAATAATTTCTTTTTTATTCTCGCGAGTCACAAAAAAGAAAAAAACTGCAATTGTTGTCACTTATTCCCCGCTCACGGCGTTTTTTCCGGATCAAATTGTGCAGAAAGGGACGATCCAGCTTTTCTACTACTGAATCGCAGTCCACGAGCACCAAGATTGCGAGTTGAATCGAGCAAAAGAGAAAGAGAGAGAGCGTTCAACGTTCGAATTGTCTTGGACTCGTCTGCGGTCAGTATCAAGAACATTCTTCGAGGTCCGAAGGCTTTAAAGCTACTTGCCTCCGATGAGAGGGCATGGAATACAACATGAAAAGGAGATTCCAGAACCGCAGAACTCCTCGTTCTGTCTGTGAAAGTCCGATACATGCATTCTCGAAAGAAGTCTTCACTCATTCTTCGAGTAATTCTTTTTTCTTCGAATCATCGTCACAGAGCGAAATATTTTACGGATAAAAACAAGAAATCTTCTGCTATTCATGATTTGGACGCCATAATTTGTAAGCAAAAGCTTCAAAGAGAAGAGTGCGAAATATAATTACGATGCATCATCTTTTTGAGGAAACGTTATTGAATACTGCAAACGTAAAAGAATAATCTTCAGATTTATTCCGTTGGATTATAGAAACTATATTTATGTAAACTGTCCCAGTACTACAAAAACTATATTTAATCGTGGAAGAAACATAATACGTTAATTCGAATAAATCGGAGCTGAAAAGAAAATTGAATATTAAATAAACGATATTTATTCGTGATGATTCGTTATATGGATGGCAAAGATACAGCAACATCGAATTGTCAATACCTGATACAAATGCAATGTAAAAATATAAAAATAACAATGCAAAAATAGCGTAATGCAATATGCGATATAAAGTGATCTAGTAAGCGCGCGGTGTGGCATTCGCTCTGTCTCCGATATTTTCACACTGTGCTCTCGAATCCTTTTATAAATATTGAATGCTGCGTATCGAGAGAGCGATGTTATCGCTGACATAAAATGGCAGCCGGGAACCGCGACTCGTAAAAGTTCGGTTTACGTGCTCGCGCAAGTTCATTTTACCCGTGAGTTAAGTGTGGATATAGCTTTGTCGATGTCAAAGTGAAAAGTTTCACCTGGTAAAGTTCACCGAAGAACTGTTGATTTTAGTGAACATTTTCGGGCGTGAATTGTGTAACGTTCCTATCGCCATTGCTAAAAATCGGACAGTTGGCAAAAAAGTACTTTAACAATTTTCGCCTTAATTTTATGTACTTTTTGAATGAAGACGGATTTCGAAAGTCAAAGTACTGCGAGGTTGCTAGTTAATGGATGGAGAAAAAGAATTTTCGCGCTGAAAGCGCTGGCGGAATTGCATTTGCACAATCAGATTTTGGGTCTGTAACGCGATTAAGCCGACCAAATGCACCAGCATACCCCAGGATACCGTGCTTGAATTTGCCGGTGATTGACTGACGCTCTCATCCAGAATAATCGGCTATATTGTTTACATTATTATCATCCGGTGAATAGTGCAAAATACGGTTTCGTAACGCAAGCGTTTTAAATACTTTTCATATTATTAGATGTATCGTATACGATAGTATGCCTTTCGTATGCGCTAGATCACTTGGAATATGTATTTGTAATTATACAAATAACAATATCGCGTACGCGTAAAAGCGAAATAAAATGATTATAAGAATATTATTTTTGCAAAATATTGGTCTTTAATGATGATTCTCTAACTTTTTGTCTTGACAAAAAGACTTTTCTCCTCCATTTAAAAGCATAATATACGAGCGTTTTATCATTTTATTGTTTGTATCGCATCAAAATTGTCTCGTGACAAATTATCCCATTCACAGACGTCAGCCTTCTTGCCTAGTCTCAGACTGATTCGCAAACTTGCCGAAACTCACCATAGGGTCATTCGTTTGGTTGCTTGTCCGCAAATTGAGCGGTTTGTTTCCAACTGGCAAATCGGTCTGTCTGGGAAGTCCGGAGGACCTATGATACAATAATCCAAATGTCCATTGTTCATCACGTTAAAAGAAGAAATGTTCTCGCTATTCTCAATACGTTAGCAAACAACAAAGAATTTCGGTATTGCTGCGGGAACTTTAACGAATATCCTGTCTTTGCTTTTACTTTGCAGTGTAATATTTTTCTCGAAAAATTTCATTACGTTATTTCAAAATTAGAGAGTTAGATCTTTCTTGTGACTATAACATTCCACATTCTTGTCGATTAGATCAATCTTTCTTTTCAATTAGAAATAGTTTGCGTTGCTTTTACTTAAAGGATTAGAAGGAATTTATCCTGCGTCGAGTGAGAAAGAACACACACAGATATAACTTATCATTCTAGAATTCATTTACGCATTAATCTAAAAGATGCATGTACAATGTACATGTTCGAGAAACGATACTAACAATTACACATTGGAATTGAATTGTACGCTTTATTCCGTGAATAATATGTGAATGAACGTTACGTTGTCTCGCATTACTGTCGGCTGCTGTCGACTCGCAATCGAGATCGAGGCGTACAGAATCAGCGTGACATTCTTCCAGATATTCGACTTGAATTCGAGGCACGTAAGAGACGCGTCGCCAGCCAACCTTGACAGCGAACGCGGATGGAAGATCCTACGGGAACGCTGTGACGTTTATCCGTGTGTGTGTGTGTGTGTGTGTGTGTGTGTGTGTGTGTATGCGCGCTGAGGAAACACGGTAAATTATGTCGATCGGGTGTGTTGCTGTATTCCGCCTGATCCCACCTATCGATACTGATGCCCAACTGACAACGAAAATGCGTATTCGTGTCTCGCGAAGATGGAGGAATTGCTGCTTCATTCCTCGCGTTTCTCGCTCCGCGTCGAAGACGAGACGGATTGTCTATCTCGACGGAATCGTATGCACGACGAAATTTCATACCTGTAGATTTCAGCTCGGTTTATCTCGGAAATCCCGGATTTTGGTGTACGAAAACGAATATGTTGCATGTGTTAAAAGTGTGCATAAGTTGCCATCGTTCGTATTTTGTTGCTGTTAGAAATAAATTCAGTGAATTTTCTCTACCATTGTTTTCTGGTCGTCAATACTTTCTTAACTTTAATGAGGAAACAAGGGAAACTTGTGTTTTAAAATACAGCTTGTTTCAGCTTTTTTTTTATTTTTATTGTTACGTACATTTTTTGTTACATTTTTATAAACATATAATTAAATAAAAATCGACCCTCATACAATCTATTTTAAAACGTTACACATAAGAATACACATGAAAATTTACAATAAAATTGGCTAGACGTAAGTCAAAATAAATTGCTGCACTTAAAATTGTGAATCTTGGCAGAAGGCACGAGGCTGTTTGCTGAATGCGCGGGAAAGTCCGTGGCAAAACCGAAGGTCGATAGAGAGCGATAGAGCGGAAGGGACGAGGGTGAGCGCGATTTACGTTTTACCGAGTTAATTGAATAGACTTCCTCTGTCTTTCTCTTTCTCTCTTGTTCGTACCACACTATACATACACAAACGTGCGTGTACGATGTAGAGAAGGAGAGATTGTACTCTGTCGTTTAAGATCGCTCGCGATGTGAGAGGGAAGCCTATGGAAGCGCAAAATGGTTATTATCTCCAGCATCCCAGACATAACTGGCTGAGCTTCTGATTTACGAGGTGGCCTCTTGACTTAATCCGCACATTGACTACTCGTTCGACCTTCGCGACTCGTTCAACCTTATCGGTGAAATTAACACGGACGAAAGACGTTTCGAGATAAAATTTCGCGATTGGTGTTTAAGTAGGTAGTACCACTCGCGCTTGGCGTAATCGGTAAATAAAGTTGCCGTAATCGGTACTAAAGCTGCAATTTACGTTGTGATCAAGAAATGCAAAATGCGTGTTATAGCGCGCGATCTAATCACGTTGCGAATTTTCGGAACGCGTTTCGACGCACAATTTGTCAATGCTTGATAGAGATACGCAAAATTCTCGGCAGGATATCACGAACGACGAAACGACCACGTCACGTCCTGAATATCTCGCGATTACGTTGAGCTCTCGGCTTCGCGACGTCGTAAGTATCCATCACATGGTAATCTGCTCCAAGAACGCGACAAAGTTCGTAACGCGACAAGGGGACCGGAATGAGAAATACCACGTTCGCGTAATATTTTCGGGCGTCCCTGTTTGCTCCTTAATATCGGGGATTCTGGTCCTTTTGACCAGCGTCTTGTGTCTCGAAGCGAGATCTGAGATGGAATCCGGTGCAGCGTATGGCTGTGCAGCTAATAGTATCGATAGCGGAGTAGCACTCCGTCTACCTGTCTATCGAAGCAGCATTTCCTACCGAAACAGAAAAGGATACTCCCTTGATGGCCAGCTAGACTCAAATGCCAATGTTCTTAAGGGTCCGTGTGCAGAAGTTGGCGTTATAACGTCATAAATGCAGTTCGGTGTCTGGATAGTCACGCGTAGCTTTTCGCTCACCCTTTTGATGCAATATCAACGCCAATATCAGCGATCGCGAGATACGCATTTAACCCGAGAACCCGTACACGAACGTTGTTGCTTAATCTCACCAGAATGCGCAAAGACGGCTCGTTCTGGAAGGTTGCGTCTGCTAGGGCTTTGCTACGGTGTTGGTAGCGGTCTCGGTTTAGGGTCGTTGGAGATGGTGGTAGAGGATTCCTGCCGGATCCCTTGGCCGCATATCAAGCAGCTTCAGGCATGGCGTAAGATTAATGCGAGCTCGTCCCGATGGTCGTTACGGACCTAAGACGATTACATCCTCCTTAAGTTCAGGAGTCTTCGTCTCTGCCGTCTTAATCGTCAGGGCCCCGTCGTATATACGCATATACCCATTCTAATTAGTTAATCCACCTTACCTGCGCGTCACTGTCATCTCGCACTCGCCAACTCGTGAAGCAGATGTTAACGCGAAACGCGCGCTAATTATAGTTGCCGTGATCTGTTACGGCATTACGAATTTCTCATATCACGTTTCCTTCCACGTTATCACGGCGCTCCTCATGTCTATTATCTATCTATCTGCAATTGTTTTGCAATTCGTTAGTCGACGATAGATGAAGCAGTCACGATCCTAAACTACAATGTTTTCACTAACGAGTGGCTCGGTAACGCAAGTCTGAAAGCGTTTTCGAGGGACATTGCGTTTTCATCTGCTCCGAACGAAAGCGTGCCAATTTCTTCCATCACGCGTACGATAGCGGTAGCGAGAGATACGGCGTATTTGTTTCGCTCAACTTATCCTTCTCCCTCGTGAGCTCGTGGCTGTGTAACGTCAGGAGGTTCGCTCGTTCGTACGCTTCTCGTACTTTGCAAATTTCTTATTCGCAAGGGATGATCGATTCCTCGATATTTCCTTCCCGTGAACTTGCGCAAGATAAAAAACTTGGACAAAGGAGGACATGATGGAGCGGAATAAAGAATAGGAATCGCATCAAAGTTGTCTAGCAAAGAAGCGGGAAAAATCGAGTTTCCTGGTCGTAACGAAAGATTTAGGATTCAGGATTCGGCTTTGGCGATATACGCGTACCTGTATGTATACGTGTTAACGAATTTCTTCAAGATGGCAATTTAAATTCCTGTTCCTGAAAAAGAGGATTAATTAAATTCCTGAGTGACTTATTATCGACTGATAATGCAGCAGGAAGAGTGCGAAAGACAAGAAAGAAACAGGAAAAGCGATAGCTTCGTTTGAAACGAGCAAGGAGCAATTTCCTCGCGTTTCTCGTTTCCGTGGTTCCGTGAAAATTTATAACGGTGGCGAATGCGAGACATAAAACATTTGTAAAAAAATGGGGAAAGTTACTATTAACGTAAATCCACGGAATAAAGCAAGTGCCATTTTTATCCGAGGTTTTATCCTTCTATCAGCCGGTGTGCCAACTCATCCACTATTCATTCTGATATTCCTCGGCGGAAATGTGGCATACGGCTCGCTTAAGTTCTGGCAGAGTTCCTCCGTTTGTCCCTCGTCCGTTTACCGTCTACGCTGACTATGCCGTGATGGGATCGCCGCCACGAACGGCCTATGGCCGTTACCGCTTTTTCCTGGTTGTTGCACAATGAAACAGGGACGAGACGATGACTGAACTACGTGAGAATTGCACTTGACGGAGATGTAGCGTGTCTCGTGCGCGATTCCGATTAAAACTTTATGAGCTAGCTGTGAAATAGCTCGGCGACGTCGGGCCAGCTAGACTTCAGCTTGCACTTGGACCTCTGCTCGACTTAAATATTTTTGCCTTGACGCGAAAGACGTTTTATCCCGTCGTCGTTCTCGCTTATTCGTCACTCATCTCTGTTCATTTATGTACGTATACATGTGAATATACTCGCCCTCTATTCCGATTGCGTTCTGCCTCTTCTTTTGAGGAAACTGTTACTCTCGCGAGTGCCTTCGCAAACGCGACAAATCATAGGTCGACATTCCAAAGTTTATCTGAGGGGAAATCAAGAATTTGTTACGTTTGACGACTTGCCGTTCCTACCGGCTTGCCGGAGGGCGCAATATTTTTACCAGACGTATTTTAGGTTCGCCACGTAGAGGAAGCAATGTATATTACGTACCTGTCATGAAGATATTTCGCCAGGGAAAATAGTATCTTCGCCCATTACACGGGAACGCGGATAGATTAGGTGTACCGTATTCGTCTTTCCCCGGAACTCCTCGTTTTTCATCCCTTTTGCCTCGCGCACCATCCTTATCTTATCCCCGCTTTTTCATGACCGCCAGCTTTTCTCGTACGCGCCTACGTAAGTCTACATAAGCGATGCGCGTGCAGTTTCTCGTCCTCCGCTCCGGAAATGACGCCTCGTGTACGCGGGACACGAATTTTTCTTTATCCCGTTTTCGCTTTCCCGACGGTCTTCTGGCGCGCAGCCTACAAGTCACAATTAATTTTCCGTCCGCGCACTCGCGTCCTCCTGGCGGCGATAAATCAAGCAACGGAGTTTCAATTTGGTGCAACGAACCATAGCCACGCCGAGAATTCTCATTACGAAACGCATGTCGTTAATCAATGAAATCGCTCCTGTGTGTTGCTCCAGGTGGAAAAATGTTTGCTGGTTTGTACACTGTCGCACTGTACTCAGTGATGTGATGTGATGGATGTGCACTTATTTAATGCAGCTTAACGATATTCCAGATGTGACGATAAAACGATTACGCGTCAAATAATCCGATTTATATTTGCATTATTCTTCTTTTTTATGCAGTTTGTATAGATCATTGCGGAATAGTAGCGAACGTTTCTCACTTTAGTAGACAGTTTCCGGAAAATATGTCACAGCTCTTTCTAAATGCTAGCGAAACGAAGCAAATGTTGAAAAGTTTATTGTCACATTATGTGATAACCATATTTGGAAAAAGTGTACAAACCAGTGGTGGACGGTTTTGTTACAGTGCTGTGCTGATCAATTTGTCAGTGCGGCATGCACTGTTTAATCTTGATATCGGCGATGGCACGGAGAGGTCGAAAAGTTTCGCACGTAGCGCAATGTCAGTCGGGTAACGAGATCGTTTGCGCCCGCTCGCGCGCGCTCGACCGGATAGCTTACTCGGCATCTTGCTTACAAGACACGTAGCATCGGCAGAGGTTATCGAAAATTTAATAACGTTCGGATTAATAATGCTGGTGCTGGGCGCAACGGCGCGGGTGTGAGAGGCGGAACGCTGCGCCTCACTGGTCGGGAGAGCAATCGGGCTAATAACGCACCGGTTGGAGCGGACGGATAAATTAAATTAATCATGCATCAGAAGTTTCGAGGCGTTATGTTCGATCGTACGTTGACCGGATAAGCCAAGCTAAATCTCTTCTTTGCCGGACATGGCTGACTGAAATAAAAAAGAAACACTAGCTATTCCGCACAAACGGAATTTATATCGCAAATGGAAATGTTTATCTTGACATTCGTCTTCTCTTCTCTTATTGTTAGTTATACATAAATTTAAAGTTGAGCTAAAAAATCCTTTGTATTCCCACGAAAAAAGGATAAATTATAGCCGTAAATGAATATCTTTTTTATAATATTTCTTCGAGCTTTCTAATCTCTGCTGAGACTCTGTAATTGAACAAGATGTGTAGCGTTGACGGGTATACTTCCAAGCGTTGTAAATCATCGGGGAGTCATACAGAGTGTGGGCGATAGCTGCCGCTGCGAAAAAGATATTCCTCTGGTCATTAACGTCCGAGCAGGAACTTTCCCATCCGGCAGTCGTTATCGCCATTCGGAAGCTCGCTTTTACTATTTTCGTGAATGCACCGTTGCGTTCATTACAAAGATATAATATTAGCATTTAAGGTATCTTTACTTTATCTATCAATTTTAATTTTAACTGCAACTTGATCAAGTTCCTCGGATGAAGAGAACCTAATAAATATGTAAATCTCATGTCGTTACTAATCCCGAAAAGAACATCTTTTTAATCAGATTAACGACACTTTAATTTAGTTTTTTCATATTATGTAAAAATAAGCGAAATGTGTTTATTTAGCAAACAAGTTATCAACAGTACTTTGTAGCCAGTGGTTTATCAGTGTACCTAATAACGCTCGAGAAAAATGGAAAAAGCAATTTTACGTGACATGTGAATGTATGTGTAAAATTAACGTAAAAATGAATGAGGTTTGCATATATTGTTGTACCAGTCTCGGCGGTTGGTTCGGTAGCAAAGTTATCTACGAAAATTTTAATTGGACAGCGCGTATGAATATCGCGCGTAATGCCATACTGTCAGACTAATGAGATAATCTACTCGTCTCGCTGAAAGAATCAACGTGCCTTTTAGCTTAATTGTTTCTCCGTGCTCGCGCTCGCCTGCCTTGCTAATATTATTAGCTCCTTATAGTCTCAACCATTAGAGGTTGATTCCATCGGGAGGGATGATAAGGATACCCAGTATCCAGATACCGGCAATAGCACGTTGTTATAAGGACGTTGTTGTTCGATTGCTATCCTTACTCTTCCAAAATTCATTATTTTTGGTTGTTCAGTGCAGAGAGTGCAGATTAGATCTGATTCAGCTTTAAAAAAAAATATATATATATCGATTGACCTTTTTTTGATTTAGGGAGCTTCTAACATCAAATGACCTTTTCAGAGTTTCATCGTTGATCAGAGTCGGATACCAATGCGCAAAAGAGCTTGTAATTTCATTCGTTTTGAACACGATGTATCTTTAGCTGTCCGGTCTTTTTGTGTTCAAGCAAAAACGAATGTATCTCCACTGAAGAACTACACAAATCCTTGCGGAACTTGCGCATTGTTCGAATTACACAGAATTCTTAAACTCAGCTGCGGTCACGAGTAGCGTAGTAGTGTAATTACAAAAACGCGATACAACAGTAATTAACAAGAAACCGTGATGTTAGAGTTAAATGAGATATTGTTTTTCGTGTTTGCATCGTACCATCCACGTGTTATATCTCCCTTTGCTGGAATGTTATTTTCATTCATGAATTTAAATATTATAGTTTTCGCGGAAGAAAAGTTTTTCATTATGATTTAACTGGAAAATTATTTTATATCATGTTTACATTTGGGAGATTTGAATATACATTTTTGAATGTGCATATACAAGCGACATTGATTAAATAAAACCTCGACATCGAGTGATGAAATAGAAAATTGATTATTATCAATTAGATAATCGCATGGATTATGACGGAACGAGCAATCTCAGAATAGCGAATATGTCAAACGATCGTAATTAATGCGTGAGAAGGTGAAGCTTCTAATCTGTCCCTATCGCGGCACATTTACGACATAGATTTAATCTGCATTGGATTTAATTAAAATCAAGTGCTTCCACAGTGGTATAGTCTCGTTGACAATTGCATGCAGATTGGATTAAGCTTGGAATTAGAACGGAGGGCGAATTCACGCTCTACACGAACCCGAGTGTTCGTTTGTCCATATTAATATCCGAATCCGTGGAACTGGGACAAATCACGTTGTAAACTTTCGTGATAGAGATTGTCAATGGTGGCAGGATAATCCGCTGTGTAAGCCCGAGATTTTCCATATAAGAAATCTCTTATATATATATATATATATATATAAATATATATATATATATAAAGCGTTTATAAAATAAATTAGTTCTTATATAGAGAGATTTCTTATATATATATATATATATATATATATATATATATATATATATACAGGGTGTCCCGGGTTTTAACCGACAAACTGCGGGAGCATATTCTACTAGTGGAAATAAGAAAAAATTTTTATATTGAGTTTGCTTAGAAATGCTTTATTACAAAGTTATAAACCAATATTGAAAAGAAATATGAGATAAGTAACAACGGATTTTTTCACAAAAATAAAAATTATGTACGCAATGATTTAGTGACGCATTTCAAAATGTTGTTCTTGCACATCGATACAAGCTAGACATCGACGTAGTACAGAATTTGTTACAGTACGACATTCCTGAAAATTTCGTTGCATCTCAGTAACTGAATTAGTAATTCGTTGCTTTAAATCTATCTGGTACTCTCCTGTTAGGAAATCTACGTTGATACTCTCGTACGGCAGCTCGTGCATTTCCGTCACGGAATCCGTACACGAAATGAATATCAGTGTATTCCTCATTTGAAAACACTTTTGGCATTCTGATAGTAATTGCTAGTTGACACGACGATTGAAATCTAACAGCTACTGTTGTGAAAGTAACAATCATACTGAATCGTTTCAACATAGTGAACATGAATACATGTGAATACACATAACATAAACATCTTCGACCTTCCAAATTCTACACTATGTTCCGTTGTTACTTATCTCATATTTCTTTTCAATATTGGTTTATAACTTTGTAATAAAGCATTTCTAAGCAAACTCGATATAAGAATTTTTTCTTATTTCCACTAGTAGAATATGCTCCCGCAGTTTGTCGGTTAAAACCCGGGACACCCTGTATATATATATCACACTTATTTCTTCTTTAATACTACTATACATTACATTACTTATCACATTATGATAGATTAGATTATTGTAGACTGGTATTGTAGATTACACAGTAAAACTATCTCTCTGTAATATATAATAACTATAATGCTGCTTTCAATCTCAACGAATAGTTTTACGTTTTATATCTTTACTTAATAATACGTTTTCATCTCCGATTACTCTTCATGAAATTTTCGACAATGTTCTCGCACTATTCATTACTGCAAATCGCGATATTTGACGACTAAAGTTTCCCAAATCCTAAACTTTCGAATAATTTGTCCGTACCTAATCGGAACTTTCATTTCTGTTGAAGATCTAGACTGTTGCTGGTTTGGAAATCTTGAAGATCTCTCCCTTTCCCGTGCACATACCCGGCGTACGTGGCAAGTTTTCGCCGATAATCCGACTTGGCATATGTCGCTTAACAAGGCGAGTATAATCATTGAAGATACGGAGAAGACCGTTTCACTAGCAGATATCCGCCTTGTAAGGAGTGTTCCAGATAGCCTGGTTAATTTCTGAGGTATGTATTTTGAGTCTGCTGTTCTCTTAATTGCATTCATGGATAATTATGTTAGATATGGTATCGTCCTTGTAACGCATCGTTCCAATCGAATCCTCAGCAGATTTGCCGAGATTTTATCTAGATGTTATCTATATACGATGATAAAACCTAGATTGACGTCACCCCTGAATAGCAAAATCGAGGCTAGAGATAAGAGACATTGTGACAAGTACGCTGATAACAAACACCTCGTTACGAAGTAAGAAAGAGATAGGGAGGAAAGAAGAGGTAGACAGATTTATAGATATCATAGATATATTTATTATCCAGACACTGTTTAATTTGTAACGTTCAATTATCCGAGAGAGGTGGTATTTGACAAACGGAAATAAATGCTTCATACAACACATGTGTGTTACTAGATTACATAAATATTAGATTACATAAATACATTAAGATATGTGTAAGAGAATGACTTAGAATCGACGAAATGATTTATGCGAAAATTATTTAAGGAATTATGGAAATAAAGAGACTAATATAAAAAGCTATTCGGGGTTAATAAAGATTTTATTGTATTTAATTTTTTTCTAACAATTTTTATCACAAATTTCTTCTTGTATAATATACTCGTATTATTTGCCACACACATACATAAGTAATAACGCTTTGTAGTTTCCACGTTTGTTTTTGATAACGTTAACATGATAATACCGCACAATGATGATATGACATGTATGATGTACATGCAAAAAAAAACGTATCGTCGGAACGAATGCATTACTGTATTTTGCTCAAATCATATCTCCAAACTAGGTGACGACCAGAGTTTAACAAATAGTAAAAAAAGAATTTACACTTGTTACCTGTGAACGAGCATATGAAAAATGCATGACGCTGAAAGAATTGTTATGCTAATTTCTGAGGGATACGATGGTTTCGTACAGAGAACCTGTACGTAATGTGTACATGACGGATATATGCACATATACGTATATAGTTCTTTCATACATATACATGCCCATTGTAATTAAAGCTGTCCATTAGATTGGCGTAACAAGCCGTTTCTTCGTTTGCTCGATCCATTTCCATCGCATGTCACTTTAACTCCGTTGCAAATAGAGAAATTTCCAATTCGATTCCAACCTGTGGGCACCATGTAATAGGGATAATTTTACGCATAATGGCGATAAGACTGTTTACAATACTAGTTTGGTACGTGGCTTTGATTATTAATTCTTATACTATGGATATTTGCAAATTACATTTTTTTACATTACGTGACTTTTGTTTTACAACACCGCTTCATTTGATAAACAATAATGAACAATGTGCCTGCATTATTCCTTTGTGCTCTTTGTTTTTCATACATTTCTGTCGTTACATTTTCGTTACAGTTCATAAGAAAATAAATGTTTGAGTAATCATGTGCACGCAATAACAGCGGCGCGAAGTAAAAAAGAAATTGCGTTTTCCTTATCGTAAAAAAAGACGATCAATTTTTTGTGATACTATGTTGGTCTTGAAACTTCTTCATTTCCTCTTCTCATTTGAATTATACTTACAATTAGCGAGAGTAACGACCTTTTAATTATTCGACTCTAATTGCGAATGCTACTTGTTTCTGGAACGCATGCACTATACGTGCGACGCATGTTACATCCGTTTTCATGGCCGTTTACATTACTTTCTCTCAGTAAGATATAAATGTTTTAAGTATGTGCATTTATCAAGTATTGAGATGCTGAATATTAAATATTAAAGTGAGAATAAGATATACTTTAAATCTTTTTTGAAAAACTATCGTCTGGATCTTCTGGTACGTGGTGGTGAATGAAATGTATTAAATGTTCATGTGTTACTGTACTGTCGAACTTACAATTAGCGTTAATTAGTTTTCAATTTGTGACATACATAATACTTGATATGATCAAAGCGCAATTGTTCGCATCATGAATTATTAATATACATGCGATGTATATAATAATAATAATAATAATAATAATAATAATAATAATTCACTTTGTGCTATATGAATAATTTACATGGTTCTTTATTTGGACTTACTAAACGTGTTCTCTACGTATTATTCTCTGCGTTACTGCCAATTGGATTAATTTGATAATAGTATGAGGAGAATATAGTGCGTTATAACAAAAATTGGAAATATAATTCTCTAATCACAATGACGTAAAGTAGGGAATTGCGTTTCCATATAATTATTATGTAATTACAATGTTGGATGGATCACCATTCATTATCATGAATTATTGCTATAATTACGCTTATATTTAAATACGTTAATGATAATGTTCAAATATTAGATTTAAATTCAGCATGCAAACGATACGGCATGAATTATTGGATATAGTGACATAATGATATTCTATTAATATAATTATCCTTTATGAATATATTGATCACGTTAACTCTATTTATATAATTTTGTCGTATAAGTGCTTCCGTTTTTCAATCGCATGAAATATTCGCTTTTCTCACGTCTGTCTGCCGACAAATCTAAATGATTTAATTTCAAATTTAAATTACTACTTTTCGTTTTATACGGTAGGATTCAAACTGAAAGTGCTTTTCGAGTATGAAGTAGTGACAGGAACAATGAGGCAGTGTGTGCGTGCGCGCTTCTTTTCACGGGAATGCCATGACGACGAGTGACCCGAGGGTGACGGAATTGTTCGCACTTTATTCCCCATTCCATTATTCCGCGGATCGTGGAAATCTCATGCATCACAAAAGAACGACCGACCAATGAATTTACCTTGCGTACCATTCCGCCTACGTATTACTAATTCATCATTCTTCGATGTGTTTCCGCTCCTCTCTCGTTCCGCGAAATTGCAAAAGTCCTAAATACATGCGTTCAAGAGAAAGAGAGAGAGAGAAACGAGATTGCATGTTGAGATTAAAAGAGAGAATTCCATTTGCTGAAATAGTTATTTTAAACAACGTTATTTTACAAAGAGACCGATATGTAAAATTAATTGGCATAATTACGATGATAACTGCCCGATTAACGTCAACTACTTTACGGTTGTAAGATAGTCCAATTATACTCAATTAATATCGTTTATTTCTACTTGTGGTCTTACTGACGCGTGACGTGTGATTCCTACTTTAGTTATCTGCTTTTCGCGTTTAATTAGTTTTCGCATTTGCCCACTATCAAACACTTTTATTCACGTTGTATTAATCTATGCAGAAAATATTTGCACCGTAAACGTAGCAAGCACAAAGTCAGACAATACTCGGCTGAATCGGAAATCGCGTGAGCAGGATGTTTACATAAATCTGCTTAAAGACGACCGCAATTAGCCGCTCTTTGGCATTGCAGTCATGCCGCTCAATTAATAAGCCGCAACATGCTTGCAATGCGTCGGTCCCGACCGCTCGTCAGTTTTATATTAGTTGTAACATAGCGATAGAGCCATTTGCGCGACTAACGACGTAGTTATGTGTTCGTTGCGTTTCAATTCGTTATTGCACCGTCGTTTGAGTAATACAAAGGACGCAATCGATGAAAGCGAGTGCCGTGAGATTGCGCGTATATAACAGCAGCGACACAATTAAACGTGTTCCAAGGGCTGGTATGAAGAGTACAATAATTTCCTGCAAAATACTCCATGCGGTGTATAGATCGTGAAAAATCCGCATACGCTCGTAAACGTGGTTTTTTTGCAACTCTGCATGATCATACAAAATATACGTTCGACGAAAGCAATTATCGTCACAAAAATCGTCGGGTAATAGCGACGCGATCAATGGACGAAGAAAGCACTTTGGTAAAAATATTATGGAGCATCGATCGCTACGTAATCGTTTCTTAATTGTCTCGGTCGTCGAATCTCACGACGATTGCGACGATATCTGTGACGTGTAATTACTTCGTTTGATATCACGGTGACTGTGAAGAATTTGAACGCGGAACGAAGCGAAAATGCCTTTGCAGATAGACGTAAATGCATCTATAAAAGTTTGAACGTACCATGCGCTGTTGTGCAGTGCGTTGTGCCCGAATTTGCCATTGCATCGAACGAAACTGCAATTAAAAGGAATCTATTCGTCGAATGTGGCAGGCGTATCGAAAGATAACGAACGGACTAACAGTTACGTGTTAACGATAACGTTGTAACGATGTGCGTAGCGCCGTGTGCATGCTCACGATAGTCCATACAGCGATACTGCATAGCGCGATTATTTGTGGCCTAAGGTTACGTTGCCCATTAATTTTTATCGTTGCGCGAGCTTATATCGCGAATTTTGTGATTAAACAAACTGTTTCCTATGATAAAGTCGTAACGATGTACTCGATGCATGGGTAAAAATTTCAGTTAAACTTTATAATGCACTATACTTACTTATAGCAAACTTTATTGATATGTTTTACACATATTTTGTGTGTGTGTGTTTACAACGTTGGACGTTAAATGTGTAAAAGTTGCCGAAATGCAATCTCTGTACGTAATACTGAAACGCGATGATACTGCGCGAATTATGAAAAAGTTGCGAGTGCGAATGATCGGTCTGTATATTTATACGATTATTCCCCGCCGTTAAATTAAATTACACGTCGCGAATAATGCCGTGAAATTTAAACGAATTTCAATATCCTGCAAAGCGTGGAAAATAACGTGGATTACAGAGGCAGACGATGTCAACCTTTGTACTTTACATTGTCATACCTACCGCTACGGATCCACAAAATTACGTGCGTTATCGGAATGTTAACGGAGCGCGTTTGTCGAACCGAGGCCAACACACATGTTATTAACCCTTTAAAATTAATCCGTGCGACAAATTTCACGTCGGTCTCTATGTAACGGTGTATTTATACAGCGTACGCCGCTATCATCGAAATGTTACTGTACTGTTAGTCGAGCTAAAGCAGATATTGGCATAGTACAATAATGACGATTAATATTGAGTTATCAAGTTCATATCGAAACGTCACAGTTGGCTGTAATATTGGAGCTTATATTTTACGATACTTATACGATAGTTTTGTTTACAAAATGTATGAAGAATTAAATCGTGCATGTATAAGCGACACTTTATTCGTTTAGAATGTCGTAAATTAATAGGTATATCTTTTATTTTCTTTCCGTTTCTTTTTTTTTTAATTGACTCGCGTGCTTACTTCGTACTCGTTTGCGATACTCAATCTATATTCAGCGACCGTTAGAATCTTGACATGACGACAGCTGTCGATAATCGCTGTTTCTCGTTATTCTGAGAGTTTCCTAGACTCGTTCAGGTTTCCCTTCAGTCCTCTTTTGTCACCATTGTCTGACATTCATACTGACATTGATACCCGCTAAAAATAATGTGGTCTCTTAACTGAATTTATGTCAGTCAATTCTTCGATGTGAAACAAATGAACTTATTCTTTGGTGATTTACTGACACATTATCGCAAACTATTTAAATATATATTTGTACAAATTAGGATACGACACGGCAATTGTTAAACCTTTTTTTTATGTAGATCATGTATTATATCGGCAATTGTCAACTGGATTCGATATGCGTACATTTTCTCCGTTTTCGTCTGCGAGAGCGAAGAATGCGATAGCACGTGGGGTTGAACGAGGAAAACGAAATCTCTTGGGGTCTATAGAAGAACGAAAAGCGTAGGTTGTCACGCCCCAGCGAGGTCAGGGTCGCCTTTTCATCGTCGATAAAGTTGCACGAATGCTGTCTCTTTTTCCCGATTCCTTCGTATCCTAGGCGATCCGCTTAAAATTTTAAGGCGTGGCGTCAGGAAGGGACCGAAATGAAACTTCCGTTTTAGTGCTGCCGACCGACCGACCGACGAAATCGAAACTCGAAGAGGAGAGCTTTGTACGATTGAATGAGCAATTGCGAATTAGATGTACTGGCAGAAATTTGAGAAAAAGTTCGATTAAATAGAATATGACTTAAAATAAGTCTGTGAAGAAGAAGAATCATTTTTTAAATTTATTGTTTTACTCTTCTCAATGCAACCGTTAATCCCTGACGACAGGCAGCAATTCCAATGAAAATCTCGGTACAACGCGCGAGCTTGCGTTGAAAACTTTATTTAACATTTAGTATTGTGTACATGTGAAATTGTCAGAAGTCTATATGTGCGCCGTCATGCTCCACACCACTCACACACACACACAGGTCACACAGTCGAAATTTTCTCCAGCGGTTTACTCGCTTTTGATAACTATGTACCGTCACAGAACTACGGTGGATAGTTTGCTGGGAGAGAGCTGCGAGGCGGTTTTCAGCTCGTTGGGCGCCTTTGTGCTCCGAGGTCAAGAGAACAGTGCGGGCAAGATTATCCTCCTCCTCCACTTCTCGCCACCACTTTGCTTCGTTGTGTGCACCGCAGCCTGGCTGAAGGCGACTCCTTCCTGTTCCTCAGTCATCGTTTCCACGGATTCCTATCGTACCCTCTGCCTCCGCTTCCTATCGAGTCACGGATTTATCCTTACATCGCCGTATCTTCTTAGGCCCATTATCAGCTTCTCCTTTTGGCGAACATCACACATTCACGTTCCTTTGTTCGGATCCCTTTATCGACTGTTTTTTCACTCTCACTCTCGCTCTCCGATTCATCATATGCAGTCACGCGTTCTTCCAGCAGCTCCTATCCGTTCTATTTGCATCCGCGTCTATAGACGCAGTCGTTCTCGTCCTGTAGTCCATTTCTTTCCAGCTCCTTTTTTCCAGCGTCTTTCCATTTCAGTCTTCATCCTCTCTTCTTATTCTTTCGTTTTCACCCTCGACTTCTTCCTCCTTCACGACTCGATTTATGAAAGCGTGCGATATGGGGTAAGCTCAACGGTTATTTGTCTCTGGAGACTTATAATAGGCGCTTTACTGCTCTCGTGAATAAGTACTTTCTACTAAATAACATCCGCGAGAAAAGAGACGGCGCAATGCTCGCGGTCCATTACGCTCCGCCGTAGTTTGCCAGGTTAAACGCGAAACCGCGCCAAGAGAGGAAGATGATGTGGTTTACCTTCTTGCCAAGGAGAGACTGCATTTTTGCGGATAGTTAACACCCAAACGAGAGGGAAATGCTGGTCGCAAGTCCAGCGGTGTGATTACGCAAATAGTCGACTTTTCGGATACGCTAATGACAATAACGGCGATGTACGTGACAAACGTACGTGATAGATGTATTGCGAGATACTCCGTATCTTTCGGACGATATTATGTATATCGTTAATACACATTGCATTCTCTTAATTCGAAATACTCTTCTTATTTCTCTCGTCGCTCGTTCAATCAGGCAAGGATACATTTAAATCGTTAATTTATATACAACGTGACCTACATTATCGGAAGGGCTGCACGTCGAAATCCGTGATCGCGATGTTTCGCAGATGGGATCGTTCGTTCCGTGGTTGGTACGGTAGGAAAACCCAATTTGCGATTCTCTCGAATGCTGTGCAGGGATTGTCTTCCCCTTTCCCGAACTGTGTAACAATCGTCTCCTCGATCTTGGCGAGTTTCGATGCAAGTTGCGCGCCATATTGCGAAGTTATGGAATACAAGGTTACGAACGGCGAAGTGACATCATCTATCACGTACTAGGATGCAATTATTCCGACCGAGATTAATCCAAGAGGAAGGTAAGGTCGTTGCGCGCTCGAAGGAGCACCGTCGTCATTTTGTAACCGTGCATCTTCCATGAAAGATGGATGCCGTCGGGATGGAAATGCTCAGTAATAATAACGTTGCTTCGGTCAGTCTATAATTAGAGAACGAAATCAATACTTCTCTTTTTTTAACGTCTTAAAGATAGTATCTACAAAAATTGGTTAATAATTGCTGTAAAAAAAATATGATAGGCATAAATATAATTGGCTATATGAATGACTGATTGCTGATTTGTTTGTGATGGTTGCAAAGTAATTTTACGCGAAATTTGCATTACGCAGTAAAGAAATTAATTAAAATGTAATCTTGTAAGTGGGATAATTTGATAAACATTTTGCGCTATGCAAGGACTTGCGCCAGCAAACAACTGGGTATTATTTTGAGTTAAAAGCCGACAAAAAAAATTGATTGTCCGTTTTAAACCAATATCTTCGTCATTCCGTAACGATCTTCGTGTACAGTTTTTTGCAGAAATATCGTTTTGTACCGATAAATCTGCATTACTATCCCGATCTTGTCGGTGCAATGCTCTGAGATGGCGAAGCCTGGACCGTCTAGGTCGTTAAGCTTTTCGACGTCGCACATGTGAGTTTAAAAGCATCGTAAAAACGGCATTATTTGATCGAACGCGAGACATTACTTATCATTACCGTGGATACATAGTGGATATAAAGGTTTGAAAGCCGAAATGCACCATGATGATTTGACTTGGTCGATTATCACTTGAGAGTCTACTGGGAGATAATTTTTATCATTTATTGATAAAAGACAAGCTCGGTTCAACGATGTCATTTATGAAATATTTTTTAATTTCATACAGGGTAATGCTTTTAACTTTTGAAATAACACAAAAATGTATTTCGAATCGAGGTAATCGAATAATTCTTACCGACATTTCAGGAGAAAATTTAGACCGTTATTAACGATTTTCATTTCGCACAAGCGGCAACGTGAAAACTTGATAAGGTCTACAGAGTCGTCTGTCACGTCGTATTCTGATTATGATGATCGAGGATATTCCTGCTCCCAGCACTTTCCTTAACGCCGATAATATTTCAATGCTGGGTCAGATGGCGGATACGATCATACGACGGTGCTGGAAGGGCGAAGGTTAGAAGAAATTGTGGGAACTGTCGATAGTCATTCCCCGGAAACCTGCCAACGAATCGACCGAGATTAATCGTCCAGCTGCGTAAAGCGAAATTTCACTGCAGTTACGTGAGCGGATTTGATGCGGCATTTCAAATTTACAGAATGCAAAACAGAACTTTGACAAGATCTTGTAGCGGGTTATACGAACTACAATCTCATGTCTATTTTTTATTAAAAAAAACTTATTTATCCAAACGAGAAAATGTGTGCCAACATGTTGGTGGCATAATGTAGTCTGTCAATTTTTTTATTACATACATGTACCAAATAATACTATAAAAGAAATCAAAAAAGTACTTGATCATAGAATCAAGTACATTACACAGGCCGACATGGTTTTTGCTGTTTGAATATAAGATATCATTTTCGATGTATTTTTTCACGCTGAACACGAATCCGGCCGCGAAATTGCTCTATGACGTCAGGTTTTTGAGAAAAATTAGGTTAAAAGTGACGTTTTTTGCCATTTTTATGAATTTTTCACTGGTAAAATAAATTTTATTTTTTACTTTCGTTTACGTCATCTTAAAGTGCCAACTTTTATCTTTAAACTCGATTTTTCGAAACTCCGTAGGATTTTTTTCGCCGAGTTAACCACTCCGCTGTCAGACGAACATTTCGTGCCAAAAATGTACTTGGAGAACAAAACTTCAGAACTGGATAATAATGATTTTAATATGAACGTTTTTGAGGTCGCTGAATCCAATTCTGAAATAAGATTTTAAAAATTAAAACTGGCCGATCCAATATGGCGGACCAAAATTTGTAAAACTATTAGAATTTCAATAAAATTTGGTATATACTGTTTTTTTTACTTCTGGGTGGGTTACATTTCGCTTCCCCAAATGAGATTCTGGCATTTTAAATCTTCTGTGTATAATGTACTTTACACGAGCAAAAATTAACTATACCTTACTGATGCAAACACAGTATCCTGCACCATGTTCTTTGTTCGTAGACCGTTTAGCCGCAGTAGGAGCGATTTTACAAACCTTCTACGTTTACCAGAGTGCACCACGTGAAGGCAGCCTACATCACACTCTTTTGATTTTTTAAAAATGTTTTTAGCTTTATTGTTTTTAAATTGTTTTATCATTTTTTATCATTTTCATTTTCATTTTTTATAATTTCATTTTTTTTATTTTTAAATTATTAAAAAGATATTATATAAGTACATAGGTACATATAAACTTAATAACTTAATATCATAAATACTTAAAATCGAGTGCTACGGAGGCCGAAATGTTCGTCTGACAGCGGAGTGGTTAACTCGGCGAAAAAAATCCTACGGAGTTTCGAAAAATCGAGTTTAAAGATAAAAGTTGGCACTTTAAGATGACGTAAACAAAAGTAAAAAATAAAATTTATTTTACCAGCGAAAAATTCATAAAAATGGCAAAAAACGTCACTTTTAACCTAATTTTTCTCAAAAACCTGACGTCATAGAGCAATTTCGCGGCCAGATTCGTGTTCAGCGTGAAAAAATACATCGAAAATGATATTTTATAGTTAAACAGCAGACAAAAAATCTAAAAATGTCGGCCTGTGTTATTTTCGAGGGGTTGGTCACTGATGAGGTAATCTTTGTACAAGGGCTAGGTAATTCTTAGGGTAGTCTCAGATAATCTGAGGTAATCTAAGGTAATCGTGATACCATGCGCGATATATATTTAGTATATCTAACCGCCGAGAGACAACCAAATATCGGAAACGCAACCTTTCATATGTTTTCGGGTCTATATGTCCGCCGAGCTGCCTACTCTGTGCTTGATTCTTTTGCTCTGTGCTAGTTTATTATTTTTTTCTGGTTTTATTATCGAAATCGATCAAAATGGAAAATTCTGAACAATCATCGAGGGAACTACCGGCTGAAATCAATACGGAAAATACGGCATTAATGAATTTTGACAGTAAATTGAAACTTTTGCCAAGTTATTTGATCGAACTGTTGTAGTATTAGGTAATCTTAAGGAATCTGAGGTAATTTAAAGGTAATCCGTATCAAGGGTAATTTTTGTACACTATAACCGCTAGTGACCAACCCCTCGATTATTTTATTACATTATTTTACCTGCAAGTCACATCAGATTACTATCTCATTCATAAATTCGCATGCATTGTTATTTTGCTTTTCCATTGAAAATGAGATGCATATTTGGATCAACGAATCAACTGTTTCAGAATGCATGGGACGAGATCGATTTCAATTAATGTAATGGAATGCCAAAAAATTGCCAGGTGAAAACGTGACAGGATGTCTTCTGCTTGGTTGCGCAAAAAATATGAACATATTTAAGTGGAAATTTTATGATTATTAAAAATATACGTGTAAAGAAAGCATAAATGAGTTAGTAACGAAAGTTTGTAAAAGTATTCCGTTTGTATTATCTTCATTTTGAAGTTGAATTTCAACTACCACCTGCATTACTCTTTGCAAATACGCGCATTGGTAGCTTTTAATTGGTAACTTAGATAATTATTACATCTGATAATAAAAAAAGTTCTTTCAAGCAGAAAGAGTAATCAGAGTTATTCGTGAGGAAAAATCACGTAATCGAGCGAACAACATGGTATCACGTTCAGAGAAGGCGACACGTAAGTTTCTTTCGCGAACAACGACGACGCCTTTGGTTGGTTCTCGTCGAATATCATCCTAAATAATGCATCGTTCGTCGGACCGTTTGGCCGGCCAGAAATATGGTGAGCATAAAAGTGATGTAAGACCGAGGAGAAACGGTTCGTTCGATCGGTGGCTGGTAGCTCGATGCTTCCTAGGTTGCAAACGATAGAATTCCAGGGATGGGAGGTTCTTCCTTCCTTGGCTGGAAGGGTTCCTTCTTCGTCGGCGAATTTAACTCGCAGCCGGCAACCGATACGGATCGATAGCTTTGATCGTTATGTCAGACAAGAAAAGGAGTTCGCATAGCGATTTTTCAAAACAGTACAAGCCTAAAAAGGGCAAAATTTTTGAACGGGTTATTTTTCTAAACAATCTTGGATAACTTCTAAAAAGTGTTTGGATTAAACATATATTATACATCTTGACCGAGAATTTAATGATCAAACGATGCATTTAAATTGCTAGATAGATATTATACGCAAGAAGCGTGTTTAATTATTTCAACAGATACTTGTTCAATCAGGAAAGTAACGATTAACATGAAGGAACTATTTTGCTTCTCGCCGAGACAACGTCTGCAAATAGATTATACAGGTTTTGTTGCGCTGGTAGCCACAGTGGAGTTGGGAATAAATTGCTTTTACCGTCGGCAAATTTAGTTCCCAACGGCGACCGATGCGGATCGATGCCCATGATCGTTGCACTTGTCGGAACCCTTCGGAAATGTAGTAATTTTTCGTGGAGGGGAAAGAGAACTGCAGCTAGCCGTCGAGAGAGCCTTCCGAGACCATTTTTTACGTTACGTGCTGAACAAGCCGGAGTGGAGAGTCGAAAAATATGTTTTCTTCAAAAATAATCGCTTTCTTGACTCAATCGAGGCAAGTTTGTGTTCTATCTTGTGGGATAAGAAGTTACGTCGCGGCATAATACGCTTCCGGAAGTGTTGCATTACTTTAAAACGATCTTGTTAGTTACGCGCCGCGCACTTCCGCGTTGGTTTAATACAATGCTGAAGAAACCACTCGACGCTAATTTTGTCTTAGAAAAAAGCACTGCAATATCTATCTATAAATTTTGCTAAATGTCATCATCCATTACTTCACGGTTCGTTTGACACGTTGACATCTACTACACTACTACTGCTCTACTACTGCCCTCCAATATTCTTGTGTCACCGATGTGTGATACTCATAGTGGAGTACACAACCCACAAACAATGGCGCGCACCAACACGATTACGTATTAAACTGCTACTTGCTTGTCGATGATGCTTGGAAATTCAGTTACAGCCAACTTCTTAATTATTTGCAATATCACGATGTATAATAAAAAATGTGTCATCCATCGTAATATGTTGTACGTGGTATAAGATATCGATCGAAGAATCATTTGGACAAAATCTGGGACGTATTTTTTCCGCATGATTAATACATCATTGTTGTATGTATGGAATCACCATTAATCACGAAACAATCGAGACAGTACACAGATGTGTTTCAACAAACATAAATTCTAATACTCGATTAGTGCATCGTCAATGTAATCTGTGGTTTAAAGGATTAAATTCTCACTAGAACTTCGATGATGCACGATGTATAAAGCCAAGTGACGTTGATAGTGTTCGGGAATATCGATAAACGGTACACGAAGCTCTCATCTAATTCCGCAGGGAAGTTCTTTTTATACACGGTACCAGTATCTTCTGATACGTAATAAAATATACGAAATAAAATTTACTGGAAAATATTAAACGTAGATATAATTACATCTTAATCTAGAAATTTGTTAAAATCGCTCGAAGCAGTATCCATTTAGGAAGAAGAATTGTATTTTCCAAGTTTTATCGAGCGTAACGTAAGGTGACATAATGGAAGAAAGAGACGAAAAGTGGAGAGGCAGGCAGCAATCTCTGATCGTGATTAAATAAATGTCTCGTGTTGTCCGCGGTATAAAGGCAAACCTATTTGAAGAGTCGATGCACTCGATCGAAGCGACCTACAAAGAACGGCGGTGGCCTTCTCTCACAGACTCTCGCGTGCCTTCTTGATGATTTATTAATTGTTCTCGCAGAAAACGGAAATTTGGAGTCTGTATGCATCGCAAAGTTAATTATAAATTCATCAAGTGTACAATTGAGAAACGTGATTTCCCTTGCCGGAAATCTTGCTGAATAATTCTTAGTTTTATTCTTGCCGCAATAGAGTATCTCTATTAATGCATTATATTATTATTATATAGTAGATTATCGAGTGACGTAAATATGTTGAAAATGTTATTCAATTTTTTTCATTCAATTCATCGAAATTTCATTTGGAAGGATATTCTACGTGACTTCTCTCTCTCTCTCTCTCTCTCTCTCTCTCTTGAGTAAGATGTGAATTTTAAGATGTGTCCGCATATATTTCAAGGAAAAATTCTAAATGATTTGTAACTACAACTTTTGCACATTTCATTAATCAAGTTTTTTCTCTTCCGTTAATGCGTTAAAGATGACGATGATAACAATTTCGACTTGCAGATACTTATCACTTATGCAGTCTAGAGATGCATATTCAAACATTTGCATCATTGATTATTCTTACCATGACTTATGACTACGTTTAATGTACATTCTTGCTTTTTTTATATTTTTTTATCATATAACATATTGCATCTTTATATCGTACGTGATATCATTCACGTAAGTACTCATGCGAAAAACACGCAGAACATTCGCGTAATGGAAAGTCTTACAATTAGAAAAGGATTTGTAATGATAGTTGTCGTGATATGGAATATAGATGCAGAATCCACGATGCTATATAGATCGAAATCGATAATCAGCGACATGTGTAATATGTTCGTCGTGGATGTTCGTTTAAAAGCAATATCCATCTAACGGGATCCAAACTTTCGAATGGTAGTAGCAATCGAACGGAAAATCCTACCGCTGATTAGACCTATTCTATTCTAAATGAAACGAAGATCGGCCAACCGCTTGGATTATCGATGGTCCACAAGCACATTCTTAATTCTGATTAAACGTAATCTTTGCGAACCTGGAGCTCGGCGCAATCCCGACTTTCCTTCATTCTCGCAGTGAAACGGAATGGAAACTTTTCGGATTCGTAGAGGATGAGAGTTTGCGAGATCGAACGGGACAATTCCGAATACCGTCGATCGGATATCGCGACTGGAACTCTGCTGTCTTTGTTGCCTTCATTACAAAAATTTCCGATTTCTCTGCATTTCTCCAGGAAGCGTTTTACTGTAATGGAAATTTATGCACACCCGTGATACATGTATACCTTACTCATACCAGTACTCATTCGAGCTTATATCATAAAGAGTCATTTGTTTGTATAAAACACAATATTCCCCAATTATTTTTATCTGAGTGCATCTAAAGGATGCATTTAACGCATCGTCGGTTTTTCGCGCACCAAACGGTTTCGTCCTGTCGACACGTTGTAATATTGTATTGGCAATCGAACAAATTGCTTCCTTCCATACAGCTGGTTTTCGAATTACGAAGCCCATAAATATGACTGTATCTACGGGGAATTTGTTGGCAGGAATATCGGCTAACTGCGACCGCGACCATAACTTATCAGTATTGCACGAACAAAATTCAATCGCCACGAAATAAAACGGTAGAGGACCGCCAGTTGACGTTCCACTCGGCTTCATATAGATACATTTATCTGAAAAAGAGAAATAAAGTCTTTTTAAAAGTGAGTTTTCCTTACATTGTTTTTCGATAACGAGCGTATAGACAGGTATATCGTATCCGTGATGAAATCGATTACCAATTTTCATAATTTCAAGTTTCTCGAAATATTCTTGTCGTATAAATATTTATCATATTTTATAATAATAAAGCGTCCATGAACATTATTACAAAATTTTGCGCATATACATACTTATATAATTATATAATAATTATATAATTTATTTAATAATAATTATATATGTATAATTATTTATCTCCTTAATAAAATATTATTAAATACAATTATATAATGTAATTTATATCTAATGATATATTTTAACAAACTTTTTCTTTGTAATAGCCATTAATCTATCGATTACATCAATTTTTACAATATTATAATTGTAAAGAATGAATATTATATTGACCAAGTGTGATCAAGAAACAAATAGCTAAATTCCTAAATTATATAATAGCAGTAAAATAAAATAGATACGTATAATTTTCCGTGCATCACTATGTTGGTATTCGACGCGCTTCAGAACGATACAAGAGCCTTACATCATTACACGCTAATTACGTACCTGAAGATCTGTAATTTACGGAGGAAAGCAGTCAGTCGCTTTATGGCACGTATCGCTTAATCTCTCAACGCTTTTGATTCACAAACGATAACTGCTAGTGATTATCCTATTCTGAATTCTCGCTACTTGCTACTGTCGTGACAATGTGATACCGCAAGGCCGCATGTATCAAGTAGACGTGACGATGTGCAAAAGAACTTTTAATGACATATTCTTATAATCCGGATATACATATACGTGAATTACATGTGTGTGTGTGTGATACACACACACACACACACATATATCTGATTAAAAGAATCAATCTCGACTTGGCGAGAAACTCACATTTGTAAAAGCCAACTCTGAATCTAATTTTACTTTTTTACTGCTATGTCAAGCATAATTTCAATTACATCGATTAAATCGAAAATAGTACGTATCATTTAGAGTCACTAAATTATTTATCACGATTTATCGACGAATGTCACATGGTCGTCGATAAATCATTACAATACTGTATCGCTGCTACGAGATATGGAACTAAAAATAAAACATAACTACATACGGTTTCAGACGGTAGCTTTACTTTGTATCGCAACCAGATGCGAAATGCAGTTTACGATATATTCCAAGAGATTGGCTTCCGTGATTTTTCGAGAAATTGAAGCCGCAGGAGCGCGGGATGTCTTGCACGGATGTTCTTTCACGACACAACTGAGAAGCTGCGTTTCTTTCGTCGAGGAATAATTCAACGGCGCTTTTCCTTCGCTTCTTCTAAAGTTGTCCTCAACAGGTGGACACAACGCAACTCGCAGCTTAATTTCAGAAAGCATGGAAGACACGACGTAGCATCCAGGTGCTTCTTGCTCAGCGAGAAGATCGTTGAGGCACGTTGAGCAATCACTCGGACGAGCCGAAGGTTCTGCTTTCGCGCAAAGGCCATCGAGTGTATATGCCTCCGCTCCTTCTTCACGGCTCACCTTCTCCTACTCCAGAACCTGCAGGTCGCAGGTGTACGAGCCGGCTATCCTCACTGCTTGGCCGCCGTGCCGCTTTCAGTCAGTGCCTGGTCGTCGCCGGGTTCAGCGGCTTTCTCGATACTGCTTTTTGTGACGCGTCTGTGCGATGAAAATCTGCTTGGTACGGGCAAGATTTATCGTATCTTATCGTTAGCGCCGATCAATAATTTCTTGCTCATAATGACGAGATAATCTTTGACGAGATTACAGTGATACTACAAGGAGTTTCTTCGAGTTTTCTGTAATAGTATTTTATTTATTGTAATAGTATTCGCTGTTGGGACAAAAATTCGTAGATGAGGTCGGATCGTGTCAACGTGGTGCATTTTATTCGTGAAGTGATTTGGATGATACCTTTTGTTATTAACTCGGCATTGGTGTGTTGGTGAATGTGGATTATTCGTATATGTATACGTATTATATATCTGAGTGTAACATTTATGTAAAAAACGGTAAGTCACATGTACACGTTGCTTGTTGGTTATAGTCTTGTCAAACGATCAGATAAATTAATTCTGTTTTACGTGATTTTATCAAATTACGATCAAATACGTAAGACTGGTACGATATAGTCACATATTTTATTTTAATAATATATTCTCGTTATCTCTGCTGCTACTAGATTACGTAAACTACTACAGTCTTGCTCGTTTCAAACCACTTTCACCGGTATACACTATGTATGGTCGTATTATTACGCAACGGGTAATGACCTTTGCTAATTTAGTCGCGATTTTATGTAATTTATATAATTCAATTTTATCGTGACAACTTGACTTTTTTCTGTCGGTCATATTAATGCAGTTGCAAGTTACACTAGCCGTTATACTGGCCAAGCACACGAAACCCGGAACGTGTTGGACGAAACACGCAACAGAAGCGACACGCTTTAAATCAATTTTTACTGCTTTAAGGTGATCCTGGAGTGACTAGTGAAACAGTGTTGCCATTTGCTCAAAAATGACAATTAAAATGCTTAATATAAAAATTTCGCAATTTGTACACACAAAATCGCAGTTTCGCAAGGTGGGGACACAATTAAGGAATATGAGGATGCTTATCGAAGTGATTTTAGAAGCATAATAAAAGAGAATTCTGTACAATCCTGTCAGAATCCTGTATTCTATAAAGGATTGTACAGAATTCTTTTTTATTACGCTTCTAAAGTCACTTCGACAAGCATCCTCATATTCCTTAATTGTGTCCCCACCTTGCGAAACTGCGATTTTGTGCGTACAAATTGCGAAATTTTTATAAAAAGCATTTTATTGTGCAAATGGCAGCACCATCGCGAAGAAATTCCCTGATCACTCCAGGATCACCTTAAGCAACAGAGTTCACAGTAGCTGGTTCAGGTAGAGAAAGAGCAAACCTAAGAAAGGACCCTTACAAACCATATGCACGGTGACGTCAGATATCTTAAATTGAATTTAAACACCGTGGAGCGCGTGGAGGATATTATATTAAATTAATTACTTTCTAAATTTCTCTGTCGTTATGACATTTCATTTTTACAAATGTCAAGTTGTAATCTTATATTCTCGTAGTAGAACATGAATTATTGAGGATGAAAAGCGTTAGTGTGTGTATGTGAATAAAACGCATGATCCGATTACAATTCCGAAATTCCGAATATCCGATTACAATATCGAAATAGTCACTGATAAATTGGTCAATACTCTTTACTCTTCTCTCTTTTCGTTCCCCCTCGCCCCGTATCTCACAAAGAAGTGGCGAACAGTCCGGAAAATCAGCTCTTCAGTCAAGTCGAGGAATTCAAGCGGTTTACATGTCTGCCCTTTCTATCGCTATGCGGCTGCTTCCGGTAACGGCACAATACGAGAAAACTGCACGATGCAAATCGTGCACAGAAAAGAAGTGAGAACGGAAGAACATCCCAATAATCTAGCTTTGATTTGCGACTTGTGAATGACGAATGACTCGAGCTCCTTCCCGAAACCACTTTAGGAAATAGGAACGCTCCGGTCAGCGCTCCGAATTTAAATGACGAGCGGTCATTCGCTTACCTTCCCGTTCGTCAAATTCCACTTGCTACTCCGTTGTTCGGCAATCTGTGACGATCTGTAACGAATCTGTATACTCGAATGGAATTTAAATTGAAGTACGAACAGTGGCATCGCGATAAAGTCGAGAACTATGCGCGCGTAGAGAGATTCTTCCGCGCGCCTTTGTTCGCACCATCGGCAAAGTATGCAGCGAGTTATGCGTAATCCCTTGGGTGAAATCAATCAGATTGATTGGCGATGCGCGCGGATCAAACGACGCATATTCGCGTTTTCCCGACCTCGTCTTTTCCGCGCGAATGCGGATCTGCTAAATACACGTTTTGGCGACTGTGTTTCGCGGAACTGATTATGCGCCTGTTGCGAATCCACGCAGCAATAAATAAGTCGCTTATGCGGTATCTAATCCCGTAGTCTGTGGGCTCCTCTCCTCTGGCGGACGCGCATAACGACGCGGAATGTCGGAGCCGGAAAAGAGAAAGGACGAGACTGGAAGACTGTCTTGGAGATTGTCTTGGATAAGAGCGCCAGTGGAATGACGGTGATGCGAACGACGACGATGGTATCCCGTAAGGTGAAAGAGGAGAGGTGCCAGCGAGTCGTGGAACCGGATACACCTCCTCCTCGGTTGATGATACACCGGATTTGACTGATCACGACAACGTAGCGTTGCGCATTGATTTCGCGTTACGTCTTTGTGGAATTCATGCTCAATCTCATCCCGCTTCTCGTCCTTGAAGCAATCTTGCTTGCAACTATAAAGTGTAGTCGTGACAGATTTGCATTAATTTGCGTATACATATAATATCGCTTATATCTTTATTCACAGTTGTACTTTGTGGTAGGGTGGAATTGAAATTGCGTCATTCGTGCTGGTACACTCCGATACGTGACAAGCTTCGCTGTTGGCTTGTCTATCGTAAAACGGCGGTCAGTACTAGCTACATCGTTGTATTCTGACCGCTTCCCGTTACCGGGTGCAATCTCTTAACCTTGCACTTCAGCCACTGACTTCCCGCCTTCACTTATATTGGCACGGACATGCAACACACAGTCGAGAAGCGCGCGCGTGCGTTCACTCGAGCCAGGCGGACAAGCGGCAACGCAAAGCTGCAGTTTCATTCGAGGTTTATTATATCGCCGAATTAGGTCGAGGCTTTACGAGGCGAATTTTACATCGCGCGGTTGACGATGGCAGCCTCTCGTAGCGTTTACGAGTATCGTTCATCGGACAGAGCACCGTCCGGTTCATGACATTCCCGCAAAATTTCATTGCTGAGAATGCACATTCGACAAATACTTTGTCTCGCTTGTGTTTCTCCTTAGTCGTTCTTTCCAAATATCCGCGCAAGAAATGCTAATGCCAGATTTCTTCACTTCAGCGATCATATAAAGATGATGTTAGCCAATATATGAATCGCGTCATCGTTATTTTTATAGATTTATGATAAATAAATGCTTTTTTACGTTTAATAGCTTGTAATAATAACGCGTCCAGTGAATACGATTTGATAAACAGCCATACCTTTAAATTTCTATATCAGCAAGATTGGTAAAACTCATTGAGATTGTGTTTGTTTGCCGTACAAATCTATCAATTTTCATTCAAAGTCTGGGAGATGGGGAATTTATGAACATTTCTTGTTAGCCGAGATACATATTGGCGTTACACGCGAGATTGCCAGGGATCGTTTCAATTAAGCTGTAGATTTATTTCTCGTCTCATTTATGTCGATGGCTGAGCTTCCTCGCAGAGCTCACAATTACGTGCCTATCCGAGCGATCGAACTATGAAATAATCCATCCCGGTGGATGCCAGTTAGCGGACTTTTATCGTGCTTCCAGCTGCGCCGATCGATTCGGAACGGGAAAGTTCTGCTTCTTCGTACTGGCAAACGAGATCATTACGAGAGGTGCTTTACGTAGATTACTCGATTTCCTAAGTAGATTTCTCAAATTAGACAGTATAATCAGATGGAAGCTACATGTCTTCACGACTCTGTACTTTTATTCTATCCACTTTTAGGAAGTAGTTTTGATTATTTTTGTGAATAAACTAATCGCGACGTCACATATCCTCCAAATTTCAAATGATACGCGATTAGTCGGCAGAAGCAATGTTTTTCGCGACGTTTTTCCGTCGCGTCGGAAAAAAGTGTTCTCGGCCAACCGTGGATTATCAAGAAATTCTAAAAGACATGGTGAAAGGAATCATCGTAACAAAGGTAGCGAAACGCGTTTACTCATCGGGAATATAAATCCACCCACTCAATGTCACGAAGGAAGAAAGAAAAAACAAATAAAGCGAGCTCTTGGTAAGCTTTTTGGATATTCGCCAAAAACTCCAGGTCCGAGCAGAACTCCGCAATGGAGTTCGACACACCAAAGGACTTTGCGATGCGCATAGCGAAAGAATACAGCACTAGCAGTGATCGTCCTCTTCTGGAATGGAGTTACAACTGGTGCATACGTACATTTAGTTTACTTTAACATATAAATTTGAAAAAAAATCGCATCAAAAGTTATTTATTGCTGTTACTCCATGCACGATATGTACAATCTCTCGGTTTTCAAAAATGCAAGAGAAATGTAAAAATAACTGCTCATGTATTCAAAAATTCAAAGATTCTTTCGAAAGCTAGTCATCGTCCGTACATATCCTTATTTGTTTACATATTAAAGACGAGAATTAAGGAAAAGTTGAAATTATTTACTCTCTCCCGTAGTAACACAAATCGCGAATTTTATTTACGTGCTAAGTAGAGAGGTTACTAATTACTACATATACATTACTAATTTACATTACTAATTTAAACAATCAAATTTGCTTAACTCAAGTATGATTATAAATTCTATTAATACATCGTTCAATGATTTTACAATATTATAATATACTGTTGTACAAAATATGTTCCAAAAAGGAATATTTTGTTTTACGTAACAATTTCGAAGCTGTGTAATATTGATAGCACGAGTACAATACCGGGTTACTAAAAATTATTGGCAATAACTGCTGAGAGATTGATCTAGTTACATTGAAACGATGGTGCGCTTCATTACACATTTTTCTGGCGCTGCGAGCGAACAAAAGGGGGGGGGGAGGCGTTTTGCCATTTGTTCTTATGAAAGAGAAACGGGGCGGACAAACATTATTTAAATTGGGCAATCTCTCCGGACGATTACGTCCTGCGGTTTCGCTAATTGCACGACCATTGCACCGCTATGGTGAAACGTGTCGCGGCGTCGGACAAAAAACTCCAGTACACGATTGCAGTTCGCGGAAAGCTCAAAATTTCCGCGCGAAATGTCGTCATTAATAAAGCGCAACGGTGGTACCAACTTGCGTGACGCCGATGATCATTGGATAATAACGATAATTAGATGGAATTCATCGTAAGTGCCGCAACAGCGAGAGCGCGAATAAGCTCGTGGCTTGTTCAAGGAGATGTCGTTTGACATTTAAATATGACCAGCCACTTCGAACGCGTGTCCATGATCATCCCTCTCGCTTGCTCAATCAACTACGATTTATGTAGTATCCTGGTTACTCAATATTACGTTATAGCATATTAAAACGCTAATTGAATGCATATACAATACTTTCTAATAACGATTTATTTTTCATTTGCTACATTTGTGAAATGCATAATGCTTTATTCAGCTGAATTTATTGCCCACGATCTTTCAATAAGTTCTTATTAACGACAATTACTTTTGGTTTGCGTTATATGTTCCGCCATTGGTTTAGCCAAATAACGTAGGATGGGGCTTGTTTACATATGAAAGAGAAATAAGCGTCTGCTTATTATTGCATCTGCAGAATTTATAATATTATTGGTATCACGGTCTCACGAGTGGGGGCAAAATAATCACCAGAAATAATCAGTAGTTCGGTATCAGCAACGCGTGTTAAACTTTGCAATAATTTTAATATAGCGCGTTTACCGAAAATTCCCATGGATTAATATTGCATTACACAATATTTGAGCCACGTGTATTTATACAAATCTTCCCTTATCAAATTAACAACTATTATATCACGTAATTAAATTACGTATTTTGTATTAATACATGTATTACTTTTCTACGTGAACGCGCTATCAATACAAAATTATCAACTATAATAATTTCATTTTGATCCATTCTCGAAAAACAAGATTTCATCGATTGATCAATCATATATAACCAGTATCGTGAATGACAATCTGCACGGATAATTAAATTATTAATTCAAATAATGAACGTTTATCGGCGTTAATATAAAAATTGCTTACATAAATATTGCCGCTCGACATTAAATTAGAGGTAATGCATTCGCATTACTTTGTTATTAGATTACAGTCCGATAACGGAGTCATGGATATATCAGGCATTTGATTTAATGTGAATATTGAATTGTTAGCGATTATTTTACTCGCGATCCTTTTATCCGTAATGCCTGACCGATCGATGGATTAAGTACATCTGGCTGAAGCGTCATCGGAATACTCTAGCTCGCTATTTGCAGTAACGCAAACGTTTGCTCTGACGACGCGATAACATCGAAGATAACGAGCTGGATCGCAGTTAATGCCCATCGGAAGCCTGTACGTGACTTCGTGACCGATGCCGCTTAATTTCGCGGGGATCGATCGGCGTCACGCGTGACTATCGGTTACCGTTTGTATCGGGGGTGGGAAGAGGCTCTCGAGAATGAAAAGAATCGTTCGTATTGATTATTGCTGATTGACGCGGAAGTTAACAAACATTCGCCGATATTTGTGAAGCATTATGTGCGCGTTATCACAACGCGATTGCATGTATTCCAACTAGTGTGAAACAGCATTTTTTCCGTATACGAGAACGTACGTATCGTATACGGTGCGTGAGAGAAAAATACACTTTCTGCGGTTCGTCACTCATGATTTCTTTCATGAGTTTTTTCTGTCCGATAAATGTTTTATCGTTAAATTATCGGAACACCAATTTTCGCGACTGTGCAACGAACGGTTCGTCGGATTTGCGAAAATTCGTGCGTCTCGTTTTCATAAAACTCGACGGTCTCATAATATGCTAATGCACAAACTAATAAAAATTCAATAGTACGACGAGAGTACCGCGAAATTTTATGCGGCGATTCCGAATGGCGCGGTAGCGTTTCGGCGCTACGTGGCGCGTCTTAGGGATAGTGGCTGCTTAAAGGCTGGTTTTGCATAAGGGAATGAGAAGGGGTAGACGGAGATGCGACGTTTTTACGTTATTCCTCGTGGGGAACATTTTTGTTTGGCGCGGGGTAATGGAATGGAACAAAGTCGCGGAATTTAAGACGTCTTCTTATTTTCACTCATTTGCGCCACCACTTTTTAGCTTCCACACCGCTCGTTGACCTTTAAAGCAGTGAAGTTCTATTGACGTGAATGGTACATGGTCGAAGCTTGCTCGAGATGATCGACTTCATTGTACGACACGGATTATGGAAAGTTTCCAAAGCGTCCTGATCTTTGTCATATAAGTGGAGAAAGTATCACATAAATTTCAAGTCCTTGTAACAATCGTGCCATATGTTCCTATTCGCGCGCTAAGTTTCTTCAGACTATATACAAGTATCGGAATAAAGATTTACATGAGATCTCGGCTTGAATCTTCTCTGAAAACGAATTACACAACGATATTTCGCAACGACCAAAGAGAAACCACGCGTTGACGCATCTTCGAAACTCCGCACATTCCATATGACACGTTGCTCGAATGTTGCTCGAATGTTGGTGAGGATTATTGCAGAATGTGATGGCTTGGATCTTGAACTATGTGTGCCGCGCTGTGTGACGAGGCGAGAAAGGACGCGAGAGATCGCTACGGCGAGATGAGAGGTCTTCCACGTTGCCATTGGGAAAGTATGCCGTCGAAAGGTCAGCGTTCATTCGATGTAAAGGCACGAGCTATTACCGGCGCTTCCTCTTTCCTCTTCGCATTTTCTCGCTGACCCAATGTCAACCCGTAATTATTATATTAGTACGTAATAATGAAAAATGTATCTTGTCTATCTACAATAATTTTATCAATTGCGATAATGGTAGTATTACTTATTATCAAAGACAAAATTGTACACGTCATTGTCTCACTTGTCACGTATACGTTGCAGCTTTTTTCTACGGCTAAAATTAAAGTTTTTTCTTTTCTGTGTACATTTTCGGAAGATTAGAATTTCAGCGAGATGCATACGATTTCTCCTGCCGGTAATAAAACAGCTGCCTCCGCTTTCAAGTTGTCGACTCGCGCATGATGGAGCCTGTGGATTATTTACTTCAACCGCAAAGACGCAAAGGTTGCATCGACGAGACAAAAGTAATCCTTTTCTTCTTCTTCTTCCTTTTTCTCTTCTCCCCTGTAGGTTGAGAGAGAGAGAGAGAGAGAGACAGGAGACGTATTTTATTTTATACACTTGGAGAATTTTATGTTTAAGTTTTTCGAATTTCAAAACACCTACGAGGCGATATCTCGCGTTGAATTATTCTAATGGACGTGCGTTTCAACAGTGCTTCGTCACACACAAAATTACGTCGTTCGAATGTCCCGTGTTGAACATTCCTAAATATTTTTTGTAAAGAAATTACTGATAAGAGAATTTAACGATTAAAGTGATATACGGAACTCGAACTGAAATTGCTCGAGACCAAATATTAATTTCTATTCTATCCTACACACACACGCACACGCACACGCACACACACATACACACACACACGTCAAAGTTATTCTCCCGCGAAATCAAATCCTATTTGGTATCGACATCCTTTTATAAATGTTCCTACGTCGTCGATACGTAGCAGAATTACTTGGAATATCGCGAGCTCATTCGCGGATTCTGGCCGATCGCCAAGGTCGATCGCGCTCGAGTGGATTTACACCGGAAGCATTGTAAGTCCTTAACGGATACTTTCCTCTAATCCCACATCGTACGAAGAAGACTCGGTAAAGTGCGCTACTATCGGTTCTGAATGACAAAATTTATCTTGCGCTATCAGATATAATAATTTGTCAGTTTCTCGTGCATGATGTAAAAATATATCGAAAATAATATTAATTTCCATTTGTAATTAATATTATTTCGATAATTCATGCGATAGGTACATTGTGAGTTTTGCAACGCATATTGCTGAGTTTTCTTAGGAAAGTCATTACGTAAAAGTCGCTCGATATCCGGGACAATGAAACTCTTATTGCGGTACGCAGGATCGCGCAATTATCCTCGCGGTTAACGACTCATCGCGGCACCTCTCGATTTCGCAGTCGCGCAAGTCGCTTAACTTAATTTCGCGCTCACCCGCAGTCGACGAAATTAGTCTAAACGTCCCCGCAATTTGTCGCTTTGTCGCGTACGATTGGCCAATCCGCCAGTTTCTGACAGTTACTGATTTTCGTGATTTTCTTTACGTCTTTCTGGAGCACAATCTTTCACCCGTGCCGTCGTAACGGTCGCAACAACCGCGAAACCGCAATGGATCGCAGGCTTATTCGCGTGTGCGACACGATCCGACGCGCGGAACACGCGCTCGATAATAATTTCAGTACCGTTTGCTTTTGTTAATGATTAAAGCGGGAAATGCGCATAATAAGGTAAGTGTTGCGATTAGCTGGCGATATTGCCTAACGCCGTACATTATTCTGCAGAATTCCATTTAATCCAACTCGGATTACGATTTACCATTAAATTTATCTGGAACGATTGTAAAAGATGGAAAATTTATATTTACTTAAAAAAGAGCATTCATCCTCATCGTTTAATTGTGTCCGCTGTAACGTTTATCGTCGAAACATGCGTTTTTAAAAACAGACACTTGTGTAGATGTATATAAAGATAATCCTGGCCCCGTTTTATGTTCCTTCGTTCGTGTCTAGATACTCTCGGTGGAATTTATCGCCTAGTCTCTTCCTCGCTTTATCACCCTTTCGCGCCGGCAACTTTTCAAAGATAAAAGCAAAGTTTCGCGGGTCTCTGGACGACTCGAGTTTCTGCTCAGTGTCGTCTGCTACGCACACGCATAAATCTGCGGTCTGCATTGCGGTCTCGCGGAATTTATTCCCTTCTGAAAGATATTCGATAAAAATGGTAATGAGAAAATATTTTTATAACTAAAAGAGCGATTTTTTGTATCGGGTGACTCAATCAGGTAGAGCATCTACCACATATCTAATTACGTGTCAGCTTTACGTAAAGCCTATCTTCCGGTAGGCACGATAGGCATAATCCAGTCCCATACTTTTTTAATAAGATTTTTACGTGAATCACGAATAATCTCGATTCTTCCATCATCACGATGGAGTCATGAATCAGATATTGAAAACTCTGCGCCACTCTGCTCCGCACGTCTTTTTCCTCGTTAAAATTGTGAATTTTAGATCGATCGTATCGGCCGGGCGACCGTTCATTCACGGAATCTCGGGGGCGGAAATTACGCCGGTGAAGATAGGAGAAAAAGCGCGGAAATTGCGACAAACAAGACGCGTCTTGCTTTACATCTCTAGCTCGTGCATACAGTTGATGAACAATCTCTGCGTAACTCGCACCGCCACAGCTGAGCGTTCTCTTTCTTCTCGCCTTTCGCGCGCCGCCATCTTAATATCCCCATAATTCAAACAGGAAGAAAGAGTAAAGAGATTACGTCGGCCAGCAGCAGTGCAGCAGCTTTCTTCTGTGAGAGTACAACCTCACTCAGTTGTAGAGAGAGAGAGAGAGAAAGAGAGAGATGCATCCGTAGCTAGTTACAATCTCTGATGTACTACTGCTTGGACAGATGAAAATAAAATCACTTTAAGACCACCAAAAATTACGATTCTAATTTCTTTGCTTGTCTACATTATATCTAATATTATTACAACTCGATTTCTACATATATTGCGTATAATAAAACATAACAGGACAATTGACATTTTTGGAAATTCTGAAATAATAAATATTTATTATGTAAAAACTTTTACATATATAATTTTGTGAACAGAGTTGTAAGCGTATTTTCTAATTTACTCTCTCAGATCAAAATTATCGCTTAATTATATACCTAACTTTCGAGTATCGTAATTCACGTAATTAATTCCGTATTATAGTAATTTGACGTTGATGAAGATAAAGTATTGAGTCGAATGTCTCGAATTTCCTCCACGTCTCTTTCGATGACAGAGCTAATTTCGTGCATCAGAGTGTGCATTAACTCGTAACATTATAGATCAAGGAATTAGATGCACCCTGAGCGTCCCTGATTTTCACTTCGCGTGCTTGCTAGCCGTACAACGTTCCATAAAGGTCTCTTATTTTACCCAGCGCAATCCCTTAATGTGATGTAGTTAATTGCTGATTCGATCAAAACAGATACGTCTTTCTATCAATCTATTTTTTTCAGAAAAGAGCCCTGCCCCTGTTTTCGATTTATACGATAAGCATGCATATCACCGTGTACAATCATTGATCTTTTATTTTATAGTAAAGTAACATGTATAGAACATAGAAATTTAGTAAAAATTAGCAAACAATTTTGTTTATTGTGAGACCAAGTAACGTAATAAAACACCTAGTTAACAAATTACTGCAACTAAATGTGCCTGAATACCTCGAAAAAAGAGTTGCTATCAGAGGTGGAACACGATAAGCGGGGACTTGCTCATTAAATGACACAAAGAGCGTTGACAAAGCCGCTGCGACGAGTCGGCTCTCAAAGACAAGCATTTCCTCTTTGTGACGATAACCACGTATTATATTGCTAAATGCACAATAGGATTTTGCAACACGGAAAGCATCACTAGATGATATTGTATTTCCTATCAAAGTTTTTTGTTCTCTTTTTCTCTTTTCGTCTTACAAAGTGTCATCGTTTAAACAGTACACGTTGTCTTCCTTTTCACTTCTTAATACTAAATCGCAATCCATCGGTTGCGAAAAAAAGAAGATTATAAATTGTTCATAAATTGTTCATAAATTGTTCAATTATTAGTTTAAATACAATATGAACTTAAACTGAAAAACTTGCTAATTGTGTTAATAAAATATTTTTTACTTTCTTTATTTTCTGCATGTGCATGTGCTTGATTTTAGGGATTATCAGTATTTCGTCGTTATTCACAGAAGCATAAAAATGCTTTTAAACGAGGAATCTTGAAATCTTGCGTAAAATATCTCGACGTTTGCTGAAAGTATCACGGAATGCTTATGCGCGCGAAAAAAGTCTCGTCTGTAGAAAATAGCATCGCTCTCGGTCTCACGACGATGTGCTCTTAGTGAAGCGCGAGCAACGTTGAGGTCTTAATTAACTCGCTTCATTGGCGAATTCTACGGACGTTCTCTTCTTTTCTCCACAGCTTCCATGCCTCAGTGCCTTATAAATCCCTCTTATATCCCGGGTATTCTTCACGGGCAGTTTTCCGCGACCGAAAAACTTGGTGCTACTGGATTCGCTCAGCTTTCGGCTCGGCCGTTAAATCCATTAGCCGTCGCCGTCGGCAGAATGAAAAAGAGATGGCGAGATCATGTGTGACCAATAGCGGTAAAATCGAGAAATCACACGTGCATCACGTAACCTAACCGAAGAAACTTTGTTATGAGAATTCGTCGTCGTGCAACGATTTCTGTTGGGTCAGGCGTTTTTCCATTTGAAAAGTCCGTGAGGCCTCACACCCTCATTCTCTCCCTTATTTCTTCCGCCGCTTTTATACGTTCTTTGCACTTTCTTCTTTCATAAAAGACTTTTCAACTGCTTGAATCTTGTTTCGATGAAATTTGCATTGATCGGCTCTGTGATCGTCGAAATGGCATTCTAAAAGTAGAAGTGGTCAGGTGAGTTGGTAGCGAGAAAACTTGCCAAGAAAATAAAACTGAACAGTTGTTCAATTTAATCTCTTAGGTACTGCTTATTTCCGATTTGTAATGGGAAGACAATTCTTGCTGGTATTCGGCATTTATTTTTTATGAGGCGCAACCTTCGTGAATAAGATAATGAAAATATGGTAAATGAATCTTCAATGTTTACTTTTATGATAGAAATTATTTATTTATATCAGATTATCTATTCCTCGTGCATCATCGTTGTAATGTTTAACTTAATCATAAATTTGCATCATCATGCAATGCGTTCAAATGGCATATTATAAGTTTGTTGATTCAACGTCCAGTTATAATGTTGACTGAATATCAGATAGAACGTATGCAAACGGATCGCTTCAATTTGGTCAAAGTGATTACACAAGTGGTGAACTTGAGTAGTGTTAACGAATGTTGGAAAATAATATTTAGATAGGAATGTTTCCTTCCTCTGCATTCATGAAACTTGCATTGCCATGCGTATCCATGAAGAAAATTGTCGAAATTTCGCATATAATGTTTCGTTACTAACAGGCTTTCGAGCACAGTTGTAAAAAACTGACACTGCTCTCGGATCTTTCATTTAAAAACGCCATAGTAACTCAATATGGATTAGCGGATACTATATACTTCAGTAAAAAATAAAATAAAAAAAAAGTAGAACAAATATCTCTCGCACGTGATGTGTTGGAAGTTATTGCTGCGACAAAATCGACAAAATCGGCTGAAATGAAAAAAAGAGAAGAGAATTGTCATTTATGTCGAATGTGTTATTTATAATAGTAATATCAACTTATATTTAATATTACGATAAAACGAAAAGACACATTGAAGTAATTGTCACATTGACACATCATGTTCTATTATTTTGCTGTCTCATTTTCTGTAACGTTGAAAGTTTTCCTCTCAGCGCTTATACGAGAATTCTCAAATGTTAATGTGTTATTTCTCTCGTACGTAAGACAAAAGATCAGTTCTGAGAAAGTAGCTAAAGATAGGACACGACAATATATCCTTGAAAATTGCTGCGAGAACGTGAGTAACGGTTGCTTTATGTAATAAGAAACTTCATGAAAATGAGTATCAATTTACTGCTATTAAATTCCATAAGGAAACTATAAGATTTCTTATTTATTTTGTTACATCTTACATCTTTCAATTCATTTTCGCGAACGCGTATCATTTTGAACTTACAATTTATATGAGTTGACTTAATAAATCCATACAACAAAGAGAAGAGGTAATAAGCCGTAAATTTGATTTCGTAACGCCAGGAAACTTAAGAAATGTAAACCTCTTTAATCGACCAGACTGGCAGTTTATTAATACTCATAAACATAACGTTTCGATCAATATTCTGATCCTTATCAAGTGTAACATATGTTAGTTGTTGATTAATCCCTTCCTAAAAACGTGGATAAATTAATATAATAAAGAAAATTACAATTACAATTAATATTTAACTACTTACTGATTAAAAGAGATTTGAAACCAAAAATTTTGTGACACAAAATGGACTTGTACGAAAAACACATCAGCTCGTGGTGGAGATCTCCAAACAAGTGAGATAGAGGTGAAATAACCTAAGTGTTTGTCAAAACGGTATCATAAATACAAGGCAGATTCTCAATATCTCTTTGCTGGTGGTAATAAGGTTCAAATATCTATGTTTATTACTTGGCTAACAGATTTTCGTAAGATAATTTTGCATACAAGATGAAATAATTATATTATTTTAATGAATTCAAAGATATTTTTCTAAATACTTTAGACATTTTCTCCTGGCACGTAGATTCCAACATTTGAAAATTTCATAATTCTCATGCACTCCTGTTTTGCAAGTTCCAGGATTTGTTGTAACATCTTAACACTTTTTAACAAGAGTTTCGCTCGTTATATACTTTCCAAACTAGCCAAAGTCTCGGAACACCATTGTATACTTTTCGCATAAGCGTTCGTAATGGCCGCGGTTAAGATTGTTCGAGCTTTTTCTTTAGTCCAAGTATTCAAACTTGGGTATCCTTTTCTACCATGGTTGGCAGGTGGTTAATGTTACTAGACAAAGTGGTGAGACAGGTAGTAGATTGCATCACTCGCGTCGCGAGAGCACTGACTGTGTCGAAAGTGCGAAATGTGTTTGCAAAAAAAGGTGACACGTTGTATGAGAAAAGCAGTGGTAAACGAAATCAGAGCAAGGAACCAAACGTTGTTTGTTAGAAATTCTCGCACCTTCTCTAGATCTAACTGCGCAACTTTGCAACGTTTTACACGCTTGTAAATGCTCCTTGTTCTAGCTTGCAGCGCGACTTGGTCCGCTCGAGAGTGTGTAAGGTGAACCATTTCACTTTACGCAGTCTACGAACTTTCATTCTCTCGTAATGTACTTACGGAAATTGACTTGCTGTAATCCTGCTGTAATCCAAAAAATTTCAATTTCATTGAAATCTCAGTCCATTTATAGTAGCAAAATCGCTTAGATGTTTGAGACGTAATTTTATCTGAATTTCTAAAATTAAAAACTAAAACTTGAAACTAAAAATAAAAAAATATAAAGAATTTGATCGAAAAGATCATGCGATGAATTATTCTTCTGCGGACTTGTTATCCGCATAATCATGGCCATTGATCGCGATACGCGGTAACGACATTCCAGGAAGAGCATCGTGTCCTTGGCACAGGAGCACCATGAAAAACGACATACCTGTCACAAGCACGTTTACCTTAATCGATAGAGTTAGCGGCATGTTACCAGTAACGCGCGTACAAAAGCGGCCTTTCCGGTATGCGACGGCGATCAAGTCGTCTCTCGAATAGAGCTCGAAACTCGGAAGGAAAAAGAAGAAGAAAAAGAAAAGTGCGCCAGGCGGAAAGGAAGCGATAAAACGGAGAGCGGAAAAAAAGGCAATCGGATTGGTGGCGGATATAGGCCTTATAGCGGCGCGGAAAAGCAGAGTAAAGGAAATTGCGCTCCATGGGAAAGTTTCATAGGGGTGGCATTTCTCAAGGAGCGCAATGCCGAATTTACACTGTCGTGTAAAAAAAGTGGAGCGAAGATGTTTCATTCGTTAATTTCGATTCGTGGAGTTTACTCAATGCCCGTCAGAATCCTTTGCACTCTGAAGGATCTTTTATCTCGGACGTGGCTCCTTCCTTTCAGAGGAAAACCTGTGCAGCTTTTCAGCGCGTTGTCCGATTAAACATGTGTGCCATAACTACTGGTATTTGAGCTCATGTTCCATTTGAGCCAAGTACCATTGACAGTTGACAGTTGCAGTGAAACGCGTCAAATATAATAACAGTTTGAATTCTTTCGATTGCGCCCTGTCGCTGTCAAACTCAAACTTCCTGTCCGGCAGGAAAATATTTTTTCTGCACATACTCTCGCATATACATACATCCACGGCGCGATAAACGCTAGTGATCTTTGTCGTCCCGAAGACGTGCACATCGTACAAAAACATTTCTCTCGTCGGTTTGCTAGCGGGTAAGTACGTGCGAAAGATCCTGGGACTGCGGAGATTACCGTTACAAAACGTTCAAGCTATTAAGCCATCAGCGACGGGATTTTATCCTCATTTCTACGACCGCGTTGACGACGACGACAACGACGAAGACGACGAAGATGACGACATTACCGTTCTTTCTGCTGTCGTTGACGTTCTGCTTAGACTGTAACTACTGCGCTTTGGCTCTCTCGTTTTCCTGATACTGTCACACAGATGATTTATGATACCGTCTTTAGCCACGTCTACATCAGAGCTGCTATCAACAGGTACGCGACAATATGAAGGGAATCAATTTATTGATTTTGATAATGGTCCCTATCATTAGTTGTCGTACGATGATAATCTCGCCGCTGTAAACATGAATATTTAATAAAATTAATGTATGCATGAAATAACATATAATATTCAAGGTAAAAACTAGACGAACAGAGCGTACGAATTAAGGAAGAAAATTCGAGCTGTTAATGTACAGTTTTAATAAATAAATAATATCACTAAAAAGTGATCGATATCGAAATTTACATTATTTATGCGAATAATAAACTAAGGAAAAACATTAATTTATCGGAAATATAAAAATGTATCTAAAATATGTATAATACATAATACGTTAGCTAAATAATTGTGAGACTGTTACAGGTGTAATTTAATTTGTTTATGCTGTTATATCACTACTTTCAACATTTCAACGTATTCGCGTATATTTTCGCAACATGTGAGCCGTTGCGTTTCTCTCTCTTCTCTCCTTTATCTCTTTTCCCAATGATATTATCTGTTATTCAAAGAAGCTTGGAAGGATTTGTGATGCTGACGGAAAAACATTTGAATTTTTGTCCATGTATAATCCCTAACGTTTCTCTTTTTTGCTCTATCTCACTGTCTGTCTTCTTCCCATAATCTCTCTATCCTTCTATTTTCTCGCAAAGTGATATGTGTTTGGGTATCTATATATCAAACTTGTCTGGTATTGGTTTTTATTAATGATTTTACTTTTGCTGATGTATATTATTCACTGCATATCGTTGAATTCTTTCTTCTTGAGAGTGATCTACTTTTTATAATTACAATTAATTATATTAAAGTTGTTTTGACGCAACGGAAATGTTGGAATCTTTATGAAACTTCAACAATTTAGACCAAGAGATATCTGCAGTTTTTTTTCTGATTCTCCAGCGATTTCAGGAGAGCATTAGAGACAAAAAGGAGGGAAAGAGAGAGAGAGCACGAGCATTTGCAATTTTCGTATTATGTCGATTTTTCTGCGACAATTTCTGAACGAAAGGTTTTTTTCTTCCCGATGATGGAAGAGATGCACTTCTGCTTTGCGGGAAGTTATTGTCTTGCAAGCGGATGCAGCTGCATTTCCCATGGTGCCATTGTCCGACCGAACGTGGATTATTACTACTATTTCCTTCAGCGAAACCTGTAATAGCCTGGAAGCGAGCTTACGAGACGCTGAGTCACGGAACGTTTGTGTTGAAGATTGCTCGCGAGATCTTAATGGATGGATTTTCTTAACGGATCTCTGAATGATATTTCCAGAGAAAAGGCTTCGCGCTAGAAGTCAGAGTAGAAAGAAAATATAATAAGATTATTCGCGGTCGTTATATATATGTGTATCGATTTATGTTAACTCCCGTTTCAACTCGAGCAATAATTTCTCCAACAAAGACTGTTGTGACTTGCGAAGAATTCTATCATTATTGGCGATACCGCGAGCCGTTAGCAGCGATGCTCATATTTTTTCTCGCCGTTATCGCTTTTATTCGCCATTTGCTTCCACCTTGACAAAAAATACTCATTCATTTTTATTATAATTATCTATGAACATGTTTAAGATTCTATTTTGTCGCACTCTTCCGTTTCACCAATTTTGTGTCCTCGGTGACAACGTGTCGTACTGGTCTGACTGGCCACACATTGACTAGCGTCACTTAACGACTACGAGAAACGACGCGCGCGTCATATCGATACGGCGGCGCAAGGGTGTCATCGCACTTGTCGCACTGCGGAAATTTTCGCGGCCAATCACGCGAGGACCTGCGAGAAATTATCTCGAGATGTGGAAGACGAGAACTGGTGGGTCGTGAACTCGTGGAAGTCGATTGCCTCGCGAGATCGGAAACTCGGTAACGAGTCCGCTATCACAGCTGCAGATCGCTTCACTCTTGATGAAGGAATCCTTCTGCGCCCAACTATCAATTCCACGACGATTTATCTTAATAATGTCACGAATTCACTGAATTTTAAGAAAGTCATTGGCATAACACAATATCGCGACATCTTTCTCGATTTTTATTTGCCATGTTATCTTGTTTTAATATACCTGCAACTGTAAATGTACGTTTGTGATATGATGCATTTACTTGTTTTAATGTTAATTATATCAGGTTGTCTCGTATTACTATTTGCGACCGACAGGAAAGAGCATCTCAGAGTAATAAATTCGAGCATTTGTACTTGTGCATATGTACCATTGTTTATTGTATAATTTGTTGTTGTCACAGTTGGTGTCCTGAACTTAATGTATGACACAGTATATATCGTGTGATGGAGATTTCGGAGGTACTTGGTGAATAGAGAGACTGGTTTCCTCAGCTTATTCGTATTCTCAGTTGGTTAAATTACTTAGTCACATAATAGCCAACCTTTGTGGTTCAGTGACATTTATCTTGTTATTTAGCATCCCGTTTTTCTCTCTCACACGCGTTTATTATTATTCGCGGCCAACTAAAGAAGATATTTACGTGAAACTTGCGTTTAGATTACAAACTAATAATAGTCACTCCCTATCTTTTTCTTTTTCTGCTCGATGACACATTTTATTTCCGAAATCTCTAATTAATTATTTCCCGAGTTTCTTGCATTGCGTACAATCCATTTTCTTAATTAATCCACACGTACAACATGCGAGAGAATTCGCTGAGTAACAAAGTATCAAACGCAATGTTTGGTTCGTTTGTACTGGAATGCAATTAACACGTCGCTTTGAACCACGACGAATCGATGAATCTATGAAAAATACGCAACGAGTGCAAACGACAATGTAGATGTACAATATTAACATTGTAACGCGCAATGTGCGGAATGTTAATCGCGAAGAAAAGTCTTTCAGTATACGAGCTAACTTTCGCGATTCTTTTCATTTCTGATTTTGCATATCGCGTTATCAATTACGTGTAGCATCGTTTGCACAAATAGAATGCCGAGCATTCTTGTGCCAACCAGCTTGTTCTTATCCACTCTCTTTCGTTCTACCTTATTCATTCCGCGAACCAGTTAAATTACTTAGCCGCACAATGGCCGAGCGTCAGTGGTTTGATGACGTTGGCCTGTGTAATCTCAATCCGATGGTGGGTGCGCGTGTTCTGAGACAATGGGGCCGTCGTCTAGACTGCCGCGTATCCAGATACACATGCAGGTGTATTCAGGTGCATTGCTGTACCTCTTGCTCAAGTACACGCGCGCGCGCGCGCGGAGATGCGCGCGATATCATGCACGTCGTTAGGCTCCGTTTGCACGCCTAACGTACCCCTTTGTGCTTCATAGACAAAGCAACGTAAGGGATGGAAGGAAGATTTCGCAAAAAGAAACCAAGCGTGGTATCTTTAGAGATTGTGCCGGCAACTCGTATGTAGAACGATCCATTTTTCCGCATCTTTTTGACGAGCGATGATACCATTGCGAGTTATTAACAATGTCATATTATTAACAATGAAAATAGACCTGTCACGCTCACCAACGATGTATCCGTGATATAACTTGACTGTCCATGGTAAAATTAATCTGACGCTTAACTCGAAGTAGCTTCAATTTCTCTCCCGTACATCGACGAAAGACAAACATTTGGAAAGGTAACAAGACGGTTATCTCGGCCTGTCGTATGTAACTCGCAATAATATATATCTTTGATTATAATTTAATTATAAATTTACCGCATTACATTTCATAGATACGAGAACATTTCAATTGATATTCTGCTGTGACATTCGAGGAAACGCCTACTTCAAACTTGTCACGAATATTATTCTAGAAAATTTCGCATTTCCGTTTATTGGAAGCTTACAATTTAAATGTTTATTTTAACGAAAATTAAATTCTTCTCTTCTTCGTCTGTTCTGATATCTGTGCTTTCTGTACTCTTCGGCTATCTGTGTTTCCAATTAACGCTTGACGTGGTAGACGTTGCAGCTTTTAGGACTGAGAAGGCTGAAACGATGTTCCGTTTTCTTCTCACGGCTAGTTCGGCAAATTACTTTTTGAATGTCTTCGCATTAGCGGACTCCAATGTCGCTTAATGACTGTTCGATTCGTTAGCACGTTCATGAAGCTAGCAAAGGATAGAAGATGTAAGGAAGATCGTACAGTCTCTGAAAGATCTTAAAAAGGAACCTCTATAAAGCATCCGAAAATTTTCAAGAACAATATTACGTTTTTGAGCCAAGTTTTTGAGGAAAGTTTATATGATTTGTTTATATAAAATAAAAGTTTAAGCGGCTACAACAAAAACAATCGTTAACAAATTATTCGTTCGATTTTATTGTCTTTCTTATTAATTCTGACGATATTCATGATATTCATGACGATATTCATAGAATTAGTCCATTTTTATGCTTTGCTTGTCTAAAGTTTAATTAATTTGATGTAGCTAGGAGCAGGGATCAAGACAGGTCGTCTTAGTAGTCATAAGCAGACTAATCCTCTTAAATATGAAGAATGGCACCATATTACCCTCGAGACGTCTTCAAACGTGCTGAGTCATCGACGGTAAAAAAGTGCCCTTACAGCACAAATCAATCGTCCAAGTCGTTTTTAGCTTACAAGTCGTTGACTCATCCACTCGGATCATCCACTTATGCTGTTAGAGAATTATATAATAGAGTATATTGTGTAATACATATTTTTTTATAAAAAGGCATGGAGTTGAATGATTGAAAACAATACATATAAACCTAAATTAATAAATAAATATATAATAACTTTGTGACATAGTTTTATACAATGGGTAAAAATTGGAAATTTTCTTTTGTGAAAAATGGAAATAGAATGGAAGTATTATTTCACATTAACGCAAATGTTTAGTCTTCGTGCTAGTGAATTACTTGCAATATTGTATAATCTACTTTGTGTAAAGCCTACATTGTGTATTATTCGTCTGAATAGTACAACATTATTCGAAAATGTCAATTAACGTTTGAAGATTGATTGATAGATGTGTAAGACTTTTGAAATACAGATTTACACAAATGTAGAACGCAAGTCATAGATATCGGATATTAAAATATTTAGTAAAACTACTTCGCTTGATGCAGAGTTCAATTATATTTTTAAAGTGCTTACTTTTGTTAAGTATAAAACTCTGGTGATTTAGGAACTTGCGCATTAACACGATTGAAAGATGCACTGTAATAATAAATCATTTCAATGCAATTAAAATTAACAGTTGAAGTTAATGATCCAATATAAAAATGTAGCAATAATTACTGATTTTGTAACTTCGTTCTACCGTAGTACCAGCGAGTCTGATAGTGGCAGAAAGTCAAATAATGTGCGATACGGAGATTCAAAAGTTCCAGCTGCCAGCTTCAGCGCCGCGCGAAAGAAGACATTCGCCGACTTTTGCCGCGTAATCCTACCGTTATTCATAGCCGCGGCATTATCCGAGTTCCTAAGTAGGATTACCGGAAGGGGTGCTAACCCATCCACCACCCTCTCCCGCAGAATCGCAGAAAAAACTCCGAGGGAAAGTTCTTAACTGCATGATCCTGCCCGGTGGCGGTGCAAGCACCTTCTTGTACTTTCACCTCCTTCTATCCACGTTCCTCGTTTTGTGCAGCGTTCGCATAGTAGTAGTGATATCCATGAAACGTCACCGGCGCATTATATCCGCGGGGATATCTTTCCTCTCTGGTACCGCTGCCGGGCCATCTCATCAGCGAGGCGGAAATGAATGAATCGCGTGGACGAGCAATGTTGTCGCGCGGATAGGACGGCAATGCGACAAGCGACTGCAATCTCGCTGGCAAAGGGATCAGAAGAATTAACTTGGCTCGTGAGACGCGAACGGGACATCGAGTAACTTTACCCTCACGTATACGCGGGTAGGTGAGAGTAAACTGTCGAATTCAAGTCACGTCTACATACGCGCTTATGGCATGTTTTATCGTTCCTTAATTGTATTTCTTGTTTCTTTCTTGTTCCATTTATGATTGCTCTATATTTTTCACAATTGCACGATTACACGCGCTCTTATGAAAGAGTAAAACGTCTATCGTTATTAATGGCCCTGGACAATTAACAGGATTCGACCGACGCGACGTGTTATTTAACGCGCGCGCGCTGGTCGCGTTACATCGTCGTAAAAATATCACGTCCGGCACGGAAGAGTCGGGAATTGCATGCAACGCGACTTTATATCGTCACTACGATATGGTCGTAGTAATGCAGTAGTTACTGCTAATCGCGCGGTGGATGTTCATCAAAGTGCCGGACACGCGCGTAACAATATGAATATTTTGCCCTTGCAATACGCGGAGGATATATGACGTGGTTCTGAACTGATCTACCGCAAGAACTTGATGTTATTTGTCACGTGTGTGGCAAGCCGTTGACGTTAACGTGTTACTATTAATGTCACGAGTAATTAGAATGATTTGCCGAACATGGTATAACTTGGCAGCCGTATTTTACGACGGAGGTGTGCAACGCGAATGTCGTAAATGTTAACGTGTGGTGCGATTAATAAACATAATGTACCATCGAAGCAACACGCAAGTTGTTTATTACGATAAAGATGCCGCGACATTTACAAGACAGGCTGAGCTGATTATCATTGTAGTTTGTAACTTGCAATTAGTTTGTAATCTGCGAAGTTGCGAGACATCTTGTTATCGATTCTCACGTCTGCATGAATTCAAATCATATTTTACGAAGCCCTCTCATTTGCTTTGCGATGTTCACTGATAATTGGAGAAATATTGTGTCGAGAGATGTATTGTGCAGGAATGTGTATAATTAACTGTTTTCGTGACGATCTCGTGGCGATATGCATTGCAGTTGACGAGTACTGGATCACAATCGCTGACGCTAAAATAATTCTACTACATTTTTTAAGTCTGCCAGAGAGGCACATTTGACGTAACAGTTTCTATCGTGAACACATTCACCAACGTCGGAAACAGTTGTCTCCCTCTGCATTACTATTATAACGTGTCGTTACGTGTTTCGTATTAAGATGCCGTCGCGAGCTCGCACAAAGTCGTGAACGGCTGCAAGAAGGTCGCGATCTAGATCTTGACTTTTGCTAAACCAGTTTGCGAGGCCACGAAGTCGCTCGCTGCAAGCATGCCCGAGGCTACTGACCCTTCGTGCCTACGAACACGCTGCGAGATCTCGTGATGTTGCACTTGTGAAAGATGATAAAGTCTCAGCATTCCTCGCTGTCCTCGATGTGGACAATTTTCTTGGATCCGAATTTTTTGCATCAAAAAATAAAACGTGTCAAGAGTCCATATGTATATTATATATAAATATATTATGAAACGCTTTAAAGAAAATGTGATAAAGTGTGTCTCGTTGAAAATATGTCCTAGGAGAGTATAGATACAAATTTGAATTAATTTTAGCAAAATATCACATCAAAGGTTGTTCTATACAGAGCCTGATGTGGGGACATGTTAGATTAATGCCCGATTCCACCAACGTCGCTTAATTTTAACCGTCGTTTAACTCACTCTTTGTCTCTTTCTAAGGCAGGTAGTTAGAAAGAGACGAAGAGTGAGTTAAACTACGGTTAAAATTAAGCGACATTGGTGGAATCGGGCATAAGTAATGCATATCGTTGCTACACGACCGATATTGACTGAATTGACAGTCTTCCGCTTGCATGCATGCGGTCCGCCGGTACGCATCGCTCGAGAGAGAGAGAGAGAGAGAGAGAGACTCGGAAAATGAGTGCGTTACAATGGTGTCGGTAACGGAGATGTCATCTGTCCGAACAAGCTGACGTTAGTTGATCCTAGAAAAATTTCAAGTACTCAACATGCGATACGTTACTTTGGGTGAATGTCCGCATTGATCGAAATAGATAGATAGATTGTCACACGCACGTTCGCTCGGTCGGGTAACTAACTATTTCATTGATAATATGTCTACATTATGTTGACATTCTGCATGCAGGAATTGCAATCGATATTATACGTGTTATAAGTATTAATTTAACGTTCATGTAGCATCCATAATAATTTAACGTCCTATACAATATCATGCCAACTTTATTCAGTGATATTAATTTTTACTTTTCATGTAAAATTTTAAATAAACCAATACTTTTTCTCCTTTTTTATTCAATTTCTTAAATTGTCTGTTTCAAACAAGATTTAGATTTTCAAGGATTTTTATTGAGACATTTCAATGTTAATCTTAATATGATAAATTCATATGAGCCGGTTTAACTCATTCATGTATAATCTGTTATTCGTCCCTGTAAGAATTCGTCTCCATTTTCTTACATTGAAATTTCAGTCCCCCAGACCGACGAGATGACGGTTGAGGATGACTATTCCTTTCTTAGAACGTCTTACAGTTCCATAAGTCGTGGGATTGAGTACCTCTATGGAGAGAGAACGATATGCGATTAGGAGGCACTTTGACGTCGTGTGTTTCTCATCCTTATATCTTGGCAGGGAAGGTACTATTATCCTTCTCGGCTTCAGGATAAGGGTCAGGAGGTTAGATTGACCTTTCTTGCCTTCGCTTCTTCTTCTTCTTCTTTCCTCCTCTACTACCTTCTTTACATTTCATTCCCACTCTATCGCCCACTTTACCAAGAGCGACGTACGTTGAAAGTAGTTAAAAAGTTTTGCTCTCAATCTCACGATCCGTTCTCGCAGTCGTGTGGATGCTAAAGCACGAATGAAGAGACGGTGAAGAGAATATGGGTGAACAGGGAATAGAAAGGTATGCGGGAATCGCGCATGGAACTCTGAACGCAAACACGACGATTGTATTACATCGAACGTCCCATTTCAACGAGCCATCAGACATGCATACCAAACTTCTTTTAACTTTATCCAGCGCACGAGCAGATTGCGTTTTCACAAACTTTTATCGAAGTTAGTAATTTTTTAAAGCAATTGCGGTAAAAACTGACAGTGGTTTAAAATGAAAGAAATTTGTTATATATTTATAACAAATTTCTTTCATTTTAAACCACTGTTATTAGCTATTGCTAATAGCAACTATTCCAAGAATAATAATATTACTTTTGTATAATAAATTGATGTACGTGAATAAAAAAAATGCAAACGTCTATAAGTAAAAATTTGCAATTATGTTAAATTGTATTACGGAGGTTGAATTGTATTATTGCTTAATCGATATTTTCAAACAATCATGCACATGAAGTACCCAGAATTCATTATAGCAACATATTCAAATAACAATCGATACTCAACCTGCTACATAAAATATTAAATTTACATAATTAATACGTCTAGTTTTCTCCTATTGCAATTATAGCATAAATAATTAATTAAACTTATATTTATTAAATAAATAGTAAACACAATGAGAGTAAAAAAAGATTGATACGAAATACCACATGTGGCAAAAAAACAAAAGTATGCATGCTTAATTAAAATATCCGCAAGTTGTTACTCCGCATCGGTTAAAATTCGGCGCTAGAATACGTGCGAGATTTTGTTAATTCGATTCAGTTGGCAAAGATTTGCTAATTGGAGTGTCACAACTTGCTTCCGAGAATTAGATCGGGGATTCGTAGTTCGTTTCTAGGCGCAAAGGTACGTTCCTTATTACAGTGCAACATCTGGTATCACCGCTTATTGTACTTCTAATTCGTCCGACGATATTGGAATTTAAATGTTGAAACGCCAGATTTCGTGTGCACGATTATCAAGTGAATCTGCATCCACTTTTAGCTTTGTTACGAATGAATAAATTTTGATATTATGCGCGAGATAATTTCAGTACAAAAAAAAATAAAAGAAATTATAAATTTGAAAGGGATTAATGTGAAGAATAATATAAAACTCATGCATTCGTATCAACTGTAGTTTCTATCCGCAAAGATAAAATTATACTTTCTTTCATGTTTACAGATTAAAGCTGATTGTTTTTATGCGGTATTTTATGCGGAGACGCGTATTGACTCATCGTACGTGATCGAAAGGTAAGTGAAAATCTTTGAAAAATTGTGTTTTGAGAAAAGAAATCGCATATAAGTATGCGCACGTAATTATTCAATTATATGATTTCTCTTGATTTATAACGTGATTGCCTATATTTCTTTCTGATGAGAAAAGTCATCAGAAAGAAATGTTGGCAATGTAGCAAATAACTCGAACATCGATATCAATCAATATTTTACGGAGTATGTTGTCACATCCATCACAAACGAGCTTAATGAGTAATCAGTCAGACGAACTGTCGCTATACCGTCAGTGTTATTAGAACGGAATGCGACATATCGATCTCCGAATGTGCTCTCAAATACGTGCATTTCCGTTCGGTCCGCGAATTCTCGCGGCATGCCTTCGACATGTGGAGCGTGAAGATGCCAGCGGCATCACGCAAGCACGCGGTTTGCAGCAATTGAAATTAGCCGACCATTGTGCTCACCGCAAATAGCTATCGCATCAAGTATTCGACTGTATATTTACGAGTTAATTGTAATTCATGAATATTTTAGATTCATCGCACAACCTCATGAACGTTGTTCCTTGCAAAGTAGTAAAATTTTTTCAGACTTTGTTTCAGTAAAATTTTAATTGTACTTGAAATTGCGAAGAAGAATGCTTTGCATTCTGTCGCGTATATACGGCATAACACGCGTTACACCTGCATAGACTGATACGAGATACAGAATTTCGTAATTAATGGGAACACCATTAGCACGTATCTCTCCCGATGATAATCACATTACGAGGTACTTTTACCGTACCTACATCACTGTAACTACATCTACACTGTCACATTGCTGTAACTACATCTGATTGTGCACTGCATTCACATGTTAAATTAAATATATAAATGTCACGGGCTTTATAGGCTTTACATTGCATTTTAAATTAGCTATCAAGAATAGATTTTTTATTAATTCAGTCAAAATCATTAATGAATGATTATTAATAATCGTTGCAATACTTATTTCACAAAATTTCAAAAACTTAAACTCGCAATCAGATTTACGTTTTTTGAATAAATAGCATTTTTTTATAAATAAATAGTAGATATCTAGCTGTCGTGATGTCAAAATATTGTACGCAACGTGTCGCGACGCATGGAAAAACATATACGTGTGTATTTATTTTTAACATCAATATATCAATATTTGATTAATATCTATTGCAATCTTGTATTATCCATATAGTTTGAGTAAAAGCATATGCTTGTATAAAAGATGCTTCATACAAAAGATGTAACGAAAGATGAAAACACATTCATCATGGTGCTGAGTATGCATTGAGAGAGCAATTTCTTTTTTTGTTGGTTTTATAAGAACCATGTATCCTCATTTTATTTGCAAATGTTTTTATAAATAACCATCGTTAAAACCCTGTTCGGAATGCAAATTATCGCAAAGGCACTAACATTTATTCATACAATGTGTATTATTTTTTTAATAGATATAGCACAAAAGGCGCCGAAACTCGCTATTTGAAACCTTGGCGAAACGAGCAAAGAAATTTCTCCGTGTACAAATTCTTGAATAATAACGCAAGCGTTCCGAATCTCCAAGCATCGGTGAACTCAGTGGAAAAGCAATCGATATAATACGAATTGTTTGTCGAAAGAAGGGCGACGGGGGTGAACGATTCGGCAACGGTTTTCAGTGCTCCCCGATAATCAGAAACAGATGCAAAGTAGGCAATTAACGGGGAAGGGATCGCGCAGGGAAAATCGCGTCCGCGCGCGATTGGCTCTCAAGCGGTAAACGATTTTGAGGGGTTCCTTGTCGTTCGCACGTGGTGTGCATTCGGATAAATTGCATTTCGATCGACCCAGTTTTTATTTCAATTTGTCGTGAATTTATGTGCGAATTATCGGAAAAAGAACACGGGAAAGTCGGGGGGAGGTACGTTGAGAAGGAACAGCAGCAAGAGACGGTATGAGAAAGAAGCACGATTTACTTGCGTCGTTTCTCGGCACTTTCTCGCTAACTACGATTCAATTTGCATTTCATCCAATAAATCGCGCCACTCGTCGCACCTTCCCGACACACGTGCCGACGTATTTTCCCGCGAATTCTTCATCTCCTTACCTTCTCTTCCCGCCACGGCGAAGAATGTTCTGCAAATTTCCCCGGTTCTCCCTCTAATGACGAGTATCTCTCTTTCCCTTTCTTTCTCTCCCTTTACCTTTATTTTCTCATGTCTTGAAATCGATAAAATTGCTCTTGTTCCTTGTTTGTTTACGAGGCTGTTTAAGTAACCATGGGGTACTCGGCAACGCGTTCGTTTATGATAAGAAACACGAGATTTTTTGACACAAGAGCATGCACATTCTGTTCATCAAATTTAATAGCTAGTTAGATACTGCGTGTATCAACAAAGTCCAATCGCGATAAGAAGCATGAAACGTTTACACGCAAGAGCGCACGTGTGTTAATTATTAGCGGTTATAATAGATAGGCGCTCAGAATTAAATTTGTGTCGATGCAATTATCTTAAAAGAAAATAAAAAGTGAAATTTAAGCAATTCTTCTCGAAAATGTAAATACATGAAACACTTTTAAAAACTTTATGACTGATTAATAATAAGGTTTGAGACTGCTTATATTTCTATTTGTCATTTCAATATCGTTGATGTATGAATTAAAAGCTGTGCTTTACAGATTAAAACACATATGAATGATTAAATATATATGAGAGTAAAATTTGATAACATGGTTACATTACTGACTAAATAACATTATCAGCGGCGTTTGCATTAGTGTCCACCCAGCTATCGCGACATTTCGATCTCTGTCCAGCTCTGTACAGCTTTTCCCAGAATGTCACAGAGTCTTTTAAACGACGTACAAATAGTCGGTATTCATTGTTCGCGTGACATGAGCATGCTAATGCTTCACCGACTTCCCAAGCAACGACTCGCTCTCCTCCGCTCAACTATATTGCAATCGTAACCCTTTTCCTTCGTGCGTGCGACACGGAAGAAGATCCACGCTGATAAAAAGTTCCGTAGTATCGGTCGCTGGAACGAATGCATCCGCCGGTCGATTCAACGCTCGTAAATTTCATGGTGAACGTTTACAACGCAACAATGTTACGTTAACAGGCCCACTAGCGATAGATTAAGGTACCTAGAGGCCGCAGGCTGAAAAGGACTTTGTCCTCGAAGATACGTTTACGTTTTACGTGCAATATGTTTTACGCAAAAAATGAAAAACTCGCGCAAGATTTCACGAGAAACGTATAAATACGATCAGCCACGTAACGAAGAGTATCTATCTTTTCTCTCAGGATATTCATCATTGGTTTAAATTAAAAACTAGAAATACGATCGTGGTATATCGTATACGCACGGAACAAAATCCGCATTAAATATCTCTGGCGAATATTTTTGCCGGACATATTTTGCGCACGTATTAAAATTACCAAGCAGCCCAGAAATTTGTCATAAATTTCGTTGAAAAACCGTCGTGTAAAAAAAACGCTGAAGAAAAGCACGGGCGCGGAAAGTATCGCAGCAGCGTTACGTCGCGTACTCTTGCAACACCGGAAAGCGAGAAGGGCAGAGATAGCTCGCGCGGTCATCGCGCACGCACCGGGAATATTTCGTCGGCATGCACAAGCCACAATCTAGATTACCGGGTGGGTAGTGCGCTCGGGAAAATGCTGGACGTTGAAATGGGCAATTTTTCTCTTCCATCACGGCGTCGCAGCCACGTGTCGAACATTTGCAAACACGTCGATTCGCCGTTCCGCGCGCGTGTACCACCCTCCTCTCTTCCTCTTTTGGTCTTCTCTCCCCTTCCGGTACCTCTCCCATTCACCCTTTCGACGTGGCGATATGAATTTTCGCATGCGTCGAATCGAAAATTGTTTCTGCCTCCAGCATCTCCTCCTATGCGAACTGGGAAATGTTTTTTACCATTTCTGACAAAAACGACCGTTTCCTCTGATCCATATATACATGCGCACGCTCGTGCCAGCGCGGCCGCATATATCTTCGTGCGCCAGTGTTTTCTTTTTGTCTTTTTTTTTTCATTTTCACTCTCTATCGTCGTAAATCCGAAGAGTACATTTTGTATCTCGCGACGCGTCTACTCCAAGCGAGTTTTTTTCGGGCAAATAGGCGCGTTGAAAAACGCGCCGAACGTACGCGCTTCGTCTACTATGCGTGATCCTCGGGCTTAGTGGAGAGTCCGCGTTTCGTTTGGCTCGCGGCTTGTGTCATTGCGTATGCGTGCGTGGAACATAACGGGAAACGAATCATCATGATGCTGGAGGAATAGTCTTTCGTATTTTCCTTTCTTCTGTTTTCTTCAAAACGATTCTTTCCGCTTGAGACACTCTGTTAAGATCGTCAATTACAGAATATTCGCAAAAATAAACGTTAATTTATTATAATAAATGGTCAACTGTTGTGCATGTAAAGCGAAGAATAAACTCTCTTGGACATAAAACAGAGGTGAAATATATCTTCAGCTTTCCATATGTTTCCTATAAGACAAGAAAAATTATATATCACGCGATGAAAAGGGGGAGAAAAATGTGAGAGGGCGAGACGTAAATTTTCATCGATGTCAATTTTATTTCCCAAGGGTCCGCATGCGACTTACCTTCTTTTATTCAGCAGAGGCACAATTGGTCTTTCTTCATCCATTCGTACACCTCGATTCCTAATTTTAGCATAACAACGGACGGATGTCACCATGGAGAATTTCTACGGCTTCGTAACGGCAGTGGCTTCGAAGGAGTCTTCGATGCGAGATGCCAATTTTTCCGAGAAAATCGACATTTCACCTAGTAGATGTTTTTCTTATCGTGGATATGTAAACGGTGTTTATTGTAACGTGCTCATAACTATTATTTATAACATTATCTATAATCTTTTGGAATCTTATTAAATTTTCTGGAATATCTCTATATAACAACGTGTTTACTTCAAAGAGCATTTTCCGCTGCGCGCGTTCTTATCTTATATTCCAGTTCAGTTGTTTTGAATCCTTTCACAGTATCTTTGCTTTACAAGACTTTTCCGGCTACTTGGAGTAGTAATAAAACGAGGAGAGTGGTTAGCGAGATCGTCGCCATTAAAATATTCGAATGAATAATTATTAAATCTTACTCACTTAATAAAATTAAATGAGTAATTTACGCACTAAAAGTATACATGTCTCTTTCTTTATTATGTTATTACTATGTTAGATTTCTTTAGTTTGTATTGTTTTGTCGCTCTGCGAATAAACTCGTCTCGTTCGAGTGAAAAGGGGGATTTTGCGAAAATACAGACACGCGTTTAAGCGCTCCATTAATCGATCCAACAGGGCGATCTCGATTTAATTAATCGAAAATGGACGCCGGATCAGTGCTACGCCGATGTCACCGAAGGGAGGCGCAATCGTCCCGGAACAATGCAGATGCGACAATGTAACGGCGATGTTGTGCCAGGCGCTTACCTCGAGAACAATGAAGTTTATGCGATGCCGAGTGCCGTTATCTTATGACGACGCGCAGGATTAAGTTTCAAGCACCAGCGGAGCTTGCACTCGTAGCGGCTGGTTATGGTGCTTGCAAGCATATTCGTGTGGAACGTTTGTGCTATATCATCGGCCCACCCTCGCAAGTTTTGTTCATACGCGGTTTCCGCCGCAACACTTGCGATAACAGCGTATATCCGTGTGAACGTTAATCTCTTTATTTGTGTGATTGTCGTCGCAATTGGCGCTCGAAAGATATCCAGACCGGTTAAAATTAAGGCTTGCGTTTGTGCAGCTGGCGGAATTAATAAATTTGACATTGAATATTAATCATATTTATCATAAGATAAAGAGTCAAGATAAACATGAGAACGCGAAATTGTAAAGGTATTTAAACTTTCACGCACAATTTTACCAGTTTAAAGAGATAATGTTCAAACATTGAGAAATACGAATTTCACGTTTCCGAAATTTTCCAAGTTGGAACTTACTCGAGAATACATCATATCTAGAACGTATACTCAGGTCACGCGTACGAGCTGAGCTTCTCACTAGGCAAGATCGTCGTGCCTTTCTAATGCTAGAGATCTCGACACGATTATTAAATAAGGCGCGGCGAAAGTGGCGGTGATGCGGATGGTTAGCGACTGTATAGTGACGGCCGAGGGCAGGAAATCATGCATAATTCAACGGCGAGAACTTTGGTCCACAGTGGCATGATGCTCCAGGAGCTAGGAGTATCGCCGATGCATCTTGGCGCAAGGAATAACGGTACTTTGTTCTTTGCCTCTTTCTCGTCGCGGTTGGTCGTGCCGCTTTGCGGTTCACGTAATCGTACCGACCTATTAACATCGGCCAAGTTTTTGCGACATTTCGAGGACTCGACTACTCTGGCTGGATTGTTGGAGGATGTTTCAGCTGGAAACTCCTGGGAACTCCTCGAAGAATTTTAATGACGCAAAGACAAATTGTCGACCATTGGACGAATGTTAATTCCGTTGACGTAATTCCACCAAGAACTTTTGAAGCGTTTGCGTAAATTGCGAAGAAACATGACATCGTCAAGAATTAGTTGAACAATTTGTTATTAAATCGCACAACGGGAGAATTTTTAAACTTGTAAGTTTATTGTATCAAATTTTATGCAAAGTGTCTCAGAATGATAAAATGCATTTAATGCAGAATAATAATATGCATATATATATATATATATATATATATATATAATTGAAGAAACACTCAGATCTGAAAAATGGAATAACTCACGAAATGCTATAAAACGGATTCGATTTATTCGCGTTGTTTTGCTTTGTCTATTCATGTGTTTATTTTCTCGATCCACATTACCACATTACCACATCGTATTTATCGTGCTTTCACGCGTTCGCTTTCGTTCTATTGTCCATAAAATCGTGCAACGCGAATATCTCTAGTACAATCACATGGAAAAGACAAGAAATAACATTTCTGATAGAAAACGGGAAATGGTCTTGTAAATCTATCAAAATTGATATGAATCATTAACACTTAATACTAAACATCATATATACATGACATTATATTAATAATTTGTTACATATTAATATCCAGCATTAAAAAATGACATTTGGCTTACGTTTCCTACAATATAAGCGACATTATAACAGTTGATAATCGATATTTCGAAAGATTTATTAAAAGTGTGATGATAATAATAATAATCGTCTTTCGAACAATGACTGGTTTTAAGGAGAGGAAAATGACAGAGATATAGAATATTATATCATAAAGTTCTTAACAAAATCATTAAAAAATAGATATTGCTGCATTCCTTTTCAACGTACAAATTTGTGAATCGCAGCTTACCGATGATGACAGAAAAGATTGTACACTGTTAACACAAACTGCGCTTTGGCGAATTGGTCCGGTTCATGTAGCCATAGGTGCTCTTAATCCTTTTGATCCGCACCGTTAAATGCACCGCTGCGACAAATTACTAGGATCCTACACGAACAGAAACGAGAAAGCTCCATAAATACACCATTAAACGATTCAACAAGCTCTGTAGCGAAAAAGAAGGATAAAGTAATGAAACTAATGCGAAATATCAAGAATAGTCATAAAAATATGACTTTCTTTCGTTTCTTGAACTTTTTGTAACGTTGCAATACTATTTTCGGATCGATTTAGAAAGAAACAATAAACATGGAGCAAAATACATATACATATAATACAGTTTCTTGAGCGAATAACAATAACGACAGTAATTTCGATATAATAATAAGATCTTAATAGATCACAATTTATACTGAGGTTTCAACATTGAAAGCAATTTGCGCTCCAATGTGAATCCGGCAAATATGTTTGCTCCGAAATTCGAAATGAAGCTTCCGCCATGCGCAATCATTCCTCTTCCTCCTCGTGCGTTTGTCAACTGCAATTTCACAATTGCGCCAAAAATCAGTCTGTAAATTAGAGCGTGACAGAGAACGGTGGTGCAATGGGAGGAGGGTGATAAAAATCCATTCGCTTGTACCCGCTTTAGCCCGACAGCGAGCTCCTACGGGATTTAGGAAGCGAGAAAGTTTGCTCGGACGATGCCGCGTTAAATTAAATTACGACGAAATTGCGGCACGAATTTGCGCGTCGCGAGCTCGTACCAGTACACAGAAAGTAGAGAGAAACGAGGACGCGTAATAAGAGGCTCGTACGACGGATAAGATACGAATTGCTCATTTTTTTAATTTCATTATCTTTATAAAACTTGCACAGCTGCGTCAGACAGAGATGTCATTTGCGTAAATTAAAGATTAATGAGATCCCTAGAGATATTTTGTAATTTTTTTAAGTATACTAAAAAGCAACCTCTCCTGCAGTTTTCATGATGCAAATAAAACTCTAGTAACGAAAAAGAACTGATATTACTTATTTTATATATTTTTGGCAAACGGATTTAATATCAAAATTTGTAATTTTATTTTTGTTTGCGCGTTTCATGTTTTTTCGTATTCATATTCGTATTCGACAAAGAGAATTTTTGGAATATCTAAACATTATAATTGAAAAAGAGACATTAGATCTATTACAGAGCATTTTAACGATGTTACAATGACAATGAGTTGTATCTTTCCGTCGGTATGTTAACCGAACATCAACACTTTGCTGTTCTCTAATGATCTTGCTGGATTTATGTCCACAGCAAATGCAGTTCTTAGCGAAACCGATTCCTATAGTGGTCTGCTATTTGTATCATGTTACCCGTTTTTCATCTGTGAAAATCTCCTTCATGTTTCTGACAAAAAACACACACTCGCGCATACGTACATGTGAGAGCAACTGCAAAATGTTGCGTAATTAACTGCAGAATATTTCTTGCAGTGAAAATCGAAACGGCTCAAGGCTACTATTTTACACTTGAGTACCGCGAGGAGGAAGCTGAACGTCAAAGGACACGATATTCGTTTCTCGCTTCCGTACTTACCGCGAGAACTTACCTTCCAGCAAGTACTCGCTCATTACCACGAGTTATTAGTGATGCATTAATGCGAGCCCCGAACACGCTCGTAATCAGTGGTCCACTTCCATGCGCTAACAGCTTGCCGTCCTCCTTCTCGGGTCATCCGAGAGAAATGGAACAATGTATCATCTATACTTTATACATTTTTCTCTTACAACGTAACGTTGTTGTCATCATTGAGCATATTACCTGTCATTCAAAATTTTTTTTCTTGTTAAACGAGCTTCTCCGTCGTCTCCATTTGTCTTGTCTTCTACATCTTCCTCCCGTCGTCATTCCCGTCGCGCTTCTCCATCTCATCTTCCAATGCGAAATTACACGAGTGAGAAACTGGTGAGAAACTATGACGACACATGCACGTTGCGAGCAACAGTGTTAGTGTCATGGAATCAGCTTCTCGGACGTACTTAAGAGATGGAACATGCGCAAGTGCAATTTTTCATTACAGCCAGAAGGCCCGCAAGGGCTGCACTCTGCGAAATCAGGAAGACACCCGCTACAGGAATTACTTCCGCGTGTCGCGCAGGCATAACTCCGGTGTCGTCCGTCTTCCTTGTAGCGCCGTGTCCAACGCTCTTTTTACATCGTAGAGCGCGAATTGCTTTACATTACCTTCGTATAATAATCTACACTTGACATACTTGTACACATATTAAGCAAAACGTATCTCTTCTTTTTTTTCTTTAAATAAATAATATTAATAAATAGAATAAATGAATTATTTATAACACGCTGGAAACATAATCCACTGGATGTAATTCATATGGTTCGTGTTTTTCTCATGCTCTAACTCGGCAAAGCCGGCACAATTGCATGACGCGAGACTCATGACGCCACATCTCACTGGCAATTTGTCACGATTTGTTTTATCACCGGTTTAGTCGAACGTATAGCGATGTGCTCGTGTAACCGACTATACGATTACACGCATGATGCATATATCATCACGCAAGAAAACATTTCTGCGGCGTGACTTCGAACAGCAGATTACTGGCCATTGTTGCTAACCTTTAATATCGCACGCACCAAATGAATTACTTCCGCTTGTTATCGCAAACAAAATAATGCCGTCGAAAACCAATGCAATACACAATCGAGGTATTTCTGCTCGACATTGTGGAAATTCTTCCAGAGCTTGTACGCAACGATACCTTTTTCCTTTGCAGATCGAGGTAATTGACCAACAAGCAGTGAACAAGCAGTGCAGGAACAAGCACTGAGGCTTCCACCCTATTCAGGAAGTATAGAAATTCCAGTTGGAGCAAGTAGCACGAGTGGTACGTACCGGAAGAATCTCGAGGTTTTGCAGATCTCAGCTCCAAGTTTACCAATGTTAAAATAGTACCAGGCTTACTGGTGTCTCGCGTGGTGCAACCGCGGTCTGAATGGTCGCGCTTGATAACAAAACGCGTTGCGACGAGGATATTAATGCCTGCGCGAAGACGCCCTTAATAAGTCCGCGTCGTAATGAAAACCATTCATATAAAAGTTTTCCGCGGACGTTGACGCTTTAATTGAACGAGGAGGTCGCGTCGCGACGCGGCCGCCCGCTGGCCTTCTCCGCTTTTCTTACACCGCGCTGTAACAAGATGTCAGAGATTACCGGAGCTTTCTCGCTTCGTTGGCTCGTCCGTAACTTTCGTAGCCTCCCTAGTAACTTTCATTAAAAATTTTCTATCTAGCGAATCCCGCGACGAAGTCCACCAATTTGATACCGAGCTCGCCACTTCATCCGGAATTGAGAGTTATTCGCTTGTTCTGCCATCGACGAAGCAAAAAATAGAAATTTGTCCAAGAATGGACAGGACTCTGTGGGATGATATAACAGAATATCAATAATTCGATCGTAAACGATCGTACAACGATTGTCTCTCGACTGAAAAACAACAGATAGCTCAAATAAAACGAAATTTATCATACAAAATAAAATAGAAATTCATGCTTTATAGTTGGTATGTATAATTAATGTTATCGAGGACGTTGCAGAACTTGCGTACGTTTTTCGCGCGTGAGCACTTTCCCGTGAGACATTGATTAATACATCGCAGACGCGCGTCGAATACCAAAAGTGGCTGTCGGTGGAAAGCTCCTCGTGGTGGATTTAATTTACTTATTCCGATTGATGGCAACTGCGCTTCGCTACAATTAATTTCATTTGTGATCGCAATCGGATGCATAAAAACAAGATGGCAAAAGTTGGACAGAAGTCAAATCCGGGAGAAAACTGTCATCGTTTTCACAGATATCGACTATTCTTCATTCTCCCAATGATTTCATGCTCTTTTTGGTCGCTCGATTGTGGCAACCAGTGGGCTCATTAATTTTTCATCGCCCGTCTCCGTCATATAGTGCTAATTTCAGAGCCGGCCGAAATAAACGGGCTAGCAATTTTTGCGACACTGCGTTGGCCGCTTCGATTTAACGAGCGTGATTTAATCGCACCCCCGAGCTCACTCACCCCGCGAGCACTCCACTGCGCCACTATCGCTCTAGTCCGACCCCGTTTAGGAGTAATTAATCCACCGGAAACGCACGGGTCGATCGTACTTTGACGCAGCGCAGCAATTGCTGCCGCGAGCTTCTCAACATGGATGATACGCCTAATATTTACGATTATGCGTTTTTCACAATATTCGACTATGCATTTTTGTATCAAATAACTGGTAAATACATTATTTGAAAATATGTCTAACTAGATATACGAGCAGACGATAAACGAGAGATTCCAACAGATAATCTTTGCACAAACGAATTCTGGAATTTTTTCGACAAAGTAGCCTATTGTGCGTGGGTTATTGGAGTGAGTAGGTGTTACGTGAAAGAAAGCTCGGTATGGCTGCGCGTAGGCATCGTATTCTTAATCATTCGTGTAGGAATAATCGATCGCGAGATGATGAATGCAATCTCATTGCGTCTAAAAATATACGTTCTATATTATACCTTAATACTTTCTCTGCTTTAGCTGAATCATTATTTCTATTCCGAATATATTGTTATTATTATCACATTCGGCGTTCACATAGAAGAGTCATAAGCAATATCTCTTCCCAGCGGAAACGCTGGGCGAAACGTGTGACAGTAGAAGAATATGAGGAATGTTCTCACAGTCAGCGATAAGATTGAAATTTTCTACCGCGCATCTCTACCGCTGCTCGATAAATATGCTGCTGATGACAGTGCAGTATCACACGTGCTGTAATTTAAATCAGTTGCGAAGCGATTCACGCGTCTTATGTCGGTCTCGGCTCATTAAAACTGTGCTCATGCGAAACACTGCTCGTTACTTCATTATTTGCACGTACTGTAATTGAAGAGATCATTTGAGAAAAGACTCGTGAGAGAATATAAAATTTATCAAATTTCTTGCTTTCTTGCATTCTTGTCTCTTGCACTTTTTACATCATTTTTCAATTTCATTTCTAAGATCTCATTTTTCAGAATACGCTGCTATTTTATAAATTTTCCAGAGTATTGCGCGTATTTCTTCAAGAAGGAACATGTCAATTACGATGTGTATCATCAGATTTCTGATCGAAATGTTAGATTAATTTACGGCCATAATGAAGGGATTTCTTAAAAGTGGATCGCGTCTCTCGCGAGATCGGCCCGAGTTTCCAGTTTTTGTAAGATGTAGGAACGGCAAAGTCCGACTTCCGCAGACGAACAGCGGAAATGGAAAAGTTCCGTTAACTGCTGCCGTTTTCTTGCCGCAGTATTCTCCGTGTTTATTCGAAAACTTTTGGAACTTGATGCAAATTCACGATGAGCGTCGTGTGTGCTATGTCGTTGAGGGGAATCACCCGAGTATTTCTCGCAACGCTCGAGGGCACACTCGCCATTGTTTTGCGCGAGTAATAAAGAGCGTAGGGCGAGACGAAAGTTCTTAGATGTACCTTCATCCGGATTAATTAATTGCCCTTATCCTTTTCTCGCTTCTTTTGCGAGAAAATGAATGGTGGCACGATGCAGTGTGACGGATCGAAAGACGTCTGCTTTCTTCCTCCATTTCTTCGGCACACTTTTTTGCGAGAACTTATACGATTAATTTTTTAAGCATCTTCATTGTTGCGTGAAGGGATTTTTTAATATTTCAGTGACTCGGAAGAGAGAGAGAGAGAAAATTGTGTAAATTTGTGGAAACAACTATTGCGGATAATCTTTATTGAATACGTATAATTCGATGTAAATAATTTTTTCTCTCAGAGTACTTTTCTTGAAAAGACAATAAAAGTGATCTAAAGAAGCAACTACTTTGAATATGATATCTTTATTTCTTTCTCCTTTTCATTTTTGTTAATGGTTTTTGTGCTACGATACAGATACAGCTGCACAGATTCTGGCCCGCTACAGAAACACTACAATGTGACTAGCGAACTGTAAGTCGTTCCTGACAGTAGGATTGCTTCTTTCATCGACTGTTTTTTTTCCTTTTTTCATCGTTTGTTCTCTTTTCATCATTGTAACGTCGAGGTAATCTTTGAAATCTTCGACATAAAGATCAATTGTCTTTGTAGGATACGTTAGGCGGAATCCACTCTTAATTTGGCTTTAATTTGGTTGTAAAAAATGATGAAATTAAACAAATTAAACGAAAACGAATTTTTATACATTTTCGTGTACTTATAGATCCTAAAGCATTTTGTTTATAGAGTTTATACATTGGCCATTTCATACCTTGACGCTGTTAGAAGTTGATTGTGTTTACCTTCGTGCAAACACGTGCAGCTCCGCGAGGTTACAGCACGATGTCAGATTTTTCCGATGCTTTTCTTTACGAACTAAGCTGTATAAACCGAATGAGATTTTTGTTTACAAAAGATTATTACTTTGCTGTCGATATTATGTGTAGCCTATCCTGCCCGAAGAAAATCGTTTTATAAAGGCGTTACAAATTCAATTGTAGTTATGTAAATTAAGTATTTATTTTTTAGTTAGTTTTTTAATGTTTCTAATGAGCAAAATGTTAAATTGTCACTTTTGCTAAATTGACAAAGCTTGAATGCACTTGCGCAAGCGTCTCATGATTCGTTGCACAAACTCAAATTTCCTGATGGAGCGATATATTCCCGGAAATTGGCTACATAATTAAAACTTGACCCGAATGAAATAACCGAAGAAATATAGAAAGGAAAACGAGACCGTAAATTGTATGTATAAAGAACGAGATATTTATAGACTAAAATTTTATATCCAAACTTGTTAAAGTTTAAGTTGTTAAAGTACTTTCGACTCAGATGACGTATCGTCTGTTTTTTGTTGATGATGCAAACAGCTCCGCGACATTTAGCTTGCATAAAGTCATCCTGCAGCATCGCCGCACCTTCTGTGTGCGTTAAGTCATGCGGACTTGACAGGCACGTTGCGGAATTACAGCGTGTTGCCCAGAGGTACAACGCCGTTAGGTCTATCCAGCATCCTCCCTTCCGTCTCTTTCACCCCTTTCACTCCGCTATGTGTAAACGGCAGGTTCTCCACTCTTCTCGTTTTTCTTCCCTCACGGGATGTCAAGGTAACAATGGTCGCGCGGACGCGCACTCTTTCTCTCTCTGTCTCTTTCCCTCCGTGTATCAGAGCGGAAAGACGCGTGTATAACGCTGCACCGGAAATCCAGTCTTGACGTAACGCCGCTGCCACGCTAGGTGCACCAGGTCGCTATCGCGCGCGCTGCATTTTTCCAGCTTATACTTTTTATCCGTGCGCGCAAATGAGACAAAGCGACGAAGTCCTTAACGCGAAAAAGCACCGGAACGATAGCACCGAAACGCGCTGGAAATATCACCGTCTTTCTTTTCCTCTTACTTCGTGCTGCATCTTTCCGCGATGCGCAACTTGATGCGTGTATGTACCGCAACCGCAATCGCATGGAACGCAAGTTAATTTCAACGATTCGTTCGTAACGATGATGGTCCATAACTCGTTGAGCAAACTGCGCTTGTATGTCAGACGACGAGTTATAAACTATGTCTAATCCTAATACCAATGAGGGTGACGCGGTGGTGCGGCTGCTACGTAAAGCGATATTCGTTTGGAATGATTCGTCTCACAAAGGACTCGCCACGGTCCGCTCGAAGCTCGATTCTAAATACGGTCCTCTGTAGTATCCCAGTTTACACCGGTTTACTCAACGGAATTCGCGCGCGCATTTGCGAACCGCACTCATCGCAGAGTGCGGGTCACTCGGTTACAAGAACCGCGCGCGGAACATTTCGCCGGGACGAGCGCAGTTGAGAACTCGAACGGCACAAATTTGGACGCGCCAACTGTGCTACGCTACGAGTTGCCGTGTATTTTCGACGAAACGTGACCAGGCTGCGCCAAGCGTTTCCTTTTCAATGGGAAAGTCGGATGGTTGCGTTCCGCAAACATTTTAAGGGGGACGCGTGGATGCAATCGCGGCTTTTAATGGAGCTGACGTCGTTGGAAACGGTGTTACCAATTGGGGATATTAAACGGCCACCGCAGCCACTCGATAAACTTGCACTTGAATGTCAATGGGGATGCTTTAGTGGCATAATATGTTGGAATAGTTTGTTAAAGTGTGTACAATGTTTCAGGAATGGAGCGATTTCGGTCACTGATGAATCTAAAAGCTGCAAATTACGTGCGATGGTTTTGTTCAATTTGGACAATCCTCGTATTAAGTCAAAATGTTGCACGAGTAACGATTCTATTCTGTCATACGCGATATATCGAAATATGTGGTATCGAAAAATAATGTTACTATTATCGACACGCCAAGGATGCAAATTCGATACGACGCATATCTGTCTCCGTTCGAGGCTGACCTGTACACGTTAATTAAAAGGCGCTTTGTCCTTCACGAATGGCAACTGTGCAAACGCCATATTTTCATGTCACCATGGACACCGATACTAGTTATACATATATTACACATCTGACAAAGAACGTTGGAGAACGTAGGAACAGCGACCGATTCAGAACGTGGTAATAGAACGTGGACACGGACATCGTAAAGTTCGCGACTCCGATTTTGGCTTCCAATCACGTTTGCGACTCTAGTCTCGCGAGTAATCAAAACGGCGGGCCGCCGTTGCTTCGATCGAGTCACTTGACGTGAATGGGCGCGATGCATTGCCGCGATTTACCGGTTTTGCGAGTTTGAGAAACGATCTCCGTGACTGACGCGAAATTTTCTCGAGGAAAAGAGAAGAGAATGAGAGGCGACGTATCTAGTTTCGTGATCGTGAATAATATCACGAGCGACGCAACAGCCGTTTTCCTATTTCAGTCTCGATTTTGGCAAGCACGTCGCGCGAGATGTCAATCGACTGTGTCTGATATTGGTGTATCGGAATGACAGCGGAATCCTCAGAATTTCTCTTTTCGGAAAAGTGACAATTTTCCGCGATATCGAACCTCACCTTCGTTTCCCTCGCTGTCCTTTTCGCTATCGCTCGTCACCGTGAAGATGTTCAATGCGACACTTTTTCGGAAAAGAAGCCCTCGGCTTTCTCTCTTTCGATCTTGTCGTTGGATGTTAATGACGCGTCGCTCGCGTCTCGCCAAGTTTAAAACGCGTATCCGTGGCCACAGCGTTATCGCGCGTTGAATTCGCGGATCTCTTGATTTACGACGCATGCCTCGCGAACCGCGCGTATCGATTCTCTCATTCATAAACATTCCACGTAGAATCGCGGTGCAATGCCGCCGCCGTGTTGCACACCCCGCTCGCGCGAGCCATTAATTGCAGCGAGCCAATAAATACGGGTGCGTCTCTGACGGTATCCGAATCGCGTGCGACTCCGCAAAGCCCGGCGCGATCCACCCCGGCAGCGGTTTCCTTTGGCGTTCGTACGCGCGACTCGGCGAGCATTCGCGTTAATTCGATGAAAATTAATTAGCATCGGCCTCGAGGAGCTTCGGCGCCCCTTGTGAAATCGAGCGCGAATCGTCTCACAGGTGAAAATTTGATTAGCCGCGCAGTAGCGTCGCGCTTGGCGGACCCGAACCGAATTTCCACCGAACCATGAAATCCATATGACTTACATACGTATGCGTCGCCAAGATCTTCTACGTACAACCTTTATATTCAACAGTCGGCAGTGGCAGACGTCTTCCTCTGATACAAGGACGTAACTTTAGAAAATTCACTTTTCGCCTTTTAATAAATTAATAAACAAGTATTGCCTAGAGTTTCTTCTCTATTGCGAGAAGAAAAATGCGATCGGTAACAACGAAGCGAACATTACCGTTTAATTTCCGACGGTAGAATACATAAAAGATTGCATCACACTCGAAAAATTGCACTCTCAAAGTTGCAAGCGATCGATCGCGGAAATCCAGGCCACGGTTCCCCATAATCGACTGTAAAAGACCACAAGGCGTCCTGGTTGACTGAAAAATCGTTAGCGCTTTTTGCTCAACCGCCGCCATTAGCACGGTTTACGGTAGCGCGTCGACAGGTTCGTAAGGGTTCTGAGTCACGTAATAACTTCTTGTGATGCGGCCTCCGATGGCCTCGTGACCTCTGACCTGACGAAACAGGTGCGCGTGACTCCTCACGCATCGCGCCCGAACGTCGTTCAACCGAGCGATTATCTACGTGTGGGTATCCTTCGAAATCAAAGCTCGTGGTAAGCGATCATTTGTCATGAAATCGGACGTGGCTTGGGCAACGTGGCCCCGAGTGATGGAAGATTATCGTGGCTTCGTACCGTTCGTTTAAATGAAACGACAATTAGCAAAGGTCAATTACCTCGGTGTCAAATTTTTTAGCATGCTGCTGAACTAATATTCTTGATGAATTGTTGTTAAATTATTAATCGTTTGTTTCATTAACGTTAATCTTTTTAATCTTAATATAATGTACGTTAATTTTGCTTTCCCTCGCAGCCAGATTTGCTATTTTCTTAACTTCCGGAAAAGAAGGAAACACGATTAAATAACCAGTGTGGAACAAGTAAAATATCGTGAACCAGCCTAAATTCCTTGTAATACTGTAGTACTGGTATTTAATAGTAGTTTCGTGTGAGTTCGTCAGTTTAAAAGCGAATCAATCATAGTCACGCACACGTGTTTACTCTTTACCGAGTCATAATCTTTAAATTACACCCTCGTAAATCACAGTATCCGTCACTGAAACGCATAGCTTCCACGGCATTTAATTCCATGGTAGATTCCAAATCTGTTTTCTTCATTGAGAATATCAGAATTAACGACGGCACGCTTTATGAGATTTCCGAGGCCTCCAGAAATCGACGCAACAAATAAAGAAAGAAATAAGTAACCGTACGAACGCACTTGTCATGGAGGATAGAGAAAAGAAGTGGACTAGAAGTATCAGGCAGTATTCCCTAGAAGAACGTGCTCATTTGGCGCAAGTCCAGCCGATGTCTGCATGCTCGGAACGTCCGTTACTCCATTAGCGGTTACCGCGTTAACTCTTTATTGCTCCACGCTATATGAGCCAACGCTCTTCATTGTCGGGGTGGGGGGAAAAGAGGGCTTAATGTTCACATTTTCCCGAGATTACCGTAAAACCGCTCCCGGATACTGGACCAAGTGCAGCCCTGCGACAAGCTAACGCGAGCGTTAGCGATCCGTATTTTCACATTTGACTATCGGTCTTTTCACGCCATATCATGTGTATCACCACGACACATTTACAATAAATAAAATTCTGTAGTTCTTTACGATGAAATTTGCAATATGTAATTAATAATTATATACTGCGCTGAAGGTATTACGCGCAGTTTCTCCTAAATTGACAAATAAGAATAGTTTCTAATTACTCGTTGAGTTTATAAAAATCATACGTGTAATATCTTGAATTTTCCCTTGAACGAAACGGTCGCTGCGTAAAGCGTCTTAGTAATCCGTGGTATAACGCAATTATTTTCTTGATTATCGAATCGCGATATGTGGTCGTTTCCGGTGACGCAATTTCGTGCACCGTCAAGCTCGGAAAATTTCTTCGCCGTCGAATATGTTGCTTTCATCGTACGGCAACGTGCAAGCAGATCCTGCACTAGGTTTTGCATAATATATGAAGTGATGCATCTTAAGGACGTATAACGGTGGTAACGTTCATGCAAATTTCCATTGCTAAGCGGCATGGCACAGAATTTCAAATTTTCGCTTTTACAGTATTTCCATCATGAACATTACTTCTGCATTTGTGAAACTGTAGTTTTTCACTCATTTAATTCGAATAAATACTCGGTGATATTGTATTGTTAAGCTCACAGATGCTATAATTTTTGTCTAACAATAAAACGAGTTTCAAATGGCATCAAGCAATAATTATATTTGCAAAATGTACTTTTATATTCACAAATTCGTTATTTATTTTTATCGATCGCGTTGTTTATTTTCGTTTCGTTACAATTTAATAAAGCAAGAAATTTCCGCTGTCTGATTTAATTATTGTATCACTGAATTGTATCAGACAATGCAGTTGCACTTGCGACGAGTTCCAATATTCAATGACATTATAGTCGGCATTTTATTTTGTCCTACTTATCTATGACCGGATTTACTATATTATTATTATTCTCATCGTTCCTCCATCCATCGCGGATTATTTATCTCTTTTTTCTATTGTATCTTTATCGTGGTAACCACAAATAGATGCAATACTGACGGCATAGTATCACGCACTAAGAGTATATACTCGAGATATATCACCTATTCTTTCCAATTGTTTTTCTGATCTCGCTTACCCTGGATACGAATGTTATCGGTTTGAGGGCTCATGCAGATTTGAAATCCTCGTGCGTCTTCCTGTGATTCCTTTTCGTGATGCTCGCTGCTGTATATCCCGCGCTCATACGGTATCGCCGCAAGGGATTCTAGCCGGCTTATTTTCCTGGTGCGATGCACGTGGACCAGAATGTCGGTTCTGTTGCCCATCCACGGATATTCTTCCTTCGTCTTTTTTTCTCGTGTATCCTCTCGCGGCTTTCTCTTCTCTTGTTTTCGAGCGTGTATAGAGAAATATTTTGATGCTGCACGCGTCGACATTTGTCAGCGCGGTTCAAAAGCAATGCAACGTCACACTATTTCACGGACGCGCGGAAACTCGTCGAATTTGCAGTCTTAACTGATTTGCGGGAAAACTCGATTGCAAAACGCATTTAAGCGCTTTTAGCGAGGATCCAAAATTCTATCATCCAACCATTAGCGGTCGATATTTGATTAATCTGTCGGACGCATTTCATGATGGGCCGTTTCTGTCTGTCAGAGATATTATTTATTGCCACATTGCCGTATACCTGTAATTTTTATTGACTGGTTGGTACGTTTATCACTACAGAAATATGGATGCACGTGAATTATAACAATAGTAGAGCGAAAAGATAAATGAACAAAATGAAGAAAATTGTGCGCACGGAAATAAAAAAAAATATAATCTCGTCCAGTCATCAGGGAAGTAATTTATATTTAGACATAAAGACGAGATGAAATGTGATTTGAGCGAAAAAGTGCATTGTCATCGTGCCTAACTATAAATCCACGTTCGTCACGTCAGATATGATGCACGATGCTGATGTTATCCAACCCGTGATTGACACTTCTTTCCCTTGCCGAGCATTTCTCAGATGTTTCTCTCTTCCTATCCTAAGCGATTCATTTAGCGGCGAACAAAGAGTCCAACTATTGTGTTCTCGTTTCACGTAGGTAGTAGTAGACCCGTGGCGAAAATAGAACTTAACCCAAATAAAACAGTGACACGCGAGCTCGATGTTATCCGCAGTAGCAGCTCGATGTAACTTTGGTCAACACGAAAGGGTAACGGAGCTTGGGACTGAAATTTACGTAGGCAAACTCTTGTGGATGATGAATATACTCCATTCCCTGTTTGACCACCTGACATGGTTAACACTCTTAATCTCAAGATACTGATACATTAGTAAGGCCCATTTCTACCATTGTCTTTTAACTTTAACCGTAGTTTAACTCACTTTTCGTCCTTTTCTAACTACCTGCTTTAGAAAGAGACGAAGAGTGAGTTAAACTACGGTTAAAATTAAGCGACATTGATAGAAATGGGCCTAAGTCTTATAAAATTATTGTTGTAGGATCAAAATAACAAATATTTTTATTTTAGCGAACGTTGCGAGATTTTGTATTTTCAATTGACTTTGATAAAAGAGAGAAGCAATATTTTACAAGAACAACATGTAGTTTATGTTTATAAATAAATGAATGAATGTGGTTAATGTTTTATAAAAAAACAACAGAAGCAAAAAAATGAAAATATGTATACATGAAAATTTATTCTATATGCAGCTTATTCTCTAGTCCGAGGAATATTTTAATTCAGAGTCGAGCCACAGTAAAAGTATAGTACACGCGGTACAGTCAATTATGGCTTCCCCTTTTAAAGTTTGGTTTAAAGGGCTCATTTAATCTCACTGTTATCGAAGCTTTTTATTTGAGATTCCATGGTAAATTAAATCCGCAATTCTACAATCTTTATTTACGTTATTTTTGCATCGCGATCATTCTTCCTTATCCTTCAATCATGTTCTGCATTTACGTTTAATCTGGTTTGAAATATTTTGTTTTCGGCGTCAGCGACATCTCCTATGGAGAACAATCCATTCCGTAACCGAATAAATGTTTCGTTCATTTCTCTTTTTGTAATGGCAAGAAAGAGAGATGTGACGATGGAGGATGCCCGACACTTATGCTACTTACAGTATATTTACTGCTCGGTCGTAAAGAAGAGAAAAGGGAAGTTTTTCAGACCGATACATCGGCTGGCATCTTAGAGACGAGGAGCAGTAAACTCTTTTACGGAAAAGTGTCTCCGATAGTAACGACCACTAAAAAGCGACCACGCCACTTTGCCACGTACGGTTCTGGCAGAGGCAGAGCCAGAGCCAGAGCCAGAGCCAGACTACTCTCGTACTAACGTTTCTCCAGAGCGCACACTGCTTTCGCACGTGTGTCTACTCGAGACAATGTTCCCTCCGTTCGCTGGAAATGGAAGGCCTCTCGTGCCGTGTTCGAGAAAGATAGGATGGTATGACGCGCAGAGTTCTCTCATGGTACGGCTGAAGATTTCTTAGCAATATCGCCAGATTGTTCCTTTCGCGAACATCTTTGTTCCAATGTTCATTTACGAAAAATTAAATTAATAGCTTATTTAGCGCTGTGCAAAAGGTGTTTGTGTTTTCGGTTGTTCGCTTATGCAAACAGCAAGCGATGCTATTTGTACTTGCAGATGCAATTTTTCGTGAATATCACAGTACTCAATCTCGCGATGAAAAGCTGGCTTAACTGCGCTCTCGTCACAACATCCGTCGATGCGTCGATCCGCCACGAGACGCATCTCGCGTGGTACACGGTTACGGCTCGACGCTACGGTAAAACGTGCATGTGCCTTTCTCCGCCTATGAATAGCAAACGTCTCCAGCGCGCCGAAAGATGTGCGGAGCTTTTCACGTCCCATCCCGAATCTTTGGAGATGCGCGCGTGGCCGGGGCTTTTTCATCGTTATCCCGCGCCAGACTCCGGTCCTTTCGAATGCAGCCCTCGATTCTCCGATACGAGCAGACAACTTTGCACAATCTGCGAGATTGCGTGCACACGACGACGGCCAACTTTTCCATAGGGGCGATGCATTGCGCATAATACAACGGTCGCACCATGCACGTCCACTTATCTGCGTCTGATCGCGCGCACACGTCAGGAATATAATCATCCCCGCGCCAGTAATAGGCGCCAGTGGAAATGGTGGATAATGCCCGGTGATCGTATCGCGACGTCGGTTTAATTTACGCGACTTGCGACACGCTGCCTTTCCTCGATTCGTTTCTGCGATTTCTCGAACCGACGATATTTTCCACGATAGAAAGAAAAAAGAATCAGTATCGAATAAGTACGTCTGAATTATCAGTCGCTGCTTCCGCGTGCATATGTATACCGGACGTCCGTCCTAACATTGTTAACAAGTGTGCCGTTGCATCATCGCTGAAAGTTCCTAATTTCCTAATTTGATACAAAGTTAATAAAGTCCCGGGACGCGCGTATTTTCCTATTACTCGACGCCGGGTTACTCGCGAGAACGTACGTTAGATACACGCGCTCAACTCTGGCTCGTAGATCGTCTAACGAGCGCGCAAATTTACTGTGTGATTCACTTAATTGTGAAATTTTCAGCTCGATCGTATTTTCTGATTATTTCGTGTTATGCGTCGTCTTATTGCTGAAATAAATTCATTCAGGAGATATATATAAATATATATTTCAGAGATATAAATAACATACTTGTGTAAAGATAGTCAAGTATGATAGAATATCGTATCCATACAATCTTTGCATTCTTAGCTGCAACGCTGGAAAATGGACTTGACGAATTGTTCCAGCAAGTTTCCCAAGCGTATCACTGAATAAATAAGGAATTGAAAACTCTTCGATGAGATGAAATATATCGCGAATATTCGTTCTCGCGTCGGTCTTGACATTTCAGAGATTCGAATGGTTAATAACTGGAAAAGTGAAATTTATTCCGTTCGTTGCCTCAGTTCTTTCGATATATGTATAAAAAAAAACATTTCCATTACATCTTGTGTGCCACAGTTGGAACATTTTGTTATTTTATCTGACTGTACACGTTTACACGTAATACTCATTTGCATAATACATGATTACTTTTTTGATTGCAGATACAAAAATGCGGTGGTATCAAGAGACCTAAGAATATACATATCGTCAAGACATATGTGGTTTGTTAGTAGAAACATTGAGCAGACATTATTCATACAAAATTTTTTTGAAGATCCACGTTGAGACAACGGCGAAAATATAACGCGACATATCGCTTGCCAAACGTATCATGTTACATAATTAAAACTCCGTAAACTCTGCTATACGGTACATTTTAAATATAATCGAAAACTTTATTTTATATAGTCTAGTGTTCTACTTTCTTCGGTTACTTGTGATATATTGAAATCAACGTTTCGAAAAAACTATTCTTGCTTTTCGAAATGGACACGATGGCGCATGCACCATCACGAAGAATCATCGACTTTGCATATCAGTGATATCGTTAGTCATCTCTTCGTCACAACACGACGTCGTTCTTCGAAGCAAACTTCTCGCTGTGAAATTTCTGACGCGACTACCCGTGAGAGGAACGCATCGCTTGTGGATCTCCTCTTAAGTCCAGACGTTTAATTAGCGTCCTCGATCGTGTAGAAAGGAGGAACTAGCCTAGCCTTTCGACGAGCCGATCGGAGAGAGATCGAGCAGGAGCGAGAGGATGTTGTTGAGGTAACACGACGTTTCGAGGCCGCACGAGAAGCACGATAATCGCAGCGCGCGCGACGCAGGACGCGGCGGAAGGGTGTCGATCACAGCAGGCGCACAAAGGAAGGACTGAAAAGTGGCGGCAGGATGGGCTTTCCCCGGAGAAGGTCTCTGTGGCTGAAGGTGGCGGTTCTGGCGGCCGCCGTGTGGGTGACCGTCTGTTTCCTGCTCTACACCGAGGATCGGGCAGCGGCGGCCGCCGTTCAGGGTTTGGCGCCGTCGGGCGTCGCGGTGCCACAGCAAGCGGCGAACGGCTTTGTGCCGCCCGCGGCACCATTCAGAAAAGAGACATCCGGCAATGTGCTTGGCAACAGGCCGAAGATTAATCAGGCTGGACCGGAGCAAGGTAATCTCACGGAAACTTTATAATTGTTCTCTGCCATTCCCTCGATTTTTTGATTAATTTGTCTTGATTCGTTACGACGTTGCGAGATCCGTTGAGAGGACAATTCAGATAAGACTGATTGGAGATGTTGCCGAACGGGACAGAACCGTTTTTATTCTGCTTCTGTTCATACGATCGAACGAGTATTATTTTCGCTATTCACTTAAGCGTCATGACGAGTTTATTTAATTTAGAGAGTTGGTATGACGCGCTACTTCATCTTTTATACCAATGTAACGTGGGTGCACCGTGGCTGCATGAATCACGCATGTTAGGAAATGGTTAATAGGTTGACAGACCACGCGAGTTAGATGGGAGTTAGGTCTTAATCAGCTGATAGATGTCCCTTCTGGAACGTGTATGGTCCGTGCATGAATCATACCGAGAATGTTACGTTACTTCGCGAGCCACCTGTGGCTCAATGCGTCCGACATTTCGAGTAAACGTTTTGCGTGAGTAATGTGAATTAAAAAATTCATCATTCATTAAGTTGCGTCGTTGACACATGATGTGTTTACTTAATCAGTCATAGTCACGCTTTAATTTGAAGAGAAATTATTTGCTCGGTAGAAATAAAACATTATTTATTAATTTTTGTATTCTTAAAATCTTTTTAATTTAAGACTAATATTGTTTGCACCTCTCGCTTGTGAGCGCGTGCACTCCAGACGTCGAGAATGAAGAGGAATAAAAGCAAATCGCGTCGAGGAAGAATATAGACACGAAGATGTAGAGGTATCCATGGAAGGATCCTCAAAGACGAAAGTTCGTTCTCTCGAGTTCTGCCACGGGCGCAATAAGGAACCTTTGATAGTTCACCCGCCACGCATCCCCTTATTGCCAGACGCCAAGTACGAATAGGACTCTCATAGTACATGGATCATCTCGGTGATATTGTCGGCGTTCACGCTCGCGAGCAACGCGATATATTAAGAGGGTCGCTTGCTTGTAAGCGAGGATCTCGAATGATGAACTTGGTCGTTTCGCTAGTTGGTACCGCTCGTGAGCTCATAGTCAGGGTAACTTGTTCATGTACGCGCACTCGCGCGCGCGAAATGACGTGCTAATGAATTTAGACGCCTCCGTGCGCGTAAACGGTGTTCGCGAGGATCGGTGTGAGAGTAAACGAGAGACGCGACGCGCGCGCTTGCGAATAAAGTAAAAGGAGGCCGGCGGCGATTTCCCAAGAAAAGCTCGTGGTGTAACGTGGTGGTCGTGATGCACGACGCGAGTTTCACCGCCGAACTTCGTAGCGGGCCGGGTCGCGGCACTAAAGCAATTTGTCGTCCTCTTTATTGCCGCATCGTACACACCAGGGCCCAACTTTGTCGACCAGGATAAAATTATTTTCAGGACAAGCGCGGGCGAGCGCGCCAGCCAGCCAACCATATCGCGAAGCGTACTTACTTTCTTGGCTTTAGCAGCTATGCCGCGGCAATATGGCCTCGGCAAATAAAAGCGGAGTTTATGCGAGAAAGCTCTTAGAAGCTATACCTCGGCCTCGGTATGCCTGGCGGATGTGCTGAAAATTCAATTCCTGATGTCCTTTTTCTCCGTCGTCGCGTCGCCGCTGACTTGCTCCTCTATATGCTAACGTTAGGCACTATGCTCCCATCATTCAGGCAAAAGGATTAAAAATAACTCAAAGACAAACTCGATTTATCGTGTTTTATTGCAGTCGATTCATTTATCAACATGTCACTCATTTGTAGTGTTGTTTGATGATCTTTGGAAATCTCCCACAGGTGGTGGAGTGCTGGCTATACCACGGGAACCGGATGCTGTCGCACCCGGCGAGATGGGCAGACCCGTCATATTGCCGACCAATATGTCTGCGCAGACCAAGAAGTTGGTTGACGATGGCTGGCTCAATAACGCGTTTAATCAGTATGCCAGCGATCTCATCTCCGTGCACAGATCCTTGCCCGACCCACGTGATCAATGGTAAGTCGACGAGCTGCTAATTTCGTTTATATAATTTCTGCTTTTTTTTGCACGTGTCATTAAAGTTAACCGGTTTTGGTATTACTTAATATCACAAATCTTTTTCTTGAAGGGAATCTTTTTCTTTTTACAGAAACGATAGTATAAAGATAGTCCAATGACACTTTGCTATCTTTTGTTGAGATAATGAAGATTTCGCTGCAAAGAATATATTTTGCAAAATATTTCTATAGGGCTCACGCTTTATTACATACGGTAGATGCAATCTGTCTTCGTTAGTATGACACTTGTCATCCAAGAAAACGAGAGATACGCAAGGTGATCGTAAAAAAGCATGCGCTTAAGTATAACGAAACATCTCTGGAACACGCGTTATATCCGGCGTAAAAAGGATACGTCGCTCCCTAGGGCAATGGTAACGGTCTAGCGACATTTTGCCGATCGAGATAGATAGGTTGCGGTAATGCGTCGGAGAATTGTACTCGTAAATGTCCCACGCCATTTTCTTTTATTGCGGATAGCGTTATCATAACGCGGTCTTTGATAAAACACCGCGCATCAGAGATCGCCTGAGTTGCGCCTCGACTATCCTATCTTCCCATTTCTTTCTTTGACGAAATACGGGAATATCGTCGAAAGGACCGTCTACAGTAGCAGTAAGCAGTAAGAATTAAGTTTCCATTGATCAGTTTTTGAAATAATCGATTTCGATTGATCACTTCTTACTGCTTACTGCCATTGTAGACCTCAAGAGACCCGATGTAACGATAAGCAAAGTAAAACTTATATATTGATACAACTTCTACTAAACATCGATGTATCACATGTGCGATCGCACATTATGTTTCTTTATTCGCGCATGTTTCGTTGCACCGAGATGCAATCTTCGTTCAAATGCAAACACAATGATCATGATATTAAAATTGGTTCTTGTCGGGAACGTTTCGTTCAAAGCAACCGCGCGGATGGTGTTCTCGTCTTGAGCAAAATATGCAACGATGTTACGCGAGGAACGTCTCTGGAATAATATCATAATGCAATGCCTCATGTAATTTGCATTGCGTCATTATTTTAATTACGGCACCAAGTTAAACGCGCCGCTATTATATGTAAACATTTTCCCTTCAACGAAGAGGAACCACCCCGCTAATGTATATATGTATATGTACGCTACATGTGCAGCCAAGCTATGCTAATGACTCCTATTCCGAATTCTTGTTAACGTTGCAAATTATTTTCCGTCTACGTCGCAAATGCAATTTCACGGAGAGCGTCCGCGCGCCGCTAGCTAGTTGCGCAAAGTACTACGGTACGTGTTACGCGTTGTTTAATTAATTGCACAGTGCCTAATTTGTTGCGCGAGTTGACCGTAATAGTCCACGGCGAAAGGAACGCGTGACGTAGTTCGAAAATTTAATCATCGGAAAATGCGTTGCCGGAAATTAATATGTTGCCTTTGCCCCGCCGCCGTTCTTGCGTCACGTGGGAATTCTGAGGTTCCTGTTATGCGCTATATACGTGTATATACGAGTACATTTACGCACATTTCCTGCTGCTCTTTTCTACTTCATATACATAAATATCTATATCGATTGTCCCTTATGGTGGACAGACAAGCGCTGCTTTCTCTCTCTCTCTCTCTCTCTCTGGACAGCTTTTAATCCTAATTAGAAATTACTACGAACAAGGCGATCGATGATTTACGATCCACTGGAGATCAACGTGATTCATTTGAGCGAGACTGAGCAGGGCCGTAAGCGTACAAGGCCTGCGGTACGTCCGAAATATGTTTCGCGGTGACCGTAAATTTTCGCTAAAACTTCGTCCCGACGGCGGCGGTGGCGTCGGGCCGACCGCGGCGGCGAATTTAACCCCATGAATATTAATTACAATTTACATGATATTAACCGACATTAGCAGGACAGGTGGGCAAACTTCGTGGGGATGCCTGTTGTTAGTGACGCGCCGCGTGTCGCGTCCGTAACTAACGGCTTGGATAAAGGTGCAACCACACCGGCGCGGCGCAGCTGTGCTATATGGGGTGTGCTTACGAACAGGTGTCCCTGATTTAGAGCCACGGGGGATTGTTTGAAGAAAATTCGTGATCGTGTTAATATCGTAAGAAGCGATTATGAAATTTTCCCGTGCTATGATACGAAACTTTGGACTGGAAATGCCCATTTGTAGCATGTACATAAATGTATATATCATGTCGTTTATAAAAGGGCCATTTTATGAAATGGGATAAAATGTAATCGGTTTAAATGAATTCACACAACTGATAAATTAATCGTGAGGAAAACGCGGTGAGAGAAATAAACATTTATCCAATTAACAGGTAACAAAGAATAATAATCCAATGTATTGGTGGTTTATGAATTCTTTGTTGCTTTTATATTATAGTACACATGTGTTTGTCATTTTAATGTAACTTTGTGCTTGCGCGATTTTCTTATTACTTTCTCAGCAAATGCAATGCGAAATAATTGCTGCAGGCCTTTTTACGAAACGAGATATAAATATTGCTTTCGCTTTCACCGTTTGTATGTACGTTTTATAACGTCATGATTGTAGAGTATACTTCTGACAACTTAAGCAGTTAAAGTGAATTAATTTTGCGTTTTATCGAATTAGCGGTCGTAGAGTCGAAATAATTAGCGATTATGGTCGCGTTAGTTAACAAAGGCATAACGCGTCGGCGGTTATTAATTAATAAATTAAACACCTGAGGGTAACTGTAATTACTGCGATGGACCAATCATTTAAAATGGTCGTTATCTCTGCCGCTGTACATATTGTTTTTTGAATATTCAATTAAACGACGTTCAACAGTACGGCTCACCGAATAACGGGGAACCGTAACGAATTGTTTAATTAATTTCACACAGTCGGTACGATAAAACTATTATACAAAAAAAAGGATCAGTTTCACGGGGGATAACTAAGATTAGATTATTGAAATTACTTGTGAGTGAAGAGATTGTAAAACCGTTTATCAGTACATTAAAATTTCTAAATTATACAGGGTGTCTGACATAAAGCGAAAAACCTCTCGCCCACAGGTAGAGCTCGTCAAACTGAATTAAAAAGTCTTGTACCATTTTGCAAACAACCACGTAAAATTTCGAGTAATTAAGTAAAGAAAGTTCGCTAATTCAGCGGACGCGATTGACAGCGAGGGAAGTAGGCGTGCCTGTGGCCGAGAGATTTTTCGCCTTATGTCAGACACCCTGTATTTTTATATTTGAATAACTTAAATTGTGACAAATCTCTTAGTATATTGTACATAAGTAATCTTGAATAACATTGTTGTGACAGTTGAACAAAAAAAGAAAAGTTAGGAGAGTTCAAAGATAAATAAAGACTCTTGAGCAACGTTGCAACGCGAACTTGGCGTCGCGAAGGCCGGAGAGATCAATGCTACCTTCCGTGACGATAACGGGTACAAAATGAGATAAAGTCACTTTTCGCGATTTTTCCATCCGACTTGGTGGCTTTGCTCGGGGCAGAGCTCCGCGGAAATGGAAATTTAAATATGCAAATGGCGAAACGTACGTTTAATAAGCTGCTTCTTCCGCGACTGCGAAATTCGCTTGCGCGAGGACTTTGCTTAATTATCACATTACCAAACAGTAAGGGCTACTCTAATGTTTCCGGTATTTGGTTTCCCGTAAATTATTGTTGTACTTGGATATCTCCGATTTCTCGACATTTCATACACTCATTATTCTCGGCAGAACGTTTCACATAATGGTAATATTTCACTTGTTAAATTGGATTAAATTATCATATACTTTTAGAAAATCTACGATAATGTGAAAACTGTGGTTGCTTGAAGTTGATGTTACAATTTCTGCCAACAGCATAGAGAGTTATTTCTTATTAAACAAAAAGTTTCCTCCTCTATGAGATATATCTTATTTCGAAAAGGTGAAAGAAAATTGGCGATGTCGTTCTACCAGTCTGGTACGAAGAAAAAGGTAAGAAAAAGCGATATCTAGCAAGAGTTTAACAAGAACTTATGAGCAAGCTGGTATACTGTCCGCCAGTTATTTCTAGGGAGAAGCTCACATTGCTGAAGTTGGCAGCAACTATCATCGTTTTGCTCGCCGTATCTCATACTCTGAAATGTTGAGATTGACAAAAATACTTTTTATTTCCGCTATGCGAAAATAGTGCGCTCGATATAATTTTCAAACCTATACAATACAATTTCCTGGATCGAGTTTTATTCGTTTATAAATTTCAGTCTTCATTTGTGTCGGACTTTGTTTATCGCACGATTAAACGATTATATTACAATAAAATGTTCAGTTGACCGCGTTTTCACAAAATTCTATTTAAAAATATTATATTACTCCTCTTTCTATATTAATGGTAGGTACGACGATGTACGAAAGGATTTACTCGTATACTCGACACCCAGATTTCGTATGCGATTGCTACGATCAATAGTTTCCTTTTTCTCTCTCACTTTTCCACCGTCTGTGGAAAAGAGCCGAGCAAAAACATCGTAATACGATTCCAGCGCGCCGGCCGCGTAGATGGGAACGCGCGCAAGGGGTAATGAAAAAATATGTGTCGGATCCGGCTGGTCTCGCCGCTTGATTTCCGCATTCGCCTAGCAGGTTAACGTGAGGCGCCAATATTTTTCAATTACCGGTCGGCCTGACTTTATTTACTTTGCTTGCTATCTTGCACTTAGATTAGACGCGCGCTATTAAACGCATCGCGGTTTCGCTGACGGCGCGGCGGTCGGCGAATTCAGTGTACGGAATGAACGCGATTGATTATTCCATCATTATCGCGAGTGTAGGATCGGTTTTCGGTAGGCGGTCGGATAACGTCCGATGAAATGATCCCGTTAGCTTTCATCGCTCGTCAGATCGAGAAACAATGGTCATTTCGTGCTTGTTTCATTTTTGCCGTTACGCTCTCGCGTTTTGGTTTGCGGCAATTAATTCTCCGTAATACCATAAATCTACAATTCGCCTGCGTCATCGCGGTAAATTGCTAAGAAAGGGACAATGCACGGAGCACGGGATAGTTATCTGCTATAGACGGAAGAGAAACTCGCGAGTGTCCGCGACCGTGCTCGAAGCCTCGTTCCTGACCGGAAGGAATAAGTTGGCGCAGGAGCCAAATCGTGGCAAGAGTGCAAAACGATTTCGACCGAGGCTGTGAGGCCATTGTGCAGTGGCTGGGAAATCCACTTGCGCGGATCCATTGTGGCCAGGCCGCTTCCACTGGATCTCATCGCTTCCACAGGAACGCCGGCAACGACTACCGTTGACGTAAACGTATTCCGGATCCTGGTGAAGATACGGTTGAAAGAGCCGGTAGTTGTTGCTGGCACTACCACAACTCGTTGTCGACCGATGTGTCGAAAACTGGCGGATCGCCCTCAGTTGATGTTTGCGGAGCTTTTATCACCGGCGAGAGCTTGACGCTTGAAAACGGCCGAGGGCGCGTACATTGACTCGAGAGAGTTTTCGATTGCCCGTCAATTATTAGTGCCCTGAAAATTCAGGTCGATTTCGTGGATGGAGTATCGTCGTCGCTTGAAACTTTGAACGAACTTGCGATCCAGATTCGTGATAACGAATCCTTCCAAGATGGAGTCCATCTTCCAACTTGGCTGGTATTTCAAGAATCGTACGCGTAATCGTCATACGCAAAGTAGTCTCGCGAGCAACCACGAACCGATTCAAGTTTACCTCGAGGATAAGTCGAGGAAACCTCGCGCAAGGTACACAGGATTCGACCGCGCGGAAAGTGGCGTGGCGCGGCACGAAACTTGCGACCGAAGAAAACTTTCCGAGTTACGGCGAGGGAAGATAAGGACACGCTGAAGAGCAAAGAAGGGCGGCCGGGTTAGGACGAGGAGGAGCTGAATATCGTTCCAGGGAATTAAAGTGCATATACGCGAGGACGATCGCCCGCTACTTTCGCGTCCTTCTGCTCATCGGGCACGCCCGGGTCACGACTGCGGTTCGCCGGTTCTGCACTCGCGTGTCTATCACTCGGTCCGAAAGTACGTGGTGGTTTCCGGAAACGCGTGGGCATCCACGCTCGGCAAGTTTTACGATCGCCTAACTACCAGCTAATGTTCGTGTTCACGGCGCTACGTTGCCCGTTCGTTACGCTCGCCGAACCCGATGCGGCTTCGTGCGGAGAAGAGTTAACTTTGTGCCCGCCATCGGGACGCCGCGCCGTTGCTTCGAAAATTGCGAAAAATAGCCGCGCTGCGAAAGGAATTAGTTAAACTCGTTAGACAATTAACAAACAACGTTATTAGAGCGTTTTGTCTTGTGTTACGGCTACATCTACGTGCCGAAAGTTTCAAACTATCGAGAACTGGCGTATTGTTTTCCATTCTCATCGACGTATAATATGTATAATAAATACTTTCTAATGATTATACTAGTTTCTAATGGAAATATACTAGAATGAATAGCGGAAATCGATTGCTGATTGTGAAAGTTTGGGTTGAATGGACTTGTAACATCTCTAAATTTCGCTAAATAAAATGAAAAATCGTTGGCTGCGATGTTAATGCAGCACACACAATCTTCACGGGACGTAAGAAAGTTAAAGTAAGATCTGAACGGATGAAATGGATAATGCTCTTCAGTTTAAGAGCATGATGCAAGCTGAGCCAGATTATATGTCCTCTTCGATATATGACCCTCCACTCTTAACGAACTAATTCACCTTAATACCCGTTATCCCAAGGATTAAGTGAAGTGAAAGCGCCTTATCGCCTTAACGATGATCGACGTCTATGATCTCGCGCCCAAGATCGTCAAGGCTGTGTATCAGCCTTCGAGATCCCATCTGCGTTTATCGAGGGTTAAGGTCGGCGACAATTTGATTATCGGCGTTTCGCGAAATTTATTGGATGCATTTTAAGCCAAGGGCTGCATTAATCGCCCCAACATCCACCACCTTGAGATTATTGAGTTAGAAAGGGCCATATCAGGGGAGCTAGAATAGCAATTATGATGGTTATTAAAGAAAATTAGCCAGCGCTCGTCGATTACCTGAACACGTCTGGCTCACCGTTTAATCATAGCCTGAGATTATTCTCACAGTAAATTGAGTAAGAGAGCGGCTTTTATTTCGTTCATAAGCGTACTATACGGAGCAAATGAACATCGTAGGGTGGAATGAAGTTTAATCAATTTTAAGACGAGGAAGAATGCATCACAAAGTAAAATTTGCATTTAGTTTTTGTTAAAAGCTCGTGTCAAGATCGTTGAAAACAAGAGAGAACGCCGTCCGTTAAAAAGCGAGCATGCTCGCAACTCTGTTTTACGAGAAAGTTTATATTCTCTTCTCTGACGCTAGAAATCTTTTCTTTGTCGTATGTCGACGTTAAATACACATTGTTTGTGCGCTTTTTAAATGCTACAGTTTTAAACTGGTACTCATAGAGAAAAAAACAATATATACAAAGAATAGACGGACGGAAATTGGAAAAATTGGGAACTTGTTAATAACTTTTTTGAGTGACACCTGACAAAATTCGCTATTTTACGACGTCAAATTGCACGTAAAAATACTATTCGTCAATACCTGTTTGTCACTTTAATAAATGTCATCGCTGAACGTAATAATACTAACTAAATAAAACATCGTTCCGCTACGTACTCCGTCACTCCGTTCAATGATCACGTTTGATCATTTCGTTCGAGTGGGAGTGCTCGGAATCTCTCTAAAATCTCAAAATGTCTCTTTAACGATCATCGTCAACGATACTACGTGTCACGCGATGTTAGGGGTTACAAACGTCCTCCATCCTTTTGCAGTTTCTCGCGTCTCGCCCCCGGCAAACCCCGCTCGGCTCTCGCAATACCGCAAAGCCCGTAATTCCGACAGGAATCGGTACAGGCTTCGACCTTTTTTCCTGTATCTCTCGTGAAACGCCTCGTATACATCACTTTCAGGAGTCTCGGAGGTAATTGGATTTAGTGCGATTCCATGAATCCTGTCTCAAGCTTCCTCCCGCCTCGTCGCTTCGTGCGCACCCCGATTTCAGGATTCGAAGACACTTTCGAATCGATGGGCCACGTCGAGCGAGTATCGTGGAATCCTCCCGAGACGCGACGAACGACGGACGGAGGATGCTGGCAGGGGTCAGACTCAGGTCGAGGGTAACGGGGGTGACGGGAGGCTAGCCAGCCTGACAAGGGTATCTCGTATCGCGCGGATTCGAATCGGAAGCTTTGCGGGCTGCAAGTGAGCGGGGAGTTGCGGGGATAGCAGAGATTCGTGAGTAGACGAATCAAGATAGTCGCCTAAAGAATAAAGTGTTGCGACCCCCGCCGACTGTCGGAGAGCTTTCGTCGAGATGGTTAAAAGTGGCTGTGATAAGGGAAGCTGGTCCAGCTCTTTTGTTTCTTCGTGAAGGAGCAGGTTGAGAGGTAGCCGGTGATGGGACACGCGCGAATCACCCACAATGAGACCATGAAATTCGTACTTTGCAAAAAAATCAGAATCATATGTTGCCCAATATAAAATGATTTATTACAATACATTGAAAGAAAATATACATACATATTTATCGCAATAAATATAATGTGTTAACATAATTTTTCAATCATAAATCCAGCAAGAGATATTTTATCATAAAAGTATGATAAGTATGATAAAGTTTGAAGATAACGGATTACGGAGAGAGAAATCGATATGTTTTTCATCAAAATTTATTACATAACATAATAATTAATAACGCATCAAGTAATGAGAGACTCGTGACTTATCTCTCGCGTAAACGATCAATTTGACGCATCTGACAATATCAGCAATGCGGTGAAAGATTGCTTCTCGGGAACTTCTCGGAGTAAATTGCTGAAAGCGGCGGAGTAGGGACGGTCTCAAACAGTTTCAGACCCGCAGAATTAACCCAGACTCCGGCTAATTAGCATTATCTGCCGCCAGGCCGGGAAATTTACTTTGCGAAACGTCCAATTAAGTCGGCAGGACTTAAGGATAGACAATGGTCTGCGCGCACCATCGCGGAGAAGCGTCTTCAAGGACGCAAACAATCTTTCGTATGCCCGACGACATGCGGACGAAATTGTGAGTGGTCACAAGTAGAGATGAGGAGGCAGACAGCGAAAGAGAGAGAGGGTGTCTTTCCAGGGTGGAAAGACAGTACCGGAAGAAAAGAAACTGTTATTCGCGCTCGGAGAAAGAGAGAAGAATGGCTCGCGGGAAAAAGACACGACAAGAAGACACGGCTAGCAGACGGCTAGCTTTTGTATAAAAGCGAGACATGTGTGGTGAATAAAAAGGATCTTGCGATGCGTGAGATATATCTTTCCTATTGCTGCGAATGAAAGAAAAGAAACACACGACAGAAAAAGAATAGTTACTTTTCTTATTTGATCCCAGGGATGTGCAGTGCACTGCTCTTTCATGTTGTCATTTCCAGCGAAAGAAATTAGAACATTCCGCTATATGTCTTCGTCATGCGTGTCATTGCTACGTTATCCAAGTCCAACTTATCGTAACAACGATATCTTGTCTTTTCGGATTGTTGAATACTCATGGCGTTATCGAGAAGTAAAACTTAAAGGTAAAACTTAAATTCTAAGTTTTAGAAAAACTCGCAAACACTCAATTTGCGATCAACGAAAGCCGAATTGACGCGATTTCCGCGATTGTTGGCACGGGAGATTAATTTTGTAACATTCGCACTTCGATTTCGCCATTATCCGCGATTATGCCATCAGCCAATTACAGCACGGCGTACTGTGTACATAATTATCGTCGAAGTGGCGATTTCTCGTTCCTCGCTCCGTCGATCGATCATGGTTAATCCCGTGGCAGCGGAAAATAACAAGAGCAGCGGTGACGTTAGCGGCGATGGTGTTTGTGATCATGGCGTTATAGATGGAAGAGGGAACCCACGTCGCGTGTCCCCGTCTACATGCATGGACACGCAGCGGATGAATGATTCTTTTAAAGCTGCCTTATATACGATAATCTAAACACAGAGAGTTGCACGGTAAACTGCGCGAATTTCCATAATGAAATTAATGCGGTGATACGAGGAGCGCGGCTGTGCGCAAAAGCATCGCGAGCGACACGAGTCGACAGGGATGATCGATGGTTTATAGACGCGATGACCTGTACGGCGAAACTTGACGTATAACTGTTTACCACATACTTATTTCTTATTAACATATTGTTAATAAGTGTTGGGCGCGAATATAATAATACGGTGTAATCTTGCGCGAGAGATAATTCTGCGTAACGCACTTCCTAATTATCGTAGAATATTAAAGGAATTTATGCGCGATCGCAAGAATAAAAGATAACATTTGCGTTATATAATAATGACGTGACGGTACAGAATGTTACATTTCGATACGCGTTATATCGTGATACTGCAATTTCATATTTATGCGTTCTGTAACATATTTTCATAATGATCGCGTTACGTGCTTTTTTTCTCCGATACGCTTTTATCGTGTTCAAGAGTGCTACGTGCTGCTTCCATTTCATTTCGCGATGCTTCTAGTCGCGCGGTATGTCACGAAATAGGTCAACTCTATAAAATAAAAAGAAGGAGAGAGAAATAGAAGGGGAGCACGGTTCGTGACAGTCCGTTGGTCATAATACTCCTGTCGGAATGGACGACGTTCGTTTCGTATCGTTGCGAGCGGTCGCAGACACGACCGACGAGCGGATGCAGCGCGATAAGGGAAGCACCGTATCCGCAGATAGATCCGGTGTCCACTTTTCTGTGTGTGTGTGTGTCAGCACGCTGGATCCTTCCTTTAATCTTACGCTTCAGAGAGACTCGCTGTGTCCGGTTGGCATTAGCTCATGTTCCATCGAAGAAAGTTTACCTGTAATCCCTCGACTCATCTTCTAATGGTCCGATCGACGTGTCACGAAAATCGATTGATTCGCTCGAAAGGAAGGAATCTCTTCGCAATTTTTGCTAATCACTTTTACGTTTCGTTCGTTTTCAGTCCGTGATCGTTAAACTGAGTAAAAATTGCTCGAAAACTTTATCTCGCGAGAAAGAGAGGTGGGAAATGATGGGAAGTGTCACAAAGCCAGAAACAGGTCGCGATTCCCTCTTGGTCTATCTGGAATATTCATGTTTCTCGCGTTGGGCATCGTTGGCGCATACGCCAAACTCTTGCAAGCTATTTCCTTTCGTCTACTCGTCCGTGAAGCCGAATGCCCTCAGAAGTGAATATTCACCTGACTTTTCGATCTTTGTCTCATTATCTTTATTATCCTTCTTATTCGTGATAAGCAATTAGCAGAAAGTACTCATCGATCGAAGAGAATTATCTACCGTTGATAATAACTTAATTCCGTTCATCGTAAGTCGCTTAGGAAGCGTTAATTAGCTCCGTCCCATTGTCCGCCAGACCAGCCGAGAACTCTCCCGTTGGAAAGTGAAAGAATAATTTCTCCGAGGGGTGCGAAACTCTCGTGGCCCACAAATAATGTGAGGTAATGACTATTAAGGCACTCTCTGTAATTACTAAATTAGAGGTTACAGTGAATTAATTGAACGAAATTGCGTGCTAGCGCGACATTTAAAATCAGAAAAATTTCTTGGCGACACGCCATCCCAGACATTGTACCCTCGAACATTTGACGTTTGGTTTGTGCTCGTAAAGAAGAGGCAGTGTACCCTCGTACCATGGATTACATGGTTCGATATTCTCGACGGTCACGTAATCGCCCAATCACTTTTTTCAAATGGTATACGCACGGGAGGATTATATTGATGTTTCCCTTTTCAATTACACGTAATGGCAAAAACACAGCTCTATCTGTCATAAAATCCGAGACTAAACTTAACGCCGCCGGCTGACGCTAATAAGTGGGTTACTTAGCCGCAAACGTACCAGTAATTGCAGACTTGTCCTGAATGAAAAGACGATAGCGGACATGCGGAAGTTTTTTGAAGCGCATTGAACGCGACGAGAGTAACAACACCATGTACGGTCGCGTACGGTTGCGCTAAATTGCCCTTGTTGAATTTCTCGCGAGAAGACGCTCGTCCTGCTCGATTGAGTTTTACGAGGCGTGTACGTCACGTGCAGGTAAAACGATAGTAGCCACGGTTACGCCTCGAGAAGCTGCGGATGCCATGTAAAAGGCGGGAATGGAGATTTCCGAAAACGGGAAACGGGATGTGAGAGAAATAAGGATTTCCATAAGAGGTCTTTCACCAGACACCGTATATGTCGCAACCAGCTATCAAAATGGAAACGCTTCAATAAATTATTGCTTGTTAGTTTCTTCATGTGATACAACTACCACGTTAAATTTAATAAAGATGTTCCATTTCTATTACTTATAATTTTGGCTTTCTCTTCTCATAAATCGTCATCCTTTCCTGCTCCTGTTTTCGACCAAAATGCGCTTAATTAAATCCCATTTCGTTGCGGTCTCGCCAATGTATATGCTTAATTAGCTAATTACTTAGAGTCTCTGCATTCATCTTCACGGTCCTTTTCATTCATCTCACTCTTCCTTTTTATTCCGACAAGGCTTTTTAGCTTATATATCTCCTCCTATACCGTTGTATACGATTCTCAATGATATTTGAAAAACTGGTTGATTTGTGGTGAATTAATCCAGCAACTGCGACTTTTAGCAACTAACTTCATTAACTTTTCATTTAAAAAATTGCGGTGCGAGAAGTTTAAACGCGACGTTTGACATATTTAGTAGTACAGACGGATGCTTTATCGCGCAGAGATAAATTACTCTCTTTATATTTCGAAAAGAGCCGAGAAGAAATATTCGTTTGCCATGAAATTTGTGATGGTTTGTCTATTAAATTCGAGAAATGCGGAATGTAATGTATGTAGAATCAAATAAAAATTACGGGTATATGCGTCGATAATTTGATATGAATTTTATTGATTACGCTATCTCACGTGGAATCTGAACGCGAAATTCCGTTGGATTATACGCATTTATTTATTTATATTCTCTCTACATCATATGCAAATTTATATCGAAAGTCATGCCGAGCTAACAATCGAAGCTTATTTAAAAATAAACGGTACTACCATGATTAATATTTTTGTTCTACACGGATACGTATTGATTGTTATTTTCCAATATACTAGGTACACGGAACACTACAACTTCATTTATTACACAATTTTATTTTGTTCAATACATAAGATAAAAAGTGGTAGTAAGTCCGTACAGTTTTGCGATAAATTGGCGACTTCAAGTATCGCTGATTGGACATCAATCACCATGAAAATATTTCGCGACTTTGGCATATTTACAATTCGTTACGAACGTAAATAACAGCGTGCAGTCACGCTTCGGCAATACAAAATATAATTATGCTCTGCTAATTTGGTATATCTGTTGTTTGACGTTTGCTAGTTAACAAGGCTGCATTGTGTTACTCAGAATCTCGCGTTTTTGAACAATTCACCTAACGAAAAAGGAATTAAAAATGCACAGATTCTGTCTCTCTCTCTCTCTCTCTCTCTTCCAGTTCTGATGGTCAGGGAAAACAGATTGCAATTGATCAGCCGGCGGCGACAAATCGGTGGCAGTGTTAATAACACGATTTGTAAGGTAAATGAGCGATTTATGGGGTGCCAATTAATCGTATGTATATATGCATACATATCCGCATTCATCAAGTCCTCTGTTTGTACGATAAATTTCATCGTTGGCTCCCGGCTGATTGGCGATAGAGGTCATTGAAAGGAATAGAATATTAAAAACTCGACGATGTATAAAGGCAGCGATATACGGAGCCTGGAGCATTTTCATGCAAATTGTGACATGATTCTCTAATAAAGCCAAGATTACAGGGAACAACAGTAATACCGGAATACAAAACAAATTAATTGCATTTGTTCTCAATTTTTTATTCTCGCTGACCAAGTGTGATTGTGCGCACAATATTTCAAAGTTGCAGTTCTTTTTTACATTTTTATGTATGTCAACAACTCACGCACGTAATTAAACTTTTCAAATTAAACCTTTCTCGGAGCAAAAAATTAGCATATTTCATGATTTTTTTCTGGCGAAAAATATAAAAGTTATGAGGATCAGGTTTTTCATAAATGAAAGTACACATTTTAGATTGCGTTTTCTGTTTTTTATTTATTATTTATAATTGGAAGTGTTTCCCTTACAGCCCCTCGTCCTAGGTCCTGCATGTTATACAGCGGTTTGCGATACAAGCAAAATCTCTGACCTGTTCATCTGAAATAAAAAAATCGAAAAAGGTCTTAAAATTTATGATATTTTCTAGTCCTTATCGGATGCGATTTTTAAAATTTTGAATTTTAACGACATGGCGGATGTTCAAACTGAAGACATCGATTTTTGGTCGACATTTTCATTTTGTTTCTTAAAAAAATAGAAATAATTAAAACATTGCAAAAAGCATCCGATAGGGACTAGAAAATTTTATATACTTGCAGTAGCTCAAAACCGCTTTCAAATTGGTTGAGCCGTTTTCGAGTTTTGACTGGTACTGATTTTGAAAACATGTCGAGAAAAACGCTTCTAAAGTTTTAAAACAGGTTTACGCTATAATAAAATTGATTTTGTTAACTTATAAAATCATCTATACCAGGCCCATAAAATGAGTCCTCCTTAGCCGAATTATCTTCTTTCAATTGACTTTTGACAAATCGGCGATGAATCCTAGCCTCTCGAGTCGCGTGTTGCGCGCGAATGTTCGTTTGGCAGAATCGGCGAGTATCTTGCAGCTGCGAATTGCGCTGCATTTCGCCCAGGTTTTATACTCATTGTGTTTATTATTTTTAGTAAAGATGTGGCTTCTTCATTTAATAAGCAAACTATATAAGTCGCTGTTTCTACGACGCGAGCACTACTGTTTGTAATTTTTGGAACCATTCTCCAAAAATATTAAATTATTGTAACTTTCAGTGTTATTTTGTGTACACCCGCCGAGACAACGATTTAGTAACGTTTCTGTAATAAGTACGTTATGCTACATTTGGAATAGATTCAAAAAAACAGGTTTTACAGGGGCGCACCGCTCCACTAAACTACCGTATGCCTGTGCACCGCGCAGTAAAAAGCGCTGTATCTTCTATAGTTGTTCGAATTTCAAACAACGGCTTTAGGATTTCATTCTTAAGACATTAAACATTCAAAATATGCAAAAAAATCTAGTTTTCAACCCGAGAAAGGTACATACCCTCTTAATCCGCAGGTTAGGAAACTCCTGAAAAGTTTGCTTTTATTACAAAGCGATTTACAGTATACGGAATCCTAAATAACCCGTTTGAAAGATCGGCATAAGTAAATACTAAAATTCGATGATTCGATATTCCTCTTTTCTCTTGGCTATCTTCGAGGTGACAAGTCTCGGTTTCTCGCCGAGAGACCTCCAGACGCCTTTCCATTATTCAACGCACATCGTGGAAAAACGCACGCTGTAAGCTAGATGCATCTACCCATCTTAGCGGGGGAAACAGATGCTATCGGATGTTATCGATGTAGGTGTCACGTGGTGGATCATCTAGAGAACGAATCTTAACTCGTCACAGAGCCCTTAAAATATATTGAGAACACGATATAATTTTTTTTCTCCACAACTGTAATTTTATACGAGTAAGAAATGTATCACGTTAACGTAGAATTTTCCGCAGAGATGCGCGAAAACCACTTATACGGAATTGTATAGAAGGTACTTAATATACAGATCGTGGGCACTTCAATTGCGATGCTCCAACTAAATGTTATGATACTAAGTTTCACGACTCGTTACAAGAGTGTAAGAAGACTGGAGTTGAAGTTTTAACGACCCCCTTATTACAAATTTGCTTTATTTCGCCAAGAAATATCGCGAACACGAAGGAAACTTTCCGTGGCTATACTTACTCTTGAAATACTTTCTCAAGTTACGAGCGCGGTTTATGACATTTGGCAGCAATACTGAGAGAAAAATGTTACATATATATATGTTCTATTTAATAAAAATAGAAAATTATCTGTCTAAAACTATTTTTCATTCATATTGAAAGCAAAATATGATAATGCGTGTAATTTGTCGCGATAATTAACGTTATGTACATTTGTAAAATGTAATTTTATGCATATTGAATAAGCTGATCGCTGATATGTTTAAAAGTAATGTGATTCAAAGTTAATATTATCAACATAATATATACCAAATACCTCGCGATATCGAAACGATTGCTCGTACCTGAGCTCCAGTATCGAATTTCTCACAGATAAGAAAGGAAAATTATACTCGAGAAATTCCGCTGATATTGTTTCTACCAGCGGTTGCTAACCAATCACGATGCCAGACATAGCAAAAGAGAGAGAGAGAGAGAGGGGGGGGGAAGAAAGAGAGTAATGCCTTATTAAAGGTAAGCACGTAAACTCTCTCGTCGAACTTTTAACGATCTTCTGATTAGCAGTTTTCTTTATCTTGTGAGAGAACGATATACACAAGTATCTCATGGTACGAACAAAACTCGCACAACTTGGACGAGGTTCACTAATTATTCTTACTGATTTTTCGCTTCACGAAGGAACGAAAACTTGTTTTTCTCGATAATAAAAAAGGGGAGCGAAAACTTGATAGCTGTGAAAGAAAGGGAACGATATTTTCTGGCAAAATGGACAATTTTATCGCAACGGATTTTACAACTCAATGAAAGCGGAAGTTTCCGAAACTACGATGGTTACGCTCGTGATCGTATTTCTCGAATCTTCTGATAAGGATGAAGTTTACAATCACGTAGAATATTATTTTATTTCATGTTGTAGAACTTCAGACATCTCGTCACGAACCTGTAAAATTTTTCAACGGGAATATTGTGTTTCACAATAGAATATAACAAATTGCAGTTATGCAATCTCTACTTTTTTTCATTTTTTATATTATTAAAAGGATCAGAGAATATATCAGGAATATGAGATGTCTAGTGCTTTCTTACATATAACATTGGGTTAATATTGTACTGTCATACTAAATACGTGCAAAAATTCTCGTTGCGATATCATCAATGAAATCAAATTTGAGCGAAACGCAATACTGTCGTTAAATTGAGATAAAATAGAAATGAGAGAAGTAAAACTCTTGGACAAGTAATTATACTTATATATTTTCTAATATATCGAGAAGAATTTAATGCGCTCGAGCAATGCGTATATTACATTTTCTACAGCGATCGGTAGAATGAAGGTACTCGGGTATCCCGGTCATGGCTCGCGTACTTTGCTGATCAAACGGAAAGCGACGAACACTCGACGGACTTCATCAATGAAGCCGATGCGAGGTCTTTGAGTACGTGTCGCTCTAATTACACGATACCGCCGCGATGTATCAGGGTGTATGTACATGTGTACATATGCATCATGTACAGCATACAAAAGACTTGATAGAGAATAGTTAAGAACGTTTATTATTTAATGTACGAGGGGAGTAATGTAAGCAAATTTGATGTTATAATAATCATAAGCTTCAGATTGTGTAGCAAATGTGGAATCGATTATCTAATAACGATTAATATTATAGTTGAAATAATAGTTACGATCAGTTTTTATATGCTAACTTTTTCTGTTCCCGTTTTATTTGCTTTCCTGTTTTCGCGAAAAATATTACATTCTATCTGACTTTACTCAATAATCAATAAATTTCAATAAGCAAATACACGAAATGGACTTGCATATACATTATATGTACATATATGCTCTCTGGCGCATGTCGTACAATATATTGCATAAAGTTCATAAATGGGAGTAGAGATAAGTTCGTTGGGAGCATGTACTCCTGTACATTTGACTACAGAAGCTCATCAGATGCTTGTGAAACGTTTCCGGATACGTTAACGTACGCGTCAAAACGTGGAATTACACGATCATCGTCAAAGGGCACGAATTAACTAATTTGGGATCGAGCGATACAAACGACGTCGTTCAGAGGAGAGAGATAGAAGGAGCACGATTATGCGACTATTATCTCGAATATGGAATTTCGCTCCAATTCGTCAACAGTGATACTGCTTCTTATTAATATCTCATTTAATTTCCTTAATATCTTATTAAATATATTTTCAGTTTAATATCGGATTACTATCTTCTGACGAATTAAAAATACATCTACGTCACTGCATCGTATTAATATCTGCTTTTTGGATTTAATGTAATACTAGATAATGTAGTACTGGATAGTAATGAATTGAAAATAATATCGTTAATGATTAATATCATTTAACGTACATCATAACAGTAAGCATTGCTGAGGGGTCTTGGAGAGATGCTATACATTACAACATACTTGAAGAAAGTATAGAAAGATAAACTTTCTTACGTCGCGAAACAGCAATCTCGTTAAAAACTACACGACCCGCTCGCATATCGACTTATAAAATGGACTTTAAAACCTGTTTATCATGTATGCACCGCATATTCAACGTCGCTGGAGGAAAGTTGAAGCAAAAGTTTTAGTCCATATCAGAATATCGATAGAAAATCTGTTTCATTTTTGTTATGAAATCTCATCGTGATTAAATTTTCTTGAAGATTCTCGCAAAAGAAAATTAATTATAAAATTGAAAGAAATTGTATCTTCGAAACATTTCTGCAGAGATCTGGGACATTATATTATACTATGTATATCGTGAAAGAGCAGCAAGGATGCATTAGACTCTAATCAAATTCACGCTATCAAAGCGAGAGACTCGTCTGACGCAAAATGGAGTGGTTTCAGTAAATTTTTTCGTCCGCTTGATATTGCTTGATCGATTATCAATATTGCATTTATAGTGCGCTCGATACTCGATATTAAATTATTTCCCTTACGCAATATATTACGATTGCACGATTAGTTTGGAATTAAACGAAAGCAGAATGTGCGAAAGCATGCGCAGCATTATTAACGCGGACAATAATACGAAGGAATCTGAAGAATTCCTGCACTGGCAACTTAATATAATCAGCATCCATAGGAATCCAGGAGCTGGGCTAATAACGTGACTTGCGGCGAAAGGTTGCTTCCATTTCACATTTCACATTCTATTTTTTACAGCTCTCACGCGCATAACTGCAACGTTACTCCTGCCGATGAAATTTTATCGGAACTGATCGGAACTGCGATGCGCGAGCAATCGTTCCGTTTAATCGAACACACCCAACTTGGTCAGGATTTATACTGAATGCGATCGAACGAGCGCATAGAAATCGCAGTCGCCCCACTTCTCGTGAAGGCAGATCAAATTTTTAAATGACATGGCTACACCATGCTCGTATCTCTCTCGGTCTCTCATCGAAGAGGACATCGAGAGGAATTTCGGGTTATCTGATAACGAGTGCCATTGACCTTTCCTCTCCGATTACCGAGCGATGGCGCGATTCAAAGGACCACCGTATTTTTATTCTGTATTCTGTATTCCGCGAGCGCGCGCTGTGTGCTCTGCGCTCGTTTGTTCCCCTTTGACCGATCGCTCCGTCGACGATTTTATGAAGCAGCCTCACGGAAAAATCACGGACGAAACGCCGCTTCGCTCGGTTCGTCGTAACGTCGCGCGAGCAACGCGCACGGCCTGGCATCTCTCGACAATAAAGCTTGAAGATAAAGCACGCTCACGAGAAAATTAAATCGCGATATGCGATATCTGACAAGGAACAGCAATTTGCGCGGATCATCTCGCTCCGGGCACTTTTTCGTCCATCAGCGGCAGATGCTTGATTATTACGTTCTTCATCCTGCGAGTGAGAGCGTAAACCTTATTATCGCGACGAGATATTAATGTATTGCTCAAAGCTGATACATCTACATCTGAATAATATCCAGTAAAATTACTTTTAAAATTACTTTTGCGCGTGTAAATATTGTACGCGGATGATTGATACGTCAAAGATATTTAATTAATTCTCGTCCATTTAGTTGCAAAAGACCTTTTATTTTGTTTTAACATCGTGATACTCGAGATACATGTAAAGGGACGATAATTTGTCATTGATATTCCTTGGGAAACTTTTGTAACGTTTTATATCAATTATAATTGAAATTGTACGTATGCCACGAGTACGTATTTTAGACAAGAAAAACTAAAATGTCAAAAACATATTTGTCACTTTCATTGGGATGAGAAAGATCTTTTCCACGTGTACACAATTCATTCCGTGTTTTCCGTGCTCGGGGCAGCGACACATTACAAACTGCAAAAGAGAGAGCATTTTTTCACTGTGATCCACCAGCATACGCGTCGCTTATATCGCACTACGCCAATCTCAAAGAAAATTGTACAACAAAACTGGACTTTATTCCATCTGGCAAAGAGAGAAAAGTGGCAAAAGGAGAAGAACGAGATGACCAACGTATATGGCGAATATATGCAGCCATTTGCATTTGTTTTTTATTTATTTCCTAGAATAAACGAGGCCGTGTGTAGCGCATTTGGCCGCCTTCTTTCATCGTCGCATTCGCAGAGAATAATTCAGCTACGATGGAATTGGACCACGTGAAGGTGAGGGAGGAGAAAGGAGGAACAAAAGGGAAAAAGAAAAAGAAAAACGAGCGAATTGCTCCGATGTGGATAAATAAATGGCGGCAGTTCTGGATAAGACTGTACTTGTACGTAATTGCTTGGGTAATCACGAAATGGTGCATGCATCGGAGAGTCAAGAGCTCTCATTCCAATACCGTGGCTTTCCCGGATGCATTAGTGTTTTATGTCTTTTGCGTTCTCTCGTATCTCTGCATAGATTTGTTTTCAAATCTTTCTGCAGATCGTGCAAGCGTTATCGTAAAAAAATCTCTAAGAAAAAGAGTATAAGATGTACCCGTGAGACGGCACTCGATGGCAGTCAATGACGATGAAATACGACTGTACTTGGATTTCACGTATCCCGCTAAATCCGAGTCTTGTCGAAAGTTCCTGGCATTACACGCTTTTGAATCTCGACTCGCAGTTGTACGAGTTTAACGCGGCTATGGCGAGTCCTGGAAGTAATCTCGTTTCGAAATTCCGGCATAGCCTCGCGCGACGACGACGTTAAGTTCCGTTCATAAGTCAACGAGCTTAACGAGCACGAACAATTTCCATACATCGGCGTACGACGTTTCGTAGTCGTGGTAACCAGCGACGACGTCAAGCTTTTAATATGCAACCATCAGATCCACTCGCGCAATCCCGTAAGTTCGTTAACGTTCGTTCGAACTTGTCGCGCAAGTGTGCATACTTCGCGGATGCACGCTTGTCTTTGCCGAAATAGTTTTGCACATGTTTACACGTGGGCGTCGAGCCGAAGGATCGAAAGCGGGCGGAAAGTCGATAGCCGAAGGGATCGTGTAGTTTGTTGGTCGGATTTAGCGTTCCTAATTCCCTCACTCTTCATTCTCTCCTGCGTTTTGCTTGAATTAATAACGTAATTATGTTTCTGCCTGACATTGATCTACAGCTCGGAAATTTCCAAGTGTAATATAATTTTAAAGTTTTAACTTTGAAATCTAATCTCAGTTTATAATCACATACACATCAAACTAAACCGTTTGACAGATGATGTGATTTTTATGATTATTTTGTTAAGCTTGCGTTTGTTTCATATCAAGTGATTATTTGTGATTATTCTGTATGCAGGGCAATCCTTACAATTATAATTACTTATGAATCTGCAAGAGTGTATGAGGCAAATTTCATCGTCGAAGCCGTACAAATAGATAAGAGGACGAATCACTTGAGAGAAGGGAGAAGGCAGTGGAATCATTTCCTACTTTCGCAAATTCGCCAATAAACTGACTAAGTCGACCAGACTCAGCGAAATCGGTCTTACGAAGTCTCACGAAGAACACGAACGCTTGGACGTTAAATAAAAATTTATTTATTCTAACATATCACAGTATGGTATTACAAATATACATAAAGATCCTGATACAAGTCTAGATATTACAAGCTCAAATGTAATGGAAATATTTCCATTCCAAGAGCAGGATACACGACAAGATTCAAGATATGAGAAATTTTATGAAACGAAAGAACATAGCGTACTTCCTTCTTCTCATCGAGCCATCTAAATGTCGCAATCAAGCTGCGTAAAAAACACAGAGGCTTTTTTCGATAGGAATCGAAACGCGAGTTTCACTTCAGCTCATGGCCGTCACGAGAGTCTTATTATTGGTGTCTGTAACGGTGCCTTTGAGTCCGTGTCTACGATTTCCCCGCGACGATACTGATATATCGTAATCTTTTGATCTTCCGGTTTTGCCCCGTGGGTCTAAGCGGAGAGACATCTAACTTTAGAACTAATGTCTCTTCTCTGTCCTCATCGATCTTTTCTGCAAACACAGCTTTCTCCTTCCGTTTCGATAGGCGAAACGCACTCTTCCTGACAAACGCCAAAATTATGCAAACGGCAAACAGTACCAGTAATAAATAATACCGGTTGCGAGTAAGAACGTTCAAACAGGGACCTAAGAAGAAATTTGACCGAACAATACCCAGCTCTGCTATCGGAAATGTCAGGGCAGATGCAGCGAAAAATGCCGCGGTCGTTGACCGCGTTTCTTGGCGTTGCGCTTTTATCGAATTGAAAAATGCATTGGATTTTTCGCACACAAGAACTAAAGGATGCATATCGGCATTTCTAGATGTAGCTCGAACAGAAATGATGCATTACAGTCGCTGTTATTATTAATGAGCCGTCGTCGGCAATTACCAGGTTTCCTCTGGAGACAGTAACACATCCATACTTAGCGTCGAGCCAAATGATCTCCTGTCACTATGAACGTTCAAGTGCATCGGAATGCATACCGAAAGTGAATGCATAATGAAGTACCTAACGGAAATTAGCAATCTTAATTTATTACCAAGTAGTCAGATGAGAGAGATGACAGTTCCACAATAAATCTTAAAAAAGTATCGATTATCAAAGATAATAGTTAATTTAAAGAATTTATCGGCATTGGATATGTTGAGCTTTTTTTTGTATAGGTAATACTATCGAAATTCCGTTTCACGAGCAGGGAATAACATTCACAAAATTCTGTCGTGCGTACAATGTAATGTTTTTGAAATAGTTATTGATTCAATATCATAAATCATAGTTTATTATAGAAAAACGGTACAGTTTAAAAATGTTTATTTCTTTTATAATCTGTCAACTACATTTGCCAGCATAGTTGTACGTATCAGAATACATGCGCTTTAAACGTGACTGATTTTTATGTTTTTTTTCTTCAGATCGACCGAATTGTGCAGTACAATACTTGGAAGAACTAAGTATCGATTATCATTACCAAATCCTGTTGACATTATTATTCATATTTATGTTGAAGAGTTAATTTAATGTTGTTTCAACGATACTCTCTTGTGATTATCTTAAGTACATATACTAAAACAGACAAAGTTAATACCTTTAACAAATACCTAAGATTTAGCGATTATTTCAGCAACGTCTAGCAACGATTCAGGCGATACACTTAAGCATTCTAAATAATATTTCTCGCAACAACGGGTTTTAAAGTTATTTATTTAGTTGCGTACGTCTTGATGTCTATCTAACATGTTCAAGATGACAACTTGTAATAATTTATGCTAATGTAGATTATACGTATATCGACATAAATCATGTATGTCGCGGATCCGGTACGATGCAACTTACAAACTTGTGTTGGATCCGCATTAATCGGATGGTGTACATATTTAAATATGCGGATGAATTTCGCATGTGTGGAGTTAGTAGTATCAGTACCAGTGACTAACCAGCGACGTGCGTTACGCATCGGACCCCGTTTATGATTAATGCTATGTTTCTAGTTGGAGCAGATATCACGCGGTTGCTATGCTCTGCAACGATATAATGCACACGTTAATTAAACGCTACTGCTTGCATCGTTGACCGCACTTCTACGAAACATCATTGGGGAAAACCGGTTACGTTAACGACGCGAAATAATTCACGTGTGTCTGAACACTAGTCGGTTTCCGGAGGGTGCATTCATCTGAGTGTTTAACAAAACGAGCTGGGCGACATGAATTTAAAGTTTATTCGCCCGTTGCTACTTCTATTTTAAAACCGGTGATATCAGTCTCTGATCTGTCTTCTCTTTCGAATGCGCTTGCGTTTTTAACCATCTCTAAAACCTCGAGTCATTATTTTGACAGTTATTGAATAATATATCCTGTGGTATCTTAAGTCAGAGAAAACAGAACAAACGAATGTCTGTGTAGATTAAATGACAGTTAAATATTTTGTAATTGGATTCGATGAAAAAGCACTTTTTTAAATTTCAAATACAAATACAAATGTACAGACAATATAAACGAAGTACCAAATGTATTGAAAATTTGTATTTTATTTAGTCAGATGTCTCAGATTCATATTCGTAGATTTACTTTACAATTTATTAATATATATTTTATTTTACTTCTCGAGCAAGAAAATAAGTGGGAAAAATATTGCGGAAATAACTAGCGTATTTAAATTAATATTCGATAATTTTGCCGTTATAAGATATAAACAAAGGATATTTAAATCAAATAGAAGCAAATCGGGAATCGATATTGCTTCAACATATTTAAAATTTTAAACCAAGCTTTTGTCGACATTCATCAAACGTTTAAAGTGAGAAAAGTTGAGGTATCTGAATCAATACATAATATATTAATATGATCCTATTATCGCTAAAATTGATGCTTAACTTTTGATAGAATTGACTTTAAAAGTTGATAATGTTACTTTTGCAATTTTATTTTACGTAATCTGGCGTTCTGAAGTATACTAACACAAAAACACTTACAAATTCGTGAAAGTTTCAAAGCATAAGACCCGTTATTCGCATTTCCTCTCGAAAATCAAGTAAACTTTAGTTTATAACTAGCAAATCACTTAACTCGACTTAAACTTTATATTTTCCTAATGGCAGTTGTTAAAAATTGCGAGGATTTAATATAAGAAGATATCCCAAATGAATGCAAGTTCTAAATAAAGTATACTAATAATATAACGTTTTATGTAGCCGCCCGAAATTTACTCATCTTCTTGACATCTTTATATTCGCACACTCAGCAGTCGGTTCCTTATATTTAACCGTCAAGATGACACATTTATTGATCCTACGAAGACAATGTTAGATTCAATCCTTGAATGGATACTTCTCTACAGCGTAAGAATGCACGCTACATTCTTTTTCGATCAGAATGTGAAAATATCTTAATCTCCGGAGAACCTCGATTTCTCATGATCGCGCATAGACATGGTGCTCGATCGAAATCTGTCGTTGATTCTACTCGAAGCGCAATGGGAACTTTTGAAAAAGGATTATACATCTGCACGTGACAGCCACGGCTGGGTGCCGGCTGCAAACGCAATAGAGAGGCAAGGAAATATAGGAGAATTCGGACGGCGAAATTCTGCGGTGACAAACCGTCGTCGCTGTATTAAAACTCTCCGTGCAGGGGAGGGAAGGGTCTGCGTTTGTTGTTCGTTTCCTCTTTCCTCCCCTTTCCATTTTCGTCGTTATTAATCTTCCGCGGGAAAGTTGGCAACACCAGGATATTAATCACGGTGGGGCATCGCGGTAATTCCGTGGGACCTACTAATCATGGGGCAAGACCAATTAATTCGCGGCTATATTGCGGCCGAGAGCGAGATGGATACGAAGTGGTAGAGACATACAGTGGTAACGGACGCGTATACACCGACATTTCGAGCTTTTTCTCGCCTAAGTTATAAATTCTTGCACTTAAATCTTGGCGCTCATAATGGTCTTTTGGTTTTATTTTATATGCTGTTTCTACGAACGTCTTTCAATTCATACCGAGTAATTGTGAGGCAGATTCAAATTCTGCGACAAAGATTATACAACACAGCTATATATTCCATAAAATTTGAATATTTTTATTTGAGTATGCGACAGCGCAAGCTCCAGATACTCTACGCAGAGAATATTTCAACGGAAATTTAGATCTTAGGAAAGTTGTGCGATACTTTGCAAGAAACCACAAGATTTCAAGATTTTACGAGAAATCTCAACACTTTGGAGAAACCAGATTCCCTACGTTAGAGAATATTTTTGGAAACGGCAGAATCTTTACCGAAAGTACACATGCTGACATCGTATTTTTTGTCAAACTTCATTAATTGAGATTATTTACAGTTTATTGGGGGGTAATGTATTTTTATATATTCATTAAATAATACATTTTAACAAGATTTATTTCTTCAATTATCCGCATTATCGCACGATTATAATGTCGGTTTTGACTGAAGGAAGAAGAAATAGTAAAAATGAAGAAACAGATAGAAAATAGACAGACGTAAAAATGCCTTCCCACTAAACAGTCAGAAACTTGGACAACGTCCAAATAGGAAGTAATACCGGCCTTCTCGAAGGCTAGTAGTGTGTTCGATAAACTGAAATCTGTCTTGAGCAATAGTTAGCGCAGCGGCTAACGAGCGGCATTGTCTGGGAATGCCGATAATTATGTGAGTTCGGCCAGTCCAATGACAGTTTCGGACAACAGATAACGAGAGTTCTCTTCTCCTCTCGTCGACGCTATATAGAACCAAGATCGATCATATAATAACCGATGCGAATCACCATGCGAACAATAATTCCGTGGAAATCTCCGTGAAACCAAACATTGCCCCTGGCCATTTCTCATTACGGTTAATTAAAAGCGTGTGCTAATTAGATGATGATGAATCGCTATTATATTCTGTTACCTAGAGATGTTGAATAGCATTGTGCTTATTCATATACCTATTCATATCTTCCAAAAGCAATAATTGAATATTGTAATTGAATATCTTACCTATCGCAAGATGATTATATCAGAAAACAATTCAACGAATGTATACTTTCACGTTCCATTTTGCAATTAAAAAATATATATGTATAATGAACTTGATTCTGGTATGATTATAAACACAAAAGTGTAAATTGTTTAATAAACTTTGTTTTATGTGGCTAGGATCTCTCTGAGCCAACGTGCTATCATTTTAACTATTTTTGGTCAAACGATTTTTCGGACGAAATTAATTTTATTTTCACATTCAGTTGATGTGATATCTCATAGATTAGTTACTCGTAGATTAAGTACCGAAATAAATGATTGCGAGCTTGTTGGAAGCATTAAATTCTCAGCTTTGCAATGAAAGTTATTTCAGCACGCTACGATTTTTTAATACAAGATATTAATTTGTAATACAAAGATATTGATAATTATATCGATTCTCACGATCACGATCTAGTGATAAAGTGGGAGGGCGGCATCATGTGGCAGTCGCTCGACCAATACTTGTTGAGCATGTGCTCATACATACACGTACCTACGCCTACACATACACAATGAAACATATTGCTCTTACTATTTTTAGTCAGCTGATCATCTGAATGTTACGTACTAGTTACATAACAGATCACGTGCATACACGTGCACGTGCTTGCCGCGTCCGCCGGTTTTGAAAGATTACAATTTAGCGAAAAATTAACATAGCGACATGCGACAAAAACAAATCATCTGTTTCTTGCATTTCGCATCTATGCATATTACGTGTGATGTTACCATAGCACCTTTTAGATTATTGCAGTAATATACAAACATAAGTATAATAAATGACATATTAGATATTTCGTCGAGTAGTTTTCCATAATTTTAAAGCGTAATTGCGTGATAAATTTTAAGGTTCAAATTAATTAATACTGTGGACAAGAAATAATATTAATATTATATGAAGCGTCGGGTCGGAGGTGCATCAAACTGACCGCATTATATGAATTATCAATTAATCATGTAGCTGCATAAAGACATAAAGACATAAAGGCATAAATTGTAAAATAAATTGTAAATCATAAATGATATTCCGAAGCATATCCTAGATGCGATATAATCTTGTCTCGACGTCTGTTAACCTAGTCTCGCCTTCGTTCGTGCCAGAATGTTTTATCAATAACGTAATTACCGAAATGTCAGTTATCAATTATGAATGTAGCATGACATGATGAGATATGTGCGCGGACTTTGTCTCTAGCCATACTTTACGCGCACATGTAATGGCACCACGAGAACAGCACGTCCATTTCTCGGCATTAGTCCAGTTTAATTACATTCGGACGATGTTTCAATTTGAATACATAACGCCGGTATTATTTGCACAATACGATAATTACCATAGAGTATACCGCCTGGAGATGAGAATATCAGCAGTCGAATTTCGACCGGCATTACTGATGCATCAGGTTCATAAAGCCCGTTGTGCTTCCGGCCACATCTCTCTCTCTCTATATGTATATTGTCTGTGAAAACAGCAGTAGTTAAACTCATAGATAATCCCGACGTAAACCTAAGCAGTTGTGTATACAAATGAAATAAGTATATATTGAGGTATCGATCAGAGATCACTACATAGTATATTAATATATTAAGGCAGATAGAACGTACATGTGACAAAAAGTAACTCTGTGTGTGTGTGTGTGTGTGTGTGTGTGTGTGTGTGTGTGTGTGTGTGTGTGTGTGTGTGTGTGAGAGAGATATAAAACTTTGTCATATTCTTTTATAATTAGATTCTAAGAGCATAAATTGGATAAAACTAAAAATAAAATATTTTAGCTTTTTTCTTTTATATTATAAAAAAAATGATTTCTTTCTAAAAAAAATCTATTAAAAAATCTATTTCTAAAAAACTTTATCACGTATTTGTCTAATCAAAAATTAACATTCCTTAGTAAGATTCTGTATGTGTATTATATTGTTCTTAACATCAATTCGTGCCATTGATTTATGCATGCTTTTCGTCTACTTGTATGGATACAAATCACATAGAATCGCGTATTCCTCATCGAAATATTCCTACAAATTCGAATTCAATGACTGTTAGCTTCATCGGTGTTGGTAATAACGCGCGTGTATGGAGATTTTACGAAAGGTATAGAAATAGGATGCAAACGAGGATGCTTGTTAGCGAGTCAGTATTAGCACAAACCATTCTCCCTTCCGACACTCACCACGAGCGATGGCGGCGTGCAAGGGTGTTTACTCATTACCGGTAAACACAATCCATCATCCCCTTCCAACGCTTTCAAGCCACGATCGCGTCCAGCAATGCGCGAGAGGTTCGCCATTGCGGTCGTATGCGACATTAAAAATTAAGATACAGCGTACGTTGAATTAGTTTATTTATTATTTTTCTCTCAGTCACGTTTCGCTCTTTTCTCAATCGAAATATGCAATAACTGCATTAATTAATTGTTGCACAACGATTATCGTAATAATAATTATATCATGATTTGTTATTGTAAACTTTTAGTGCATTATTAATCACATAAATTATCCAATCAGCTGGATATAATACATTTTAAAAACAAGGTGGCCAGAGAGATTTTTCAAATCATTAATTATCTTCAGTTGACCAAATAAATTTCATACTATAATAATCCACATTATTGGATCACGCGATGCAACTAGAAACAACTGTGTAAACTCCCACTATCGGTATACGTAATATTATATGGTACAGTGAAACACTGTAATAAACTGAAAAACCGGGATCTAGAGGAGGACTGTGTGCGTAGAATTTTCCTTCTGCTATGGAAATCCCTCAGTAACATAAATCCGTAGGAGTACGATCGTAACTGCAATATGCGAGTTACCAGCGAGAGCACGAAGAGAAGCATCCACGGAACTGGAATAGTAGGCGTCTCGCATTATGTCTCCGAGGCGATTTCACTGCTGCCTCGAGACACAAAGCTGTCATGTTATCGCTGTCAACTGTCGTATGTGAAATTTTACGAGGTGTATGTATGCGGAACTTGCGCGACAACATTCGTAAAGCCATGCATTAAAGTGACGAATTAAAATCACTTCGTTTCAACGGGACAATTTCTAAGCGATATAATTGAAGAACTTTCAATTTTATTTGTACAGTGAAATATTATCTATCTATCTTAACGCAATTTTCTTTTACAAGTATTCGAAACACGCAGATTGAGCAGATTTATATAAACTATGTCTAACTGCGAGGATTGCAGACATAAATCAGAGAATCCAACAGAAGAAGAAGAAGAAAGAAATCTCGGAGGTCGTTCTTTGTATGCGAGATAGACGCCTTATCTTATATATATTCCAATGCTTCAGAAATGGAGTATGCAATCAGAAATCTGTCAAGTTTTAACGAGTTTTTCTGATGTTCGTGAAACATCATGACACGTAATGATATTTAGAGCGTATTTTAAATATTCCCATTTGTATTTTTCAAAATAATTTTTCTTTCAAACACGTGGAAGAGACTTTTCCGACTGACAAACTATGAATACAGATTCTTCTTTCTCTCAATGCTGACAGTCTCAATTCGGACGACACGTAGAGTATAAAAGAGTGACTTTACAATCTAACACGTGAAGCATGAAATCACAAGGCTATTGTTTATCTGCTTATCCTCTGAATAAGAAGATTAAAAAAAAGATTATTACATTTTATTTTTACAAATCTCTCTAGTTTGCTTGCAAGCATATTTTTACGAAATTGAAGTCACCTATAGAGCTCGGATAGACTTAGTGCTCAAATCTGAATGTGGAAACTGAGAATTCTGGAAATCATCGCGTAACAAGAACATTCTATTTTTCCTTTTGTGTCCCACTAGGGCATCCTGATGTCACTGGTGCCATATCGGGATACAAAGCTGTCGTTGTGCAGCCAAGCTCACTTGGGATTTTGCGTACATGTATGGAATCTCCATGCCTATGTGTATCACGCTCCTCGTAGAAGTTCCCATACGCGATCCCAACAGTTGTCGTCGGCAAATGACGGCAAAGCATTCGTTTTCGCACGGCGCGACACTGTCAAAGCACGTTATCAGACGTGTCTCGTTAAGATTGAATTTCAATCAGTTTCCTCGCAAAGCAACTCGTGCACAGAGCGCAAATCCTTTGATTCACGTGTGTCTTGCGTGCCAAGAGAGCTTTATATTTAAATGATCGTCGCTCTACAATGCCTCCCTTTTTTTAGATTTTGACTCGTTTTACTGCCTTCGTTTTCTATGCTTCGCGAATCCGCGATAAAGAGCGCGAGATCCACACGCATCCGCCGTTCTCATATTTTTTTTTCGTGCGGTTACTCCGCTACGTAGAAGTTAATGTGCACAAGGGACGTGCAATAGAGGGATTCTGCACGGAAAACTGTGCGCCCGTATGAAAACATGTCGGGAATTTGCATTGTTGCCATTTACGTATACGATCGATGCAAGTTTGTTGATAGCTTACGATTGCATGAGAAAGTTTTGGAAAAAAGAGACAGAATAATTAACTAAGGTAACATTCACCGACGTTGATGAAACCGGCTGGTTATCAAGCAATGCTGTACTATAACGCGGAACTATGTTTCCGTGTTCAAGCAACATTCATTGTTTTATTCCGGTCAGCAAACAGGAACTTTGACGTGTACGTTCCGTGTTGCTGGAGCCGCTCTCATATAGACTCACGAAGATCCCACGAAATTAAATACGATGGTAAACGAGACAATAATTCGCGGGTTAACTCCGACGTTCCGAGCGTATATATCGCCGCGCATTCTGCTCACGCCCGTGTGCGAAAATCCTCGTAACTTAATGGCGGTCTCGCGCGGCTCGTGCACGTGCACACGTGCGTGTACACGTAACTTCTCCACTACCCGGGAGTGGTGAGAAACACTTCATCACGGATATCCTCGTTTACTCCTACCGCCGAAAGTCCGCGCCCCACCGGGCCATTACGAGTCTTTACGACACCCCACGGAGCGGATGCGAGCCTGCGAGTTGCGATACTCTCGTACAATGGACTAATTGAAACCGCGCCTCTACTTTTCACTCCGCACGACCGAACAACCACCGCGAAACTGAAAATGAGGATGCACGTGCTTGCGAGATCGCGAGAGACAGCGTTCTGAAAAATGCAACGCATGTTGGTACTCGTTAAGGTGCTTGAAATTCATACGCTTGTGTTTTGTATCATGGAGAGAAACGTTTCATGCGTTGGATAATTCGTCCTTGGTCAAAAAGTATGTACGCTGCATTCTTTATCATTTGATAGGTGATATAAAGAAAACGATATAGTTGTAACTGTATTCTGATATTACATTGCAAGTACTATCTCTATCTTTCCTTTATTGCTGGGCATTAGATTAGAGTTACGTATATGGCTAATCCCGCGTTATCCAACAATGCGAGTGCCAAATTCAATTTGGAATATAATATATCGCAATGGGTATGACTTTGCACCGTCGTTACCTTCCAAGCAATTTCAACTTTTCTCGTATAAATTTTCAGCAAGTTTTAGTTGCCTTTTCCTTTTGTTATTTGATTTTACTGGCGACATTTGGCCGAGTATCTTCTAGACTAGGAAACTTTGCGAGGTGCGACCCTTGTAATGACGGAAAATCATCTGGAATTCGAGTTTACGCGACTCGTGCATTTTTATCACGTCGTTCGCACTATTCCGGACTATCTGCGTCGTTCTCCTTAAAAATGTGAGATCTATTCCCCCCCCCCCCCCCCCGATGATCCTATAACCCCGCACAAGAAAAGCGCTCTTATCCATCGGTTATGACGGGAATTCGCGGATATATCTGGATTCCTTAGGTTCCTTAGGAGACATTTGCCAAGAGTGCCAAATGTAGCGTAACTTACACGAGATATCGCAAAGTATCCAATTTTTCCGTTTTACGATTTCTGAGGTTAAGATTAAGATTATTTCTGAATACCGCGAAAGTATATTATAAAGTCAATATTATCACAGCTTACAGAATATCGTACCATGTGTAATCTGTGATGTCATTATGCTATTAATTAGAACTTATGGTAAATTAAAGAAATACAAATGAAATGTAAAATTTCTAGAAAGAAATTTGCAAAACTTGTAAAGAAGTATAGCTAGTAGGAATGTAAGCTTGTCAGAAATGTCAGCGTTAAATATTCTAGCATAATCGTAAACTCTGTAGACAAACGATTCTTAAGAGGCAAGAAAGCTGCTCACAGAAACCGCAATTAGCTTCACGAAACTTTTATTTATCTTTCTGCAAGACGCTGAAACAGATATTTTGTAATAATACTACACTTGCAAAAGTTTTTCTTTAAAGATATAATTACGCTGAGAAATTAAATTACATTATAAATCTTGTTCTGTATTTTCTGATAGCCCCGTAAGTTTTAAGATGATTTTCTTGCATTTTATTGCGGCACCGAGCACAGAAAGAAAAGAAAGGCATGAAAACCTGGATAGTGCAGATCAATAAATAACATTATGTTATTTATTGTCCGAGTTCTTCTCAGAGATTTTAAGAAACAATTTACATTTTTCAAGCTTTATCAACTTTTGATAATAGCTGAACAAAAATCGTAATACTTTATCAAGTTTAAGTACTGCAATCGGTATTAACGATATCAACTCGAATCCATCGCGTGACAATTGCCAGAGATGTTCGCGTCATGAAAATTATGGAAACTCGTCGCGAACAAAAGAGGGACTTGAGCGCGAAAAGCAGATTCCTCTCGCAGCGCAATGTCGTTTCTTAAGCTCAGAACGCGTGCGCTCACTTTACGGTATTTGACTTTCACTCACTTTGCACACGCCTATTTCTTCAATTTCCGCGAACGAAGACAAGTCAAGACTCCCGCAGACGAGATGCCTACGGCGAAGAGAGACTTGCAAATAGAATTCTACGCATCAGAGATGCGGTTCCGGCGGCAGGGGAAGAGAGATGCGGTATGAAACGTGACGCGTTTGATCGAGTGCAACGCCTCGCGGGGTTTAGGCGATTGGGATGACAGGAGGGTTGGAAGCGGTGAAGTAAGGGGTGATCGCCGAATGTGCTGAACGCGCCAAGGAGCCCGCCTCTCATTCGATATCCGTGGCTGATTTCGAGGTGCCCATCCCGAGTGCCGTCCAACAATGGAGTCTCTTTTGTCGACAGGAAAGAGGATATCGCTGTTGAACGTCAATCGACTGGAAACGATCGATGCGTTTACCGGCTTAAGCGATTTCCCACTTTGTTCGAACTGTGCCGCGCGCGATTTATATTCGCGATCGTTCATGATATTAATACGATTGTAACGATATTGCACACTCGCGATATTAATACGATCGTAACGATATTACTATGATTTACTTTCGCGTCGTGCGAGCAATATAAATATATATTGATAAACAAACTTTCATTCTTCCTTTTCCTCCTCCTTTTCCTCATCTGTGTAATAGAATAATTTATTATATCAGATTTATGGCGTAATGCGTTTAACATTTTACACGAGAGACGCGATGATCTTTTTAAATTGTTTTATCGATTTATACATATATATATATATATATATATATATAGCATAGTTAAAATGTCAGTCATTATAAATACCTCACGTTAATTAAATGAGCTTATTAATTTATTAAAATTATTAAGTTCATTAATATAAAATTTATAATATAAAATTATTAAGTTAAAATTTCATAAGCGTCATTACTCTCATATAATTAAAAGTCATCACTCTCATATTATTAAAAGTGACTTTTGGGAAAGAAGATAAAAAAAGCTTATTATTATTGTAAGAATTATATGCAATAATAATGACAATCTGCCAGTAAAATATTCTCTGCAAAAGCCGTTATTATTGCAGAATTTATCGTCGTTATTGTTAGAGATACTAAAAATGTAGAGCTGCACTAGAAAATGAGAATCTCGTCATTTTTATTGCCAAAATGAACTAATGCAAAACCAGAGAAATGCAAATAGTATTGATCCGATTTGGATGTTTGCGAATCCCTTTTGCTTCTCCAAGCTGAGTTTATCTGATATATGTTTAAAGTCATGCTTAAATGCATCAGATAGACGCGATCGATGATAACATGGAACTGCATACATGCACGTAATGTACTGATAAACCATTATTTCTGAGAATATACTAAACGTAAAAATCGATCAATTCTTATCAGCTTTTTCTACGCGATTACAATTATTCAATTATTTTGTTGGAGTCATTAATCCACTTCTCAATTTTTGCAAATTATTGCGATCTTTTACGCATTAAATGCGTGCTGTATGAATAATATGTATAAATATGTAGTTGTGATAGAATTGCTTTCTTATTTCTTTTATTTCATGAGATATATGTATTATAATGATATCCATTTCTAGGCAATGTATTGTAAATAGCACAATATATTTAAGACATCTTTCATTTATTTTTTTGCATCAAATATAATAGTTGTAGTATTTCCTTGATAACAAATCTGTAAACGGAGATGAAAAAAAAGGTCAATTGGATAATATATAATACATATAATCAAAATGGATTAAAAAGCAAGTGTTAATATTTGATCGGTTGTCTGCGCTAAAATTACGCGAATCGTATTTCTGAGTTAGACATTTCTAACTATTCCAGCCGTATTAAATCTTCATTTAAACCATCGTTCTCCATCTTAATTGAATATGACGTTATCTTTATGAATTTATGGTCACCGGTAATGCAGAGCGGCCACTCGAGACGGTAGTTGAACTTCTGCGAAAATGTTCTCTTTACTATTTTAGTACGCCCTTTTCCATAGCGTTAAACGAAAGCTCTGAATTTATATATTACCTCAAACTATCGTTTTTTTCTTCGTAATTACATTATATAAAACTTCCTCCAAATTACACGAACTATCTAATCTCAAATGGAACTTGATTAATGCAAAGTTTTAAAGGTAAAGAGATATATTTGTCTCGATGGATTAGGAGAAAATGAAAATTACAGCTGATGAAGAGTAACCTCATAAACGAGGTATTTGCTGGCAACTGTTAATTGAAATAATTCACGAGTGGTGATGATAGTGATGGTAATTATTGAATAGTACTTCCCGTAATCGCTTCATTAGCGATCACACATCACAATCGCCAATGTATATAACTGATTCTCGGCTGTAGTATAACGTGTTAATTACAAGTGGATACTTGAAATTAATGTATGATAATTGCTTTGTGAATGAAACATGTGTCATCTACGCCAAAATTAATCACGGAAAGACCCGTTGTAAATCAAAATGTATTTGCGTATTAAACGGCTCATCAGATGATAAAATATCGCGAATCGTAAATATCGCGAATTAGTCGTAAGTGTTGAGTAAATGGATACATCGCAGAATTTGACGAACATACGTTAATAAATAGAGAAACACACAAAGATCTCGCGAATATCCGAGGAAACAGAGAAAGCACGTAGAAACTTTTGTTTGCTGTATCCATAAACCGCGACGTCTGTGATCCACTGTACATTGGTGCATTAACCAGATCCGGAAATCGCAATCCTGCACCTCTGGAATTCATTTTGCGGTAAGCTTCAAGCGAATATACACCTCGTGGGCATTTAGTCTGCAAACATTCTCCACCCTAATCGTATTACCTTATTTTCCTGACATATCTTCTGTCATACATATCGGTTCGGCATAATTATCCCTATTGCGATTTGCAGATCAAGATCAACTTGATTTGAATTGCATTACGTGTGCAAACCGTAATGTAATCAAATATGCGCGTTTCCTTCGTAAACAATCGCGCTATCCATTATCAATGCTAATTTTATAGACAAGATCTTCATATTTATTGTAGGAATATATTTTACCTGACTTTGTTTTAATATTTATACATGAAAGATATTCTCAACGGAATACCTGTGAATTTGGCATAATCATATTGACAGTTTATTTAATAATTATCTCGGTATTGTGTTACAGGTGCAAAGAGCCTGGCAGGTATTTGAAGGATCTTCCACCAACAGCGGTGATTATTTGCTTCCACAACGAAGCCTGGTCCGTATTGTTACGTACAGTGCACTCGGTGCTGGATAGATCGCCAGAGCATCTGATACAGGAGATTATTTTGGTCGATGACTTCTCCGATATGCGTAAGTGTTTTTTTTTCATAATAAAAGAAAATTTAACGAAACACCGTTCGAAGTTTTTGTTCGATAATATAATTATCGCTAGAACGTAATAACAGGATGCGGAATAGATCTTTTTTCGCGTACGTTTATTTTAACTTTATTTATGGTACCGAAAAATGCAGAGAAAATTCCATACGAGTATTCATTATGGAAAATTGAAACAAAAGTTACGTTACGCGTACAGTGCGCGAATATTTAAAGTATTTCTTTCATATAACGAAAACCGTGAACCAATTATTCTCGCATTATCACCAAAACCTCACTATGTATTTCGGATTCAAAGCGAAATACCGTCTATGCGCGATCGAAGCGGAATAGCATATCGCCTGCGTAGCGTCATAAATTCTCGCATAACTCTCATCGTTGAGCGATGAAAAATCCTTGGTAAAACGTCGGGAAACTCGTAAGCAGAGAACGAACAGAAACCACGGGCTATTATATTCCTGTACTTGCTCGTGCAACCGCGTCTCCATTCAGCAGGGTGGGTGATTCGTTATCGCGACAGTGTTTCGTAGTTTCACGATAGATCGATTAATTGCGATCCATCTCTTCACCATGCAGCTACGACGTGAATAGAAGAGAAACTCCCGACCTCCTCTACAGACGCCCAGAAAATTACGAGAGGTCCATGCAATTTCAGCGACCGACTAGGTTTAACGTCACCATTTATTTCCCTCTCAAAATCGAGCATAGATGCTATATCATATCGAAAATTACTAGGTTTTGACAAATTTTGATAAAGAAAATGTTTTGAAAAGGGGATCCTTTGAATTGCTTTAATATCTCACATTCATAAACGTTGTTAGTTTTGGAAAGCAAGGAAGTCAAAATTACGCATATAATGCTCTTGCCAGGAAAGCTATATACATTGTCATTTATTTAAATTGTCATATCTTTATTAACCCGGTAAACTACGTTTGCAATTATTCATTTCATATTTCCCATTTATTTATTGGCGTAGCTGTGGCTGTTTTTCACCTAGAGGCATTTACGCCAAGTTGATAGAAGTATATCAAACATGCAATTTTGCGAATGCTGGCGAAACGAATATGTATGTCCATACGCATTGTTTGAATGCGAAAAGGCAATTAGAGCTTCAACGTACCTGCATGTTTCCAAATAAATTGACGTTCGTGCAACAAAGCTAAATCGTTCGCTAAATCGAAATCTAAATTATAAAATCTAGTAAAACGAGAATTATTGTTAGTGAAAAGTTTGTAGTTGTACGCAAAGTTTCAACTATTTACTTGCGACTAGATTCGTATTTCTTGATACACGCATGAAATGTCGATTTAGTAAGAGATGAAATCTTGCGATAACATTTTCGTGCTAAAAACACCATATCACTCAGCAATTTAATTATCACTCGGCCAGTTCGGCAATCGTAATCGCGCGAAATCCTACTGCATAATAAAAGCGGATAAGCATAAAAACCCCAAGAGAAAGAGTGTCCGAGATTAAGCTTGGTGCAGAAAAATGCGACGTGACGGAAACAGTATAGCCAAGGTGGTTGCTGGCAATCCCTATTAAAAGCTGGAGATAAGCCTTCGTTCCGGCCAGAAGTTCAACCTATAAACATAGTCACTTGCTTCAGCGATCTCCTGGCCAGCTTGGTGTGCGCTATTAACAGGCAACTGATTGCTTTATCACTGAAATGAGATCATAATACAGCCACACCTTATACAAGTCTTTTTCCCTTTTTTCCCTTCATGTCAGGAAAATAAGCCAAACTTGCTGTTAACAAACAGATTTACATGTGTCTGATTCTAATTCGAGATTAGGTACATTCCTACGCAATCCACGGGAGACCCAGTAATAATTTTTCTGAGCCACACATATCAGGATTTTTCACATATCGATTTTATATGTCGAAGGAACATGTTCTGCCTGCTCGTCGAAACGCACAGGGCGGATTAAAATGAATTCAATAATTAATAAAGCCCGCAAGAGAAAGTTGTAATGAATTTTACAGTGGGTACTTTAGTCCCCTTGGCAAAACGCATGCACGATAATTAGCTTTATATAGGAGATTGGTGACGGGGATTACGGAGTTAATTATGAGCGCTCTCGACAGCGACAGACCAGTGCTCTTTGAGCGTTTCCATTATCTGCGCCTCATAGTGCACTCAGCAAAATCATAATGAAATTTGCAATAATGGCCACGGTAGGTTTATGCGTGCCTCTGTATTCAAGGAATTCATTAGAAATTAATTGAGGTTGGAATGCGCGCGGAATCCGCGCACATATGCCAATTGCGTGCACGTTAAATGTCTGACCTCTGACCCCTTACGGTTCATCTCATCTCATTTGAGTGCAGTTAACGGCGTAATGCACCTTGTTCACAGTACTTTCACATACTCGGAGAGGGATATTTTCCCGATTTGTGATTGTTAGAATGATCCTACGTACAATCCTATCTACGTTCAACCATTCCTGTATTTTTCCTCCCACGTCACACGAGATGATGAGATGCTTTCCGACATTAAATCGACGCGAAATTCCGAATTGGAGAAAGCAGGATAACAAGAAGAATACGTCGGTTGCGTTGAAGTCAATTTATCCGAAGGGTGCGTAAAATTGAGCGGACGTCTCTATTGTCTCTATTCCAAGTACACAGCACTCGGTAATCATTGCGCTTGCACGAAACACGCTCTGATCCGTAGAATCCCTTTATACTATCCATAGTTAACCGAGCTTAGAGGGCAGAGGCTTAGGATTAGTGGCTCGGTCCCTCATAAAGCCATCCTAACGGAGAATAAATCACGGATGTCTGTTAATTGTTGCCGCCGACTCGTATTACTATCATTGGCGTTCTACAAATCTATAGATCTCGTCTACGATTGCCGGAAGTAACGCAAGGTAATAGAGGCGAGACCTCAAAGTTGTATTGCATCCTCGCGGATTAACATTAAACGGAAAAAGTTATTACATTCTCTCTTGTCTTTGATCGCTATTTATGATACTTTAACGGTGGTTTAAGGAGTAATCTGGCACTTTTTATCATACATGTATAATATTTATTGGAACTATTAGCAACGACCGTAACCACAATACTTTTTACTAGATCAACGATAAAATGTTGATAATTCGGATGAATATAGGGAAAGCGCCGTTACGTAGGATTATATCGTTGTTTCTACCTGGCATACAATTAAATTGACTGCGGTTGGGAAATGAATCTAGGAAGACGGGGGAGAGGTAATCGTTGCTGCAAGAGCTTGCAAATGACATCGTAAATAAACCGTAATCTGACATTAAGAACGTAATCGACGTTAGAGAAACCTAGAGAAACAAGCATGTCGGTGGGTTTATTGTTGCAATATCCTCCGCCGGAAGCATACGTCCTCTGGGCAACGTATATACGAAATTAGCGGAAATTTAGCAAAAACAAGAGAGAGGAAAGCCGCAGGAAGTCTGATGCCGGTACTTCCGCCCCAACTTTTGTCTCAAACTTCCGTCGATAATAGCTTGTTATGTATTAGGAGATTGCGTCGTAAATTATGCAACTATACATTTTATTTTCGAAAACCGACATTGGTTTGATAAAAACTTAGAAAAATCCTTGATCATTTCACAGCTCATCTAAAACGTCAGCTGGAGGACTATATGATGAATTATCCGAAGGTGAGGATTATTCGGGCGAATAAACGAGAGGGCCTTATCAGGGCACGCCTGTTAGGCGCCGCGGCGGCCAAGGCGCCAGTACTTACGTATCTAGACAGTCATTGCGAGTGCACGGAGGGCTGGCTGGAACCTCTCCTGGATCGGATCGCACGCGATCCGACAACGGTAGTTTGTCCGGTGATCGATGTTATAGACGACACAACCCTGGAATACCACTGGCGCGACTCGGGTGGCGTAAACGTCGGAGGATTTGATTGGAATCTTCAGGTAAACGAAATCTTCGATGCGACATCGGGGCGACAGAAAACGCGAAACGTAATTGAATTTGCGCGTATCAAGATTACAATTATGATTCTTAACGTTTCTCAAAGTCGTCGAAAAATTTTATGCATCTTGCTTTTACGTATGCATTTATGTAACGAATTTCTGTTAACAAGTTCAATTGGCACGCGGTGCCAGAGAGGGAGAAAAAGAGGCACAAAAATCCGGCCGAACCTGTTTGGTCACCAACGATGGCAGGCGGACTCTTTTCGATCGATCGCGCCTTCTTCGAACGAATCGGCACATATGACAGCGGCTTCGACATTTGGGGTGGCGAGAATCTTGAATTGTCATTTAAGAGTTGGATGTGCGGAGGTATGCTTGATAAGCAATATTAATGAAAGGAGAATTATGTCTTCTTTCAGATTAGAAAACTATCTCCCAAATTCACCAATCTTCCTGCTTTTCACGTAGAATGAAATTGCTCTTTTTACGTTATTATATTATCGTTATCATTACTCATTTGGGATGAAAAGCGCATCGAATAAAAACGTATAAATATATGCGATCGAAAATATTAATCTGACAATTCGGCACGCTCGCAGGCACTCTGGAAATCGTGCCGTGCTCGCACGTGGGTCACATCTTTAGGAAACGCTCGCCCTACAAGTGGCGTAGTGGCGTGAACGTGCTCAAGAGGAACAGCATAAGGCTGAGCGAAGTGTGGCTGGATGAGTACGCCAAGTACTACTATCAGAGGATAGGTCACGATAAAGTGAGTACTTGTGCATTGTCGCATGCATAACTTTCCTTCCATCCACGTACGATCCTTCACTGCGCGCGCTTCACTACGAGGGAACAATTAAAATGGAGCGTTATCGCGGATGGATCAATACGAGACTTTTGTAACTCGCAAAAAGCAAAATAAACAAGATTTTTCACGATTAAATGGAAAGTAATATAGAGAAGCACAGGAACAAATATAAAAAAACGTTTAAATGCATTTTATAATATCAACTTTCTTTCAGCTTTTCGTCGCAAGAAAGTAATTACCGATCATTTATCTTTGGTCGTAAAAGTTTTGTTCCATGGCGTGCCATTAAAGCTTCAACCATGTATCTTTAATCCAAGTTTCTCGTAAACATTGGCCATTGCGGGTTGGTAAGAATGAGATGAAGGATAACGATAAAGGTAGCCGATGATGGAGCGAATCGCGTAGACGGCGTAGACCAAGACTCGTCGTAAAAAAGGGCCATAAACGTGCCAAGTGCTCTTAAGGCTCGCGCGCATGTCCTCGCTCTCCTAAAGGACGTTTCTTTCGTCCCCTTCTATAACGATCTGTCATTTATCCTTGATACTTGTCCGCCCTTTCTCTCCTGTCGAGATCCAATCGACGAGATAAATCGAAGCCTAGAGAATAAATCGCTTCCGTAAGCACACCGCTATGTGTAATGATCGAGTCTATCGAGGATGACATCTTCATGGATGGCTTCATAAAATAACGAGATAAATCGCTTTCGCTCTTATGCCTCCGTGTCCTTATGTGCAAATAATCATTCAGTGCAATAATAAGATCAACCTGTTTATTTTGTTTTGTTTGGTTTAGAACATTTATTATTGTAAAGATGAAATTTTCATATCTTCTTTTGTAATCTTGTAATCTCGTATCGTATTTCTCATCTTTATCACAAGCACGATTCTGATTGTACGTTAAACTTTTCTAGGGAAATTACGGCGACGTATCGGAGCGTAAAACCCTTAGGAAGAAACTGGGGTGCAAGTCGTTCAAGTGGTACCTGGACAACGTTTACCCGGAACTCTTCATTCCGGGCGAAGCAGTCGCCTCAGGAGAGGTAAGACTACTCCACATTCTTTCGTTGAACACTTTTTTCAGCAGGTGCTGACGTTGAAGGCCTGAGGAATACCATCAGCCGGAATCAAGGAAGGAGAAGCGGAAACTATGAGAGAAACGACTGATTCCTCTTTTAACGACGTTGTCGCGGCTTTGATCCATCAAGGTGTCGGATTACGACATTCGAAGGCTCTTCGCGAGAGAAAATGTAGTCAGATAGATAAAGTTGCTGAAAAAGTGTCAAATTATTTCTCCTTTGTATCGCTTTCTTATTTCTTACATCTTACAAGTGAGTCGGGTATACTTCTTCATAAACGTATTTCTCTTGCCTCTCGGCGGTATTTTTAATACAAAATGAGAAATAGCATATTCTCCTTGGCGAGTGTTTTTATTAGTTGGTGATTAAGTACGAACTAATTGGAAGCTTAGGGATTACAGGCCGATAAAACCATGAGGTAATCTTCGATGGATCATACCTATGTTTCCTCGGGTTCGAATGTTGGCAGCAGAGGCGTTGATCGATGTCAACGAGCTCGCGACACTGGAAACAATGCCCCTTTGATTGCGAAACAATGCGAATCGTGGTCTGGGTAATCGCGGTCGCATCGCGGATGAAGGCTTGCTCGACATCCAATCGGAAATCGATTCCCACGGATCGGTACTGTGAATTCTTAGGTTACGTAGCACGAGCGATTTTGCCGATGCAACTAGATTACAAAGTGAACCCTCTTACAGAGAGGAAGTTATCCTCCGTTCGAAGAAATATCGAGCTTACAGTCTATTTCTGAATTTATCTCAAATTGTCTTAAATCTTGAAGTAAAACGACTCCACATGAAGATAAAAATGAAGTAATCTGCCTTTGATTTTATTAACTGATAGACCAGTTCGTTTTACGACGGTACACCATAGCGCCAGAGTTTTACGACAATGCCGGCTGTCGAAGTCTATATCTCAGGGACTCGTGAACGCACCAGGAAAGAGAAGCAACAGAATGAATGAACAAAGTAGAAAAAAAAGCGGAGGGAAATCGCAATGACAAATACACGGCTATATGCCGGCACGCGCGAAATTTTCGCACGGGGAATTTGTCGATTCACGTCGTTTATTCCCCTGTAACCCTTGGTTCGCTGCGTAAAATCGAACGTATAAATATCGGACAGAGGCGACGAGCGACAGAATCGTCAAAGCTACACGCGCGGTACATGCGAACCATTCGCGTGCAAGCAAGCCCGTCAAAACTGATAGTGCATTAATATCGTTCAGCGCGCGCGATTCATAGCGGACGATCAATCACGCGGAGATTTATTTCAGTCGTGTCGTCCCTGCTTCCTCCTCCCTTCACCCGTCTTCTGATCCTTTTACGTTCCGTCTCGATGCATCCATAATTGCGAAATGATATCGATTGTCGGATATTGTCACGATTACGTCGATAACACGGCATAGAGACCCAAATCGTTACATCCATCTACTTAATGGCCGAACCATTGGAAAAGAAATGGAAAAAAGTTTTCCATAAATTTTTATCAAATTGTTTCTAGCACCGGAACTCTCGTGTTACATGATTGTTTTCCACGTCGCGAAAATTTATTTACGACATTGTCATTTATTCGTGCGTGATTTATTCCGAGTTTTTTCCCCCAGTTACCGTTCACCGTCTGCATTTAATAAATCTTTTATCGGCATCGCCGCCGCCGTCAGCGTCGATATTATTGATGTGTTTTATTAATCAATTCATTTCAGGATATATTTTCGCCGCTCAGGGCAGATTGTCAGATTATTTCGGAATGTATTTTCATCGCGTTGGCCGCCGTCGCCGTGCTATTCCGCTGCATTCGTAATTGCGAAATGATTGCAAACGCTGTCGGGAATAAATCCGCCTTCCCCGCTTGTGTACCTTGCATTTCCACGCGGATCGTTACACGTCCTCTCCTCACATGTAGCGTGCCGTTCCGTGTGACAAAGTCACGGTACGTAGTCACCGAGGGTATTAACGACGTTGCACCAACGGATAAATTGCACCGTCACGTGACACGAATATTTCATACTTCATCATTCTTCCTCTCCCATTTTCCTCCAAATTTCCTTTTGCTACTTTAATTTTATCACGAGCCGACGGTGCATTAACCGTCATACCTGGTAACCATGTTTAACATGCTGTTCAACGCAACCCCGCAAAGGAAGTAAAACACTTGTAGCGTAAAACCTTTTTTCGCAGAGTTTTGCTCAAGGAAAATGCAAACCTCAAGTAGGACACGCCACTTAGTAAAAATACTCGGTAAAAATACGAGCACATGTTCCCAATAATGTACCATTTATAATTGAGTGACATACTCGCATGTTATTAATAAAGTTAAAATTTAGCGATTGTTTTTTTTATCGTTACGAAATGTGTTGGCTACTGAAACATATAATATTAAGTAGACATATGTTGATGCGTTTCAAACACAAAATTTCGTGTCATGATACAAGGCTCAATTACGTTGTGAATTAATCATGTCATTAAATAATTCATTCGTGCATTCTATTATTATCATCTCCCGCCCTCCTCCCCCTATTATTCCCAGCACCGTGCAGAGAACTTTAATGTTCTTCAGAGAGGCGAAGGAGTTAAACCTCGGCTTGCATTACACGTGTCACAATGTCACGCGATTCAAATATTTCGTGCCCATGCCTTCTCCTTTCCCTCATTTATCTCCGTCTCCGTTCCGTGCGCGCTCTTTCTCACCTTGGCTCTCTCTTTTTCGCACATCCGTGCACGGTCTCGGCGCGTCTCGTTATCTTCACACTTCACTTGGATTTCTCGTATCAGGATAATCTTCGTCCTCATGCTATCTCCGTACACGCCGTACAAGATAACCGAGCGCACTCAAGTTCGCTGTACCGGAAATTCCGGGTAAGTTTCGAGCGCGCGACTCGTGTTGCTCCGTTATCGAAGAAATATTTTAGCTTTTAATAATGCCGGAAGCGCCACGGCGTATCATCCGGATCGACCGTACAGTGGATCCAAAAAATCTGGCGCGAAATGATTCGCTCCTTTCTATGTAATACTTGATACGTAACTCGTGACAACAAAATTCAAAAAGGAACAGATTATTCGCGAAAGGAAAATCGCTGATTATGATACAGCACGACTTCTGGCAAATCACAATTTTACACCACCGTTAAGACAACACGCGGCACATACACACTTTTCGATCGTGCAAAGGCAATATTCCAATTGAACGTGATGATAAAAAGCAACTGGAATCCGAGAGCTATCGAATGCTATCGACCAACCCTCTTTTTACCTTATCCAACCCCGTTGTCTTGTCGTTTGTTACGATCCACTCACGTTTTCCCCCGAATAGAATGCAAGGAATGTGTTTTACTGTACTCTTCTTTTTTTTCTTCTTTTTCTGTCCAAGCACACTGACACTGGCATCCGCGGAATAGGGAAACTAAAAGAAAGCATCGCGAAAAAAGCGATGGAAAAAGGAGGAATGTATAAAGGATGGGCGCACATTTTCGCGAAGAAGCATTCACGCGGCCGAGCACTTCGGAATGCGGTTCGTGCTATATACGAAATAACAATTTCGCTACTCAGTTATACCTGGCATGTCGGCATAACTAATTGTTTTGCCAATTTGAATTATTGTGCGTGGCCATTTATTCTTTAGCGTTTTTATTGATATCATTCCGATATGTAGGGATTAATCAACTTGCGTATAATTGGGTTTTTCCAATCTTGTATATGTAATATATTGCTTCAAAATATTTTGTGTACACAACTCTTGAAATCTTTGGAATTTTTAATATACCTACATATAAAATATGCAAGAATACACTGTTTGTGTATTGGAATCGGATAATCGATATTTTTCATCGAAAATCCAAAACTTTGTACTTTTCTAACAGAATCGAAATTCCAGTTATTCGCACTGTTCAGCGTTAATATCATCAAGAATTATACAGTTACGTGAAATAAAATTTGACAGAGATTTGATAATTCGTTTCGCGTGTACAATTTTGTTCGTATATTTCGGCAAAACTTATGCTCTTACCATTTCCACGTCTAGACGTCTCACCTTTGCCTCCTTCTACAGTGTCTTCTCCTTTTGCTCTTTATTTGCTTCTGCAGAAGCGGCTAAATCACGTCCGGTCTTCCCTATCGTAGCCAAGAAGGAATGACTGGATTTATAGTTCACACGATTCTGCGATGGTCCAGAAATAGTGCACAATGTGAATAATTTCGGATGCACGTGTTTCTACATACGTGCACGGACAGAACGTATATTTCTCCGGAGGGTATATATGATTTTTGAGTTATTCTATGCGCGAATAGAAGGGATTTCTTATACTAAATCGCATGGGATGAGGAGCAAGCAATACAATGCGCAGTTTTGCACTGCATTATTATTGCATTATTAATTCCATATCAAATCCCATGACAAAGTGTTTGTAACGTAGGTACATCTCGCATGGAATTGCAAAAATTACAGATATTCTCAGAAGTTCAGAGCGTTTCGTTAACGCTCTGAAAAACTGTCTCTTTTCGCGTACAGATAAATGTAGAAAACTGAAAGCAGGATTGAAGGAAATATCCCCTCTTTGGATTAAATAAATAATCCGAATGAGAAAAATGTAATAATAAATATGAAATAACGAGATATGAAATTCAGAAAATGCCCGAAATACGTAATTTTCCGCGATATTACTCCGAGTTCCAACTCTCCGAGTTCCAACTCTCCGAGTTGGGACCATAAAGTTGTCTAAATACCAGATCATATTTCTCATCGAGTTCACTAAGAGCCTTCGAGCCGCCTTTAATAACGTCGACGGAGCTGGAGCTTTTGAAATTTTATCGACCTCCGGGATACCCGGTTATAAATCATGAGTTTTTATTCCAGTCGGCCGACGAGGACGCCGACAACGAGAACGACTTCCACGAGAAGGAAGAGACGGGGAGTAGAGACGGGAAAAGTGGGATGAAGATGTTCGCGTTGAAACTGCAACGACCACAGAATTCTTGCATGCAGCGAAATCAGGACTGCTGACCGAGCTCCGTAACTGAATGCACCTGCTGTTATACGCAGGCACATGTGCGCTCATACTCATAGAGAGTGTATCCGCACAAACACACGCGCGTACGCACACGCACGCCGTGCATTCGGTCGCGACACGTACGTCAGACCGAACAAAATACGAGCAGACCTCATTTTCAATTTGTTTCAGTCTATTTGAGAAATGGAGAACGCAATCTGCGGTCTGTGCGGTCCTGCTTCCCCGGGCATGCCGCGAATCTGTGATCGAAAAAAATATCACGCAACAGAGGGTCATACTTTATGCCCATCGCGTATTCCATTTCAGAATTCTTGCGAAAGGCACAGATGAACAACGATCAATCTCGTTACCAAAGTGTTGTCGCGTTTTTATTAATCCAATTATTACCTTCCAGATACATCGCGCCTCCGCGCACGGAAGGCGTATTTTTATATCCTGATATTTGAAAGCAACGTCCATGGCTTTTTTACATTGAACATTCGGAATTTAATTAAACTCATTGTGTTTAATTAATTCGGTCGGCAATAATAGTTCACATAAATATCTCCTATAATGAAATTCAAAGAACGCGAGAAAACGTGCGAATCAGAAATATCAGAGTCGTTGACGATGCTTTTTTCCGAATAACTTTTATTCCTGTTCATATTATACGTACATATATATATGTAAATATTCCATAGAGTATATTCTCCCGGGTATTACTAACGGTACGGTGGTGCGCTCACTAATACTTCCAAAAAATAACAAACAGGTGCGAAACCTCGGTGAGGGCGGCAACACTTGCCTGGACTCACCCGCCCGTAAGGCCGACTTGCACAAACCGTGCGGACTGTATCCCTGCCATCGACAGGGCGGAAATCAGGTACAATAGACACCGCGCACGAAGAAATTCCTTCACCACAAACGCATTGTCCCGTAAAACTGCCTGTCCATGTTTGATGTGTGAAATTGTGTATGCGTTCAGAGTTTCAAACGGAAACGCGATTTTCGTTGAATTTTGTTGATTTTCGCCTGGCTGTAAAGTTTCTTTTCGTTCTAGTACCACTCTGACTGAAACTCTAGTTGAAAATGCAGTTTCGTTACTATGCTTCTAGACAATAAATACTCAGTACAATAGATTATTCATCGCAGAGCGGTCCGTTTTTGTTACGTCGCGAAACGCGATGCAGTGTCAAAATAGACAATACGTGATAAGAATGGAAAGAATAAAAAGCTTCGACAGTCAGACCTCGAGTCAACGAGTCAACGAGTTAATCGGTAAAAGCTTCGATGCAGTAACCGCGTTAAATGATACATTTATGATGCTACATATCAATGATAACACAGATGGATTGATCGTTTTAGTTCTCAGCCACGAAATGACAGCGCTTGTTAGTAGCTGCATCCTGTCAGTATATTCAGTCTAATTATTATCGTATAATGCTGCACGAGTAAACAGTGCACACACGGGTCGGACTCGTGAAATGTGCGACCCATAATTCCACCGCGAAGCTAATCGAAGCTACATACCAAATTACTAGAAAATCGAGTTTCCGTCTCATCGGCGATATCGATCCATTGTCGTTTCCCCAATGACGGCCGAGAGCACCTAATCGCGCGCGCGTTCGTGTTCATGTGTGTTCGCGCTTCCAGCTGCTTGGATTCTCGACAGGGGCAACGGATGAAACCCGTGCGATCGCACGAGACGCGGAATAAGTAATAACGAGTCTTTATCTGGCAGTAATCGTGTGAAATTCTGTCTATTCCATCGCAGATAAGGCAAATCACTAGCGGGATGTGTATAGATTCACCAGGGAAATCCGAAGACCTACATCAGCCGGTGGGCTTGTATCCCTGTCACCGTCAAGGCGGCAATCAGGTACACCGATAAAGCCGCGACGACAGTATATATCTCGAATTAATCCAAATAGGGGAAGGAACATTCACAAAGTACTAAATCTCTCGAGGCTTTCCTAATTGGTTGATGGGTGACAGGTGCATCTAATTTTAATACGTAGTTTTTTAGTCGAAAGTCAAATGCAATTTGTGTACAATTTCATCCCTTGAAACGCCTGATCGAGGCTTTCCTAATCGATTGATGGGTAACAGGTGCATCTAATTTTAATACGTAGTTTTTCAGTCGAAAGTCAAATGCAACGTGTGTAAAATTTCATCCCTTGAAACGCCTGATCGGCTTGCATGCACGCTAACTCGGTATTAATCGCGCCGCGTTTCGGCGTGACTGGTAGCGTCGCTAATCTGGTGTAGGTGCTCATCAGTCCACGTCCCAGGTACCCCTAGGTGCGATGACCTCAATCTCGCTGACTTTTGATGTGGTTACGCGCAGATTACTATCATTTCTTAACATTGACATTTCTTAACGCTGATCAAACGGTCGATTTGGCCTCTACAATTCGTCGAGAGATATCGAAATGCCACGATGCGTAACCAGATGCTTGCGTTTGACATTTTCACGACTATGTGCCGTTCCTGCCGTCGTTGTTCTTTTCGCAATTTAAACTTCATCGTTCCGGTTTGACGCTTTATCGTATAAATTTATTAGCGAGCTACACTCGACAGGATCGAGCGGGATCCATGCGGGAATCACGGTAAATTGGCGCTTTATCCCGTTTCTTGCATTCATTCGGTCGGTCTGTTGTTAAAGCCTATCTGCACATACGCGCACACGGAAACGTTGGCGTTTAACAACCGTGGTAACCGGTTACAGCCAAAAACACAATCAGTCGGTGCTTGCTTAGTCCGGTAAAGCGCTGCTTTAATTTAGCTGTTTGCCCCTGCAATTAAGCCGCGGTTTCACGGCAATTACGCTTTCGGTCGCCGCCCTGATGACTGACGCTGATAAAGTTGCGATCCTCCCCCTCCTGCCCCCGCGTGCGTGTACCAGGAGGCCGAGAGTACGAGGGATACGCACCGATGATCCAGGATCAGTCGTGATCGCGGATGATGGAAGGTGAATAATCGCATCAGCGGATGGAAGGCGAGTGTATCGCACGAGATAGCCGTTGCGGTTGCCGAGTGGCTCGTTTATGGCGACTACAATGCGTATCTGTACCGCGCGTGTGTACCGAATTATCATCGACATTATGCTCAGGGGTTCGTGATACGAACAGCGTGTCGCGTCACGCTATAATCTCGATCGTACGGAACACGCGCATAAATGGCGATGGCTGTTCCATTTCGCCGCGCTCTCGTCCGTTCTTTCATTATTCGTTATCTTTCCAGGTGTAAAAGGCAACGTGATTTTTTCACGCGATTCGCGCGGGGATGAAAGAATGCGAAAGCATGTGACGCGAAAGCGGTACGTTTTAGGTGGCGTGGCAACATAACGCACGCTTCTATCATGTACTCGAGACAGTGTGGTATAATGCACTCTGATTTGAGAGTTTCCGGCAGAATGGAACGCGGGTTGTGCATGGCTAACGATGCTTGATGATGCATGTGTGCAGTGAATGCTTGTTTCTCGTTATCCCGTGCCCACTATTCTCTAATTATACTTGTAAAGCACTTGAAAACACTACATTGTCGACCCGACGGTTCTGACAGTCGCTGTCCCAATTTGCGTAGTTCGTGTTCATTTGCCGTGTTAAATTGTCAATAATTATGACCGCGCGATACGCGTTTCCCTATTTCTCGTTTCCTTTCCCTCCCGTAAGAAAGTGCCTGTAAAATGAGTTTTCACGGTTGGAACGTTCTCCCAGATTCACGCCTTTGAGTCTGCCGTCAATAATCGATATAGACTCGGAATCGTGGAAACTCCGAGGACCAAAGTCGCCTTTATGGGCGACAACGCGCGACTCGTTGGTGTTCGCTGTCAATTCCAGGCGGCTGGAATTGCACAAACAGCGACCGTTGCCCGGTCGGACGAGTGCAATTTCGAGGACCACTGGACTCGATTATCGGCGATCGGCGCTCATTACGGAGCGTAGACCGCGTCGACGCGCTTCCGGCACGCGTGTTCCGCTCCGCGCGAGCCGAGCGTTTCGCGCGCGCGGTGAATAATTGTTAGCCGCGCGCTCGGCCGCGCGCACATGATCGTTTCGGAACAAGATATTTTACAAGCGGAGGTGTGTAATCGATCGACCGTCCTGCTGTACCGCGAAAATCCGCATCTGCCCGCAGTTTGTCGCGCACGATAATACTCCATCGCGCGCAACGTCATGCTGATTTTCGCGTCCCGTAAACACAATACGACAGATTAAACGCGAATACCGAACGGTTTTACGTTTTTGCATTCCTGCGGTTTGCAGATTCCCGGCTGCGGATATCGTTGTTTTAGAGAGAGAGAGAGAGAGAGGGAAAGAGGAGAGGGAAATCGCAATAACAGGGGCGCGAACGCTTTCGTAAAATATACATAGGGAAATGCATACATATTAAAAACCAATGTTTTATTCACGTCGAAGCTACCCCCCTCTGATGATAACATTCCCGTATATCAGTTTTATTGGTGGTATTTTTTTCAACTGAGTCTCTCTCTCTGCAAAATCGTGCTTGCATTTTTTTTATTTTTGTGATAGCATCTGTCAGAATCAGTGGTCGTAGGCAAGCCTGTGATGTTGAAATCCTGAAAACATTAATCGAGATCATTTGTCGCAGTACTGGATGCTCAGCAAGACGGGTGAGATCCGTCGAGACGAGTCGTGCTTGGATTACAGCGGCAGCGACGTCATCCTCTATCCTTGCCACGGTAGTAAAGGGAATCAACAATGGATCTACAATCCTCAGGTAATAGATTGTCTTCTGGTACCGTTCTCCTACGAACCGTCGCGAGCGAATCTTGAAACGAAATCAAATTAGAAGAACTGAGAGCGAGCGAGTATTTTCAGAAAATTTCACGAAATTGATTCGTTGAATTCGTGATCCGCGCGTTACTCAAACTCCATTTCTCTGTTTTCAGACTAATCACATCAGGCACGGCAGCAGCGACAAGTGTCTGGCGATTACGGAGAGCAAGCAGCAACTAGTGATGGAGGAATGCTCGGCCAATGCACCGAGACAGAGGTGGTCCTTCGAGAATTACGACCCGTCGAAGCTGTGATACCGCACCTCCTCGCGTCGTCATTCGCACAATCTCGGTCAGGGTTCCGAGCGCGCCGGATCTTGGCTACCAGGGAAACGATACTCGATCGCCAAGACCCGTTTCGGCAGATAAATCTCCGCAAATCCGAGATCGCGCCGAGTCTCAAAGTTACTTCTGCGGATCACTGCTCGAGATCGCCTCGGGACGATCCAGACGCGAATGCTGCGCGATTCCACGACGTTCGTCCGGGAACAACGAGAACGGAAATTCAACGAGATTCTTCCTACGACGAGATCGGCGAATGTGATCGATGACGACGCGGAAGATCGTGATGCAACGAAATGTTCGCGAGGACGATATGCTTAGAGAATTTTGTACTCGGAATATCGCATTTAATTAGAATACTTTCTGAGCGTTGCGCACGATTGTTTATCGTCATTGATTTTTCTAATTCTGAGTTCCAAGAGATTCTATTGCGAGAGATTGAACCGTGATGGGATCGCGGACGAACGTGATCGTATCGACCATCGAGTAGCTCTCGATCGTCACTTTCGTTCGCTGATCATTGGCGCTTCCAAGAGTATCAAGGAAGCGTGATACTCGGTGCCATCGCAGGAGCCACGTATCGCACCGATTCTTGCGAGTGCATTTAATTGTCGATTGCATTTAATTTTAGACGACTAAGCGAATTATGTCTCCTTCTTTCTCTCTCGCGCGCGCTCTCTCGGCCTGTGGCGCCGATCATTTCAAGGAACAAACTCCAAAATGTCTTCGATAGATCCGTACAAACGCAATTTTATTATTTTCTAGAAAGTCAAGTGCCAAATTTGAAATATTACCATCCTAAGCTCTCGCGCTAAACACGAATGGCGATTCAAATGGCGGACACGTAGCAACGTAAAAGGTAAACGTTTACTTGCGTGCACCGAATGATTTACGGAGATCGTACCGAACAATACCTGCACAGTCATGCCTTTCTTTTCACTCTCGCAGTGTCATGTGCGAGTTTGAAGGAAACGCGAGAGGAATTACAACCGCATCGTTCTCACAACGCAATTCTCACAAATAGCATCTCGTAGTTGGAGATGGTTTATCATCAACGGTTGTTCTTGCGTTTGTGTCGGTACTCGGAAAGTTCTCAAGAGACGAAACTGTCCGCAGCACGAAATTGCCGACAGTGGAGATGTAAACGATCCTTTTTTTATTATTATTATTCATCTCGCTGCGACGAGATGTATACAATATATCCCTGTCGATCATTAACGTCATTCCATATGATAATTATGTGTCGCGTGCAGTCGCCGATTTGGATATTCGCGATGGCATTCGTTGATGGTAATCTCTTTCTTGCCGCCTTTTGGAGATGAACTTTGCATTCCAGACTCGCCGAAATGATGAAACGAGTACGAATAGTGGCGACATTTCCATTCGCGTACAATACAAAACATATTTTTATTTAAAATTTAATTTAGCTATTGTTCATAGATCAGTAAGGGAGAGAAGAAGAGCGGTGGAACATTCCGAAGGCACAGGCGAATTGTCTGATTTCGTTTGTACATTCATGTGAGCGTCTTGATGCCAGTGCAGAATATAAGTACCGCCTAAGTAGGTTTAAAAGAGCGTCTAAGTATAAGAGTACGAGCGTGTATGAGTTATTAAACCGCGGATTGTCTTCGCTTTCGATGAAACTCGCTATCGCGATCGCGACTTTGCGATTAGTCGAATGTGTAAATCTGCTAACGAATACTCGACGAGAGAAAGAAGTGGAGTACACTTTTATAAGGAAATGTGAGTCTTTTTCTATAATTGTAGCTACATATCATTACATAAACATGACTGAGAATCGGTATAAAGAAATCATACAGTCTTCGTATTGTAATAGAGATTTAAAACTAAAGTCGTCGATAATGAGTCTCTATCTGTTAATTACATGTGTTGAGAATCGCAAGACGTCTTTTTTCTAAGCACATGATTCAACGATTCTATCTTCATTCGGTACTTTACATCCTCACATCTTACGATCCGTAAGAATGATTTCTGCGTGCCAACGAAATCGTAAATGCTGTCACATGTACCAAAACGCGTGGTATCATTGACGATTATTAATTTTGTAAAGGCACTGCGTTATATTTTTAACTCCATCATGACAAATCTTATCATATCATGTAATTTTATACATATCTTTCTCTTCTCCGAAAATTCAGATACTATTTATGGATTTTTTTTCTGGAGAAAATCATAAAAAGGTATACATATACTTCGTGTTAAAATCGATCGAATAAGGTATTTAGAAATCAGGAAATAGGTGTGAAAAACAGAATGTGAATGTGAAATAACAGAAATGGGTGTACGTTCGGATTTGCGATTTCGCGTGTAATTAATCGTGAACGATAATTAAATATAAATGCGTTAATGTATGTTTAATGGTGTAAGGGAATCCGCAGAGGAAGGAAGCGAGCGAGCGAGTGAGTAAGTGAGTGAGTGAGTGAATGAGTGAGGGAGAGAGAGAGAGAGAGAGAGAGAGAAGAGAGAATAGTAAGCAGCGGGTTAACTCGTGTACGAATGTGTGCTTAATTAGATACGACTAATTAGCTGTTCTCGTCTTAGGACTAATCAAGTTTCTCGAAGCCGCAGTTTTGTCAAGATGCGAGATACGAGAACACGTCGAATAGTTCAGAGAGCGTGACTGTTCGCGGATGGTCCCGCGCTATCGCGAGGATTCGTTTAGCGATTTGCGATTCTGGTGGTCGATGCAAGTATGTATGTGCACGCGAATGCAGATGGACGAAGACCATTTATACAGATTATATATATACGACATTTTTTACATTTGGTAAGGACATTACATATAGTAAGAGGGGGGAATATGATTGATAGTAATAATAATCGTGGATAACGCAACCGCCGGGACATTGTATGTTCCCCGCGCACGGCACCCGTCGCGCGTTTAATTAATGTAATATCGAACGTGCCTTATTTCGTGTATATATGAATATTATTATCATTATTATCATTACTACGAACCTCTATCATAACGTGCAAGTATTTGTGTTGAATAAATCGATGTTGTTTTATGTTACTAATAGTTTTCAATAATTCCTTCCGATTTTCGTATTGTATTAATTCGTATTATCGTAATTGAATCCCCCTGGGATTCCGAAATCCGAAATTATAACATCTACTTTATTGTATGTTACTTGCCGCAGTATTAAAAATTACTATTCATTCACGTGTACATTACACAAATGTTATTCTTGATACTCGTCTACAGGACGATCCATATATTTTCAAGAGAAATGAAGTATACAAATAAGACGGTCTAATGAATGAGAGCTGATGCGTGGAAATGGAACGCGACACACTTTCAGTTGGCCCTGACCCAATTCTAGCTGGTACCCACGACTGCCATTTCGAGGAGCAAGGTAACGACGGCCCTGTCAAGGATCAATAATGTCGGAAAAATCTGATAAGGGAATGGCAGGACGAGATACCGTCGTTTCACTCCATTGCGATTTGGCTCGTGCTTGTAGGCGTGGCAATGCGAATCTTTACGTTTCATATCAGAGAATGCTTTTACTTCAAATAAGATGTCTGTTCATTTTTTCTACGACCAGCCGCTCCTATCTATCGAACCGTTTACCAATTATCGAGGGGTAGCTACGCAAACGAGAATGAAATCGCTCGTTATTCTCGCGCAGGCGTACTCGCCCTTACAGGAGGCGCACGTAGCTATCCGAGGGGTTTCGCTCGGGAAAACAAATGACGAAAGTCCTGCGAGGGTTGTTTCGCCGCGATTCATAGCTCCAAATTATGTTGACATCTAGAAATAATTTAACTTTCGTCGGTAAATTTCAAAATTTTATCCTGGAGAAAAATCGAGGTTTAGAAAATGAGTTATTCTTTTTTATCCTTTTATCAAAATACTAGAATGTATTTTTTAGCTAAAGTAATGATGAAAGAGAAACCGCAAGTTAAATGCTTTCAAGTAAGATGTGAATAACGAATGTGTAATTACAAGAAATTATAAATAACTACGCACGCGTTTAAAAGCATCTCGCAAACGAGCGAACGTGTTTTTTCGCATCTCCCAACCGTCTTGCAACTTGTTGCAATACCGACTTATATTGATTAAAAGAGAAAGATAGCAACGTCCAGAGAGGGATAAAAGTTTCTTCATCGACATGAATGATCCGGTCTACACTACCAGATCTGAGCTTGACCCGGATTCGTAACAGTGAAGATGATATTACCTTTATTTTCGCGTTATAAAAATTGATTATAGATAATATTAAGCTACGCGATATCCAAGAAATATCTAAGAAACAGATTCGAACATGAAAAATACTTGCGACGGAATATTCCTTTTTTAGAAATATTTCACAATAAGCAGAATCGCCATCTCGGATAAAAATTTGTAAATCTAATCAAAATTAAAATTTATCAAGTGGCCTGTTAAATGTTTCGTTCAAGTCATTAATTATATCATCAACAAATTATTGTATATTGAGACATATTGAGACTAGCGAATATCTGCAAAACAGTCACGTACCATATCTGGATATTATCAGATAAATATCTAATCAATCGTCCAGATGAAGGATCTCTATCTCGTAAAACTATCCTTCTTCCGTAAAGGGAGAAGGTCCTCCGGGTCGAGCCGGCGCAGAAACGGGTGGTGTCGACGTCGGTCACATGACGCAGGCGCCGCAACGCTATTTCGATGCTTCATCGACGGGAAGCTTCGCATCTGTCCGGCTCTTTACTCGTCCAGAGACTTCGCTCTGTGCCCTCTGCAACTCGTACATCCATTTACGAGTCCAACCACCGACGTGTCCGGATCATTTGAGTCTTCCATTCGAAAAACGACAGTTCGCGTTCGTCTTCCTCCGTGGCAACAACATTTCTTCCATCTTCCTCTTCCGTGAAAAAAAGGGCGGCGTACGCACGGACAGGTTTATTCTGCTGGAAACTCCACGATCAATCTCGCGACGTTGATTGCACCTGAAGCTCGATACGCCAGATTTCTAGGTACTTGCACCGTGATTGGAGTGTCTGATAAGTTTTATTAATTTCTATTCTCAGATATTATCTTTGCGTGTTGTCGGGCACAATTATTATTTAACATATTTTTTAATTTTTGATAAGTGTATTTACATCTCAATCTGCCAAATTATGTTGATGTGTGTGCTCAATTGCTGTGTCATATCAATGAGGAAGAACGTATTTAATCTGTACAATGGTTTACTTCTGAATGACTCGCTTTACCGTTTACGACGTGTTTTACAGCTTTAACATTAAGTAATTAAAGTTTTTGTCTTGCATATATCCGATTTAGCTAATGACCGAGTGATTTCCTGGATAATATTCGAGAAGTGAGTTAAAAGTGTTTTTTCGGGGCAAAAGCAGCCCGGCAAGCGAAGAGGCTCCGGGACCAAAGCAACAGGTAATGTTCATCTTTCGTTCTTTTCTTTTCTTCAGCTTCTACTAGGAACAGATTTATACAATTAGTTGTGATGCATTTAGCTATACATAAAAACATGTTAGAAACATTACCCTTTTAAATGGCAGTTTATGGATAAAAGCGTTGTTTTTTATGCAATCTCTTCACACGCAATGTATTAGAAGACAGTGATATTTTTATCGAAGCCTGCGCACTGCTAACCGTACGTAATAATTATAGAGCAAATTATTTACATATAAGCGTTGTTTTCATGTGTGACTAATAAGTAAAATAACATACATAAATTTGATGATAGAAACGATCGAGTTTTGGAAAATAATCACGGAATTGACGAACTGAATCAGAATTGAGATAATAAAATTCTGATAATAAAATTTATGTCACGTGATATGAACCGCAGGAAGATATGGGCCCAATGCCGGAGGCTTCAGGATCAGGGGTGGCCGACGAGTCGGATTACTCGACTTTCGAGAATAAGACCGGCTTGGCCGAGGACATGAAGTTCTTGGCAAGTATGCCGGAACTTTGCGACGTAACTTTTCTGGTCGGTGATACCAGGGAGCCCGTTTGCGCCGTGAAAGCTGTGCTTGCGGCCAGGAGCAGGTTCGTGAGAAATACCCTTGATCTAATTGAACGTCCAATGAATAAGAAAATTGCTTCTGTTCTTTTATTTACAGAGTCTTTCACAAGATGCTATATCAAACTCCAAGTCCTCAACGTAAAAAAGATCCGCCGGCGCGAGAGAACAAGATACGGCTTTTCCTCAAACGTAGTTCCGAGCCGTTGTTGAATTTACAGAATGCAGCGCAACAGGTACTTGACAAAAAGAGATAATATATAATATTGTCATTAATTATAATTTATTTCTCTAAAAGTCAATAAGTGTGTATATACTAAATATTAAATAACAAGACAAAATTATATATATACAGGGTGTCTGACATAAGGCGAAAAACCTCTCGCCCACAGGTAGATCTCGTCAAACTGAATTAAAAAGTCTTGTACCATTTTGCAAACAACCACGTAAAATTTCGAGTAATTAAGTAAAGAAAGTTCGCTAATTCAGCGGAGAAGAGTGAATGCGAGAGAAGAATGAATGAATAACGTAAAAAACGACTAGTCCCGCGCGCGACGTGAGCGTATTTCGAAGAACGCGATAATCAGCGAGTATCGGATTAAAGCGACAGGCGAGACGACTTTTTGTGATGTATATAAGAAACGGCTAGCTGAGCGCGCGACGCGATAGCAGCGAGTATCGGATTACAGCGGCAGGCGAGACGACGCTTCTAAGAAATACGACACACTTTCTCGGCAACACGAGCGCGTGAATGAGACGCTGAGAAATTATTGTCCACGCGTCGTCTCGCCTGCCGCTGTAATCCGATACTCGCTGTCGCGTCGCGCGCGCGGCTAGCCGTTTTTTACGTTATTCATTCATGCCTACTTCCCTCGCTGCCAATCGCGTCCGCTGAATTAGCGAACTTTCTTTACTTAATTACTTAAAATTTTATGTGGTTTGCAAAATGGTACAGGACTTTTTAATTCAGTTTGACGAGACCTACCTGTGGGCGAGAGGTTTTTCGCCTTATGTCAGACACCCTGTATATATATATAAAATTTATATATAATTATATTGTACATATGTCACATGTATATGGAATAGATATGGACAATTTTTCTCAGACATAAAAGACCACGTTCGATACACAAGGTGTCCCACAATTATTTATGTTTTTCCGAGCAAAATTTATGATTATGAAGAATCACTAATCAATTATTAATTAAACTATGTTAGTTCCCTAATTAATAGATTGTCTGAAAATATTATATTCAATAATCAACAACAATTTAAATGTGTCGTAAAGTAATAATCTTCTTGTTTCGTCTGGGGCATTTTGCGTATTTATGGTCGTCTGGAACGTATTTTTATCAGGATAGAAATAGTAAGTGTGCATTTGTATGTGTCGTGTAGCGGTCAGGGTTCACGCAGCAACTGGCCCCCATCCAAGAGGTACTTTGAACGTCACACTTTTACATACAATTTTATAAATTAAAAGTTTGTATCTCATTTTCAATTTTTCTCTGCATCTCTCTTCGCGATATAGATTTTCTTCCCTTTTTCTCTTCCTCCTTTTATCAACTTTTGTTTTCGCACTTTAATCATTTCCGCGACTCTGTACTCTGTACGTTGGGTCTTTTCACAAATTAGGAATGTAGGAAACGTTTCGTAGATAACTATTTCAGATTTCTATGTTAACAAATCAATTAAGAACTTAATCTGTTATTTAATTCTAACACACCTCTTTCTTAGCTATTCTTTTATCGTAGATAATTTTATCATAGATAACTGCCAAGATTGATGTTGAATAGCCAATAGAATTTACGATTACAATTAGATTATGCATAAACAATTAATTATTCCTCTCTTTTGCATGATCTATTGAGTAGAATCCTTATACATAAGTATCAAATCCACTGTAGTTGTATTATAGATTGGCACCATTACGATATATTCACTATTCAGGTAGTTTGTACATATCGGCACTCTCATTTTCGTAATTTTATTTACTATTACACGAAGTTTTATGGACCATCATGCAAGTCGCTTAGCACGGGTATTTAATCTGAGCTCTCTCCCACCTAAATATCCTTGTATTGTTATTTAGATATTTAATTTTCGCTTTTATACCGTAGCCGCAATCAAATCAGCATCACACACTGATTATCGAAGAGTTCGAGCCCGATGTCTTCCGGCAGTTGATCGAGTATATTCATACAGGATGCGTGACACTGCAACCAAGGACTTTACTCGGTAATCAATTTATTACATTCCAACCTCAATGAACTAAGTACGATGTTTATTATTTTTCTCGTGATTAATCATCAGTCACTGACAGTTATTTCCTGTTATTATATCTTATCTATCATCCGCGACCCAATTATCTAATACAGATAGACGTTCATGAAATAACACTCTCGTCAAATGTTTTGTGTCGCACATAATCATTAAACCAATTCCTATACTTGATAATATGTGTCCTCCACAGGTGTAATGAACGCCGCCGATTATTACGGATTAGACGAGCTTAGAAGAGCCTGTCACGGTTTTGTTCAATGCTGTATAACCGTTGATACGGTCTGTGCTTTGCTAGCATCAGCGGAACGTTACATCCAATATAAATGCACGAAATCTTTGGTTCAAAAGGTAAAATTGCAAACATTCTTATACAACCGTCAATCTTAATAGTTTCAAGTATTGAGTAATATATCGTATATATCATGCGACTCTTTGCGAAGGTACTGGAATTTGTCGACGAGCACGGCAATGAGGTATTGAATCTAGGATCCTTCACATTGCTACCGCAACACGTGGTTCGATTAATCCTCGCCAGGGAAGAACTACGCGCAGATGAATTTACGAAATTTCAAGTAATTCTGTCATAAACGATACTAATTTCGTAATTTCTCTAATTCAACGTTTATTCAAATTACCTAATGCCTCGCGTAATTTCTCACTTTCAGGCCGCGCTAATGTGGAGTAAAAAATATTGCGACAACAACCAGAATATTCCGCTGAAAGACGTGATAGGTAACTTTATCGAGTACATCCAGTTTCACAAGATCCCAGCCACCGTACTGATGCAGGAAGTGAACCCGTTGGGTCTGGTACCACCGGAGATCATCATGAATGCGCTGGCCTACCAGGTGCGCGTTGCTTTTCCTTATACTTCCGTGGTGCGTCATGAAAAACAATCTTATTTGCTTAATTAGGCTGCGCTACGATTGATGGGTTTCTTTAGGAGAGATTTGTTGCAGGCAGACCCAACAAGTGTCGACCCCAGGAAACTCTCCCCCCACAGAGTGAGGAGACAAGGTCGCAGTATGTCGGTTCAATCGTCGCTGGATCCGTACGGCAGCAACACGACCCTGAGCTCGAGCGGGTCCGACGCCGGATCGGATCAGAAACAGCATTCCGGTAGCAACTAACCTCAGGCCACGGCCGCACTGTTCGCGGCCGTTTCGGATGAACCTCGACGAAACGAGGATATTTGCGGCTCCGACGAAGGAGCGGCATTGACGGACTACACCGTCGTACGAGAAAGGGAACAGAGAGAACGGCAACGATCGCTGCGACAGCAGCAGCAGGAACAGGAAGTCATTCAGGTTCAGGTTCAGGTTCAAATCGAACAGGAGCCGCAGCAGCAGCGGCCGCAAGAATCGCCGCAACAACAGCAAACAGAGCCGCAACAGCAGGAGACGCAGCAGCAACGTCAGCAAGAACAGAAGTTGGAAGAAGAGCAGCGAAAGGAACCAGGTCATCTGCAGAAACAAGTACGTCAGAAAATAGAAAAGGACAGGGAGCAACGGAAACTTCAAGAGCAGCAGCACCTGCGTAAGCTGCTAAGTAAGCTGGAAAGGGATCAGGAGATATTGCAACGAAGACTGGAGCAGAAAGAGGAGTTACAGCTACGGAAGCTGGAAATGGAGGAACTAAAAAGAAAATTGAAGAAGGAGAAGGAGAAAGAGCAACAGATTGAAAAATTGAAGATGGATAAAAATGCAGAAGAGACGAAGGAGAAGAAGGGAGAACAGATACATCCGTCGAAAGATAAGCAACAGTTACCAGAGGGAGACGTTGAGGAGGTACAACCGCAGAAAGCCGAGGAGCAACAAAGAGATAAACCACTGGAAGCAGGCGAGCAAGAACAACTGAGCGGGCAAGATGAGAGAATGCGAGAGACGCTCGCGGAACCAACGCAACAGCAGAAAATCGAGGCGATAGCGCAGCAACAGAAGGAGGAATCGCAGCAACAGCAACAGCAGCCAGGAGTTTTGCCGCTCGAGGGAGTCAGTGGGCTTTACATCAGAATAGTGCTAAGGCACGAAGGTCGCGCGAATTTGGTTTGGCTGTACAAAACGCATATATTCTAAATTCCGATGACACGTCTCGCCGCTTTCGTCTTTGTTACATTGGAACGACCACGCGGCTGTAAGGCTATATGGCTCTACGATTTATCCATCCATGTTGAAAGATATTGAGAATTATTCAATTACGAGGCGCGACGTACTCGCCAATCGAAACGTTATATACTGATGCGTTATTGGTACTTTGCATCGCGGGGTTACGTTACATCTTAAGAAAACGCGCGTTCTCTCCGACTTCATTTTCAATGTCGACATAAAAACGACGCGCATTAGAACATCGTGCATGTAATCAGCTTCTTTTCTCAACCTGTACGACGTGAGCGTCAAGGTTTAACGCTGTATCCGGCGTCGCCAGTTCTAGATGTAATAAATCAGGGGATTTCGTTAGGCTCGATTATCCATAGTCAGGAAACAAGACAATCGTGCCCGTGTTATTGTTGCAAGAAAAAATATGTATCTGTTAAACGTAAAATATGCAAACATAACGTAAAATATGTGCATGTAGACGAGAATGCATCCGTTGCTTCCTTCATCATGCTTTCTCTCTATCATTGGTGGGCACTATCGTTCAATCAAATGGATGCACCGTCGGCAAATGATTACTTTGGATTAATTAGACAAGGTATAAGTGTACCCGAAAACGTATTTTGTTACATAGTTGTTCTGATTTGCACATAATTTATCTTGTGCAATTATTACTTCTTGTAATTCCTAATTTATTACAAATTCTATCTCTACATATCTATATATAACAATCTAAATTATACCCTGTTATTTTTAATAAATAATTGTTATCATTTATTGACAAAGTTAGCAAATTGACTTATTGTTGAATTTTTAAATCGAATTATAAAACATATCCGATATTGTTATAATGTCGATTTTAGATAAATTCTATCACACTAAAAAAGCCTTGCAAAGGCCTTGAAAACAATAAGCCAAGTACATAAAAAATCCCAACTTATACGCAACAAAACAATATTTATTATAAAAATCGAAACTGCATATCAAATCAATAGTTAACTAGCCTAGAAGCAATTCAGTTTCAGTATTTTATCCAAACGTTTTCCATACTCTCTTATCGCATGACGACATTGAAGTACTTGGCGGGTCGCATTGGTCATGTTTCAGATAAATTCTATATACGCTTGTTAATAGATTTGATATTATAGCCAAGATGTGAACGACGGTTTGGCAGTAACAAATGACTCCTGGAGAGTTCGATGTTGCCACAGTCGCTTCTGTAGAGATTATTACTCGATAGTAGGACATTCATTTTTTTCCAGTTGCACTATCAATTACCAGAAAGCAGAGATCGTAGCAAAGCTACGATCCCGAGAATAAAAAAATAAGATTTGAATACTTGCCAGATTAATCTCATTGAAACGAGTGCTATTATCGTAGCAAAGCTATGATCCTGAGAATAAAAAAAAAGATTTGAATACTTGCCAGATTAATCTCATTAAAACGAATGCTCTTATCGTAGTTTTTAACTAAATGCAATTGATGCATGCTGCTGCAATAAGTTACTCGTTACATTTCAGTCTGTTGTAAATAACGAAAATATATATGCACTAAAGGCACGCGCGTGTCTTTATCAACAACGTTCAATATCAGTCTAGTAGAGACTATAAAAGCACTTTAATTTTTAAATACGAAGCTTAAACGCGTAGATTAAATATAGAACGTTAGCGATAGTTAACTAACACTAAACGCAGCTGTCGCGCTACTGATAATGTTTTATTACTGTATTGTCACACATGCAGCTTGATTGCATAGGTGTCAAGGATACGTTTATGAATGTGGACATATTTACTTGTCTATGTGTCGGCGTCTGTTTGTGCGCAGCGATATTTCTATTGTTTTATACGTAAGATGTATGTAAAAATATATACATATAATGTCGTTGAGCAGCCTAATGGCGCAAATTCCTCGTTGTGCATTGTTAATCTATATGCGAACAAATTGAATGTATGGAAACACAAAGCACTGTGCAAAAGTTATTTTCGCTTGTTTAAGGTGGCTTCAATTAAAATTAATTAACATGTTCACTGTCACCGACGCGCAGGCGCGTCCGATTATACTTTGCGCTTGTGCTATCAACATTTCTAAGCGCCCAAAATTTTATACTGTCTGTCTCCATGACTTTATATCGATTCTACTCTAAAACGACTTTTTAAGAAAAATATAATGAAATGTTTCTGGCAAGAATAAAATGGATAATTAGTGATAGTAAACGTGTTAATTTAATGATTCGTTTAAGAGTTTGCTATTTTACGCGTTTCTATGCATAATTTTACATTCCTCCTGTTCAACATAAAAACTATGCCGCACATAAATTCGTTTCTACTCGAAAGTTGAAGTTATAAGAGAAAAGATAAGAGAAAGAACGAGTCTTATATGAAATTGTATAATAAAGTTCAAGTCGTTAGTTAGTTCGCTGGCGATCGGTATAATTCTATCTAAAGTTCGATCTATTTACTGCTGTGATATACCATAGCCAAATCAGTCCGAAATATAAATAAAAGGAGACGTGATGTTAGAAGAATCTCTCATATTATTCCTCTTATTTTATGACTCTTAAGGATACACGGGACTACGGGAGAGCTCGTTATTAGCGCCCAGGTGGTAGTAGAAGGTAACGCAATTCCCACAGAATTGTAAGGGGCTTCAAAGCTTCAACATTAACTGCCACTGCTTCGACGGCTGATATCCACGTTGTCTACCTTCATCGTAGACGTGAATCTCGCGTACCTCGCACGTTCAACACCTGGATTACGCTATTCTACTTGTTCTGCCGTGTTCCGTAGCGCGCGCAGTAAATGTTGAGCGGTCGACATAGTGATAAATCGCAGACAAATCATCCGAAATAAACAGCGAAAGAGGCGTTACGCCAGAGATCGATGAATATCGTCGTGACACCTCGCACCGGTGCCTCTCTACCGACCTTGTTCGCTCTCCCCTGATCGACTCGACTCGTTACGAGCGTCAGATGGCAGGCGCATCATGAATAATTATACTTCCAGCATCCCGGCCACGTTTATGACGTAAGATATCGCGAGATTTAGTCCGTCCCAATCTGCCAATCGCACCATCTGCCATTGGAGCTCGTTCATGTTAATAGCCTTTTAAAAAGGCTGATAATCTCAAAATGTCAACCGATCACTCAAAAAATACGATTCAATTAATCATAATATCGTATGGACAAGTCTTAGACAGCGGCAGAGAATTAATTAAGTCTTATTTAAAATTTGGCCAACGTTTACGATGAAAAACACTGTCCACATAATTTGTTTTCATCATTATGTCCCTTCTCACTCCCTTCTGCGCCATATCAAACAATTTGTACGATGCAGCTGTAGCACAACAATCGTTAGCCGTTCGGAATCGAACCACCACAACAACAACTGTTCAACTACATCGCTATTACCTTGACCATCAGCAATTAACGTCATTTCCTTGGAAAGAATGACAAATGCAAATGCATGACAGTTATCAGTTTTTCTCTAACAACACTAGTGACATATGGTTATCGCCTTATTATCAAGTACCATCATCAATAATCGTAAGCATTGACGGCGAGTTGTATCAACATCATAGCTTTCTTTCTATAAATTGTTCTGTACGTCATATCAAGTCCAAAAGATTACAGTCAACTCTCGTATTGAGCCTAACGATGTCGTTCGTCGTTTTCAGTTTTACGTGCTTGCTAGTGATCGCTCTCGCCCAGAAGGATCCGCATTATGTAGACGATAGAACCACTATGGTTCACTTGTTCGAGTGGAAATTCAATGATATCGCCAAAGAATGCGAAGATTTTCTCGGCCCGATGGGCTACGGGGGTGTACAAGTACGTATAATCAATTGTATTCTTGTATTATTATTATCATATCATCATCATCATGCTTTCCTTACGTTATTTTATCACAACTTCACGTTCCGCTAGGTATCTCCCATAAACGAGAATCTCGTGATAAAAAACAGACCCTGGTACGAGGTACCAACCGTTCTCCTACAAGATTATCACTCGATCCGGAAACGAATCCGAATTTAAGGATATGGTAAGCAGGTGTAACAAGGTGGGTGTACGAATATACGTCGATGTAGTTGTTAATCATATGACGGCGGATGTGCAACCCGCATACGGTACCGGCGGTGCATCAGCGAAACCGAGGGATTTCAGTTACCCGGCGATTCCATATAGCTCTCAGGATTTCCATGTGCCACCGTGCGCAATTCAGAATTACAATAACGCCACTGAGGTCCGAAACTGCGAACTGTCCGGTCTTCACGATCTCGATCAGAGCAAGGAGCACGTCCGAAACAAGATAGTCGAATTTCTCAACAACGTCATCGATCTTGGAGTCGCTGGTTTTCGGTAATTATTTTATATTTCGTTACATACAATCTCATTGAAAAATTCATAAGTGGAAAAAATTGATTCTTTCTCTTTTATATAAAAATCACCCAATTTGTGCAAAGAATATCAAAGACATTTCGCGATACCGGCAGCCTGAACGATAACGAATTCTTCGGTAGCGTATTGTCTGTAATTTGCCGCAGTCAGCCCGCGAGTTTAACTGCGCGGAAAATATATAAAATTGATTAAGTCATTTGTACAACAACGATTGCGTTTTATCGATAATCCCTATCTGCGCGAAACATCAGCGTGCATCGATGAGCATTCCGCGGCAAAATATGCGAATGAGACATAAAATCCAAAGTGCAAACTCGCGAGATGCTCTCTGCAGTCACATCCTTACCCGTTCTCTCTCCCTCTCTCCGTCTCTTATGAGTCCCTCTTTCTTCCTGCATCGAGGATGCGCCGAAGACTGATGACGTTTAACATTAAACCGGACGAGCAGTGCGGCGCGGCACTGACAGAGGCCGGCTCGTCTGGTAGCATTAATAAATGAGAGACATCAGCTTTTAATTACGCACCTTGCTCGTAATTGTAACCCGCAGCGAAATCGTACCATCTCGTACCGAACCGGTGGCTTTATAAGCGAAAGAGCGATATACGCGTCGGGAATGATAACGGGGCGCGCTGCCGTCTTCGGGATCGTGCTATGTATCGCGTTCAGGGAATGCAAATATTTTATGTACGTTTCGCGGAGGAATGTAGCGATGTACGCGCGTTGATCGCGAGTATTAAGAAATCGTGACAGCACAAAAATGCTTAAGGTCACTCCGTACACGAAGAAGAGAAGCTCGCCGACGCGACATATTTTAATCTGTCATAACGAGCTCCTTTGTTAGTTATTACCTGGACGACGAAAAAATTTATAAATAATATCACGCGCGAAAAATAAAATTATTTTACTAAATAAGCATATTGTGTCACTGTAATAACAAATTTTTTCATTATCAATGTTTTCGACGCAACAGTAAAACTGTAAAAGACATTTGAGAACTAAACGAATTTGCTTCAACACTGGATTCCGCGCCCCGCACCTCCGCGCCGCGCGTGTCCAGAAGCAAATATACTTCAGATTGCACCATGAAAACAGATTTTGCTTTACTATAATCAAACAATTGATTACAATCACGATTTCTTACAATGAAATATGCAGTAAACAATAAAAGTTTTGCCGCGAAAGCAAATTCCTCCCCTTTGTGCTTTCGCTTGAGATTGTAACTGTGACAAACATAATACGATCAAATTATCGCGAACAATCATACGATAATTTTATGCAACGTTATTCGAGACAGGATGCCGTGAAGAGAGCCGTAATCTTATTTCTTCATGACAATCTTGTAACGTTGATGTTATCTCTCTCGTGACTGTGCCCACTTCTTTACTTTAATCGAATTAATCCTACGTCCGTTTTATAATTACAACGACAATTTTATCTCTACTATAATAATATATGATAATGCAATTAATAAAAGTTTTAGATAAAAATACATTTGAGCAAATATAAATAATCCGACAATAATCTGAGCGTCCCAAATAACTCGATCAATTAATGCGCGGAGTCCCTTTCGCGCGGTAGCTCGTAAATAAAATAATTCTTTACTCTAACTATCGCGTGTTAGCCAGAAGTAAATTACAGCGGGAATAAATAATGTTACTTGGCCATATCATTTTCCACGGGTTGCAATGAACTTTGACCTTTACTGCGTTAGCCACTGTGTTGCATGCGGTAGCAAAAAGAGCCTTTGGCAAATACAGAGGTGATTACCGCGAATACGATTAAATTCAATGGAGTTCGCGGTATCCGCAGCCAAACGGTAAAAATCTTAATTGACCGAATAGCGTTAATTAATTAACGAGCCGGCTCCTCGACAACGCTCATAATTCGGCGCGGAAATAACTGTCTGGGATGTTGAACCCTTGACCCGAACCGCGTTAGCTACCGATCCCGCCTTCATGCCTTCATGCGAAATAAAAACTCAAAATTAGCGGCCATGTGTAATATGATATCTGCAATAAGGATGACAAAATGTATGGAAACTTTTGCATTACTCGTTGCAACTTAATATCACGCGAATAAAGAACTATTCCATTGACTTTTTTTATCCCGAAAATTAGATGTGTCCAGCAATACTTATTTGGTATACTTGGTATACTTGGTAGCAATATGAAACATTACTTATTAACATTAATGTGTTAGAGTTAGTAGATATGCTAGAATATCTCATTAATCTTTTCCGTTCTATTTTTTAGCATTGATGCTGCCAAACATATGTGGCCGCGTGATCTTATGGTGATTTATAACAGAACGAAAAATTTATCTACTGAAGCTGGATATCCATCAAACATATGACCGTACATCTATCAAGAAGTGATCGACATTGGTGGCGAAGCTGTCAACAAGTACGAGTACAATGGCATTGCAAATGTCATCGAGTTTCAGTACGGTATTGTTTTGGGCAGTATGTTCCGTGGCCAAGATCAATTGACAAGATTGCAAAATTTCAACGACTCGAATGTCTGGCGATTGCTACCATCCGATGACGCATTGACCATGATTGACAACCACGATAATCAGAGAGGCCATGGTGCCGGTGGATCCACTATCTTGACGTACAAGGACCCGAAACCGTACAAGGTGGGAAACGATTTTTATAAATCTGAACGAGATTTAGCTCTTTCGCTAAGGTAATACGAACTTCCTGTTGCATACAGATAGCGGTTGCCTTTATGCTTGCCTTCCCTTACGGTCATCCCCGGGTCATGAGCTCTTACGCATTTAGTGACCCCAGTCAAGGACCGTCAGCGAGTTCGGACGGCAGCATCATCTCGCCCGAGATCTCCAACTGTCAGTGCACCAACGGCTGGATCTGCGAACACAGATGACCGCAGATCTACCACATGGTCCAATTCCGCAATCTCGTAAACGATGAGAAATTGGAGAACTGGTGGAGCAACGGAGCTAATCAGATCGCCTTCTCTCGCGGCGCCAAGGGTTTCGTGGCCTTTACCGTCGAGGGTGACCTCCGCAAACGGTTAACAACTGGATTACCTGCTGGCAAATATTACGACATTATTACCGGAGGCGTCGTGAACGGCAAGTGCAGCGGGAAATCGGTAGTGGTCGACAATGATGGGAGCGCTAACATTGAAATTTTGTCAAGCGAGTCGGAAGGCGTACTTGCTCTTCATATTCAGGTGCGATAAAAAGCGATAAATAAAAAATCGCATGATATCATGCATATTAATATCAATCCTTATATTATTGCAGGCAAGACTATGAAAAGCCCGTCGTGAGTGGTGTGCTTTTAAAAACAATATTTTATGATCCATGCATGGTCAGTATCGAGTTACGCAGATTATAAATAAAGTATAAACGTAGTATGTACAATTGCAGTAGAATCTAGATGCACAAGCATTATTATATTGTACATGCAAATATATGCAAAGATACGCAGCAAAATAATTTTTGTTTATTAGAGGCGTTACTTTGAAGAAAATATAATATCCTCCTTTACTCCAAGATAAATGATCTCCATAGATAAACGAAACGCTTTTTGGCGTATTAGATTTTCTTTATCTAAATCAAAACATATTGTGTTCAGAAAGATATCGATCAAAATATCTAATAATACGTATCGTACGATAGATTAGGCTTGACAGCGAGATAAAATTTAATTGTTATCGCTTTACTGAATTTAAGTCTTCTTGAAATTTTTATTATTATCAACATGTGTTGCCTTGTTGCTAAACTCTATTAGCGATTCTTTTCATGGACATTGATGTACATCAATATTATATTCAATTAATTTATTAATTCCCCTTAGGGTTATAAGGTGCTTTTTCAGGGCGCATACCAAACCCTTTACAATTTTCCTTATAAACTAATATCTTATTCTATTCTTATTCTATTTTTTTTTACATCAATATTATATATATATATGTAATATTATAAGTATATTATGAACGTGACAGCTCTATAAATGGTTTATAAACGCAATTATGCAACAGTGAATTCAAATCAACATGTTGATATCTTTAATGATAATTTGATACAGGAAAAAAGGCCTAATAAAAGCAAGATATCGAGTTATATATATTATATAATCTTTCTTGTACTATTTTCTGAAAATTCCATAAAGTTTCCAAAAAAGTTCCTCTAAAATTAGAAAGCTTTCACATTTCCCCAGGTGGTCGATTTTGTACTTTTTTCCACAAATCTTCACAGAATGGCTACAGTCAGATAAGACTAATTTATGCAGATGTTATTACAGCTGCAGCCTTGATCGTGCACAGTTGATCGAGAGATGACTAATTAATTAATTACAATACAGTAAGAGGTATTGATCAACCTATATTTATCCAATAAATGTATTTTATCGGCACGGTAGTGGGATATAATATGATTGGACAGAAATTCTTGGTAAAATACCACGTGAGATCGCAGTCAGCAAAGCAGCGTTGACCTTCGGACAGGCGCCCGGTGCGGTTATATATTTCCGACACCGAGTTCGCGACATCATTGTGCAGAATGCAAGTGCTAGTGTGCACGTTAGCGATACTGTCGGCGGTGGCCGCTCATAACGACCCGCACTATGTGCCTGGCCATGATGGCATGGTACATCTCTTCGAGTGGAAGTGGCTGGATATTGCGGCGGAGTGCGAGAACTTTCTCGGTCCCATGGGATTCGGTGGCGTGCAGGTGAGCGACGCCGAAAAGGGGAAGATGAAAAATAGGGAGCAATCGAAACATTGTTAACAATTGAAACAATTATAGATTATCTATCTGGATTTTTGCGAATTTTTCAAAAGTTTTGAGTTGTGATTAAATGTATGGACGAATTAATTAAACACAATTGGTGTTATAATTAATCGTCGCCTGAACATGTATTTTTCGTGTTTCTCAGAAGTGCTATTTTTAGGGTAGTAAATTTTGCGCCTGGACAGGACAGAGCAATACGTTGATGCCTCATGTAGTATTGGGCGCGCGCGATTAGAATCTCCATAAATTGCTGCAGGTTTCTCCAGTTCAAGAAAACGTGGTCATAGGCCACAGACCATGGTGGGAACGCTACCAGCCTATATCCTACATCTGGCACACGAGATCGGGTACGCCGCAGGAATTCAAGGAGATGGTACGCCGGTGTAACGACGCCGGCGTAAGGATTTACGTCGACGTGGTGTTCAACCACATGTCCGGCGATCACAATGACGCGATGGGTACCGGTGGCTCGAAAGCGAATACGTACAATTTCAGCTACCCGTCGGTGCCGTACACTCGAAGTGATTTCCACACTCCTTGCGCTATCACCAACTATCAAGATGCGGTAAATGTGCGAAACTGCGAATTATCCGGCCTGCATGATCTTGATCAAGGGATCGAGCATGTCAGGGAGAAGATTGTTAACTTCTTGAACGGGCTTATCGACGTTGGCGTCGCTGGTATACGGTAATAATAAGCATTTCCGTAATCTCTACGTGATTATTATAAATTATTCCCGTCGCATTATTTTTTTATCAGTATTTCGCGAAAGAGCGACGTTCTACGAAATTTTTATCGTACACTTTTCTTATAATTTATCTCTTACTCATTTGAGAATAAAAGCAAATTTTAATAATATTATGAATTAATTAGACATATAATAGAATGATACATGAAACGTGCTTTTGTTGATGTTTCGATTATTATCTGAAAGAGAGTCCTATCAAATCCTATTAATTTTTTATTTCAGAGTGGACGCAGCTAAACACATGTGGCCACGTGATCTAAAGGTAATCTACTCTCGGCTGAAGAATCTCAATCCCCAGCATGATTTCGCCGTAGGTGCGCAACCGTATATATTTCAAGAAGTAATCGATTATGGTGGCGAGGCGATCAGCAAACACGAGTACAATGGTATTGGCGCGGTGACAGAATTCCGTTACGGTATGGAGCTCAGCAACGCCTTACATGGAAACAATCTGTTGAAATGGTTCGTCAATTGGGGAGAAGCCTGGAATCTCCTACCATCGAAGGATGCTCTGGTATTCATTGATAATCATGACACTCAACGGGGCAATTCCAACATACTTACCTACAAATCGTCAAAACTGTACAAGGTAAGTGGTTTTCAAAGAAATTATGAAAAGAAATATTAAAAAGATTGAGATAGATGAAGAAAACTCAAATATGTATTTATCTCTAAATACGGATTCAAAGTGACGAGTGTTGTAGATGGCTGTCGCTTTCATGCTGGCGCATCCATACGGAAATCCACGTATTATGAGCTCCTTCGACTTTACTGATTTCAATGCAAATCCGCCGCAAGATTCCAAGGGAAACATCCTGTCTCCGATTATCAATCCCGACAACACCTGCGGCAACGGCTGGATCTGCGAGCACCGATGGCGTCAGATTTACAACATGGTCAATTTCCGAAACGCTGCGAATCAAACCAGCATCAGCAACTGGTGGGACAATGGCCAAAATCAGATCGCTTTCTGTCGTGGAAAGGCCGGGTACATCGCGATCAATGGTGATAAGTTTGATCTGAAGCAAACTCTATTTACTTGTCTACAACCCGGCACTTACTGTGACGTTATCTCCGGGAACTTGGAGAACAATAGTTGTACTGGAAAAATTGTAACAGTGAATGAAAATGGTATGGCATACATAGAAATCTTAACGACAGAGGAAGACGGAGTGCTCGCTATCCATAAAGAGGTAAAATATTAAAGTAAAATGACAATTATTATAATTTAAAGAGATTTAAGCAAATAATATTTTTTCTCGCAAATTACTTATTATAGCTTTTAACAATCGATTATTTTTGCAGGCGAGGTTGAGATAATAAAGATATTTGGATGAGCAAATCTCAACAATTGATGTAACATATCTATTTATAACAACTGGATTCATATTCTAGACTATTTACCTTATTAAATGAGATGTAAATATAATATAGAATATTGTTAATAAATCTTTAAACAATCTTGAGAAAATCAAATTTTAATAATATTCTATTAAACACTATTTAATTGTATAAAAGACTAGATGTACTTACTCTAGTAACTGAAACATAAGCGTTTATATCAATAGAATGCTTCGTTATCAATATTTTGATTAGCGTAATACTATTTCTGTTTACTGCTTTATCAAATGCGATTTCCATTACGTCGCATCGATTGATTGACACATTTTATCATCACAAAAGTTGTTATTAATGGTAAATAGAATTTATGAAAACATACTGGTTGTTGAAAATAAAACCATAGAACGCATATTTTTCAACAAAGTTTATTTTAACAGAAACAATGTACTGTTTTTTTCCTCTTTTCACCATTAATTTCTACTATACATGATATGACAGTTAATCGTACGATAATACACGACAGGTTCGCGATGGAGAAATAAAAGAGTCGGAGGGAGATCAGGGATGAAATGGGATGGATACATATTGTAAAACCGATCGATTTTAAGATCGATTTTCCAGAGTAGAGTATACCGAAGGATGAGGAAAATCTGGAAATATCACAAAAAATTGCCTTATCGCCTGTTTTGCCATCTCTCTTTAATCTGTATGCGAGATTGAGTGATCCTTCGCTAACAGTATCGATCATCGTTTATCGATGTAATTCTTCCTTTCTCGTCCGTTTTTTTCCATCGAGCAGAAATGCTGCACGAAATAATTAATACGTAGCGCTTGTGATACGCATTAGTAGCGCATGAATCTCGACTAAGATACTAAATAAAATACTACGGGACATTTGTAGAAGCACGACATAAATAAATGCTTAAGCGTTATGTACAGTGATCTTGTTTAAGTAAAAGCCGCTAAAGCTCGATTAGTGTTAGCGCTCCCGAGTTCGTTATACAACAAAAGATATTCCATTCAAGACAAGGGAACAGCTTTCCGAAAGTCTATTTATTAAATAACAAAGAAAGAAATGTTTTCTTAATTGCATAAATTATGTATGGATGTACATGATTTGCAACATCATATCGCTAATGATAAATAAGAGGCATGTAAAGATGCTGTAACGTATAAATATAATATTTCCCTGCATAAAATAGAAACAAATTTAATGTCGTAATTACATGTCTAATTATTATATCATTAGCTACAGAAGATACAATTTCTTTCTTTTTAATTAAAAAAAAGTTTAATAACAAATCTTATTGCTAATTTTTTACGTTGGGTTTTGACACGTTTAAAACGTTTCAAAATGTTGCGCTTTCAAATATTCTTGCATTTTCTTTGACGTAACACGAGCCTCGGGAGCGCGGACGCACGTGTCACACACGTGCTCGGACGTGTACATATGTGTCTCGTGTACGTATGTGTCTGTATATAACATACAATTAGAAGTTTATATAGTCTGCAGTAAATTCAGGCTAATGTAAATCTAAAAATACTGCTCGTCTTACAAACTGATTCATTTGCCACACCTGCTTTCTCTTACGAGTGATACGCGGAAGCGCGGTTTCGCATCGCCCTACCACCATCCTATGTCTTAATCGTTATGTCGCAAATACAATAAGGCAACGGATACATTTCTAAATAAATAGACGTTTACGTTAAATCTGGAAAATTAAAGGGGACGAAATAAAAGGCGCTAATGTACAATTCCCTACGAGCTATAGGGGTCCGTCGCACGTGAAATGTGTCGTTGTCGTCCATATATTGCGCGTATGTATGTGGTGTATGTGTGTGTACGTGTGCGTGTATATGTGTGTAGGATTTGTGTATGCTCGCACATGGATTTTACTTTTGCACGTGGAACGTTAGCAAAAATATAATTTAGTATATTTATCGTATATAAAAAACTTTGTTAAAATATATAAAAGAAATAACGATTTGAGCAAATACGTATCTCTCCTATGGTAGTTAAAAGTTATCGCGTCGAAACGTATTTATTGTTATTGCACGTAAGTCTCCCTAATTAAATCGTCATTTTTTTATATATCTACTTACATCCATTTCACACACGCATTCTCGCACGCGCGCATTAGTTTCGACATATGTACACATGTACGTGTATTCACACATACTCTTTTCCTTTTTATTCCTTTCTTTTCGAAGTCAAGTTGACATTTTTGTCGTTTTCTCTCGGCATTTCGAAATGCCATACAAAAACGTGACTTCGGCCGTTACGATCGCCGATTGACGATCCAAAGATGTAATTCCAGATAATCGAGAGTAATGCAACAAATTATCGCACACTGAAAACTAATTCGATTGCGATAATCACTCGACGACATCATATTGGAAGACTTTACAAAAATAGGCACTCAGTTGATTGATTTTCGATTACTTTTTCCATCTCGCAAATATTAAGAAGAAAGACTTGAATGCGTTTATCATTAAGCTAATTTTTAATAGTCGACGTAACACACTAAATCTTGAGAGACATTACTCGGAAATAAATAAAATTTTCTGCTCTTTCTAAGTATATGAAAGTTTTAAAAGCTGTTATAGAAAAATGCAAAGTCTATTAAACATAAATCAAATCTATATATTTCCAGAGATTATGATCAAGCTATTTAATTTAATAAAATAAAAGAATAAAATTTAATCGGAAATGTTTAAATAAAAAGCTCTCTGGTGTATTTGTCATTGTATGATGGAAGACAATCGTTTATTTTGCAACACAAATTAATATAAATAGAAAATAATAGTGTGTTACATATTCAGCATTCTTACATAAAATTTACTCACAATTTCCCATTTCTCACAATAATGCAAAATGTACTATTTAAGTACTGGAATTGCATCCTATATAAAATAATCTATGTTTTTATATAACTGTTTTCATGTAGAAACAAATCATTGTATAGAACTTCGCGGTATGATAATTTTATTCGTGAATTTTTTTGATGATTTTGACAACAAATTATCAGCTCTCTCTTATTTTAGTATTTTGGAATATTTATCGTTTATTTACTGATTGCGATTCTTCTTGAAAATATAATACAGTATTCTAAGCGCAAAAATTGTAAATGTGTTAAATCTGAAACATTTAAAAGTCCTTATACATAAATATATCATCTGCATATATATTTAGAAATTTTTACTGACGAATATACATCCGTAATACATATGCTTATGTTCAGAAATTGTTATTATTTTACTAATTCTTCAGCTTCCGTACATAGATGTATCCTCGTAACGATATGTATTTTACCATGATTCGCAGTTAGACTTTGCAAACTTCTTTCTTGTGACTATTTAATTTGCTCCTTATTCATACGTATAGAATTTTCAAAAATAAAATTCTCTTTTCTGTTTCTCTCTTTTCTCAATTCACCTATTTAAGTGTTACTCAACCAGAGTAACTTGTCAAAGACCAAACAGAATTTACGTCTACAGTTTTACGGTATGTTATTAAATAACATAACATGTCTTTGTCATTTCGTATTATTGCCTGAGTTCTACGTAACTCACCATCGCGATCCAAGTTTCCAGTTTCGTCTGCGGTCCTTCAGGTCTCTACAGTTTAGGCATTAGTTTATTCCGATATATACTCGACAAAACGCTCAACAAGATTTCTGAGCATTCAGTTCTGTATGTCAAAGTCTGTCCTCTCTCTTCTTTTTTCATGTTTCCTCCAATGCAACCTTGAGTGGGCCCCAGTCTAAATTCTCCTTGCTAAAAGTCCCTCCGAGCACTTAATTACTGACAACAGGCGGAGTCTCCATACTCCCTAATGTACAAAGTCTACGAAAGAGGTTTCTTTCGCTTTGTCGTTCCCGGCGTGTCATTGTTTGATAGGCTTCTTGAAGACGACTTCCGGCTTGCGTATCGGACGCGGTACACGCCGTTCTATCCTGAGGGCCCGATTCGGGTCCGGAGACAGTGGCGTCGAGGTCATTCCGATCGCTGCCGTCTCCGACCCCAACGGGGGAGTCTCCGCCATTGTTTGTCAGTTGCCGGTGCTGCTGGGTCGTCGGCCCGGTGTTTGCTGCTGTTGTTGCTGCTGTTGTTGTTGCTGCTGCTGCTGCTGTTGCGTCGCTGCCGCGGCCGCGGCCACTGCGCTCAATGCCGGTAACGGCGTTTGATGGCAGTGAGCGCAGTGGAGACACACCGTGCAAGCACCGAGCTTTCGAGCTAGCATCGCACGCAGCTTTAGGGCTGGACCGAGCTTCATGCCCATCGGTCCTGTCAAGTGATCTTCTGAGAGCAGCGGCAACGAGGAACCATCAATACGATGCTCCCGGAAATTCTACAAGCAAAAATGTGATATCGCGTTAGCGATGCACTTTGAGATTTGCACGCGAATTCCGTTGGCTCCAAAATAAGGATAAGGATAGAAACCGTTATAGGTAAAAGATTTTATTTTTTAATATTAACGCCTCCTCCTTGACAAATGACGCCGGCTATAAAAATTTCAAGGTACTAATGTTGTTAGAATACTGTTAAGAAGCCATTTTATTAAGAAGACATCAATTTCCTTATCTTGCGAAATTTCCCTAATTCTTAATCAACGCCTCCGATCGACTTTGTCAGATTACTCGTGAGCGATGAATGGCGACTTATTATTGAAATTTGCGGTATCTGAATCCTGCGAGAACGAGTCGCTCGTTCGTTAACGCTACTCCTGTATTCTCGAGCGGCCGATGCCTCCGTATGCGGCGCGGTACGTATGCATACACCGGCTCTCTTCGCGCTTGTTCGTCGGCGGCGTGGCCCCATCGACCTCCGACCGATTCGAATCGTGCCCGAGGTGAACCTCTTCGCGCGCGGCAGCTGCAACTGCATCGCGCGGAATCTCGCGAATTCGTCTCGCGCGAGACGCGGTCGGCGCGGCGGAGAGACGAGCCATCATTTCCGACGGCATGCAAAAAGTCAATCGGTCCGAGGAGGAGATAGGAGAAGAACGCGCAGAGAGACGCGAAACGGAAGGAGGTAGGAGGAGAAGAAAAAAAGAGAGAAAAGGAAAAACGACAACGCAGACGCGTTTCATTCACCGCACCGGGGGCCGCACCTCGCGTAATTGCAGCTGCAACGACCGCGGGGTACAGCGCGTGTACGTAAACGCGCGAGCGCGATCGTGGACGTCCCTGTACGCTCCACACGTTCGTGGAATACGGTAATTGCTCGGCCCGCTTATGAATGAAATATTCAGCGGCGTAATGCGAGTCGCGCACGCAACGGCAGACCGGTCTCCTTCTTCGCGCATGCCGGCTCCTCGCCGAAGGAGGGGATCGGGATCGACGTGGAGATCGAGGCCGCGCATTCATGCCGCTGGGCATTCAGGTCTCTCTCTTTCTCTCTCTTTCTCTCTCTCTCTCGCTCTCTCTCGCTCTCTCTCTCTCTCTCTCTCTCTCTTTCTGCTCTCGCGGAGATAGCGTCTAATTGGCCGGCTTTCGGAGGGTAGGTGCGAGGATAATTTGTCATTGAAAAGAGCGTTTGTCGATCTCCGTGCCGCATCGACATGCGGGCGTCTTTCCGATGTTCGATTCGGACGGTGCAACACCGCAAACATGTCGAAATTAAAACATTGAGTTTGAATTGTCTCCTCTTCAGTGTCTTCTAAGTTTAACAGCGGAATTAAGCCCGAGATAATCCTCGCGGTAACAATGCGGCTCGCACGATCGCCGACGGTAAAATGCGTAGTCATTGATTACGGTAAATTGGCTCCGTACTGTTTCGGATTCTCGATGCATTCACGATGCTAACGGTACGAATCAGCCACGCGCGAGAGAAGCCGCCTGCCTCTTCACGGTCGTCTCGCATAAAACGTTAATTAGTAAAGTCGTTCACACGACGCGCCAGAAATTGTTCTCGCCGCGGTACCGTGCTACGTACAATCGTTTTGTACTCGACGCGAGAGCTTGGATTTTTATAAACGGCCATTTAACGCTAATTAAGGAGAAGGAGGCAATTTGACGTTTCGATCATTCAACCTCTTGATCTTGCCGGTAATCTGAACCGTAATTTAAACCGTTGCAAAATTCATCGAAATTCATTGCATAAATTCTTTCTGTAATCAGATTAATAATCGCAATTATAGAAAGAAAGAAAGAAAGAATTACAGATAGATCTCATAGTTTCCGGACATACCTTACGTAACGCGTCATTAATTATCCGCGTTCCAGGAGGAACGGATAACCCCGAGCCGAAGATGACTTATGAACTGGACACGTCCGTTTAATGCGCGTTGCATACATTAAAAGACGTGTCCACCCACAGCTCGACGAGGTGCACGCCTCATTGTTTTCGTGAGGCACTTTCGAAATCTCGCGAAACGAATGTGCGCGGCACGGCCGGCCAAGCCGCGCGGCGTGGCGTGGCGCAGCTGCAGTTGCAGGGAATATATCATCCTCGTGTTGCACCGCGGGCGACCGGGCGCGCACCAAAGGCCGGGTAACGAAGACAACCTATATTTTCTCCACCCAGTTCCAAACTCTTAAGGGCAAACGCGATCTCCGGCTGGTCCTGCATCAATTATACCTTCCACAAACACGACGTTAGACCCCTTTTCCCCTCGTGTACCCGTCGTGTTGCACGAGCGCGAGGGGGCTCGGGAGCATGTGTTATTAAATTATTCGCGCGTCACTGCGCATCTCGCAAAGAGGGATATCGCCTTCTCAACTTGCGCGCGCGTAGGCTTATCAGATATGCCCGTCGGGCCAAGAGGCGTTAAACGGAATTTAGACCGGTGAACATAGAAATGTTCGTGTAACGATATAAGCGCGCGTTGCGACTCGTGATATATCGTACACCTATCTCGGACGTTTTTCTCGAATACGATCGGTACACCATGCAACCACTAATTTATCGATTAGGCTGGAAGAGAGAGTCGGTGTTGGCAGACATTACGCGTTACGCGACAAGTCGGCGTAAATAGAGTATGACAATCTGTGTTACCTTTGTGTGCGAAAGAGGGACAGTGTCTTGAAAAATCGACGGCAGCATTCATGAATATCACTTTTTCTCTAATTATTCACCGGCAAATTAGATTGGGCGTCAATAGTGCCGACATAAAATTCTAACACCGTGTCATATTATGTTTCAGCGCGAACCCACTATTCTCTTGTAACCCAATGAATTACATATTACATGTGTATCTCACCTACGCATCGTCGGCGCAGCATTGCGTTGCGCCGCATGAAACTCGTTTGACGCTAAACCGCCGATCTGACACGAGGAATGAAGCATTAACCAATAATAGCGAGCGCGGCTGTAACTTTCGTTGGCCGCTACCGAGGCCCCCGGCTGCTACTTTCGCGCGGGATCCCTTATATGGAGAAGCAACGGCCGCGCGCGAAGGGCAGAGTGCGCCTGCACTCGCGCGTGCGGAATTCTGCGCGGTCGGGACGAACCGAGCTTGAGAATTCGCGTTGGCGGGCTCGCGCTGTAAATTCCACGCGCGTGTTTTCGTTCCGCCGCGCGACCTCGCGCGGAATTGTTCCGTGAGAAAGGGCGATGCCACCGGTGTATCAACGAGGTGCACCAGTGCTGAGGACGGAGACGATTCGCCTCGCACCGGCGATCCGTAATCGGTCGACGAGCGTGAGTATTGTCTCCCGCGATAAACACGTTCATGAGGCCAAAGTTGCGTCACGTAATCTGTCCACGGCTGCTGCTGAAAATCGCACGATGATATAATCGGTCAAACAGCGCGTGATTAGAGAAACTTGTCAGATATTTCACGGGCGTTACTTCTCAGTAAAATAAAATCCGTTTTCTCAAAACAAACAATCTTGTTGCTGAAACGGAACGTGTGGCCTCTGTGGTTCTTCCACGAAATTTAAAGTGTAATCCAGAGGTCACGCATGTAACTACGTCATTAAACGCGTACGATAATGAAACGCTTGAAAGTCCTGCGTCGAGAATCCGGAGGGAACCCGTCCGAGTTCTGACACTGCGCCACTGTGCGAGTGCTCGCCCGCGAGGACCGGTGACCCGCCACGCCCTGTCGAGGTCGTCGCGCGCCTCTCTCGCCGGCGCGGCCACGCCGCACCGATCGGCGTGCCGACGACGACCGGTCAACCTCACCGACGACCGGCGTGCTGGCACCGGCCTAACCAGATCAACATCCCCCCGTTGCACTCCCATTGCTCCCTCCATGCGCCGCTTCCAACCGCCGCGCCGCTCGTCCTCGTTTCTCCGGCATTCTCTTCCTTCCTCGTTCGCATCCTCGCGGATGCGCCGCGTACCTTCATCGTACCTTCCACTCGTCTCGTTTCTTGCTCGATACGTGATGCTCCTCTTTTTAGCGTCAGCATCACCGTCGAGTCGCCCGGCGATACCTCATGGAGATAAACGCGCGCGTCTGGGTGAACCGAATCTACATTCCGGTGGTCCACCTCCTCGTCAAATCGCCAAATGTGGCGGTTGATCCTCGCTCTCCCGTGTCCCGTGCCCGCTTTGTCCCGTTAATGTGCCCTTTTCTCCATTTCGCCGCATCGAGGAACTCGCGCAATAACGCCGACCACACCCATTTTATCGCACGACCTCGTAACATCGGCGGCTCATGTTTCCCGCGCGGATTTTCCTCCCATTACTGTCCCAGCCTTAATTTGAACGCTAGCTGCCCGGAAACTCGCAACTTGCCTCCTAACTATGCGCTGTCCAAAGCTGCACGTTTATCGAACAACATATGATTATAGACGTTGGACGTCGTTCAAGCGAAATAGAGGCGCAGACAAATGATAAGAAAATTGTAATAAAAAGAGAAACACAGGAAAGCCAGAAGAAAAAAGTGGATCTCTGGTGAATCTCGATCGGTGCGCGGCTTCACGGACAACGGTCGTGTCGCCGCGTAATTGAGAGACATTCAGAGTGCATTAGCACCGTCCGGTAAGAGGCAGGCAGGCGTATTAATTGCTCATCAGCGGTAATGAAGGGTTTGTAAGTCGATATTAGCATAACTAACAGGTTTCCCGGTAATGAAGCCACGCTCACGGCCACAGCGCTCATCTTTATGTCCCCCGGGACCCTTCCTCTCGGGCGGCCGCGAGTCCCACGGAACGATCGAGCTGGAACGAGTTGGAACAGAACGACCTGGAGTCAGCTCGTACGAACGACGACATTTCCGCAATGAAAATCGAGGAGGGATAACGAGGACAATCCGAGGCGGCGCCATCCTACTTGGCGCGCTGGCTCGTACGATCGTGCAGAAAAGACGATTAAGGGAAGTCAATACGAGCATAAGCAATGCAGTTGGCATTGCTCTGGAACGCGACATTTCGCGTACTGCTTCGTAAATTTCTTTTAAAAATAACACAGGATTAGATAAAAAATAATATTCTTTCGTTTTGCGTATGCTGCGGTTGACCAGATCTCGTCTTATATAAATGTGCTAGCAGCGAGACGCGATTTAACGATTGCGGTTATTTGTAGAGAAAGTGCTGGTATCAAGGCTCTACGCGATTGCACTGCATAATGTGGTATCACGATCTCGTTATCGAATCGACCTTTCGCGACTTCTTTCTTTGCAACCGTGCGCGATACTTTCTCCGATTGTTCGCGTGGTCGAGTCTGCTTCGACAACAAATTATTCTGTCCGCGTGGGTCGTCTTATAGATATCTTGGAATGTGTGAGACTTCAGGTTGTCCCAAACCGTGAATTCCTCGCCATGGTATCGCGAATATAAAAAAATCAATGCGCGAATATAAAAAAAACAACGATATTCTTGATGATATTCATTGCTACAAAATATTCGACAAGTCTTCCTCAGAAGTGTCATATTTTAAAAATAAATCCTTGTCCACTATGCGATTTTCGATTTCACAATGGATGGATTAAACTTTCTCGAGTTGCGGATGAACCGCGAGTTTTCACCGGAAGCGACGAGGCGAGGTCGTTACGAGAGGTCTGAGCACACCTACGGACACCAACCGAGAATTCAAATTAGCTTAGAAAGTTCAGGGTCAAGCGGATACGGGCAACTATGCGCGTTCACGCAGCGATGGAGCTAAAATTCTATCATTTTCAGTCTACGAATACCACGAGTAACGCGCTAGTTGGGAAGGAACAGAATTCACGTCCCTTTTCTGTATCTTCTTTGCACGGTGATACGGATCTCACACCCCCGTGGTACGATCACATTCAAGGAAAGAACCGCGTAGGTGGTTATACATTATTATCGGTTGCATACAAATTGCCGCCTCCGTACATTGGCCGCAACCTACCGCTTTCTGTTATTGGTTAAACCTCTGATAAATTCTTGTTCACAGCGCACCGATCCCTTTGCAGGTAACTCGCTGTTAGTGTACCGCCTGTGATAAAGTGGCGCCGATAAATCCATCCGATTCAGCACGCTTGCAATTAATATCGGAGGTACATGAAGCGAACACGAACCTTCTTGTGCTTCTGCCTGCCGCGGATAAAGTGGATAAAGTGAGGAAAAGCGCTCGAGAAGTACGTTGTCAGACCAAATCCGTTAGCAAGTTGACAGATTCATCTCTAAGCTTTTTAATCACCGAATGCGCGAAATTGTGGTACCAGCGAATAAAAATAAGAATAAGCGAGAAAGATAAATTACAATCACATATATGTAGCAGAAGTAGCTATGAAATCCAATTTGAGATAGCAAGATTCGAGATTACAAGATGAATGTGCACGTTTAAAAACGGTTAATTTGTTGACGGAAGAATGATACACTCCATCCATTATCTGAATCTCTTAATTTCGTATACACATATTTTTCACGCCCAAGTGAGACAAAACTCACTCATCTGATTTACGTGTATTCGGTAGGTAAACGAGCGTTTTGATGTTTTATTTATGCATTCCGCGTGTCGCGCTCGTGAGCCATTTTTCCTTTCCCGACAGATATACCTTGTATTTTAGACTTTATCAGGCATTAGCCTGATTATCTCAAAATTTTACGGAAGAAACACGATTTCAAGAGTCACAAGCGACTGCGCGCGTTCGAATATATCGCACCGTTAAAACGGTATAATTAGTTGATCGTTTGTCATTCTCTTTAGTTTATATCAGGAAAACAGCCATTATTCAGTCTTTCTTCACCAGTTGTTTGCACAAAACTTGGTATACATATAAATGATAAAAACATCAGCAAATTGCACAAGAGTTTTCTATGCAAAATCAAATATGCGATGGTCTCGCATGAACTCGATATCAGATAACGAATAACAATTATTATCGCAAATTTCGAAAGAAATAAATATCATTTCGGGAGACTGCGTTCAAAATTTTGCATTTTTGTGGTTCTCCCTGCGCAAATCTCCATCAAGTGTCGCGAAAAAATTCTCCATACATTTTCCGCATTATTACACACGCAAGGTGGGCGCGCCTACGGTGGACCTCCATGTGGCCGAGAGTTATCTGCAGGAAATCTACTCTTGTAGGCATGCCACGAGCAGGGGGGCGCAGAGGGATCAAAGGGGGAATGTAGGGTGGAGTTCCCCCCGACGTCCATGGTGTGTCTCCGCTCGGCTTCGTAGGGAATGGCAGCGGGACCGTGCATAGAAGAAAACACCGCGCTACCAGCGGGGTACCGCGCCCCCGATACAAGATACTGCCACGTGTTACACGCTGTTCGCCACTAGAAGAAACGCGCGCGTTCTCCCGCCCGTGCGGTCGCGCGGTACAGCATTCGGCGCGTCTTCAGGACGATAACACGTCCTGGCGAAGATAATGGCCAGGACAGAGTTTTTACTGCAGTGTCGGGACTGCAGGAGGAACCACGAGAAATGCGCGGACATTCGCGACCGAAAGAGACCTCCCTCATCATTACGCAGTCACCCCTCGACGAACGAATAATTCTTCATGCCGATATGTCGTGGACGTGCGAGATGATAGACCCGGAAATTCGGTTAACAATATCAACACTTCTCAGTATTATTTGGTAAATTTTTTTAGCATTGTCTAAATAGAGAACTCGAAGATCAGTGTGTCCGTAACTTGAGCCTTGTTGGATCCTTCGTCGTTGATTTAAATAACGACTGGACAAAGTAACGAGCACTGAATAAGACATTGATACGACGCCAAAGTGAAAACGTCGATTCCACTGGCGCGTACGCTTGTTACGCGTACGATACATAATAATTCGACATGCAAAAGATCGACGACGACGGGAAAGAGCAATGCCGCGTCGCGTCCGTTGCTGATCAGCGATACCAGCACGCGCGGCTTTCTCCTCTTACGTCCGGCGAGTCGTCATTATTTCGTCGCCGATTGAATTTCTCTGGTCATCTCCGCGACCAGATCGCCACAGTGCGTAAGCGAATGGTTCCTCGATATTCGATTGAAGCGCTGGCGCGCTATCGCGGTACCATCGGTATATCGCTCGCATAAACCCGGTGCATACCTCTTGCAAATGCCTTTTAAGATTATGCAAATGTCCAACGCTCGCTCGGAGCAGCGGCAGCATTTTAAAGAAACTGCCGCAACGGGTATTCCGCGCGTTCGGAATTAAGATATTCGGCGAAGCGCGATGGTCATCTTTTTATCGCTCGCACGGTCCCTCTCGCACACGTAACGCTCGGCGTATAGTGTGATATCGATATGCTGATTCAGATTCCCTCAGGTACCATCGTCCCGGTGCACGTTCGTGAGTTTCGAAGATTAAAACGGCAAAACTCGAACTCGGGTAAAATTCCCGTGACGTTTTTATTGATCCGAAAAATCACTTTCATCAAAGTATATTTTGAATATATTATATTTAATACAAAGGTGGATGTCAGGTTGTTCACTTTTCGTTCGAATTACGTGACATCGAAAAGTGGAAAATTTTGACGCGTACACGATTTTCGGCGGATTTCGCGAAATTGATTCTCGTACACTACCATACATCCGAGGCGAGGAAGTTGCCACGTAAAATTCCTTTCCTGTCATCCAATGCCGTAGCTACAGCAATTTATAGGGATACCAGTATTCATCCCTTTCATCCCGTGACAGGCATTCACTGACATCAGCTACACGCGTGCTTTCTTTGAGTCGCGTATACTTCCTGCAGGGAGCGGCTCTCCCGTTGTGACTTATAATAGGCAGATGTATACGTATACCAAGCGATTAGCTCGATTGTGATCGTACGTTAAGTCTCCCAAATAACTTTGTGAAGAGGGAATTATTTCCGTTTGTGTATTCTCGTGCAAATATCATAGAAAGTCGCAACGATTTTCGTACATCTCCGAAAAATGTATACTCATGCATCGTCTGACATTTTTCTGTCGAGGTCTGTTGAAACACCATTCTAATTGCGCGGTGAATAAATCGCGAAAGCGTGCAGCGCATAACGCTTCTAATTGCCTCACAAAGGGACAAGACGAGCCGGCTAGAAATGCCATTCTTTCATTAACGTCGCGCGAGTGCGGTAACATAGATGTACCGGTACTCCTTTCATCCTTTGACGGGCATTCGCCAACGTGAAGCGAGCGAACGAGCGAGCGAGCGCGCGCGCTTTCGTAGCATCATAAGAACTTTATAAGGACCGCAGCTGAAACGAGGAACGCGAGCCACATCGATCACGACTTTTTTTTCAAGGAGTGACATTTAGTGGCGTGGGTGGCGGCGGGCGCCACGCCGAGGGAATATCACGAGGGACGAGATGGATATCGCCAATGGACACGCGCGCGAGTGTGTGGGAGAGAGGGTCGATATAAAATCTCCATCTCCATGGCAGACGCGTCGCGACTGTAATTTGTAGGATACACTTTGTCATGGAAATGCTGCGGTGAGATCGGCGACGTGAGCTACGACGTCAAGTGCGAGCGACGTCAAGAAAAACGCGTTCCAATTCGCTGGTCGAGCCGCGTTCTCGACTCTGCGAGTACGCGACTCTTCTGGTCGGTTCGCCGATCCGTTTGATCCACCAACAGCAAGTTTCATTCGTGATGAAGAAACGCTCTCCGCTCGCGGTTCGCGTTCGATCTAGCGTGAAGCGCGATACCGATTGGACAGTTAATATCTCACTTCGGTGGCTAAACGAATTCTCGACTCGACTCGTGTCTCGGTTCGCGAGGGATTGGAAAGGCGAGTTTACGTATTCATTTCTCGACTGCGAGTCTCTCGCGTGATGTATGAACGTATGTGGGAGCAGGTCGTTACGTCAGCCTGCTAGCGCTATGGAGCGGCTGGGGTGTGCAGCTGTCCCGTTCCTCGATCCTGCAAAACGCTTTACACGCGAATTCGTGTAACGCCGGTTATGCCACCGTCAAGAACTCGAGGCACCTTCTTCTCTTTTGTGAACGACCGCAGACTCACAAAGATCGCATGCACGTCGCCGGGAAGTCACGACGCATTCATCACCGCCGCATCAGAGGTGTTAGCGTTTAGTCCATTATTCCGTGTTGCGCCGTGTTTCGAAAGTGATATCGCATTGTGCTATGTTTTTACTCGTGTCTCCGCTCGTGCATGAGAATGAAACAAACAGCGTCTTGGAGGAAACGAGGACTCTCGAGCGGCGAGAAGTAGATTTATCGCGCGTCGATCATCATCCCTCGCGCTTGCAGTTACGCAAAATTATATAACGATATTTATTCGAGATTTGACAGTTTTAGCATCTTTACGTAATTGTGTAAAAGCATAATTACTTGTATAAAACGACATAAAACATAATAAAAAGCTTACGGTATAAAAAACGTTACTCCATGCTTCACCCGTGGAAGATTCATCATCAAGCGAAACGGCAACGACGCGCCCACACACGCCACGTGTTCATTGAGTATATCGATTCCTCGATACAGCGAAGCGGTGAGCGTCACACTAATGAGACAGCTGCCCTTTTCCCAAGCGAATCATCATTTCGCGGATAATAAAACCTACGCGACATCGCGCCGTTAATGTCAGCAACGTCAAAAGTACGAAGGCGCTCACGGGATCGCGTACAACAGGAAGAGAGACCAAGAAATGGTAAAGCGGTAAAGCGGTAAATCGCTCAACTGTCTCGTAATTGTCCGAACAATCATTGCACAACGAACGACTCGATCGGAAGCAATCGAGACTGAAATGAATGGTCAACGAGAAACGGTCAATAATACGCAGTTACCCTGATATGCGCGGTCGGATTAATAGGATACACTTGCAGATACCTACCGATCAGTACCAACTCCAACGTAGAAAGAATCTGAATTCTTATAATTTTCCTGATTTACCAATGTCGATTCTCCAGTAGTTGCTAGCAGATATGTACGCGTTATAACGCTTTACGGCGTATTTCCTTACGCCTGTGTATTATCCGGTAATCGACGTCGCTGGTTTAAACTCAATCAGGCACTCGCGGAGTTGTCTGTCCGAGTTTATGGCGTGATCGTCCGTGCATTCCTAAACCGCGGAATGCAGAAGTTCGCGGTTTCGCGTTCGCGGCTCCCCGTGGAGCACTTTTCTCTCCTCCCGTAACCTGTTCGACCAATCCGTTTCAATCCCTTCGGGTAAGATGATTAAGGAGAAATACTCTTTGGAACTTGTGTGACGTAAAATAATGAAGAAGCTAAAACCTTAACAGGATTCACTAATACGATTAAGGGGAAGGTAATGTCAATTTATTGTCCCGAGAGACGCATCATCAGATATCGACAGGGTATCTTGCCTCGGAATCTGTGATTCAGAGAGTTTACTGATGACGTCGTAGATCGATCCTGATCGAGAGGAATTTCAAAAGAGATCCGAGGAGACTAGTAAATACACGCGCGCGAGCAGAAATGCCGGAGAAAACAGCCGGCAAGGGAAGGGAAGAGAGGAAACCACGAGTTAGAGGAAGGTAGAAGGTGGAGAACATAAGGGGTCGAGGGTTCACGGATCGTTCGTGTTGTGATAGGCCGTGATTCCCGGCTGCAATAAGAGTATTAGACAACCGCGACGAGAGAGAAAGAGACGAAGAAAAGGCGGGTGGAGCAAGACGGAAGAAAAGCGAGAGAGGAAGAGAGAGAGAGAGAGAGAGAGAGAGAGAGAGAGGGAGGAAAAAAGTCAATCGGGCCCGTCCATTACCATACGTTATTGGCTGGGCTTCGGGCCGGTCAGTGGTGTGTGTTTGCCATAACTCCAGATAAATAAACCTCAGGGCCAGATAAATCTGCGTACGAGCCGCGCGCGCGGCATGTATAATGCAAATGCAATCATGTCCGCGAACCGCAGCGGTGCCGCGGACCTTAAAACTTGGACGCGCGGACCCCTAAGAGCATCAGCGCGCCTGTAAAGGGCACGCAAGCGAGCCCTCACGAATTTACAACTTACACTATGCCGACAACGGCCTTAAACCTCGGCGAGGTTTAGCGGGACCGTTTACGGCAGACGGGGCACGACGGTAATTAAGATAAGAGGACTTTGCCTCGGCGAAATATGTCCACCATAATTATTCCGATTACTTGCCGCAAACGCTCTTTCCGAATTTATAGTGACATTGTCCGAGTTTTCGGAAATGGATAAATAAAGAGAAAATTTGTAGATGTAAATATGTTGTCACGACGTTGCTTTTATCTCTAATAAGATGGGATCTTTATCGCAAAATTATTTAATTTTAAATTTAATTACTTTAGTTTTAATTACTTTATATGTTGAGTAGTTACCTCCGTGACAACTTTCTAATATATTTATTTTATTTTAATCTCTTCGTTATGTTGGTGAGTCATATAATTATCAAACATTACGTGAATGCTATTATTATAAAAGTTATTTTGATAACAAGCCGGTTAACGACCAAGGCTAATCGGCGCAATTGAATCAATAATGATATCGTTTCGCAATTGATACACGGATGATCATCGGGGAGAACGCGTTCTCCAGCCGGAAATCAAAATGAAACGTAAAACGTCGAGCAACACGCGACCGGTAGGAACAGTTCTCAATCGGATCAGGCCGGTCGGGACGATTTATAGCTAATTATCAGCCGATGTAGCAGGGGTAGCGGTGTTTTCGATTACGTGGTTAAACGAGAACTAGTATTGTGCAACAGACAACGCGAACGCGACGGCGGCGGCCTTTGCGATCTCTCGGACGATGCAGCACATCCACGGTAAAACCGTAGTGACCTCCTCGCCCTCTCCTCGCCCCCACCGTCTCACTCTCTCTGTCGCTCTCTCTTTCTTTTATGGTACAATTTTAACGATGACTCGAGATTGGGGTTAAGACCCGCGAATCGTTTTAACGATGCTCGCCCGCCAACTCTACCCAGCGTGAGAATCAACGAAAGTAAACTCCGTGCGCGGCAGCGTGACATTTATCTTGCGTCAACGCGCGGAAAAGCGCCGCCTAACCCACTTTAGATTCCTCGGTTCATTGCAATATGTCATGAGCGCGTCGAGTGGAATTACAAGGCGATCAATTGTCGTACAAACAATTCTTTTTTCTCGTACACGATTCTGCCCGGTGATCGCAATGTGATCTCGCTCGCAGGCGAACTGCGTCCACAAAGACAACTAGAGAGAAAGAGAATAACGAGCCTGCTAATGCGCATAATTAAGCATCACGTCGATCTCGCGTGGTTAGCGATAAAATGTCGCTCTTGCATACACATTTAGACGCTCCTCTCGCGCGCGCCGCCCCATCGAGAGAAACAAACGATCGCGGCCCATCATCCTTTAGGCGCGCACGCCGATGAACAGCGCGCGATAACGGAAACGTGTGCCGTTACTTACTCGACAATATGACATTCTTTTTGTGCCGATGCCTTATTCGCGCTTATCCTCCTTCGGGAGTTTTGTCCGGTCGCGCCGTCTTATCTCGGCTCGCCTCACCTCAAGGCGAGCGCGCATTCTGCCGGCCTCTATCTCCGCCTCGGAATTACTATGATTATTAATTCTTTTCGTCACGAGCGCACATTATTCGACGCGTCTCGCTGAAGCCGAAAGTAGGTGATAGGTGAATACTATGGAACACAGGCAGGCGGATACGCGAGCGCGCGCACGGGATGCTGATATTCTCTTATCTGCCTCGGCTATCTCCCGCGCCACAAGAGAGGCGATCCTCGAGAGCGGAACGTTTCTTCGATTACGCGTTTTTACCGCTGTCTCTATGGAATCGTTTCATTACCGCGACGCGGATGTATTCAGATGCTTCTTTCATCACGAATTTTTGCGGCCGCGGTAAAAGTAGGCGGTGCCAAAGGTTATCCTGTTACTCAGCTTGGCGAAACTCTTCTTTTTTCGTTATTCCGAGCAATTTACATTCCTGCCGGGGGTTCGATTAAGGACGTTCTTTCAGAATTCTCGCTGGCGTGTACGCCGCGATGTGCTACGCGCTACGAGAAACCGACGCTAATTCCTGGTTGTTACGTCTGAATCTTTGTTGCACGGATACGCGCGACGATAAATCAATGCCAGATACAAGACCAAATGTACGCGCTATTCAGACTAATGATATCGATTATACAGCTTCACAATACCGCGCAAAAAGGAGACGGGAAATCCGTCGCGTACTTTTATTAACAATAAGTCGGAGACCTGAGCAAACGGATAATTATAACGTTACTGATTAAATCGCGATTCACGAACTTGAAAAGCGTTTTATTGCGCGGAAACTCTCTCCCGCGATCTCTTGACGCACCAACCATTAGTGTTGGGGTTCTATCTTACGCAGTCGATGTGCTTGCCATCACTTTGCGTTAATTAAGTGTATCAATGGCAACGCTAATGATCCCTATCAATGTAAATGCGACTGAATAGAATTATGAAGGCCGAGTTTATTGCAATTAGGAGATAACGGGACAGTTGTAGTATTTACAACGTTAATTGAGCACTTGTAAGCTTTTATGCGCAATTAAAACCTCGTTTATCCCCATTCTGATTAATGTAAATGCATTTCGCGTTTTGATTTCATACATTGTAACAGATCCCGCCTTGCAGTGCAAGAAGAAATCATAGACGGGCGCTTTAATGAATTATTATTGTATTTCACTTACGTTTCTTTCATCAAGAATACTCGTTTTTAACAAATTAATGTTCTATGTTAAATACCTTTTGGAAACCAACGGCACGCGTTGCGATTAAAATAGGATGACCTTACTAATCGCTTACCTGGAACAAACAAAGAGAAATATATTTATTAGATACAGAAGCAATAAAAGTTAATTGTAAAGCACACTTGTTTTTGTAATGCTTCTTGAAAACCAGACATATATAACTCTGACTGGTATTTCTGTATAAAATTCTTAAGCAACATAGATTACGCGCCGTAACAAGGAAAGAAAATCACTTGCGAATACTATGAAACTTTTTCTCTCATAATTGAAAAAAAGTTTGCACTCTCAAACCATCGATGCAATGCGTTGCAGCCAGACTAGGAATGCATCCTCGATGTTTGTCAATCAAGCACAATTCGAATGGAAACGCCACACAAAGAATTCCACCGAAAGAATGCATCTGTGGGAGTGCTGGAAAATTCCGCGATACGTCATTCGCCGTTGAATCAAGGAACGTAACACCTCGAGCATTTATTATTAAATTATATCGCGTGATGCGATAACTGCGGAACAGTTTCATCAACGTCAGGACCCCAAGATGTCGATAATGCGGTAGGCGTGTTCTTCGCGTTTTCGGCATGACGCGTTCGTGGCACGTGGTCATCCGCAAGAGAATCGCGCAGCGAACATCTCGATTAATCAAAGACAATAATGGCTCCATCGGAGCGGGAATGAAATCGGCTGCTGTGTGCGCCGAATAAATCGGTTTCGCTTCTCCACGGCCGCTCACCGACTCGAACTCGCCGTAAGTTTTACGAGTCGCGATTGTATCGTCGCATTACTTAACATACTCGTTAATTCGACGGTTTCTCGAGGCACGTTCTCCCGCGACTGCTGCTTTATTGCTCGCCGCTTACGTTTTTCTTCCTCTATGGCAAATCCACTTGATTCTTGCCTCATTAATTACACGAGACAAATTATTATTTATCGATGATTCTTTATACGAAAGTTTTAGAACGAGCAAACAACTGTACTGTACAAACTAGATATCGTTTTTGCTGGATGTTTTGATTAATCGGATAGCACGAGAAACACACACGTTTTAATATGAAATATTTGAAAAAAATAGAGTTTCAACCGTGCATTCACGCGCTCCGTACACCATGCGCGCTCCACGGGAGATAATTAACAAAATAAGATTGTAATACATAACTGGCAGGAGGTATGCGCACACTGTGCATTCGCATGTGATAACCGTCCGCCGATTACATAAAACATCGCGGGCTTTGCCAGCTGCGATCCGCCGGTGTCGCGTCGCTCGTACATCGGGCGAGCCCGGTGCGCCGCGCCGATTAAAAATGCATACGCACTCTGCATGCAGATCACCGCGGGTCGTTGCGATACCGGGTAACGACGGCGCGTCCCGGGGGTAGAGAGCCCCCGGCGCGATTAATGCCGATTAAAAAGGCAAAACGCACCGCCTCCGATCATTACGCTCCGGTGGAGAGCCCGACGGCGCTGGTAATTCCGCACGCTCGAAAGTAAGGTAGCTGCCGGGAGAGAAGCGGACCCCTTCTTGCCCTCCTTCCCTCTCAGATCTTTTTTCTTGCCTGCGCTCGCTCCTGCACCCCATCTCCTTTCCTCTCTATCTCTCTTTTTCTCTGTTTCTCTCGCTCTTCGCTTCCCCCTCGTGGACCCGATCCCGTAGCTGCTGCCGTCGCGCGGACCCTCCGGGGGCAAGTAATTACTTCTAGTCCGGCGCTGAGCTTCGCCGGCGGTTCGATAGCCAAACTTATAATTTAATGGTTAATTATATAAGGGATCCCCCGCGATTCGGCGGAGCCACTGGGCGGACACGATGACGTGCAGGAATGCTTACTCGCCGCTCGTCTCCTTCCCTCTCGCCGATCGGTACACGAGACTCGTTTTCCGAGCTTCTCTCGTTCCATCTCCAGATCTCCAGATGCGATCCTATCCAAGACTCATGCGTCCATAATGGACTCTATTACGGATTAAGAGAGGGATTCGTGTCTGTAATCGCAAGCAGAGTAAAACAATGCTTCTTTTCTCTAAACTGCATTTACACTTTAAGCATCTCCTGCTTTTAAAGATTCAAGAGTGCGAGAAAACATCTAGATAATGTAATAGTGAGATAGTGAGGAATTAGATTAAGAACTTAACGAAGGTATAAAGTGCTTGAGTATGCGATTTTGCTTATTCTTCCACTTACTTACATTAGTATTCGACTTTAAAATGTAGCTCCGCCTTGATTGGTCTTTACTGACTCGTCTACTTTATTCTCGGAGCTAATCTAGTAATTTTGATCCGTATCGAGAAAATATTCAGGACAGAAACTTGTGCGCAATCCTAATAACATAATCAAGAATGAAACAATGTGGCTGTTTATTTCGCGACAGGATATTGCAAAAGTTCATGTACATGTACCTCAAAATTGATAGTGAGCAATTATCTGGCACGTTTAATCGTCAAACCGCAAGCGCACAGCCAATAATCGATGCAGCCTCATTTATGTTTAATATAGCATTGCTTAATATGTGCACAGCGGCGCTCACTCGTTATAAATATTGATAAGCGCGTGGATGGTGCTTTGAATATCTATCGTGCACGAACCCGAAAGGTGTTCACGCATATCGTTTAACATAAAACGTTGTGCAGACCAATATACCGTAACATTTTTCCAATTTGCGCATTAATATTAACGTTGCTATAACTTTTATGTGAAAAATTAATAAATTTCATGCAACTGCCTCTCTCTCTCTCTCTCTCTCATATCTGCAATTGGAATCTATTCTACTCATATCAAACGCGATCCCGGGGGCGAAGGAAGTGGATCGCGTCCGGCTGAATAGATTATTCGATCGGAGAAGTAACTGTATCCGCAGTTAAAGACAAACAACAACGACGACGACATGACGACGACACCGAAGGGGCGCGGCACACAATCGGAACAGGAAAAAATGATTCGCGATACGCCGTGGCCGGTACGCGCAGAATTACGTAATGGGCAACTGCGTGGATTAAGATCGCGGCGGGTGATGCCAGAGCGTAAAAGGTGTCCCGCGGAACGGAACAGAATCGAGAGATACCGCGTGCGGCGAAGCCGAGTGAGTCGTTCCGCGTCCTCGCACACCAGGTGTATCTCTCCTCTCTCGGTCCACGCAGCAGCCTGGAGCGACCGATGATCATCGAGCGAATTTCTTTCTCGATATCTGCGTCCTCCTGTCGAAGGCCTGAAATACGTATTTTCATCACTCCCATCTCTCGATGCACCATGCGGAAGTCGGTTGCAGTGGACGGCAGTTACAACGATCACGGAGCACGATAACGCGCCAGTGATCATTGATACTGATACTTGCAGCACTTATAAACGGAGCGTGATTGACTATTATCGTGTGTACGTGAACATAAGTACTAGTAAACTAGTAAGAAAGCCATCGGTGTTCTGCGTAGCGTTTCGACTCCGGAACGCGACCACGGATCTGTAGTTTCATAATGCGAGAAACAAGAAGCCGCCCGTTAATCACTCAACCAGAAGTGTTGGAAGGCGACGACGACGACAGCGAGAGAGATCCGTGATTTAATAACACGGCGCAACAGAATGTACAGTTTAAGTGCAAACTGCGAGACGGCATCACACAAGCGGCAACTTTATCTGGTAATTAATTAATACGCTTTTCTTTGCAACACTCGCGTCGACTGCCGTCACAATTTATGAAGCGTGAGCAGCTTTTCCCAAAGCCTTCGCTAAATGTCGAGAGATCGTCTTACCTGCTTACATTCCACGGATGTTTATAAAAAGAATATTTAATAAAAGAAAGATGAAATGTTACTCAGGATGAAATTACAAATATTTTGTCGCCCTTCTCATATTTTCCTTCGATAATTGAGTCTATTATCGATATTACAGTAAACATAATTAAACTCGCATTTTTCAGATAAATTTACATTTCTATCTTAAATAACGCAGAAATATGTCAATTCTCATTTTCCTCAAAAACATGTTGCTCTTTCACGTGAAAATGCAATCAGTGGCAAGCACCGAATGTTGTTTGTGTTTATGAATAATGTATTCGCGATTGGCGCGGCTGATAACAAACTCGTGTGTATAATTACGATCGGTGCGGGTGCCGTGATAATTGCGAGGAACGCGCCAAGAGAGATCTGCGATTCGGGGTTGAGCAACATTCCGGCGCTCTGGCCGACCTCTCAGCCGATCTAAAGGAGAACGAAAGTATGAGATCTGCTGCTTCCAAGAGAGAGAAAGGATTAGTCCCCATGAAGCATTAATACTGACTGCTAGGCGCTGGTAATACCTTACAATTTTCACTACCGGCTTTAACAATCAATTGTTAAGGCACAAGCCTAATTCTCGATAATCAAAATATGAAAAGTAAATCCACCAATTCAAATTTAACAATCTAGACAAGTATTTGTTTTCCGAATTACACAAGCGAGTCATCATCTTTCATTTTAGCGTAAACGATACTCTCCAAAGTCATTACGCGTATTTTTGAAACGGACTGGTAGATCCAACATGAACGATCATAAAAAAGATAATGAAGGAAGGAAGGTTGCGATACTTATCTGAATCAATCGGGAGGCTGTTAAATGGGAAGCCGAAATGCCCTAATTGTCGATACAGGGACCCCCTATTGGTCATGCGGTACATATAATTACAAGGGAATGACTCGGCGCGACTTGGAAGAGCTCCTCTGTTTCTTATCGCTCTCGAATTGGCTCGACCGACCGCCGGAGTCATTTAATCCCGTGACGACGTTGGGAAACTTCGTGACCCGTATCTTGGCAAGTTATCCAAATCATTTACAAGATTGCACGTCTTCGAAACGTTATTACAAAAGTATAAAGTATAATCGACTCGCTGCTATTGTAAAAGACAATTTTGTATCATTTTTACGCAAGAGAAGCCTTTCAGCGTGACCTCTCATTCATAAACGAAGAGATAAAACTCCAAGTTTTCTTCACTCGAGAATGGGAAGAGCATAGTCACTTTACTGACATGTTATACCAGGTTAATCGTTTTCCTCGTCGCGAATAAAGAAGTATTCGTCTCGCGTAGCAAACAACAAAAGAGCCGTCACTACAGCAACGTGGCGCATTATGTGCTTCTATCAATCCCCGGCCTCGGCGCTTGATCCGGCATGCACACGAGGAGAGGTCGGTTAAAGGCGTATACCAAAGCCACGTGGCGTGCGCGCTTCTGTGATTGCAGAGTTCGGTCCGTCATTACCTGACCCCACCGTGACCTTTTCGCGAGGGCCTGCAGGGTCCACGCCAGGTACACACGTACCTGCGAGACCATGTAACGCGGCGAGGATACCGGAACGCGCGTTCCAGATCGCGCAAGAGTTCAGGTCAGCAGGAAAGAAATTAGATGGTCGAGTAACATATTTGGGCAACACTGTAATGCATCCTTTATAATTCGCCAATTACAGTAAAATTTAAAGTGCAGAGAGTGTATCTAAAAACAAGTACCTAAAGATCTTATAGTATTCGTGATCTTACTTTGCTGACATTCATGAAAACAAAAGGTAATAAAACTTTTGTTTTCAGAGAACGTATTCTCCTATTGTCAATGTCTGCAGAAAAGATTCAACTTCTCAACGTTACGTGCATAGACTCAACTCTGAAACAAGAAGATAAAAATTCTCAGCTTTGTTATCGAGAGAGTGTACGGGTACGTATAGTAGCAACCACCGGTAAGGCCGTCGGGGTCCGTGAGGCCACGCCGGGACCTCTCGTACGAGCTCGTGCACGGTGAAAAATTAATTTCGTGACCTCGTTCAGGAGGAAGCTGCGGAGGAGGAGCGCGGAGTCGGGGCGGTGTGGGACAACGGATGAAGAGGAATAAAGAGAGTCATGAGCTCCCACAGGGGCTGACCCGGCGACCCTATCAGCCGGTCTCCTCCACGGTATTGTTTATAGCGCTGAACCGTGCCCCAACTATATGGGGCCGCGCCATTGTTCCGCCGAGGACCCCATTGTCTCCGTGCTTCTCTCTCGCGCCTCGGCTCTCGATCGCTCTGCCGCCACCGTGTCGTAATTTAGAAATATAAAATCGGAGCCTAATTATCGCCGCGTAATTGCTCAATTCGGATCGGACGTGGCGTCAATAAGAAGACGGCACCTGCGAGGTGAAATCCGCCAGAACGCGAAGGAGGGCATACGTACACGCGATGAGGGTCCTCGCGGGGGATCGCTACCAGAAAAATTCACCTCGCCGTCCAACGCTCGTGTGCGTTTCCAGACGCGGCGAACGCGGCGAGAGTGAGTATCGGCGCGTTCTCGAGAGTATGATTTAATTTCGCCAGCCGCAATAATTAAAGGGAAATAAGTCGTCGTTAAAAATCGAGACGCGCGGTGGGATAAATTGCGCGCCTCCACTGGGGTAATGGTTTCCGAGAACGGCCGCGATAAACCAACTCCTCTGCCTGCCTTTGCGGCTTTCAAAATTACGAGATTTTATTCCATAAAATTACGCTGTCCCAGTTCTAAACAATCAGCGAAAAGAAAGAGAAACATTTTGGATATTAAAATTAATTTTAATTCTTTAAAATCTCACTTATGCATTGTTCTCGTTTTTTGCATTATCAAAAAGTTTGGAAAATTGCTTAAATTGTAATTGTTATTTGTAGATGTTTTGTGAGTCGTAATGTATAGAATCTAACGGTGATGATGCGGCGATTGAACGCACGAAACACGTATTTCGTCTGAAGGGCGTTATCAATCAGTATCAAAGAGCTGTAGTCGCCGATGATCTAGCTGTCTCTGATGACAATGTATTATAAATGCGAGTGGAGATCCAGGATTCATAATGATATGAGCGATCGGTCCAGCATCAGCCACGGTGTTTTGAGCGCATCCGTGCGTAAATCTCGACGATAGAGACCTTCTTCTGTCATGCCATTGCTCTTCAGCTGCAATCCGCTCATCGTACGCGTCTCGGACTCGCGGAATTCCGCGTTTGCGATATCGCGGAGCTATTAACCGTAGTGGGAGTGAACGCAGTCGCGGCAAAAATTGCGCTTTTAGTTTAATTGCGGTGAAAGTTCAGCATGCGCATGCTAGCTAGCTTAGCATCCTCAGGACGACGCGGAGATCTATTTCCGTGCACACTCTTTGGAGGGAGACACATGGAGGTTTGTAGATCCGCAACTCGTCGGCTGTTTAATTGCCATGGCTATGATTTAGCATTTTCAATTATTGGGGGAGGATAAAAATATACAAGATCAAAGATGTGTTCTCCAAATGGGAATTGCTTCTCTCACACGACAAGCATATACGTTATCTCAAGTTCTCTATTTATCTCCGAATCTATCTGAGATATCGATCGTTGACGAGGAAAAGCAGGTGTTGATGTACGATGCAGAGAAGGGAATAAAACTTTAACAGCAGTACTCACACAAAAGTACCGCAAAGTGGGAGGGATAAAATTTACGTTTAAGATCCGGGCGCATGACGCATGATGCATCTTCCATCACTTTAACTTCACCTAACATGTCTGGTTGTTTCTCCGGTTCTGTATCCGCGATATCTAATTTCATAGTCCAATAAACTCGCTTTTTCTCGCTCGTAAATAGTCGCGGCGATGACCAGGGAAACCGTAATAAAGTCTTCACGATTTTCCCGCGTTCCATCCTTAATTGGACCCCGCGTCAGATCGACGATAAGTTCCAACTTTAACGTGGTTGTCTGTCACATCAGAAATACGCAAACCACAAACGAGCGGCTTTCGCGCGTTCGTGCCGTGTAACCAATCCCGACGTTAATCGCCACTCATTTTCTCTTATCTCATGCGGTACCGCGTTTCTTACTGCCCATTAAGATCAATCATTGTTTTTACGAGTACCATTCGCATCGTCGACGTATGTGTATCGGCTGGTTTTTCGTGGCGCCACGTTCTCTAACGTATATCTCGATCTTTCGCAAGCCACGCTATAATTACACACTTGATAAACGAAACCAAAGCTGGTGTCTCGCGTGGTTGAGAATCGCCGATCGTTTTGGCGGAATTAAGACGCGCCTCACGTGGAAACGGCCGAGTGAACCACCACCTGACGCGGCCGGGACCGGGGATCGGCATCCTACTTCCAGCGCAGAGTGCAACGTTGACGTTCCTGGATACCAGAGTACCGGACGCGCTGAAATTCAACGGTATCCCCCGAGGGCCGTGTTCCAGGAAAGGTGAAACCGGGAGGATTGTACGAGGGAGAGGATGGTCGATCTCTGGACGCACGCGCCGGGGGCAACCAGAGGCTCGCGCTCTGTAATCACTTGTGCCTCTCTCGTCCTACCCTCCTCGCCGCACCTACCACCATCGGATCCTCTTCGCATCTGTACGAGGATCCGCACACGTGTGCCCGCTCGTGCGCGCGCGCACGTTGCAGGACAAAGAGGGATGCTGGCTCAACGTGCACGCACATGATCGCTCGTCGAAGTGCATACTAATTCCGGACGCAGGGGATGGGGCCACATTATGTAGGTGTGTCTACGAACACGCACGCGCGACTACGAGAGAGGCTGCGAGCACCGGGCGCAACGATGAACAGAGGGAATCGACCCTGCACGCCACACACTTTTGCGCGTCCTCCTTCTACGCTCCACACAAGGCACACATCTGCGTAATTGTCCCCGCCGGCAGCATCCGACCGATGCTGGACCAGCGGACGCGCTCTTATCCTACAGTACGGCTCAAAGGTACTTGACCAACTCCGCGAATTTTTATCGAAATTCTAAAGCTCGCATCTCCGCGTATCTCGCGGCGTTATTAACGTTAACACGGCCGTTGAAATTTTTTCGATCGAGATGTTTTATCGAAAGGATCATTTGAACGAGACGTGTGGAATTTCTGATCCAAGATGATCAGAAATTTTGGGTAGCGAGATAACTCGTCCATGAGGGGGTTAACACGACCGGTAAATCTTCTGACCGACGATCGCCCTTGGCCGCGCATCTCCCGTCCGCTAAATCATTTCATTATCTCCACGAGGGATGATGTTAGGCTCCTTCCTGTTGAGAAGAGAGCGAAGAAGGAGACGACCGGTTCTCAGGCCTTCCTAAAATACGCGCAACCATCCTAGACGTTCCTTCCGGGCACGAAGCTCGACCACGATCGCCGGCCTTATCTACACCAAGGTGGCTATTTCCAAAAATAAATCACACGACTGATCGCTGTCTACTTTCCGAGCGATCCGCAAAACGCTCCAAGGGAGTTATTCAAATTTTAACTCTTGTTCAGCAGATTGTAATCAAATTGCATAAAGTTACCCTGCACGTTTCCGAAGCGACAGCACAGATGCTATGTTCTTACGATTTCTCGATCAACACGATCAATCCCGCCGTAAACGTACAATCGAATCCGCGAAATCCGAGAAGCACGACAACGGGATGGGCTGATGGAACGCGAGAGAAACAAAGTGAGAGAGAACCCATCGAGACCGGTTGCGGTTCCATCGGTTGGTCTGGTTACGTCTCTCTGGGAAAGTCTCTCTGCAATCCGCGCGGGTCCCGACACATCTCGCGCGAGCAATAAATCTTCGGCACACTCGGAGGCGAAGAGACTATCCATTCGGTCCGAGGCTTGGCTCGTCCTGAAGCCGCTTATGACAATGTGTACTACCAGCGGTGAACACCGGTCGTACGCGAAGCAACGTGCACGTAACAGCGATCGTGCGCGCACGCTAAGTTAGCGTGGTGTTGCGCGAAAAGGAATAAAGCTAAATACCTCGACGCGTTACACGACATTACACGATTATTGCATTGTGAAACAGCGACGGAACATACAATTCCGTAATTACGTTTGCGTACTACACGCTGTACACCGAATAATCGTCTTTCATCCAAGTATGATATCGTAATTTCGCTAAGGGGCAATATTCGTCAAATATAAACGTGTTGTAATATCGTCTTCGTGACAATTTTCTTCCTCGTTCTCGCGCGTTATGAACTTCATTACTTAATAGTTATGTAATTCGTATAAATGATATGATTGATTCTCATCGTGAGGCAACGCGATCTTAAACAGTCGCGTCTACTACGACCCGGTACAATCGTGCGATTCGAGACTGTGTACGTCGGACGAAGATTAATAATCCAGTTAAGATTGCGATAGAGAGATATTTAAACACGACGTCGCGTTCCATTAAAAGCACTCTTTATGAAATCGCGCATGAATCAGTAAATGCCAACCGGCGATGATGCGTTTAGGGCGAAATATGTTATTACAGATAATTAAATAATTATTCCGTCTGAATGTGTCGTTCGTTCGTTTATCGAGAAGACATACAAGAGCGCTGGCTTGTGTCATTGCCACACACGCTAATGCCATAGTGCAGCCGTGTCGCAGTCGGGCGACGAAAGGCAAGGCGGGTGAGAGACGATAAAGAGAACGTAATAATTATGTTAACGCGCTGCGCGCCGCAAAAGTGCCCTCGAACTCGGGTGCACTCCGTCCCACGATCTTGGGAAAATTCTCGGAAGAAAATTGCATATGGAAAAAGACATTGGATGGCGGGTAACGCGAGTTAATTGTGTTCAGTCATTGCCGGGCGTGACATTACCGCTCGCAATCTCTCACGACGCGTGTTCCGAGAGGTAAAGAGAGATAAAGAGCGCGAGCAAGATAGTGTCGAGCTGCCTGCCCCGTCGAAGCCACCTATCACCTTCGATCTGCGGTTAGAAAGACAACAGTTGTAATCTGCAAATGAGTACTCGGCATCATGCAGCGTTTGCGTAGCTCGAGGCTGCTGCGAGAAGACCGCTTCCAGGCACTCTGAGCCTGCCTCCGAGAATGCTTCCATGTGCGACGAAGACGTTTAATCATGCATGCTCGCGTTGGAGAACTGCAAGTAGTTATTAATCGACGCAGGCTATCAATATTTATTGCGTATGCGATAATAGTAAATCTCTTTGAATTAAGATCTCGGTGAAATCTGCATTTCAAGAATAGTAACTACAGCATACCATTCTCAATAATAAAGTGTTTACGATAAAGCCAAGATTGATAAAGCTATTCTGCATGAAAAATCCATTTCACGATTACAAGACATAATCTACAAAAATTAATGAAAATACACAACATTTTTATATTTCTTCGTCCTTTTTCATCATTGAATCGTTATCGTGATACATACAAACGGCAATCTGTTGCATAATCATAACGCGATGCATGAAGATAACATCTACCTCTTAATCTCGAACACAATCTGGCGATTTCTCAACGGCAAGAATTGCGTCCTCGAGGGGTATAATCGCCTAACCCGACAGCTAGGCGGAGGGTTCTTCGAACCCGGCCTAGCTCGCAGGTACCGTTCGCCAGGGTCAATGCGGCGAGGAGAACCGGAACGGTAACGCCGCACTAGGTGACGTTATTAATTGGTTAATGGGAAGAAAAGAGCGGCGGGTCGGCAAGATGGAGAATAAGGAGGAAGAAGAGAGAGACGTTGGTATGACGTTGGACGAGATGGTGGAACAACACGGTCGGCCGACCCATGGCGCCCCAACGTTGACCGTTGGCGTGGTCGAGCTGAAAGGAAAGGAGCGGTCTCTGCTGGATTAATTATCATTACCCTCCGTGCAAGGAATGAAAACGTGCACCTAACTTTACCTTCGCCGTGACTGGCTACCGCGCCCGTACCACGACCCACTTCTCATCTCCTGGACGTAACGACAGGTCGCGGAAAAGAAGGGGAACGTCGAAGACGATGAACGGCGATATTTCATATTTCGATGGGTGGCATTAATCTGCACCGATGCTCTTTCAACTTTTAAAATGTTAAAATATGCCGAGTTAAATGTTTTAAAAGCTGTTTAAGACTGCTCGAAACGTCTTCAAGATTATCCGTCGTGAGTCCGCGCTCGTAAATCTGCGGGGGAAAAAAATCTTGCGTAACATCGTTTCCCGTGTGAGCCATAAAAATCAGTCTGCCATTATTAAGCTGAGAGTAAAGAAAAAGAGTATCGGGAATAGCGTGGATTCCAGAGGATGTAACAAGAAGCGATGGTTAAGCGGCGCTCATTAGACGTCTTACGTTGTATCGTTTTCATCTAAACCGACAGCTTCCTCGTTCGCCATATATATTCCGCGTCGCCATGAAAGGGGGTAAAAATCGCGGATGACGATCGTGGGACGATTAGCCGGGACACTCTTTAGCCGCGCGCTACCGGGAGCATGCGCGGATATGTATGCACCGTGCGGGACGTGACGTCTGCTCGTCAGTCGCTCGCTCATCAGGTTCACCTGGTGCGTTGTTGCGCTAGACGTTAACCCGAATCAGGTATAGAGCGCCTATCCCGACCGCGTACCGACACGCTCCTCTCCTTTACCTGAACGGCTAACGATGCCCATTAGAGCACGAGGACGCCGAGTCCTCCTGACTAATCGCAACGCGCACGACTCCATACCTCATGCAGATCGGCTATTCGTCTTGCGGTATCCTCCAGTTTGTCAGTCGAATCGATACGATAAAGATACCAGCTGTCTATGACGTCCGCGTGCGGTTGCGGGACGACGTCAAGGAGGAACGTGAATGCACCGCGAGATGCGTTTCGATGCGACAGGGAGGATGGACGTGGTTGGCATCGGGAGGGCGGGTGAGACGAGCACGCGGATCCTTTAAAGGAAACGCCTGTTCGTTTGCCACATCTCCAACGCATCTCCAGCGAGCCGGCCGGTCAGCTGGCCGGATCGATGAGTTTCAGCGAGACAACGAGGCCAAGATGCGAGGAAATGCATAATACCACGTTCCCCGACAGAATTTTTATCGACTCACGCGCGATAACGGGGCTTCCTTGATCCGAGGATGGGATCTCGATCGAGTAATTAATCGCTGGATCGATGAAGCGTACGACGTACATCGTGTCAGATTACCCGGTCGCATCGCCTGCCTTAAGAGCGAAGCCTCCGGTTCACGCGACCATAACGAGCGTGTCGTAAGTGCACGCTCATAGGGAAAGGTGAGAGCAGCCCGCGGAGTTGCGCTCGCGCGGCACTTCCTTGACGAAGATCGACGTGGATTGAGCGAGACGGACGGGCCACGTGGTGCGGATGGTCCCGCGGGCGACACGGGTCTCGTGTTCCCGCAGGAGGAAGAGGAGCCTCACGAGCTCTCTCGACGGAGGATCGCGCGATGGGTGACGTAATTGCCGGCAACCTAGATCTGTCACTTGGGCGATTACGAGGGAGGATCACGTGTAGAGAAAGCGGGAGGAAGAGAATAGAGGATCGACCATTCATCAGACTGTAACTCGAAGACGAGCGTATCGAGGAAGAAAGAGAGAGAAGAAGGAAGATGCGCCAACGGAACGTCGTTCGATGATTCGAGCGAGACGAGCGAGAGAGAAAGAGAAAGAGAACCATGACGATCACGTCGCTGATGTTTCGTGATTCCAGACCTCATCATCGCGCAATCATCTCCTCAAAGTGGTTCGCGCGCCCCTACCACGTTTCATAATCAGCCTTAAACGATAACGTGGCGATCGAGATGGAGCGAATCCGTTTCGGGGAAATACGCGTGCAACGCGTGCTCACCTCACACGCAGGTAAGTGGACAGGGTGGTATTTCATGGTGTTGAGAGCGCTACCGTATAACGAGAGAACATAGGTCGTCAAGTCCTCGATTTGCACGGTGCACCGTTTATCGTCGTCGATGCGTGCGTTGAATGAGACGATGCAAACGAATAAAGAATAGAAAGTGCTACAAGCGACTGTAAATTGAATAGCCAAGTAAAAAGCTAACATTCTTCTGGCAGTATTGCACTCTCTTTCTCTCTCTCTCTCTCTCTCTTTCGCTCTTCTTCTCATCGGTCGTAACGTCACCTATGGGAGCTCGCACAGCTTGAAATTTAACAGAAGCATTAATTTTGTTTACTACCCGATTAATTATGCTTATACGTTGGTGGTACAGCGGTGCGCGTGTGCATGTATAAATATAAATTGGCAATACTCGTTACGCCGCTCGTGACACATGAATGCGAGGGGTCGCGGGAGTTCAACGATATTCGGAGCAAGAATTATGGTGTTCGTGCATAAAATCGAGGCAGCGGCTCCGGGAGAACCTGTTGCCGCCGCTAAGATCACGAAGCCGATAAGACCGAAAGAGGAGGTGGAATCTCACTCGCAGTGTAATTAAGCATTGACCTATAACGAGCCGTAATTAGTCATAGCCCTAACGAGCCGAGCGGGAATCAATCGATAGAGCAGGCGATATCACGTCGAGACATCCGAGTTGTGCTGATCTTCGATCTCAGAAAACCGACGCGTAAAGATATAATCGTAGACATTATCGTCGAATCTATATCGCGCTCCGTAATTCCGAAGCAATGTTATGACGTGCCGCGACTTGCATAAATATCAACATTATGATTTGATCAAGACCCCCGAAGACAGCACAATAATTAAGATTACCGTTTAATTGACTAACGTTAACGGCTGCAGTCGTTTCCGAAATCCGCCTTTCAACATGATCGTCGACAAGCATCGACGAGGATGATGAGGGAACGCTGACATTTTTCCTGGTGAACGGTCCAACCGCACGGATACACGTTATTATCCCTAATTTAATCACTTTCGTCATTGTTCATGCGAGCGTGCGCTAACGAGAGAGTAACCGAAACAGATATATGCCATCGGTTGCCAAAGAAGGGCAAGAAGAATTATAGCACGTTGAAGATAACGGCACTAGAGCCAATAAGACGCTGATTATAGCGCAGCTTCAGTGAGCAACCGGCTGTCGATGCACTCTCCGCGTGCGTTTTGGTGCTACACACTGTCTCTCGTTGTTAACAACCGCCTGAAGATTACAATGTCTACACGTAACGGCGCGTAGGATGTGAGGAGCCTTAACTCGTCGGGAATATGTGGTAATCCAATGTTGGAAGTGTTTGACAGCCGTTCGACGTGGATAACGTAAGATGATAGCTCGCACGGTTGTTGAATTATATATACAACAATCGGGAAAATATAATATATTATCATAACATGAACGCCATGTTGATCATGATGTTATTTAGCAATTGGAAACTTGAGGGATAAATGTAACGACTATAATTTCTGTAATTTTTTCTCGACAATTGAGCCGATTCGCGCGAAATTGAGACATGACTGAAAGCGCACGCAGCCGCCCCGCTTCCGTCTGTTGCTAATGAAATGCATGTTTAATGAACACGTCTCTAAACATTTCTGTCCATAAATGACAGAACACGAGATAGGAGCCGAGGCTCGTTCACGGTTATCGGCGTACACGCTTCTAAACGCACGGTAGCGATCTGTCAGCCGGAGAAAAACGGTGTTCAGTGCGGGTAAGAAACGTACGTGTCTCTCCAAGCCCACATTCACGTATACACGGCGAGATAGTGCACGCTTATACATATACGAGGTGCAGGAGAAAGCGCGCACGTGGCCCCCAGGTTAATTAACGTTCTGGCGATTAGGTAGGCGCTGACCACGTGGTCGTTCATTAAATCGATCAACGAATCGCAGTGATTCCGTGGAAACCCCCGGGCACTTTGGCTGCTGGCCGCGATAAAAGGCTACTTTCTAAGCACGATTCTAAGCGCGCGCCGTAGCGAATTCGGATTCATTCGCCCGCATAAAGACGTACGTCATTAATCGCCGAGCAATTGCGATTATTAATTGTCGGGCGCAAATCTGTGAAACGATTCTTCGTTAGCTCTTGGAATCTCTTCTCCTTTCTCTCTCGGGTGCTTTGATTAATTTCACCTGAAGGTTTATTTGTGAAGGCCACACTTATTGAAATTGTCAGTATCGATATTAAGAGATTGCGATAAACCACGAGTTCAGGAAGGAATGTTCGACAGATAATGTAATAAAGCTGGGGCAGCTGTATATCGTATAGGAAGTATTCAATCAATCTGCGCTACAATATAGTCATTTTTAATGATACCTAATTTCATCGATCATCCATCATAGAAACATCATTCAATCCTTTCCCAAACACATCCGACGTCCGTGTCAGGGCAACCCTTGGCGCAGATTGAGCGTGCGGTCTGACGGAACTATGGATTGATCGACATAGAAGGAAGCGTTTCAACGTGAAGCCGCAAGAATCTGGAACGAGAACGTTCCGGGCACGTCATTCGACGCGCACGTTCGTAATCGACGCGATACGCGGCGGGTATTAGCGCCTATTAATGATTAATTGACCGATGCCAGGAGGCGCTTACGTGTGTGAAGGTGCTACACGTTAGTTTGAGCGGGAACGAGGGGTCGACTCGGGTCAGATCATGCCTCGCGCCGAATCGTTAGAAAGTCTGCGTTCTGGGTCTCACTGCGTAGTACATTCTGGGCTAGGAAAAGATCCATCCATCGGCTCGATGGCACGTCCCGATTGCGAAGTGCGACTCGGTGCGCGTTGTTAGTGAGCAAGACGAAGAGGAGGATTCGTGGCAGGCTTGAAAAACTCTTGCGCAATAAGACATCTCGAAAGGGCCTTACCGATATCTTTGAATCCGCACGAACGTGAATCATTGGAAATATTTCTATAAGCAACTCTGTGAGCGGTTCGTGACTTACCATGGCTCATCGGGCATAATTGATTCGTGACAGTCATTAATTTTATCCGCGACAAGAAAACAAATACGATAATTTCGAAATATTCAGAAAGAACTAAGAGAAATACGACTCACAGCAAACAATTAACAATCATTTAACGATGCTCCGCGATTAGCTCAACGAGCAGCTTGTCGACTGGAAGTAAATGAGCGAGATAAGTGATCGACCGAAAGAGCGTACTCGATCAATCTCTGGGCTTTCATCGAAATCAAAAGCCGAGAACTTGAATCGGCTCGAGACGCTCGATTAGAGCGTAATTGAATACTGGTCCCGAATAGCCAACGAGCTTCGGCCCGATAAAACTCGCGCGACGAACGGATACGTATACGACGGAGGCGTCCGCATAAGGAGACTGCGTGGGACGTGAGGACATGGTATTATTCGTGTGTGCCGTATCACGGAAGACCGAGTCGATCCACATTCATGACTTTCTAACGATCCTACACGGAACGATCTTATGTCAGCCTCGACACGCGGCCGCGCGTGTGTGCGCGCCAGCTTTAGCTCCCTTTAACCCCCTCGCCAGCGTCCTGCAAATCTGTTTTATACTACTCGTCCTCTCCCCGTCACGTATAGGTTACACCTACATACCTATCATTTCCTCGCGATGTACCGTTAAACGGATGTATTACAATTATTTCTACTCCTCGTACTCGTATAATGCGTGGTGGCTCGCGGCTGTCATCGGGAAAGCATCGAAATATCGATCATTACGAAATAGAAACAAATAATAAAAGGTTTCGGATCTAAGTGCGATTTAATAAACAGTTACGATGAAGCAGAATTGCTTGCATTAACAGTATATAATTGACCGAGCAACGTACTGTATCCATTATAATTACTAAAACAAGTTGATCGCTTTATTATATCCCTCTCTTTTTCTCTCTCGTACCGCAAAGATAAATAATCATCGTACAAAGCATTAATAAAGTACTTAAAATTTCGCTCTCGTTTTTCTGAGATAGTTTCGAATAGTTTCGCACCGTTGAGGTTCAAAGGAAAGTGAGCGTGCGATCCGTGGCAATACTGCAGGTTCGGATAAGGATCGCCGCCATAATTCGAGCTGATCTACCAAAGGATTGCTCTTGCCGTTGATCGGTTCGCGGTACCTTTTGCGAGATTAAAATCGATGCCATAATTCCACGAGGATCCGTCTGCGTCGCAGTGCCTTATTTGCCCAGCCGAGCATCGAGATCGTGTTCCTTGCGCTCGAAATTCATCGCGGTAATTCGCGATGGTGAGTCGAATGCCGCATATGTTCCGACATAAATGACGATCACCATGCACGATCGCTATGTACGGAGAATATTACGGATCTTTATGAATCTCAGACGATTTATTCAAGTTTCGCCATTACACGTTTTAATGATCCGTTATCGCGGATTCGCGTGATCGTTGTACTCGACTGCAAGAAGAGGATCAGCACGTGCTCGCATTCACATTAAATCGGACACTTACAACGGACGAACGTGGTGCGTAAATTACATTAATTATCGCAGTCACAGCACGAAATCGATCTTCTATGATGTAGAAAATTGTAACATGAACAATTCTACGTTGTACGTGACGCACTGATTGCTTTTCATCAGACACGGCAAATCTACGAAACAACGCTCGTGGGATCATTATCAAACATTATCCCGCATCTGTCTACGACAATGAGCGAGGAAAGACAGCACCATAGAGTTCCTCTCGAACGCTGATCCTCGAGAAGTGTAGCGGGATCCCTGGAGGCACGTCAGTTCCGATTATCCTCGGCTATCGTTAGGCCCCGTTTGGCGCGGACCGGCGCGCGCGAACGCAGTCTCGCGGTCCTCGAAACGTCAGACTGTCAAGGTTGTAAATTTTTGCACGGGCGCCCATCTCTCGGCCATGCATATTCATGAATACTCGAATGTAATCGAGCGCCAGGATGCGACGAGGTCCTCAAGTGCTTCGATCAGCCGTCGACTCGATTCAAGAATGACGAGGGCCAACGAGAGTATATACAGATAAGAGACCCGAGGAGACTGTTCTTCCTGGCGAGTCTCGTCGTAGAATACCGAGGCGACCATACGCTTTATGCGAGTCTCGAGACGACACGCACGACACCGATTTTTATCTCGCGAAGAATATTGCGTGGAAGCAAAAAGCATGCGACGACGATATCCCCGAAACGGTTCATAATATCGTGATGTGATCGAATTTAATTTTGTACTGCTTCGATATCGACGCAGACTGGCGAAATGTCTTCTCGTAAGTAAAACATACCGATGATCCGACATGTCCGGTCGACGGGTGGAAATTTATGAAACGCTCATCACGCTAACATTACACTTGTATTTATTCCCGTAGATTGTAGTTATTGAATAAAAGAAAGCCGCTGCATCGGATCTTGAGTTTTCGTTGCGAAATGCCTTCTCGAAGCAAAGCGAGAGAAAATTGCGACTCATGACACGGATGAAGAATTTTTCTACCGCGGCAGAGTCATGGCTCTTGCTTTCTGTCAGGTGTGAGTGAACGATGTGACAGCAGAAGGAATAACTTCTGTCACGAAGCCAACGAGGAGTGGCGCGATTCGAGAGCTGCGCTCGTGACACTACCGATCCGCGAAGCAGAAGATCATATCGTGTATACGCGCGAGATAAGCGTGTCGGGTTATCTGTAATTAATCAATTTACGTCTACCAGCCAACAGCAGCAGCAGCAGCAGCAGCAGCAGTCCGGTAATTACGGCTCTGCATTTTATTTGAATTATTAAACCATATATCGTGTCGGTAACCCGACAATCGCGGGTGAGGACGGCGCCATCCGGGAAAGTAGACCGCGCCCCAGTTTTGTAACGAAGGATCGTTAACATCAAGCGAAATGCCGCGCTTCTAAATGGAGGGAAACGAGCGGAAGCACTTAAACCGAATGGGACAGATGAGCATGATCGCGGATAATTTCAGTGGACACGCGAAAAATCCACGGCCACGCCCGCGACTTTGCGAAGATAACGAATGTTAAGTGGCCGACAAAAACTATCATTGACGGATAGTTACACGCGGCGAGATCACGTTCGCGGGCACACTTTGCCTCGGGATAATAAAGAAAGAAAGAGAAAGAAAGAGAGAGAGAGAGGGAGGAGAAAGTATAAATGCTACGAACTAGAGAAGGGTGGAGGGTCAACGTTAGCTTCGAGGAGTCATTATAGAACTCTCGTAGCTTGGCGCGCCGGCTCTCCCTACTCCCCCTAATGCCAGACTGTCCGGATTGACTGATGTCAGGCCATTCAAAGCCTTCTATATCGTTTCGCTGTTTCACTCACGTAGGAGTTGGGAAGATATCGCATGATGACCACACAGTGCACGACATTATGCGGGTCCAATATCCAAAGTAATTAAAAATATTATATTACATGAAAGGTTCTGCGTTATCGCAAAGAAATTCGTAAGAAAATAAGTTCTTCTAACGATAGATCAAACTCATTGTTCATTGTGCATAAAAACATTGCAATCCGCTTGCCACATTCGATTATGCTCACGAACAACGACGCATCTTGCGCGATTTTCCTCGCCGAAAACCGCATCGCGGTAAGAAAAATTCGCTTGACTTACCTGTGCATACTCGGTGCAAATGTCGATCGATGAAACGTAAGTAACAACGTCCTCGATAGTCCAACGATTTACGGCTTGTCCTTCCCCGCAGGGCATATGACCACAGAGTGACGGACATCTAATTGGTGGAGGTGTGGTTGGTCTCATAGTAGATTTCGGTTTGGGAGAGACGCTCTCTGATCTCCTTGTTTCCAGCCTTTGCCGTTTACGAGGTGCAAAACCGCCGGGACTCGAAAGATCCAAAGGACTCGTTACTCCCGTGTCTCTTTTGTTCGCGCCTGTAATTTGAAGCAGAACAGGATTGTTTAATCTTCTTTCAAATAGACTAGATACACAATAAATCGATGCATGGGGTGTTCCAAACTTTAGACAATATATTTTATCAAATGCTTTAAATGAGAATCGAATTTTATATAAAAATATCAAGACATTGACTGCTTCTAAATTTTGAAAAATTGTACAAGTCATTTGATCAACTCGAAAGGTGTAAATCTGCATCAACAATAATTCTTTTTATCATTATTATTTGATAATGCCACTATCAAAATTCTCACTTTCCGCAGCTCGCACAAATACGCCACAAATGTTCGCATTATTCAAAATTTGTCTGTCACCAAACTATTGTGAGATTGCCGATAAATCAATGCCACGCGTCATCAATATCAATTACCATCATACAGTAGAAAGAGATGGAGAGTCAAAATATATAAGTATATAACATCTCCGCAATAATATCTTCCAATAATCTTAACGGTTCCTAAAGTCATTCAAGATATAAGAAATAATATAAAATAAATGTGAAAGTAAACATTTCCGAGTAGAAGATAACTATGACTTTTTTCTCTTTATTCGTTTCAAGTATCGAATGACATTTACCCGCTCGGAAACGTATTCTCATGAGATTTACCTTTGAGATAAGTCTCCAATTCTGCGTTTTGTGCTGCATTGGCAGATCGCACCATGTGCAAAAGAGCCTGGGTGGACGACATATCGATCATAGGCGGAAATACGGGATTACCAAATAGGCTGTCTTGCTTCTGCTCCTTCGGGTCTTTGTTCGAGAGCGGTGAGGTTGTTGGAACGGTCGGTGGTTGCGGAGCCCCTAAGGGCGCCATCAAACCAACGAATGGCGTCGCTGCGGTCTTGAAGGCCGGAAACCTCGGATCCAGACCCGGTGGATAACCGTTTCTCGGTGTGCTGAAGTAACTGAAACGATCGATGATTGGCTTTGATCGTCAACGGTCTACTACGCGACTGAAAGTTTCGACAAAACGTACACGCAATTTTTCAATTCGAAAGTGTATTTGTTTAACTTTTGTAAAATTTGTAAAAGGAAATGAACATTCTTGTAATAAATACATATAATAATACTGCTAGAAAATTGCCATTTCTAATATCTCGAGATGATTCAAGGTGAAAGGGTACGTGGTACGTTTCTCCTCAATTTCCAAATCCAATAGATCAACATGCTGATTAAATATGACAGGTTGCAAATAGACGTGCAGTGAATTAGAGTGTCGAACTTTCTCCTTCAAATGCCAAGGAGCGTCGCTAGAATCCGCGTTTGGTGTTTAACTGCTCAATTAAGTATTCATCTGATCTGTCTCCGACCAAGTTCCAGAAGGTACAAAGTTGAAAGTCAATGTACCCGCGCAAACAGGCAACCGGTTTTATGCGAGAGTACATTGAATCTCTCGAGTACTCGTTGCGTCTTACGAATCTTAATCAATCGCATCTATACGTAGCTTCAAGTTTTAATCTTTTTCATTTTTTTTGCGATAATTATAACACGGTTTCGCGTTGTTTATCAGTCAACGAAAATCAATATGCTCGCATGACACGTTCTAATAATAATATACAAAGAAATCAGCGTTTTGAAACCATGTTCACACAAGACTATAAGATTGATCACTTGATTAAAAAAATAAAGGATGATATTGATATCTTATAAATAATCAATTTATAGAAATTACGTGTTCAACCGCAAAAGATCAAAGATGATTGTAGCAAACTGATATAGACGTACTCGTTGGGATTGGCGTTGTTGTACTTGGCGGCGAGGCTCCTCATAAAGTCGCTATAGTTTCGCCCCATCATCTGTTCCATGTGCTTGAGATGATGGGGTGGCTGTGGGCCCTCCGGTCCACCCAAGGAAGTAGCATTTGGCGGCGTTCCCGGATGACTCGACGAAGAAGGCGTCACGCTTCTCGACGAAGTCGAATTATTGTCAGGCGTGAGTCGTTCTGTTTTAACCTGCAACGTGACACGATCGCTCTTCTTTAAACGAGACTTCACCGTGAGCAACCGGATGCGATAACAGTAGAAAGAATGCGGAGCAATTAACTGGCAATAAAGAGAACAAGCATAAACGGAAACATTAATTAGCAGGCAAGAGCAGGTGCAACGAATACATTTAATACGAGTTTACTTAACGATGGAAAGCGCAAACTAATACTGCTTTCATGTGTAAATTTCTTTCATGAAATATATGCTCGATTAAACAATTAAATTGATTAAAGGCTTTTTCTTACACTTTTTTCTTCATAAAAATATTTTATCTTCATATCTTTATTAATTTTTGATTCAATTTTAAGTTTTGACGACGCCGACGATCGTTTGTGACGAACGTGTATATGCTTTGACAACGCGTACAGCAATGAATTTGAACTGTCAAGGGTCTTTGCGTAAAGCTGTCATCGGCACATCCGTGAGATGCTCGTTTCATTATATTCACAACGACAATAATCTCACTATCCTTATTATCGCGGTGTACGCTTCTGCTGTTTGAATGTCGAAGGCCATAGTACAAAAGTAATGTTTAAAAAAGAAATACTTTGACCACATCTACCGATTGAAGATCCGGTTGAGATTGCTTTATTATGCATAAAATATATGAGAATGCATGAGAATAATGATAATTGATCAATAAGTATATAATTAGCTATAATAGTTTCAATACGATTAGCTATGCACACGCCACAAATGCCAACTACTAACTAGTAACTAATAATAATGGAAACAATAGACAATAAAATAAGAAAATAGACAATAAATAGATAATTATCGATTATCATTGCAGATCGCCTGATTCTACGATAAGGAATCGTACGTTTCTCCATTGCGTCACCGATCACCGATACCTTGCCTTGTCCGCGCGATGGTTTGACACCAATAAATGAGCTTTACGAGAAAAATTGCTGCGTCCTCCTGGAAAAGAAGGATCAACGATGGACCACGCCTTCACGACTGTGAAGGAACATTCATCGGCAACTGCGGCACATGATACATTTTGCTCCGGAGAGATCCGAAGCGGCAAAATATCTCGGCTGCATTAATTCCCGGGAACAGATTACATCTGAGATATGGTAATGAAGGCAACGCGTGGCGTAAGAGTTGACTCCTCTTTGGCGAGTCGCGGCAAGCGAGAAAGAGATGGAGAGAGAGAAAGAGAGAAAGACACCGGACGCGCACCGTGACACTAAGAAGAACGAGAGTCGATTGGCGTAGAATAGGCCCCCGAGAGCGTAGTCCGAGGAGCAGCCGCTCTCGCAAAGGCCACGGTAAATCTCTTTCTCGCCTCTGGACCTCTTCCTGACAAGGGACCGCTCCGAGCTCACAGCGCGGACACGATCTCGTACATACCTACGTTTCGAATGGATCTCTCTCACTTGGCGCGACCAATATCACCGATAGAGGAAACGCGCAAAGGCGAGACGGCCGCGAGAAGTAGCAGAGGAAGACTTTGACGCATAAAATTAAATCGCATGATTGTTCTCTTTCAGCGAAATACTGGGTGTAAGTGAGCAAGAATAAATAATCATTTATCAGTCTCTATGTGCGTACAGTCTTTCTGATCCTCCCATTTTGATTCATCAATTCGCTTGATCTACTGCACAGCGAATTTCCGAAAGTTAATAAGTCAGTATAAAGTTCGGACTTTATTAATCTCTCAAGCAGGCAGTATTCTTCCAGGATCTTTCTACTCGGTCTAAGCTATTCTCTGAGAGATTCTCGTGCGTCATGGATCGACTATTTTTTCTAACGATGATCATCAACTTTTTTTTCGCGGCTCTAAGCACAGCTAAGCGGCCACCGAAGCGGCCTTCTCTTTTTATTTTCTTTTCTTTTTTTCGGTCAAGCCGTTTACAGAAGCGTTGAGCGGGTCGGCGGATGTCAACGGCGGAGAATGACACTGCGGCTTTCGACGCGGTCGACATAGTTGCTGCATGGTTGGGTTTTGAACGGGACTCTCCGTGTACACGTGTACGTGCTACCGCTGCGCTGGAGCCATAGGAGCGATGGACTCTCTCGGTCGAGGATATCTCTCCAGGCTGGCGCACGTGTCCCGAAGTGGTACGTGCGCTCAAACACTCCACTTCACGGAAGAAGCAGCAGCAGCGGGTCTCTCGAAAAATTTGTACGACAAATCTCGCGTTCCCGCAGCAACGCGCGTCCCTCTCCGCGAGAAAAAAATAAATAAAAATTTCGAACGACGTTCGCGCGCGGTTGCGCTACGTCAATATAGCAAGACGAACGCGTCTGTTTGCCTTCTGTGCGTACAAGTTTTATGCGCCATGTCAAAATTTAACTCCAAACATTCATCGTGAACTCTTTCGAGGACGAGTACGAGTACGAAGAAGCAATTACGATTCGAGACAGAAAAATTGTAAGCGAATAAGTATATTATTCACTTGCATAGCTGATAAGGGAAAACACAGCCATTTCCGAAGAAAGAACGGTTTCTAACTTACTTGAGTGGTATCGAGACCATTCTGAGTTTGTCGCCTTCTACCTCTGGGAGGTCTAGGGGTTGCCGCACCGGACAGGTGGGCGCCCTGAGGGCTGCCGCCCCTGGCGTCGACCGCTGTGTTCGCTGCCAGGGTGGTCCCGTCGTTATTTTCTGTGTGCGTACCTAGATCCGCCGCCTCTCCACGGTCGCCGCTACGTGGTCCCGTATTTGCAGACACGTTTTCTCCCGATACCTCACCTGGAAAATCAAGCCCAAACAAACACATTAAACATATAGATATAAAATACGATTCATGTAAAGAACTGATTAAAAGTTTACAAGTTTAAATCATCACCTTAACGTTTACGTTCTACTTGTTTTTATATATCGAGTTAACTTCGAAGTACACGCGCAAATTGAAAAGGCATTAAAAAGTTCTCGACGATCGAGCAACGTTCGGTACGAGAATGCTCGACTCCCAATTCGGACTTTGACGACAAGATAAATTCAGCGCGGTTCCGAGCGCATTCGTCTCTTGCGGTCGAGATGGCAAGTTTCGTAACGAGGCGGCAGTCCTCGCGTCACGTCGTAAAGCTTCCTTAATGTTGCGCCGGATAAACGACGTCTTTCGACACCGAGAATTTAGATGAAATACGTTAAAGAGAGAATAACCATAGGACGCGATTACACATGGTGGCGGCGCTAGTCACTGGCACGGAAGATTTACGCTCAATAAATGACCCCGTCCTGGAGCTATTATCTTCTCTCCCGATCAAAAACGCGTATCTACTGAACGAAGAGCGGCTTGCGGACGCGGGGCTGACAGGGGAGGTCAGGGGGAGTCGACGGGAGAACCGAGGGGGTCACTGTCCACCGCGACTACCAAAAATATCCAATAAATTCTTGTCATCGTTAAACGCCTGGAATTTTATGGAGGCAGTAACTCGTCTGCACCGCCGAATTTACCGGCCGATACGATCAACCGCGGTTAATGCAGACGACCGTGCCAGCAACGGTGCCAGCAACGGTGCCGAGAGATAGGCGAATGCTCCAAGTAGCTCTTTTCTTTTTCGTGCATAGCACCGTTGTTTTTATCGCAACGCATGTCCTACGCGATACGTATTAAAGTACGATCGATTTTAGATTAGCCGAATCATTCTTGTCAAGCTTTCATCTGGATTGCCGAAGAATTGTCGCATTAATAACGAATGATAATGGAGAATAAACGATAGCCCCGCGTTGTCCACGGATATTTTCCAAGAAGGAGCCGACGATGTCGGAGATACGCGAACGAACATTTTAATGATTTTTATAATGCCTGGAATTAACACCTCCGACACAGACCACGCTCGGTGGTTATTTTGCGCTCACCGATCCGGTTGTGGAAACGGTTTAGCAACGTTGGACGGAATACAGGGAAGAGTAGCGATCGTAAAAGCCCATTCCTATGACACTCACTACCAAATGTCTTCATTATTTCGAGTTAAAATATTTACAGCTGCCCATAAAAATTCCATTAGGCACTATTTGCTGGCGGGGAAATTACTCGCTATCGCGCTACGTTCGGAAGTGTTCTCTACGCGTCTCGCCATAAAAGACGTCCGAATAGTTATAAAATCTGAGAGTATGTGACCGCCGAACATTGTGCGGATCGTTTGATGACGAATCAGTCGCTAACGAGAACGATACGTTCTCCATACAACAAGTTCGACGAAAAGTTTCCGGATACAACTCAATTAACTTTAACCAATTTCAATAGCATCATCGTAGGGTCACAATGATTTGTGGACTGTCAGATTTTATATTACCTTATTAAATATACATCAGAGAGCGAAGAATTTGTGCTAATAAAAGGGGCATGTGATGAAGCTGTTGATAAAGTCGTTATATGCTAATAAATATGGACTTTGAATTCCTAGAATATAAACTATTGAAGGAACGCTTGAAGGAACTGAGCACATGTACTGAGCACATATTGTTTTACCATTTATCCCTTGACAGTAGACTCCATAAAGAGGAAGAAAAAAGGAGAGAGAGATGCGCGTCCAAAGACGTCACGTTCTGCATAACTGCGTTTTTTCCTCTCATTTTCTCACGTTTTTGCGATTTTTACGCAGGCGGTAGCGCGTCAACGGCACGTACGACAAATATCGTAACGCCACTTCAGGAACTTCCAAGGCAGGGAGCCATTGTTTGAAGATCTCCCAGCGCGTTTCGTTATCCAGGTTCAGCTCGACGATATTTGCACAGCTAAGCATGATCTGTAGCCGCTACACTCGCATAATTAGTTAAACTTTGAATAAACAGACACTTTATAATTGCATAACTGGCTTTACTGAAAAAGAATATAAACAAGGTTTTATTTAAGAAATCATTTATCAGATTTTCAAAGATAAATCGAAGAAATTGTCCGAAAAAAAAGTAAATTGATCTTTTTTTCAAAACGGACGATACATTTCGAAAAATTGTATCGTCTATCGGCAGCAAGTCGTACAGTTAAGTAGTTTGCAATAAATACTGTGCCCTGAAAAGAGTTTGCCTGAAAAGAGGGACTTGCATGTGAACGAAGAAGGTTAACAGCAGTAGGATATCTACGATGAATACTGAGAACCACGCAAGGTCTGAGTGTGAAATATCGTAACGACGTGTTAAAACGAACTAACGTGCAACGCACGTATCTGCGACAACGGCTGCACCATGAAACCCGCACTTCGAGGTTACACTCGCCAATGCGAACGAAAGTGCGAGTCAAGGCTGCATCGCGATACTCTGCGACTATCCCATCTTGGATAGAATAGTTGCACTATAAAAAAGAGAAGAAATGTTGTCGCATTTTCGATCCAGCGCGATCTATTCGACAGGAAAATAGAGCGTAACAAATGGAGAAAAAAGATACGGTAACTCATCGTTTATCACAAACAGTAGTTTCCTTGTGATTCTATCTAATACGCCGAGAAGACACGCGTATAATTTACCGGTTTTCGCGAAGGAGCGGCAAAGCCGCTCGGTTAACTATTTCGTTCCCGGGCGAGACAGGTTCAGCGAGAAAGAAAGCCATCGGAAGACAGCGAGATGGGACACCAGGAACTCATAGTAATAGCGCACACCGTAGTCATAAATTATCCGGCGCGACCGCGGCTAAAACGAATTGACCCTCGAGGTCGACCCTCGCGCATGGAGTGCCGCTGCGACTGGAGTAAAACCAGCGGATTCTCCTCCGGGTCGGCGTTAATTATTCCCCGCATTAAGAGATCAAGGAATTTCGCTAGCTGGGAATTCTTCCACGATTTCGCGAGGTCAAATCGGGCCGGAAACGCGGTCGCGATCGACTTCAGCATCCGTACGAGACGCCGCGAGCGTAAGATTGTGATCAGTTTTCCCGTACGCAACGGATTAAGCCTATTTAACTTTCTCCTTCATATTGTTCTCCTTTCATCTGCGCAACTGTCGTAGATAAAGTCTCACGGTTTTCGATAGACCGGCTGAAAACCGGATGCGGGCGCGTACGTGTCGTTTCCTCCGTTTTGCGCCCGGCCTCGGCAAGGCTGGCGGGGCTGGCCGAGTCACGTTCGTGTTGCTAGAGCCGAGCGGGTGTGCGTATACGTGAGACGCGTGTACGCACGTCCTACGACCGCGTACGTCCGCATCCGGGGTCGGCTCGCCGCTTAATGAACGATCAAGCCGGCTCGGAGCGTCGCGCAGCGCGCAGCCCGTCATTACGAGCTACCGCAGCGAGAAACCTCATCATTCCCTTCTGTTTTCTTCCTTTCGTACGCTCGACTTTTCTCTCGCAACTCGCATGGCAGAACTCCCGCTCCGGGCAATGGAGTGTTGAATGGAGGATAATTCTGTTTCTTCCCGCTGCGCGCGAACACACAAACGGAATCTTCAAAAGTGGACTGACAATTAGTTTTGCAAACATTTCATAATTTATAATTTTGTCAGATAATATTATTAAATCATTTTAAAAGCAACGATATATATATATATATATATATATATACACACACACGTTCCTAAACGGGGCCATAATATATGCAAGATATTTCTCCCATTACTGTCACCATTAATTACCACTAGTTTACTGCAATAATTTATTGTCGCCCAGTTTATTGCTCATAGCGGATAATGATAATTGTAATTGACTTCAACGGCCTTTAAAGGTTACGAATGACGGCTTAAAGACAGGCCAGGACTACCGTTTCGACGACGTTCCAGTGTCCCAGCTACGCTGAAACGATCATTATCATCAACTACCTCGGTCTTTGCTCGTAACATTTCTAAATCAACTGAGAGCTGTGCGCGCGCGATCAGCAGGACCGGTTGTACAAGATAACGTAAATTGTAATTGCTTCAAAGCAAATGACTATTAATAAAGGAATTGTCACAAAGAAATTCTGTTCTTTCTACACGTACATTTCCATCGATGAAACTATTTTCCCAGCAGCAAAAAGCTTTTCGATTAATCGATTAAGCGTAAGGTACACGTGACATGGACGACTGTCCGTCCTTACGGATAATACCTGTCGTCCATGACGACCTTTAAAGGCCGGAACGGCGCGCGCGGCCGGGACAGCGCGAGAAACCGAGACGAGGGAGAAAGAGATTACTGTCGTAGCGTTAACACGATCAACGCCGTCAGCAAGCACGCGGTCGTCGCTGGATCTCTTCTCGGCTGCTGTAAACCCGATGTAAGTTATGCGCGACCGGGAGGGACCGCCTCGCGCGCCATTAAAGCGGGTTATGCCCATTTCAAGTGGAAAATCATAAGCACCGCAAATACGCCGTCATTACCACGGACGAGGTACGAGCTCGCCACTTACTTTGTAATCATGACTAATGCATAATGCAGTAGCGTCAGACTGCGTCGTACACATCCGTATCTATGCACGCGACTCCGTGTGTGCACGTTGGCGTGATCTCGTTGGCGGTCAGTCCTGTGTAGCCCAACTGCGGATCCAACGGTTATCCTCGAGGAAGACGTCCACGAGGGAAGCAGCACGTCGGCATGATGCTACCACGTGGAATTGGATCTTGCGGTGCGATACGTAACCCGGACAGGGAGAGGTAAGTCGTTACGCGACACTTATGAAATTCCACACACGTCGTCCAGCAGCGATGTCTCGTTTGGCAATGCCGAGGACGACGCATTGACCGAATTCCATCTCTAGATGTACCTGCACGTGGTCACCACCAGATTCAAAAAATAGCCAATCATGAGCCAAATAAGGTCAAAAGCGTACGGACCTGTAGAGAGCGAATTGTTCTGGTACGAAGAAACGCCGAAAAGAGGCACCGTTAAAGATCTTCTTTCGTTTATCGGGTCTCCGATCGATAACGGAAGAACACGAGTCCCAGAAAATCTTTGTCTCTTGTATGCGTAACCTTGGTCATATGGAGAATGATCGAAACAGCTGTTTCGAGTGGGAGGAGGCCTCCTGCGAAACACAATGGCGTTCACGTGAGACGCAAGCGTTTATTAGCCGATGTGCTCGGGGGGGCAGGAGGAGATAGCGATTTATGGCCAGCAACGTAAGTAGCAACGGCACCGGCAACAGTCGGAGAGGCAGCAATGGCTAGGCTCGCCATGGTGCGGCCCGAAGGTCGCGTGACGTCGATACGATTGCGTCTTATTAGGAGTCACCGCGTGTTCGACTTTACGTAGGAACGCGATGCCTGTGCGCCGACACATTCCTGCAACTAATTAGCTCCCGCTGTATTTGTCGGGCCATTCTCTACGTGCGAGGCGGTGTGCACATCGCTTTTCAGCTTCCCTTCAGTCCCCTCGTGCCTTTGCATTTTCGTTACATGCGCTACGCCTCGCCGTGATTTAGGACCGTTCTCTTCAGTCTCTCGTTTCCTACACCTTTCTGCGATCTCCTTTTGCTTTTTCATTTTGTCCGAGAGTGCGAGAAGTGTGTACAAAAAATAATTGATCTGAAACTTTTTCATCGAGAGATTGTGCGAACGATTCTATTTAATTATATCTGTAACTCTTAGAAACGTATTGATTTCTATCTTCTAGCGCACGTAAATATTCATTGCACAATCGACAAATTGTCAACAGCATTTTCCTGTCGAGGCACGTATCACGCTGCACCTTTTGGCCTTTCTTTTTACGATCTACCCATACGTTCTCCCTCCTCTCGTCTCCTCTGGCGCACAGTGCCCGGTCTTTTATGGTCGCTCGCCAAGACAGTGCGGCAATGGTGACACTGTATGTTCGTCAGGGTCGCGCACCTGCAAAGAGGTCAGGTTACGCGATATTACGTTCGATCGTGAAGGACTGGGTCGAGAGGATAGCAGATAGACATCAGTTATTGCATGCTTAGCATCGATAAACGCGTGTGCACGATATTCTTTTAAAGCTCAATTGGATTCAACCCACATCCATAAACTACTTTATATAATTATTATAACTATGCGGAATCCTAATTTCTCCGTGTAATTTTGCGCGTTACGAAAATTTGACGGTCAACAAAACGAAGATTGATGTCGATTTATGGAATTGTAGCTCATATTATTATAGTTCAGGGTTAATTATATTTTTGTGAGAAAATTCTTTAAAGTTTTCTATATTTTCAGATAGAGCAGGAAGAAAACCAGATCGTTCTGATGCTTCCCCACGATTCGCTGAATTTCTATCTGGTATACGCGATTTCTTCCGTGGCCGCGAAACGAAGAGGATCCGGCGGCACGGGGGTACAAGAAGAAGATATTCTTCCTGCGGTTCGCCGCTTGTTCCGCCGGTGGCAACGGGCGAGCGGTGACCTCCGTACCCCACGGGAGAAAGAAGGACCGAGGGACTCGAGAAGAGAGCACACGCCGTGAAAGGGGCAGGTGGGACAAGAAGAGAGAAGAGAGAAAGAGAGGGAGTCGCGCGATGCGTTCCTGCGTGACGTAGCTTTCGCAGGCCATCACGCATATGTTACCCTCCACGAGGGACACGTACGCGCTTACAATACGATCCGCGGGGTCATTCCACCGAGTCCTCTCGGACACCTCTTCAGCTTCACCATCCTCGTCCTCGTTGTCGTGAACTTTGTTCCCCGTTCCTGCGTTGTCTCCCTCCCGTCAGCCTCTCCACGCCGAGCCAAGCCGCGCAGCAGCGCGTTTCCCAAAATGCAACTGTATGCATGCCGCGCGATTGTCGCACATTTATCTTTCAGACTGTAAAGAGCTGTCCTTTCTTCAATTTTTAATCTCAAGATATCGATTGATGCCTGATACATGCGTGCTGACACGAACGAAGAGGATGATACTTGTTCGACAGATGGAATCTGTCATACATAGAAAGATGTACATGTGAGACGCGCGCTGGAAACTTTCCACACGATGCAATTGCATCGAGCCTGTGTCCTGACACCGTTTTCCCGTCTTTTTCCTTCCGACCACGTATGTACATTCAACAAGAGAGCGAGGTAGACTGCGGGCGGATGACAAACAAAGAGCGGCGTGACCTCGTCGCCTCGCGCGCGCGCGAGGTGCGATTAGCGCGAACGATTCTCTCGCGCGAGTGAGCGAGTCGACAGGTCGGTTCGCGAAAGATGTAGGAGGCAGGCAAAAGAGAAGGAAGAACGCGAACGGAAGAAAGATAAACGAAGCAAGGAAGAAGTTGAATACGTAAGTCGACTAAAGGTCGAAAGCTGACCACGAGTCATCTCGGTTGCGACAACTCGCGCTGCCGCTTGCTCTTGCGTGTCGGCGTTTTCAATCTCGCAGAAACCTGGTGCACAAAGCGAAATACGAGTAGGTATACGCGGGAACTCGGATTCCGGAACAATGTCGAACAATGGACTTGTTGTTGAGTGAGTCCACAAGTTACGGGAACGTGATTCATGTTAAAAATTTAACTTTTCACTAATATATTGTATTAATGATGCTGATTTATTTCTGAGAATGGATTAAAATTATAGACGAACGGTGAAAAGACGTACAATTAAACGTATGTCTTTGTAAGATAGACGAAACACGTCTATCACGTGGATGAAACGTAAGACGGTGACGCGCGCGAGCAATGAGCGATTAATGTTAGATTATCTCATCTACGAGTCAGCGAGGACATCGAAGCATAATGATAAAAGAACGAGAAAAGAAGCGACGTACTGGAGACACAGGTACTCTACTCGATCAAAGGTCGAGCCGCGCGCATAACTCGCTATGGCATCGATAAACGAGTCCCCTGTCCCCGGTTTCCTTTTTCGCTCGTAAAGATGGCATTTCGCCATATGGCAGATGAACAAAGCACACATGGAGAATTGACGTAAGAAGTTACTGACAAATGGACAGATGACCAATAACGAGTCTACCACGTTACTCCTATTCTACGTCGAGAGACCCTTTGACAAACGCAGGAAGAAGATATCACGGAAGAATGACAATGAGGCCAAAGGACAAACGAACCGTTTGAAGAGGCTGTCAGAGTCAAAGTCACGCGAAAAGCGCGAATCTAGTGGTAATGATCGCCTCTATCGCGAGCGATTATAACCGTTAATTAACGCGCTCTCGCGCGTCGCCGGCTCGATTTTTTCTCAGCTGTACATATACGCCGCTAATTGCCACGTGGCACAGGTGACTGAAAGAACGGAATATCTCGACAATGAAACTCAACAGGTTGCCGGCGTATGGCAGCAAGCGAGACTTCCTCTGCACGAGCAATTAGCGCGGACGATTCTCTCGCGTAACATCGCGAGAGAAAAACCTGGTGTAGCCACGTCGAGGGACAATCAAATGACTTTATCATTGAATTTGAAAATTCTAGCGAATCACTTCATTAACCTGGGCGGCCGGATAAAAAGTCAATATTCGCACAATTCGAAGTATACATCTTCCACTGATGCACGGTTTCTCGATACATCGGTCAACCATCGTTCTCCAATATTACGGAGCTTACGGAGTTTGATGAAACCGGATCGGATACTTTTGCAAAAGACTGTACGCTACCAAGTCTCAGCAAAGCAGTTAGCATTAGGCACGATGACGAAGAAGGCCAGGGACTCGGTGAGATGATAGCGAGCGCGTTCGCTGACGGCTCGCATCGGTCACACCGCAGGTGACTCGTCGCGGTCTGAGTGCCGGCCTCTGCTGACCCACGTACCTGATTCTCTATCCATGTCCTTCTCCGCCATCTCCAACTCCCGTTTTCCCCCTTGTGTAGGACGCGAAAAGTGTCTGCAAAGTCCACCGAACAATGGACTCGTGCTCTTCGTACGTAGCAGAATTTATTTCATCTCATTATCGTACCTCAGTTAAGAATAGATAACGTATGCATAAATTATCATCTTTGTGATTGCCAACTTGACACGTACGCGCGCAGTCGAGACAGGATTGTGCATACAAATTTCTGACTAATATGAGAAAAACTCTGGCGCAGAACGCGAGGATACGAATCTGCCTTTTGCGAGCTTTTTGCGTACGTGAGAATTCGTTTTCCGTCATTCTCGCATCCCTGTTATAAATTCGCGTGAACGCGGCCGTTGATTGCACGCGGGATATATTGCGCGTATAAATTCCTGGTTGACACGAGAAAACGCGGTGCCGTCGAACGTCGGCGAACGTCGCCGTAGGACCTGCGACCTCCGCGGAGTTAATGATACGCGCGACTGCAGATGATCCTTATATAGAGAGCGCCGGCAAAACTCGCCGCGTGTGTGCTCGTCAGCACGCATCATTTCGAGTGATGTATTACTCACCGGGTGTCATCAGAAAACGGTTATGTGACCCTGGATAACTCCCGACGGTCATACACTCCCGCGGCCACCTCGCGCGGGTCGCGCGTATTTCACTTTGCTATCGAGCATATTCGCTTCGTCAGCGTTCAGGGTCTGATCACAATTGATGCGACTTTGTAAGCGATCGTGCGCCAGCGCGAGCATAAGTGTGAGAAGAGAATAGAAAGAGGATGATCAAATGAAACTTCTTTCCTTAATTATTTAAATGCATATATATGTATTTAATATAATCAAGTGACGGAGTAAGCTGTGATACACGCGGCAGAAAGTAAAATTGACGATCAATTTCGCACACGCAATCGTGAAACCTTGATGAAGAATTGCCAACGCGATGCGACGCAAAACTTAGTGTTCTTGTATCATGATGCAAATCTTATTTTCCTCCTTAAAGTCGGCTCTATTATTCCTTTTATATGTCGCAAATGATTTTCTGTTAGCAGCAAACAGCTCGATTTTATTATTTTTTCTCTCTGGCAAGCGCGAAATTTACAAACAATAGAAAATAGAAAAACACACAGGAAGAACGAATAATATCATCGGTTACATTTAGAATCTTAAGATATGACTTGAAATAATTGATACTTGAAATAATGCTGAAACGATACAACGGTGTGTGTGTCTTTCACGCCGCCAAAGGGTTAGGATATCGCCTTAAACCTCTTATAATAGCGCGATAATGTGCCACGGCCGTAGACAAAATAGGTAACGGTTGAACAGCGGTCTCCTTTGTGACTTTACTGGTGTGGCTTGTGATAGCGATAACGTTTCATCGATTATCGAGCTGAGACAATGTGAGATATCTGTCCCCACGGTGAAAAAAAGCCAATCTCGAAAAAATGTCATGGTATGATTCAACCTGCGAATCGCGTTATTTAATTACTCACGGATCATGGCTGCATTCCGGAAAGCGTGACCAATCTCACCGATCACAGTTTAGTTCGGCGATATCGAAAGCTAGCTAATTAATCGCGAGCATGTCGCGCATCTGTTGGCTTCTCGAGCGGTCGAGACACTTTGCGCATAGCGACGTCATCGTAGAAAACGACGGGCCACCCACGACAGTCTGCCACCGTATCATCGACAAACGTAAATTAGCGACTTATCGTATCGCCGAGGTCGTTAGGCCTATCGACAACTAGCGAAACTCAATGACACGATCCCGTGGCTACTGCGGTCTAGGGGAGCTACGGATAATGATAGCGCTACGACAGAATGCAACCTGCAACGTCGCAAAATGGGGCCTTTTCCCCATTGTCTTGGTAGTTTGGAAAAGAATACAAAGAGATGATAAAATTGATAAATTTTACAAGAGCGTTATCACGTAGCGCACTATGCAGCCATTGCGTTAACATATCTTATGTTCCGAGTGAGCTCCTGTAAGGCGTAGGTGTGTAGATAACTGCAGAAGTGATTAAATCGATTTACTGTGTCGAAATCACGAGCGTTCATTCGTAAGATAAATCACGCGTAGTAAAGTGGAAAGACTAGTTTCTTTTTACGTAAGATTTCGGTCACCCAGTACAAAAATTACCTGAGGCCCCGAGTCTCGAAATTCTGCCTGACCCGAGGAGAGGTCCAAAAGTCGGCAGACAAGGAATGTCGAGACCAGGATTATACTTTGCTAATGAACCTCTGTGGCTGGTCTAACGCCTGAGGACCAGAAAAATCGAAATGAAAATTGACTCACCGCTCGTTTCCCATTATAACAAAGATCGAACAAATAAAGGCTTTAGAAGTTTTGAGAGTTTTGGAATTTATAAAAATATTTCATTTTTTTAATTTTATAATTGTAAAATCTCGATTTTGACTTTTATCCATATAATTGAAGGGTTCTCCATCTTTTCTATGACGTGAAAGTACGAGAGAAGAATTGATTATTGATTCGATAAACTCTGTAATATTGAAGTCTTTATCTTACATAAAATTCTTTTAGTAAAGTTACGTATAAACAGATTATTCACTGAATAAAATCTGATGTATGCAACAAAATATCTAATAAGGAACTAGTTAATCGGTAAAGTTCAACATAATATACACTCATCAATGTCATTTTTAATTACTGTAGTCGCACATACATACACACGAGTCATATTAATATAAATGATACGGCAAAGGCATTTCGTCAGATACACGTACGCGATATTGATGCGGTCACGTTTCGATATCGAGAACTGATATCTATCGGAATGTGATCGCACACCGTTTACAGACATGCGATTTGCTTAATATTGTGGCAATCTCGTCGACTGAAAAAAAACATACAAATGGAAAAGAACCCGAAGGTTCACCAGGCGGCATTAGACAAACGAAAGCCTGAGCAATTAAATTCTCACTAGAAGCCAGACACATGTTGCTGTGTGTCTGACGCAGCGGTCACGGCGATCGCGACCTCGAGATCGCTGATATCGCGCATTACGCGACAAATCGCCGGCCTTCGTATGCGCGACTCTCCGCCGTAACGAGAGATTTGCCGATTCGTCCATTGTATTGGTGCATCGAGCCGCATTAATCGCGTTCCAAGGCCCAACAACGTGGAATTTATTGCCAGGATGCGGATGCGAGCAGCGGAGCCGCGCGACGAAAGAGACGTGCTCGTCACTGAATAGACGAATCCAGTTGGCTGGCAACAAATTTTTTTAACATAAATCATCGAAGAAGTGTTTCCTGAATCTTATCGATATTTTTCAGACTCACAATTGCAATCAAAGATTGGAGAAATTATCATTACGTTCCTCGGACACGCGGTACGATTAATCCTCTCGGTTGAGAGAAGAAGGCATTCCAGTGTGTAATTCTATTCGCAGCTCCTATCGTTTTCGTCCCCTGTTAGAGGAGGCTGTCGATCTCGAGGAGGAAGGTTTTAGCTCGCTTATCTCGTCACGATGATCTGCCGGCGGATACACCGCGTGGCTTGACACGTAACAATGCATGCATGAATTAATAGCGACTGCTGCCGCGCTCGTACTTCTCTTCGCTTACACGTAGATTTACATCTTTATCGCGACCTGGGTGGTGTCGTGGCAGGGTGACATTTCCGCTTTCTTCGCTTCGTTATTGAGAGTTTATGAGTAGGATTCAAGAATTAAACGAGCTTGCAACTTTTTCCTCAAATGTTCCCTAAAATCGTACAAGACTTTATATAATCCTTTACAACCTTATCAAGAGTATAATATCTTTTTCTTCGCACCAAGGAACGGAGGTAAGAGAAAAGAGAGGGCGAGGGTGAGAGAGTATACGATGAAAACGCGAAAGGTTAGAGCTTCAATAAATTCTGCCGATCGGGACGAACGTGCCGCTCGGTCTCGTTGTTTTCGTCGTTTGCAACTCCGATGTACAACGAAATGCACTGAAACGCGATATTAATGACACGTTGACGTAACTTGCATCGCTCGAGGTAATTGGCTCACATGGCAGATGCGGTAATTAGCGTTGTGACCGAACATATCAAATACTATGGAACAACTGTATAATCGAGATGCAATTGAAAGCAGCCGCTTCGCGTAATTTATCATCGATCTCGATCTCTCGGCCATGAATCTCTCGTAATTAGGTGATTATCGTGCGCTACCGATCATGATATTTAATGCTCCTCGATTTCGCATCTTGCCAGCATTTTATTTGTTCATAATTCATCATATGTCCGCAATCGTAAATTACAATCCGCCTATGAAAGTCACAGCAGAACTAAAGTATTAATTTATGCAGATTATCGTATTAATTACCATGGAATCTTTCGCTTTTACGATTTTTATGCAAAAGCGTGTGTACGTCTTTGCTAAAAAAAAATACGCGAAATAGCCACGTTAAAACGCGAAAGGTCAACGCTCCCATAAATTCTTCAATCTACGTATCTTTAGGCGTTGCACTTTCAGTGGATGGCGTTTCATTTTAGATTTCCTCGCGATTGAGGCGCACCAAAGTGTGAGAATTCCTCGGGGTATGTAGCCCGACAATATAGTAATTCGAGCTACGACTATCGACGTAACAAACTTTTCGATGTAATCGATTCATGGCGAATATATATACCTTGACCACGATTTCTCGGGCGAGTTCTCTCCACGCTCAGCGCGTCCCCGTACAGAATGTTCTGCTTACCTGAAACAGAAATAATACCATGTCGGTTAATGTGCTCGTAGTTTCGTTCACAAGATGTTAAAAAATGAGCAATTCAGATTTTATAATTGGTGATACGTCTTTGTGATTGTACGATAACAGATAACGCGGAAACAGTAACGTAACATAAGCCGCTATCTTTGCAGGCGTTAATAGCAGCGGTACCCAAGACGATGTATCCATTCACAGGCCACGAGAAATTGTGTAGGCGGTACAATGCAGGGTGTAGGTCGCTTCTGACAGGGTGATCGAATTAATCAATAATCCGCGATAATTAAGCTAATATGTCTATTAAAGGGAATGATATATTTATTTATGATCGGATCGATCTAACATCTCGTCTGATTGATTGATAGACACCTGTCACCCTATGAGTTCTTCGTGACGTCTTTCTAACAAACATACTTTAACAATTAATCAATGTATCAGTCTTGTACGAACCATTGAGTGGCGCAGCACGACAAAAGCTAAATTAAAAATTCGACGTGCAGTTTTTCCACGTATACTTATTACGCAATGCTACGCGGCGAAGCAATAATTACGTTTCTCGTTCCGACTTTGATATCGCAGTTTGAGCATCGAAATCTCTACGGTCGGAGCAGATTCACGCTGACACGAATGACGACTTGCACGACGGTCACGTGGGCAGGACACAATGCAGGGTGCGGCTTCACCTCTGACACGCCGGGGTCTCGACCTATTCCCGTATACACGGTCGGGGATATATCATTGTGTTTGAGGGCTCAACGTGGTGCCCAACCCACGTGCAACGCCAACACGCAACGAGGACTCTAAGCTCTGAACCTCGTTGGAATTTCACCGCTTCGGGAATACGACTAGAAGGCGAGAGGCGAGAGAACCAGCCGGCATATCTGCTCGACTCGTACGAGAAAAGTCAGTTGTCTGACGCGGTGAATCATGAAAGTGATTTTATTATGCACAACATTTCTATAATAATGGGAAACTGGTTAAATATACGTCATGAAGTGAATCCTCCGATGAATCGAGAAATTTACGCAAGCCGCGCGATCAGTCGCATCCGCGGATTGCAGAACGTAACGCCGAAATGTCAAAGAATTGATTTTAACGCGAGATAACGTTTACGTCAGTCGAGATGTGTTATGTGTACGTGTGTTGGCTCATCGACTCGAGTCGGCGAAATCAGAAAAAGCAATTAACTGTGTATTTTAATGGACCAGAGGAGCCAATAAACAATTATTCGCGTGTAATAAACAGTTTTACATTCGCACATGCACAGATAGACAATCGCCATTTAGCTTTGCTTTTCAATAATCGACTCGCCGACTCAACTTCGGCAGAATCGCCAGGTTCTGAGACTGGTCGCTCTGCACCTTGTTTTCCTCGTTTTCGTTCCTTCTACGGGCACTGACATAGCCGAACACGATATTCGAGGAGTGGCTTACACAGCGTGTTTCTAGTCCGAAACTTTGTGCGAGGAAAGTTGAACATTCCTTGAATTTTGCCTGCGCGTATCTCAGGTACGAGATGCCTCCTGGTCGCCTGCTATCCCACTTCACCCACTCCCAATTCCTTCTATGGAGTTAACACGTCCGAAAGTGGTGTTCACGTGATGGTCTGCGCACTCGCGGACGCCCACAGCATCTCATATCTTACAGATAAAGACATTTACGACAATTCCTGCATGAGACACCCCCTCTTCGTGTATACACATACAAATACACATACACACGTACTTTTACTCATCCCCTGAGCAGCGTGCGTACGATGCACCCGTCCTCTCACTCGTGTCTTTCCCATTCTCGACGTACTTCTCTCAAAGTAGCTGGCACATTTGTTTTTATGTAATAACCACATGCAAAAGGAAGAAAAAATGATTTGTATCGAGTGAGATATCCACTTTTTTTCCAGTCTCGGCATTCTCGCCGAAATGCATTCAGTGAGGATCTTTCCCATTTGCACATCTCTCTCCCTCTGTTCCGCGTACGAGAATTTGCATTTTATAAAAAGAACAACACGACGCTCTATTGAGGAATACGTGCGGGTAAGCTTCAAGTGAGTATCATTGGTCTATGAACTGTGCTGGACCAACCGCATAGTCACCGAACAAGAGGCTGTCTGCGTCAGGGTCGACTCGTTGCTTATTTACGCACGCTGCATCCTCCAGAACAATTGCGTAGGCCAAGCCATTAAAGCCACGACCCCTGCATAATTATGGCCAGAGGTCAACTAGCGTGATCCGTTTATAAGGAAATCGCGTGGAGAATAATCTCGCGTGAAAGCCTTCAGTTCCGTCAGTTTACATCACAATGCGTATATTTGTTGTTCGTTATCAGATCAGCCACGCGTACATGCTGTCTCAAATGGGGAGAGTTACATTAATACCGGGGAGTAAATTGAAATCTCTCTTGCTTAGAAAGTAGATAAAAGATATCTTACGTCAGTCGCCGAGTGTTTAAACAAAATACCTTCAAATCACCCAGTACTAGTACACCGGATGTATAGACAGACAAATAAAATATATCAAAAATCGTACAAAAAAGCATTAATCGATGACTGATAGAAAAAATAATTTGCCACTTAATTGTCACCATTACCATACTAGACGCTAACATTGTTGTTATCCGCAAAAACATGCGTGCGTACACGCATGCATAAGCGGTGCATCTCGTCTTTCGATCCGAAACTCTCGCGAATCGAAGGAGAGGACGTAATGGGGTCCTATCTCGGGGCATCCGCCGGATGAAAAATTTCCAGTGAAAAAGATACGCGTCCGCCGTGCTGGCAGATATGCAACCGCGTGCACGGAGATCAGAACGTGTTTCGAGAAACGGCGCGATACGCGCGAGCACGTACGCTGTTGCACGTCGCGCGGTTGGCACGTCGCGATGCAAAAGTCAGAGGTGACATGTCATCGAAAAGAGTGACGACGACTCCGACGGCAACGAGGCGACGATGTGCGTTGCGCAATCTAACAACCGCATCGGAACAGCCGCATGAAACAGGCGAACCGACATACCGAACCAAACGTGCACCACGACGGGACCTGTCGGTGGACCGATCGATGACGTGTCCTTTCTTTTCGCGTCTTTACATTCGCGCACGTCCATTTTATTTGCCCGGGAGGATCAATTACTGATGTACGATGCACTATTATGTAATGGCTTACGTAAACGTACTCGCTTGGCGGCTGTTTTGTAGGATGGAGTTATTTATTAATGATACACATTTTTGCTCGCGCGATATACGGGACTTAATTAGTTGGGATTAATATGCCAATGAAACATTACACACATTACACATTGGATAGGCGATTAATGTCAAGCTCTTTCCTGGACATCTCCCTTCTTTCAAATATTAAAAGATCGGGATATTTGATCAGAAAATAAGAGATCTTCCTTGCGCGAGTAGGTATTTCAAGTAAAAATTTTTTTACCTGACGGTAAACGACTGAAAACCTTCCGCATACCTGCCGGTAGATACTTCTTTTCCCGAGCAAAAGAAGCGAAACTACGTTACTTTCGAGCGAACGTAAAACGATAACCAATGTATGAAACATTACTAACTGTTGCGGAACGACCACGCATTCAAAGTGCATTAACCTTTTTGGGAAACATAAAATTCGTTACTTTTACGACGTTGCTCGTTTTATTCGAGCGTAACCGCTCAGGTTACGCAAGTCTGCCTCCCAATAATCTATCACGGCACATATCTCATGAATTAAATATCCCATTTAATCATTTATATTGTTCGTATCGTAAAGATGGATGACGTAAACAAAATAAACGCACGATACAGTAATCGCTGTTGCTTCGAATGAAAGCAGCATTGTCGAAAGCAGCTACCGTGCCAGCCACCAACGGGCCGCTTTAACCCGCATTCTATAAGTAACCGTGTTGCGTAACACATTATGTAAAAGTCTCTGAACATACTTAGGCCACATTGTGTCTCGAATATTACAATTCGTGAGCGATGAACAACCGCGTTTTACGGCAGGAATAAACACGTAGAGAAGATTGGCGGTGTTCGTACCACGGTGTTTCGCGTTTTCAATCGATCCTCAATCTCGCGATTCAACGTTACCGACCTTCATGGCTCGTAATTTAATTTATCGCCACAGATACGAGTCTCCCGCCGTCGATCGATCGGTACGCCGATCGCGCTGATCCGCAACGACTTCCGGCGTACGCGATATGAGATTCCGTTTCAAGTGAGCCGCAGTTTATTGGCGGGATCTGGGGTGAATCTTATTGACCCCCACGCGATGCCTTCTCGTAACGTAATTCTGCGCGGCTCAAAAGAGAGGAGCGTGCACGTGCATTCGCTGCCTGATGCGTGATGCGTGTGCGGATAGAACTGAACGAACGCAGATACAAATGGAGCGTAACACGCAAAAAAATGTAAGAGAAATTCATGACAAGTAATCATCCTTTAATTACTTGTACTCATCGCACGTGCAACGCGATGAGTACTTAATTTTTTTCCAGTTCTCTAATTCCACGTCTTCTCCAAAGCTGAGAACCGCTGACCTGCATAGAATGACCGCGAGGCGGACCGGTTCAGGTCATGGAAGAGGCTTCTCGTTCCACGAGCCTACGAGAATGAACGTGGGCCTTCCTCTTCAGCCTCAATCCTTGGCGTGACACACACCTCGCGCGCTTAAGACGAACATCGAAATGAAAAAAAATACTAGATGCTAGACGCAGGAGCGAGTGGAAAGTGGACAGATCAGACGAAAATGGAGGATGTACACGAGCGAGACGACGTCGATCGATATTTCTTTAAGTGACACGTCGGGAATCAAGATAGGGACACTGACTGGTGTCGCCTATTCTCATAACTTTACGTGCGCACACCGTGCGATCACCTTGTAAAATGATATTAAAGGATTAGGGTAGGCTTGAGAAATCTTCGACTGGTTTGTCACAGGCTTTCATCGACAGTACGAGATGATTGGAATGTTGAAGATTGAAGATCGAAGATATAGACGCTGGGAAAGCCCAACACTCTTTAAATCTCGAAAAAAAAGAAATTACGTAACCGACGTAATTGTATCCTAATTTCAAATAAGAGATGAAAGACACTTTCGCCGCTTCCCTGCACGCTCCGCATTTCTACCCGCATTTCCATGACTCATCGAACTTACCTATCCATCCAACGGATTCCACAGGAGACCCGAGATAACCGGGCCGCGGGCCAAGAACGAATAGGTTCGACGACGTCGACAGGAGGCGGCCGAAACGCTCGGAGAGAGATAATTGAATAGCTTCGAGTCACCGTCAAAATATCCGACAACGTACGAATTATCATGCTGTACGCTTAGCTCCTGTCTTCTCAGTCCAATTACAGCGCTGGGCGCCTCGATGCCCGAACTTTGGGCAACCGTAGCGCAACATGCACGCACGCATGCGTCGAGGAGCTTTCACAGCGCTCAGGAGGATCGTCGATCCCATTTTTGTGCCTACGATTGCCCGGGCTTAGGCAGGTTCGACCCCTGAGGATTCAGACTTGTCCGTTTCTCTTTCCCCTTGAGAAAGGTCATGTAACCCCGCAGCGTAGACGCAACCGCAGGCTTCCAAGTTCAAACCTGAGTCTACGTAGTGTGGATGCTGTATACGCATAGGGCCCTTGCACTAGTGTACGTGCGACGCCTCGTAAGGCGATGGAATGCACCCGTCCTTCTGGTCAGTCGGATAGATGGCTTTGTCTTCGCGATCTGACGTCTCGCTTCGAGAACCGTACCAGTGCAGTATCGATTCCGTATCCCGAGACGTCTCTCAGGATGATCCCGCATCCGGATTAATCTACCCTAATCGAATTCCTTCGGCGGATCCAGATAAGAGAAACGAGTGTCGTGGACTATTAGTATCCTCACGCGACTTCAAAGGAGGGTAATTGTACAATTGAAAGACACTTTGTCCAAAGTGTAATTAATTTCGCGTGTTACCACCACATGGTGAATTAAAATTTTACAACAATTTTATAATAATTTCTTTTTTTTAATAATTATATTTCTATAAACTTTGTCACTAAATACAAGATTTTTCTCGGAAATGGTTGTTTTATTTAAAAACCGTGTAACATGTACATTTCGAATTTATCGTGGAAAAATCTCAAAGTGGCTGACGAAAGAGCGGAGTCGAGTGAAACAATAGAAACGCTAATCGCCGCGAACACGTGTTTATCGCATTGTCTGCCGCTGTCGCATAAATGAACTGCAGGATATCTTTCTACGAAGCACTAAAGCACGTAGACCTATTTGTGAAGCTGATAAACTGCTCTCGTACGAGCATGAGTTATCGCGCTAAGCGACTGAGCTGTACTCGCTTCCTTCGCGTCGCGTCCTCCTGTCACGAACGTGATGAGGTAGCCGGTGGAGGTTGAGTTATGAAATCAATTAGGAGTATCGATTTGATCACCGTGGAAAATGATTGGAGACTACCGCTCAAGGTGCCGCGTATGCGTCGTAATGATCGATGGTTATCTGCAGATACGTCCGCGGGATTCGTTTGAAACACATTGACGGAGTCATGTTTTCTTCCGAAGCTTTTCAAAAACGTTTGTCATATCGAATAAATATGACAAATTTGTAATATTCTGAATGTCACCGAAATAGAGAATTACATTAATACCAAAAATTTTACGCAGAAACAACTCGAAATAAAAATTCAAAATTCGGACAAACGTCCAAACGAACAAACGCTATTATGTAAACTACAGAGACAACATCTTGCAAACATTGAAAAGTAAAAATAATTAAAATATTACACAACGGTGTAAAACACGAGCGAGCTCTTGTGCTACAATGTATAATTAATGGATTGTTCGCACCTCCCACGTTTTCTTAGTCCGTCTCTCTCCTACGCCTCTCCTCTCGGCGCAGAAACCCTCCGCAACGTCGCGGGCCCTCCGCAATTAATCACCTCGTGGCGATCACTAACTGTCCGACCGTATTAATGAAGCAATCGTCTCCTTCACACACGGTTCACGCGAGCGCGCCTTATTGATCGGATTGCGAAAAAATGAAGCACAATTTGCCTCCTAGCTCCAACTCGTTTGAGCCTCGGACACTCCCTTGATTTGGCACTTGTTCACGAGGATATCCGCCAGGCAACGCGCAGTCTTGCAGTACTAGGAACATAACGAAGGACACGTGATGTAGAGCGAAGCAGCCTCTAAGCTCTCGCAAATGTCGGTCACGGGGAAGAAACGATTTGTTACGCGCACGTAATGAAAGATCGTGTCCCATATTGGCACGCGCGAAGATAAAGGGGCGACATGGACCACGACGACAGGCGGGAAAGGACAAGGAGTCGATGGCGTATAATGAATGGATCGTTCGCACCTCGCCCACGCCACTCGTCTCTCTTTCAGTCGTTTGTCGAAGGTACCACGATCAGCACGATCTCCTAGGAGGTAATAGCTGGCCGATAATTAATTACTCTGAAGTGATCGAGGGCCATCGATCCTGCCGAGCGGCGCAGGCGTCTCCGTTGGGAGTATCGTGCCAATTTGTCAGAGTAGTCACGCGCTTTTCTACGAAGCGACGACACTCTGGCATGACGATCAGTGAGAGGGATATCCTTATTCCGTGAGAAACTCGTAGAGAGAATCGACGGCGCAATTCAAGAGAGACAAGGACTTCCGTCCAACGTAAAACGATAACTTTGTCGTTTCCATCGCAAAAAATTAGAAAGAAAACGTAATTGCGTAAGAGCAACGAAATATTTTTTCAACGCCTTTACACCGAAGATCTTTACAAGAGAAATTCTCACTTATCGATCGCTCGGAATCAACTTTCTTAAAAATGATGCGTTAACGCGCGTTGATCTAACGGACCTTTTCGGAGGCATCATGTACCGGGTGGCCCCGTACGAAGAGGGCACGCCGGCGCCGCACCTGCTAGGTCATTAGGGTATAAACGGCAGGTAGAGTGTATAGGATCCCCGAGACTCTCTCTCTCTCTCTGGGAAGAGACACGGATCTTTGTCTCTCTCTCTCGTAGCTATTTTCTCTGTTTTCTCTCTCTTTCCCTTTCTCTCTCTCTCTCTCTCCTTTGCGCGCGTCTCTTTCACCTGAGACGAGAGGAAACGTGGTAGGGCGAGGCCATGAGAGGTGGAAGAAAGGCCGTGACGAAGAGGGGGCGAATCCAGCGAGAAAGAGGAGGAATCCTGGTCAGTCGAGGGGGAGGACAGGGGGGCTGAAGAAGAAGCAGAAAGGCACATCGAGAGAGGACCCAGGAGGAGGTACCCGTCACGAACTGCGGGCTAATTGTCCGAGAGATTGCTCCTGCAGCCTGCTGTGCGCTGCTGTTGCTGCTGATGCTGCCGTCTGTCCTGCACGTTGTTTCCTCGACCTTAAGGCAACCTCCGGGCGTCCTTAAGATCTTGATCCCGCTGAAGATCGACCGAGTCTCCGGCTACGCTCCGGCTCCGGGGATGGGATTATTGTTTTGCGGGGATGGATTTACGTCGGCGATTTCTGGCCCGTCCGTAATTGTAATTGATGGCGGTGGAGAGGCGTAATTAACCCTCGGCCGGATTCGCGATTTTGATTAGGCGAAAGGTCGCGCGTGACCGCGAGAGAGAAGCAACTGTAAACCTTGTATTTTGTATGTTAAATTGTTCTTAATATTCAGATCGCTCTCTCGGGATATAACGTTTCAAACACATGCATCTACGAGTGACAGTATATAAATATAATAACTTGAAAACTCAAAAAGATCAAAATAAAGAAATTTTACCGAGAACGAAAAGAAATCCAATCCGCACTTTTCGCGATCTTCTGCTTCCGGGTAAGAGCGAGAGTGCTCGCGTGTCGCGCGTATATCTTCGTCTATTCGCGCGCGATGATGTGCTTCTTGCTTACCGTCGTGTCACAGGTGAAACAAGGAAAAACGCGAGAAATTTCTCTGTATCCCGTGCGAGACACCATGCGATCGATCGACGTCTTTCGATCGCGAGCTCTTCACTTCCTGGCGTACGATATTGCATCGGTCGCGCGGATCTCGCTTTTTGTACTGTATCCTTCTTCCACAACCATTTCTCCTTTTCTTCCTTCGCAGGACAGAAATGTCGTTCAAAGATTCATCTTTCGCATGCACATAAATTTATATATAAAAAAAAGATATAAGTATAAGAAAGATATTGGTATCTCATGTGTTGAAAAAAAATTAAATTCTAAAACATTATCAAACTAAAAACTACAGCCTGCACTAATCGTTTCGTAAAGTCCTCCGTCTCCGGACATAGTAAACTGTACGACTCGCGCGTAATCGGTCCCAGCTCGCCTAAATCGGTCAAGCAAACCGCGGCCGAAATAAAGGCCGCTTATATATTTGCCGTGGAATTATCGACGTGCCGCGAACGAGCCGGTCAGCCAGATATATATCGGCCGCTCTCTTCACATGCTCGACAACCAGTCGAGCCGTGCTCGGCTACCGGCCCGTGCAAATACAGACACGAGAAGCATCATGTGTAACGAACGACGTACATGTACATGTACATACGCCACGCCGTTCCTCGCGTATAACGCGTATAACACATGGACACGCGCATACACGCTCGCGTGTGATTCACGATGGGTGCTGCGGATAGCCGACGCGCGTAGCAGGAGTTCGGCCCAATGACGGAGCTCACGGCCAGTCAGCCAGTACTAATTAACCGTGGAATGCTGTATCTAGATTGAAATCTGGGTGACCCGACGCCCCGGGGCCGCCACCTTGACTTAACCTCGGGGCTTCGTTCCGAGCTCTCGGGGTTCACCGGCTCGATGGGCAGTCACCGTAGGCAGTAGACTCGCCGTACCTACTACTTACACCCTACGAGCGTGCGTATACGTGCTCCGACCTCGTCGCTCGTACACGCACCGCGTGCGAGCGCGCAGCAGCGCGCGAACGCGTTAAGCGCGCTGATCCGGACCAGATCCATTTATGTAGACTGTTATGGAAGTGCGGCTCGCTCCGCGATACCGCGATGACGACCGTTCCTCCTGCTGCGGAATGTGCTGATACGCCTCGTGTATTTGCCTACGAATGTATGAAACGTGATTTAGGTTGATTCAGCCTCCGACAAAGTATAGTCCTTTGAGAAACGCGACTCTTGAGAGATTATTCGAATCATGGAAGAAACTGGTACTGCAGCTGCCGATGATAATGCACAAATACTTAAAATATATCGTTTACAATGCCGCGTATTAAATAACTGAAAGAGAGAAGCGCGAGTATGCTTGCCGCGTAAGTTTAGCCATGAATAAAGATTGTGGAAACCTCGAGATAATAGGATCGACTCTTGCTCGGAAACTCGGAAAACAATGAAGTCATGGTGGAACGGTGGTATTGCATAAGACGAGCACGCCGATCGCGGCGCATAGATAATTCAGTTTGCACGGAACGAGTTTAGAGTGTAGAAAAAAGGTATCGTAATCAGCGGTGGTACTATACCGGCCATTATGTCGGTATCATATACGCGATCGTAAAGGTCACCACGTTATTTTAGCCTGCGCTATCTGCTGCGTAACCTTTCTGATCGATATCAGTGATCTCATTAAACGTTAACAATAAAATGTCGTGATACCGTGACCTATTAGCATATTACCGCGTCGATATTAACTCCGCGCTGATGGCAATCAATCGTTTTTCCCGCATGCCCGATCTTATCGTTCGACCGCGATATAGCGCGGCATTAAGGCGCTCGATCATGTACGCCTTACGTACGTACGAACGTAAGTGACTTTTACTTTGTACGGTCCCGTTTAATTAGTTAATCCGAACGCGCGAGCGTTCCTCCGAACCTCAAGCTCAAGCAGACCGCCTCGCCGAGACACTGACGGCTCATATTAATCTGCTCGCTCCCTGTGCGATATAATGAAGCGTTTTTATCGCGAGACCGGTATTCTAGATGGCAAAAGTGCCAGAGGTTGCCCGCTAAGGTAACGCCATGTACGACCGTTTTTCTCGTTCACGCGTCGCCGAGCACGAGATCAAAGGTCGGTGGACAGATCGAAGAATCCACTTATCGTCGGAAAACGCATTGACGTGTACCCGTGTCAAGCCGTGAGAAAATTATTCTCGATGTACCCGTAATAAAGTTCCTCGATCGAATCGCGACGGTAAAGGGCAACGAATTCGCGTCATTATTCGCGACAAACATCGCATGCGATAAACGCGATATACTATACGCGAGCCCGACTAATCCGACTCGCAATAACTCACGAGCCAGGCCAGGTGAAAAATCAACCGGCTCGATAATGTAATACAATTCAGATAATGACGTGATACACTGCGGCACATCAATCTGATCGGTAATAATCGGCTGCCACTTCCTCGGAAATCCATTATCGCGCCGCCAATGATTTAGTTCGCATCATTACGAGCGCCGGCACCACCACGTTGCATCATGATTCAGTCTCCAGCAGTATTTCGAGCGGCGTGTTTGAAAATCTATCAATTGTCGTGCGCTACAGATTCATGGCCGAATTATTTTTCATGTATTCACCTTGATAGATATTAGATAGAAGTAAGATTCCACATTCCGATTAAAATCAATAAATGACGTGAACCGTGAAATATTGCTTAGCAGAGTTCGTATATTTTACAATGTTGCTGATAAAATTATTGGATAGCCGTGCCGTTAAACTGTCACGAGGTTCATTGAAAACGTATCTTCGACTGCTGCGCTGCTAATAATCCCCTTTGAAGAAATATTCCGGCTTCATGCACGGACATGGTCTGCTAATTCCCGCGAGTTAACCGGTACGGACGATCATGGTACGCGGACACAACAGTATTTCAGAATCATAAATGCGAGCGATAAGCACGATGGTGCATTTAGGTGTTCTCCGTATATGCCGAAAGAATCTGTCCTTCACGGTTCACGTGCGTTACTGCGTAAGCTATCACTTTTGCTTTACGCAAAATTGATTTAAGAGACACGGACTTCTCCACAGTCAATAATAACTATGCATACAGCACCACAAGATTCATAGTCATGTCTGTAATATCTAATAACTACATTATTTCGCCATACGTGTTATTATTATTAATTTGATGTAATTTTATGTTCCCAACAATCTTTAGAAAATTTATTCTCTAGATAATATATATTTTATATTTCTTATTATAATGATAAAATAGTTTATCATGTTGCTGCAAAGCGGTAAAAAACTTCTCTAGGATCACACGCGTGTGACACACGCATGAGGAGGGCATCCCCGCAAAGTTGACGGTTCGACACGGTCGTAAAGCCACAACCGTGGCACCGTACGTGGACAACCTCCGGGTTAAGTTGTCACCGTGGCCGCGGTATCGCCTCGTAAGAGGCGAGGCGGGTTAGTGAGGGAACATTAAGCGTGGAATCATCCTGAAATATAGCCAGATAAAAACAGCAGGCTACGATCTGCGGGACGTGCGCGTAGCCAGGTTGGGTTACGCATCGGCTTTACAAATGACTGACCCCTGACCAGTGTCTACTCAAATAGGGGAAGGACCACTGTGGAAGATGAGGAAATCTGGTGGCCTGCAAGGAGATATCTAAATCTACCGACGAAATAATCGAAATTTCTTAAAGCAGAATTATAAAACTGCGCTGTATCCGAAACACATAATTGTCTACCTAATTTCTGTTGAGCAGATTTTGACAAAACACGACTAAAGATAATAATATAATATTAGTAAAGACTACAGCTTATGATTCGCGGATTGATGGAAGCTGTTTGACGTAGCGAATACGACGACCAAAGTGTAGGGTAGGATCTACACGAAATTCAACGTCCACCGCTCCATTTCCGCGAGCGGCAAGGGTCAGAGTTCCGTTCTCCATTTGCCGGCGGAATAACGCTCAGCGGGTACGTTCGCTCGCTCGCGTATCCGCGACGAGGGACGAAACGAGCGTGTAAACGTCGCATATTTCACGCCAATGAAAACCGCACGGATCATTACGGGCGATCGCGGTGGGACGAGAAAATTCTCCGCTGCGGTCGAGCGTACGCGAGCACGTACCTAGGCAAGCGTGATACGAACGAAGAAAACGAAAACTGGAAAGCTGATTAGTCCTAATGTGGGACTAATCAGCGAGTATCACCGAACCAAATTACCCAAATACAGTTAAAGTATTCTTGTATATTCGTAATATGAATTTGTAAACTTGATGATGCTTGTCGTATTCTTGTCATCTCCAGCAGAATAATTCGAAGCGGTAGTTCTTGAGGCTGATCGGATGACGAAAGAGAAGAAAAAGAAAGAGAGAATAAAGAAGAAAAAAGGAGAGAGTGGTAAACGAAAAGAGTCGAAGAGCGTTACATTTACGCCCACCAGATTGTACTGATCGTCCGTAGCCGAGAAAAAAGATACGGGGAGAGAGATATTAAAGGTCCGAACGCGGATATTCCTTTACGATACCGTCCTTCACCATAAACGTCACGTATCTTTGGCTAAAGAGAAACCGTGGTGGCGCCCTTCGTGCACTCACCGCACCTTTATTAACGACGTGACTCTGCCGACTTCCGGGGCACCGGACCTCGGCTCCTCAATGCCTCGGGAACAAAAGGAATCATCCTGGTGTGGGTGCCGCAGAAGAGGCGGTACGCGTTTGTTCCCCCCGAAAACAATTACGTCGCTAAAAGGGACGGCGGAGTCCTCGAGAGAGAGATGGAGGGCTCGTCCAAGACCGGTTTCAGAAAAGCGCTCGAAAGCGACTCGTCCTCGGTTCGAGCTTATTTATCGCGAGTGAATATTGCGGGAAACCTCGCGTGATGGTTATGTCGCGGAGATGGCACAGAGATAAAGTAAAAATATGAAGAAGCGATGAATGTAGTCTCGGCGATGAATCGAACTCGTTAGTCGACTCGTTTTAATATTTAGTCGTGATTAAATGACATGAAACTGATCCACGTTAACAAGGATATAAACAGCGATACTTGAGAACGGTTATCCTTTTAATTTTCCTTCTATAAATGCAAATAAAAATAAAAAATTTGATAGAGTCTTATTTTATCTTTCTCACTCGCTGGAAATATGAATGCTGCAATGACGTTAAAAAAAATTACAAATCGTTAACATTTTTTCCATGCAACGGGGAAATGACGTGCAACAGAGTGCGACCACGTATTCTCCACGTCACGTCGGTACGATCGATGTAGACATGTCACCCTGTTATCGGTGACTTGCTTTTCGTTATATTGGTGCACGAGCAACTTTCACCATGCGGGTACGAATATAGTCGATCGAAGCGTCGCAAAGCGAGGACGTTGCTGTCGTTCTCCGACGAGAAGCTCCAGACTGCTCGGAGGACCCGGTGTCCCCCGATTAAGAGCGAGCTTGCGTTCCAAGGTGCTCGTAACGCCGCTCTAAGAGCCCGTACCTGTCCACGGCCGGGTAATACCTGAAAACATGTCTCTATCACGGAGGAGAATCTCCCTCGTCCGGTAACGCCTTCGCATAAAACCAACGTTTTATCCCGTCTCCGGCGGCCCCGACGTGTTTACGGCGTTTCTATAGTCGACGGCGCAATAACGAGTGGGCACGGGAGGACAGGGGTGTTCCATGGGTGTGGGGTAGAATATTTTCACGGGGCGGCATCTAAATTAAGAGACAGCCGAGTGTAAGGTGGCGTCGACGAGAAAGAGAGAGAGCGTAGGCTTTTTCTACCCTTTTCCGGTTTCTCATTGGAGATCGCGCGGAGGCACCAATACGAAACCCGCGACATCCTCGGCACGCAACGAGCCTTAAGTGCTCTCCTCCCTTCTTCCACTTTTTCATGAAGATGTCCTCTCCCCCTTCCTTTCGATTTTTTATCTTTTCCATCCTCTTCTCTCTGTTTCTTTCTCCGTCTTTTGTACTTGATTGTAACTTTGTTCACTCTATCGAATGAACAACTTTGATAAACGTGACTTGTTTAATTAGTTGTAGATTAATAGTATATGCTATTACATCATATATAATATTTTGTGTAAAAGAAGTACTCAAAATTTCGAAACTATTTTTCAATTATAAATTCTCATCGTGCATATAAGATTATGATATATTATAATAATTAAAATAATATCTATAACATAAAAGTATCAATATTCGAAATATCGAATCAATTTACACAGACGTAATATCCATAGTAAAAACTAACGCGTATTCCGATTAACATGCTTGAACTTATTATAAAAACGCACTCGACGTGTAACGAATTGTAATCCACGGTAGATTATCTGGCTGCACTCACAAAGAGAAGGACGACACTTTATATTCCATTGACGTGTCGTCTGGGTCGTCATACCAACACGCCAGCAACGATACCGTGCCAGAGACTTCGTAGTTGGTAGGCAGACGTGCCAACACGACGTCTAAATATGCTCAAAGCCGCGAAACCATCGATCGCACGATTCGACACATACACGGGAAACTCTTTTGGTTGAACCGTATTTCTACGTGAGAAACTCTTTCCGAAAATCTGCATTGATAAATTGACATTTGCTCTTTGCTCTTCGCCATCTTTTTTAAAGTCTCAAAAAACGCAGATGCAAAACAGGAATTAATATCAAATTTGCTGCGAACGTGAATTTTGGTGAATTTTAGAAAAGTTTGAGACAGTTTGAAACAATGTCACCACCGATCGGTTCTTATCCAAATCGTTTGATCGACAACGATCTCAGGTTTAGCTACTCGCACGAACAAGATTTGTTGCCACGATTGGAACGTTACTCTCACGCCCGTGGAGATCAACAGTGACGGTGGGTGTCGTCGTAAAAGACGTTATCTGCGCGAGAGATCCCCTCGACATTTGCATTTTCATAGGTCCGCGAGATGTAGTTCACAGCTCGTTATGTCGACGTTGTACAACGGAAGCTATTTGGCCCAGAGCTCTTCCGTGCATTTTGTAAATCTTATTTCTCCCGTTAAGATCAGAGCTCGTTCGCATCAAATGCGTTCACAAATCTTTCGCAAATCTTTCTTAATAAACTTTTACTTTCATAAAAAGAAAATCACACGATGATTTGATCAGCGAATCCAAACCGTCTTCTAGATTTTTTGACATTAATATTTCTCAGCATTCAGATTGCTGGAAAAGAAATTGATATTTTGAATCAGATTGGAGGATTTAGGAGTAAATTCTCTCGCACGTGTTATTAAGACAAACGGAAGCTTGCACAGTAGCTCTCTATCTTAATGGTAATCGGAACCTTGCAACAGCGGCAACCGAGACGATCGTGCATGGACTACTGCTTCGCACGTACCTCGTTTTCGAGCATCATTCTCGCAGTAGCTGTAAACTATTTTAACGAATCACCTGAACAAATGAAACTACACGCGGAAAGGCGGGATCATCAAGAAACTATCTTTTCAATTGTCGAGATTGATATTTCTGAGTAGCATGAACGTTGTAACTAATGTCGCAAGCCTTGGCAAGCACGCATTCCGAAACTTGAAGAATTATCATTAACATGCAACATCTTATAAACATCCAGCCAATTCACATGAATGCTAAAGGTTGCTGTCAAGGAATATCGATGAGGATATACGTTAAGTGAAAATATAATTTTTCCATATGAAATGTTATTGTAACTAGCATATGCATCAAGAAAGCGTGCGCAAATAAACAACATGTTGGTAAAATAAATAAATAAATATCGCAATTGATAGAAAGGGCTAGACTTTACTTCCTTAATCGTCATCGTCCTGACGTTCGCAACATCGACCTACATATATTTTTCCAGGCAGACGAATAATGGGCCGCGGATTGTTTATTGTACTCTGGGGCCTCTCTCATCTGTGGGTCCCTTTCCCCGCGATACATTCCTTTCCTCTCCACCGTGGAGAGCCGTGACCATCTGTCATTTGTCGGTTGAGATTTTTCGAGGCGTACGACCGTTCTGAATGGAGAACTCGTCTTCTCCTCTCGATGGCTCGTTATCGACAGTAAACTCGCCACTCGTCCTCACTCGTCCTGACGCGTTAATAATAATGTCAGATAGACTCCGCTCTCTCTCTTCCGATTCACGAGTGTGCCCAAGTGTTTCCCGAAAGATAAACGCGTGCCGTGCGCGCACTCGGCTGGCGCTCCGGCATTCAACAATTCGCACGGGCAATTAAGCGACGTGACTCGCGTGATTCCCGATATGAAAACGTCATGACGCGATTAAGGACTTCCCCTGTCACCTGTTGGAACGACAGGGTACCTGAGGGACTCGTTGGCGCACGCGTGTCACTGTGGAGGAGGTGGAAGAGAAGAGAAAAAAGAGAATCGCCATTTATACTTTGGAGAATGTGATTCGGAGGTCGGTCGCGATCAAGATGAAGCTGATTGCAACAGACTCAATCTCAATTCCACCAAAGTGTCGTGGATAATCTGCAAACGTATTCTCGACAAAGCTCAATTTTTCATCAAGAAATTAACAAGATTGTGAGAGAGAAAATACACATTAACACACGAGTGCTGGTAGTTACGTTCAACTTGGAGCACCACCTCATCTCTCTTCGGTGTTGGTTTCGCGGCAATTGCACAGTGCACTGTTTATCATATCGATACCTCGTACGCACCCGTCGATGAGCTACGTCATAATGATACCACGGTTGCGGGCAATTTGATCGAGATGGTCGATCAAACGAGGGCGTCGTTCCAACGCGTGATTCTGCGGTGCCGTCGAGAAAAAGAAATCAAACGCCAAAGGACAGAGTCGAGGAGGCTTCTTCCTCACCCAAGGGGGCAAGGGTAACCAACGAGGGAGCAGGGAGAGCCCGGAGTTCCCGGGTATTACCCACGCGGTTCGGGCTTCACGGTCGAGAAGGGAGAGCGGCCCTTCGTGTTCGCGGCCGCGAAATAACATCAGTGGTTTGTGGTTTTTCATACACGCCAGAAGTCACAATGGTGGATCCCGAAGCGATTCCTGTACGTAGCGCACAGGACCGAATGCCTTTCTCTCTCTTTCTCTCTCCTCGTGGACGAGGCGGCAGGAAGAAAAGCAAGAAGAAGACGAGCAAGAAGAAGAGGTGGCTTTTGTTCCCACCTCGAGCGAGCTCGGCGCGGTCTGCCACTTTTTCACGTTTCCCCTTGCCTCCTTCACCCTTTCTCTGCCTTTCTCTTTGTTTCACTTCTTCTTCCCTTCTCTCTTGATCTCTCTCCCTTTCGCCACTTCCTCGTCCCTGCCTGGCTACATCCTCTTGTACGGCTGATGCCCTTTGTCTGGAGGAAACGCGATTAGAAACCCTCTCAGTGCAATTTTGAGGCGGTTCCCGCTTCCGTCATAATAGCGCGTCTATTAGTCTCTCGAACAGCGGGGGACGGTCTTAACGAACTTTGCTGCCGTTTCCCCTGTGATCTCTCCGGGTGGCTTTCTCGTCACAGTTCACTCAAGTCACGTTGGTTTTCAATAAAAAAAAATCGGAAATTATCTCGTTCCGATGGTGTAACCCCATTGAGAATGACGCTGTGTTAAACTTTAACTTGAATTTTATTTATATCTCAATAATTATATACTTTTATAAATCAATAACAATGTTCGTAACAATCTGTTTCATCTGTTTAATCAATTTTATGCTGCCTTTTCTCCTTCTTTCTCACTCTGTGAAAGCAACTAAACCTAATAACCACGCACAGGACCTCGGAAACGGATGAGTCGTCGAAGAGGATCGCAGGAGCGATAGTCAGGAGACAGAAGCCCGTGCTTTGTGGTCCATAAACAAGTCACAAGTCAATGGCAGCGGTACGCGGGCATCACTCGCCGGCACGAGCGCAATCGCATTTGTATTTTGAGTGACAGCCAATATTTAACTCCGGCGATGGCAATCCGTATGGCGACAACGGCTACGACGTGCCGAAGGGACGGCAAGTCGCGTTTCTGAGATAAAGACCGAGGTAAAGGCTGGAGTCACCACGAACGCGTGATCTCCCTTTGACTGTTCGACGTATCGACCGACGTAGGGAGAGACCCTACATGGCGCTTTCGACAAGGTAACCGGAGAGCTCCATGATTCCTGGAAACCTGACCGGGACGACCTGGCCGACGATAAGTCACGAAAGTGACGAGGCCACCTCGACGTCGAGGCATGCCGAACGTCCCAGATTCCAGAGACCATTACATTCCCTTCGACCAATCACACTTTTCAGCGCTTCCGTCGGATAAAGGGCTTCATTGGAATCCTTGGATGGGAAATATACCGTGTCCCACGATTAAACGAGTTAATACTCGTGAGAGGATAATGACGGTAATTATTTCAGATAATCGAAATATATCGATGATAATAAAAAATGAGCTTACTTAACTTGATGATAATATCGTTAGAATTGGTGAAAGCCACGTTGGCATTGATAATCGTCACAATTTATAATTTCCTTGTACGGGTATTCGTTTGATTGAACGATTATCACCTGATCGTGGCACATTCATGTCCAGGATAAATATCGTTTCTTATTACACATAATCATTATCTAATATCGGAGGAAAGTACTCTGAACTTTCTCCAACTTCGAGACGACGTCAATCTGATGGAATAAGGACGGTTTCGACGGTAGAAAATATTTTTCCGAAATGATAATTATGGTTGCAGCTAATCGCAGGTTCCGAAAATGGATTCCTGCGGCCACGCTGGATGATTCGTTTTAGCGACGCGAAACAATGTCCGTTTCCCGGTGACTATGAAAGAGCAGTAATCGCATTAGCGGTCACAAACAGAGTGGTGCGTCCGTTGCACGTCCACAAAACGTCTTTCGCCATTACCTCGACTTATACCGTAACGAATCCGTTCCGCGGGATCGGTCCTGTCACCAAATCATGCCGGTTTTGTTACGCTACTCCAAACTTCCGGAGCCGAACAACCGGCTAACGAACGTACACGCCAGCGCACAGAGATGATGCGCAACGCCCAAAAAAAGCTTATTAATATCCTGACTGGCAAAATGGCACTTTAATCGAACGATTCGAGAAGGATCGCGTGTTTTCAGGAACGAAGAGTCAGCTATGTTAATTACGCCCGAGATCTTTTAGCGGATCTTTATTCACTGATGAAAATATCGAGCCATCGATTTTGTGATGTTAAGTAATAAGTTGAGAAATAAATTGAGATATTAAAACAACACATTGATATATACTTTGGCCCGGGCTGCAGTTCGAAAATCCATCGTTTAACGATCGGGTGACATTTCTGGTCACTGAAATACCCGAATAGGAAAAAAGTCCGCGGGTTCCCGCTTAATTAGAAGACAGCGACGAATGACGCGGTGCGATTGGACAAGATAAAGCTGCTGGAAGTTGCGGGAGCTAAGTGGACCCCTATTCCGCTACCAACAGCTTCCAAAGGCTCCTAATTGTCGAGATCGAGCACCATAATTACACCCTCCGTGAGCCGTTCTCGTCTTCGTGTTAACGGAACTGGACGAATACTCTGCGTGGCAAAACGATGCCGAGGAATGACGTCGGCGATTCGGCAGGTAACCGTAGCCCAGGAATTAAGAGGTCCGGTCTGATAAGAAGCGATAAAAAGCCACTCTCGGGAACCTATGACCCCGCTCTCGCGCGTTTCACTCCGCGATAAAAATACAAATTTACACGTCCACGATTCTCGAAGAGTAGCGTCGATAAATATAACGTTCTGAGAAAGCGGATAAAAATTAATAAAAACGCCATAAACGAACCTTTATAAATACCACCGATAGTACAACATTCCGGTCGAGATCAGAATACTCAAACTCTGCATAGCGCTTTGGAATTTTACGTGACTCGGCACGGTAGCAGAATCATGTTACCGCTCAATACGAGTTTATTGACACATTAAAGAGATATCACACGGTCGACTAAAATTTCCGAGAAATTAAGAGCACGCTATGATAAAAGAACGTCACAGAATCTTTTATTAAGCTTTTTTAAACGTGTATCGACTTCCAAGAAATGACATCTTCATATCGACATCATGGTGCTTTCCAAATTTTTTTTTATAATGTTTTAAAAATCGATAATCTTAATCTCAAAATACAGAGAAAGAGATAAGTACGCTTAAAACTAATATATGAGACGTTTTGTTACACGATAAACATCATGTTATAAATTAAATAAATATAAATTGGCTAAGACTTTTTTTTTGTTATTAGACGAGTTAATTGTTCTATCATTGTAAAGCCGTGATTAGATAAATTATCAAGAGCACCAACTGCGTTACATAATCCGCGAGGCTACCATAACATACGTTCGTTCTTTCTTATCTAGATTCGTATTTACCTTTCATCTGTCACTCGATAGGATATGCGTTTAGGAAGAATATATTTTCGTCTGTCACCTGTCGATCGAGTAATGGAGTAATGGAGTACGAATTCCAAAGCCGCAGCGTGACGCCTACTCGGTCGCATGTGTTTCATAACTTTCCGCAGGCCGCCACAGTAAATTGCGTCCTGTTACATTATCGTTCGATATGATTTCGCCGCCTACCTCTACTCGCGTAATCGATGAACTGATCAACGATAGTTGATGCTTGTGTAAAACAATCGCGAGCCAACCTGAATCGCGTCGTATCAGAGTATTCCAAGTTCTCTCGATCGTGAAAAGCACTTTAACGGAAAAGAACTCAATGATAACAACAACAACAATACAAACGTTCTATAGCAATGAATAAAAAGATACGTAATCGAAATATACAGGACAGGTGAAATGAGTAATATTATTATCATTTCCACGGATTGTTCTTTCATCAAGAAGCTATCAGGACACTGCGATGATTGGCGATGTTAATTCGCGCTCGATCATTTTCCCCATCGATCGTTCAACTCACCAGTATAACACCAGGCCGGCCAAACGACAGGGCTCTCGGTGTCCAGCTCCCTCATTCTCTCAGCGACCCGCGGACATCTCCACGCCGTTCTTTCCGAGGTAACGGTAAGAATGTCCAGTTTGGCTATCGGTATCAACTTTTACCCTAGCGAAGTATCTCCGCCTGTTTTGCCTGGCAAGAATGGCAGGACAACCTGGTCATTCAACGACGATGCGTTCAGGTAGAACCACCTGTTGCACGGAACAGCTGCGAGTTTCAGGTGAATTCGTCTCGTGCGGATCTCGTTTCTCAGTCGCTCGACTATGCTGGGTGCGAGGTCTCCGCGAAGAAATAGATCGTCGGATTTATATTATCCGAGTCGTACACGTGCAAATGAAGGATTCTAAGAGACAGATAAGTCCCTCTAACTGAGATCCCGCCGTCACCGTGCTCCAGTTACGCTGTTGATAAGGCACGGAGGGCGCGTCATCAAGTTTGCTTCGTCGTCGTCTCGTTTCCTCTTTACCGCCTCTTCGTTTCGTCACGTCGTCATACAACGACAACGCATTCCCCGAGCGAGCTCTGTCCCAAGTTTCAAGCCAAGCTTGGAACAAGGGGCACGCGTGTTACACGGAAAGCTGCGCGGCACTCGATTCGAATCGCGCACTAAATGTCACGGAAATGTCAATGAGGTGCCGCCGACGTTTGACACCTTCACTGAGTGTCCCCTTCCTCGGCGCACTTTGCTACTCGTCGGATAAAGGGTGTCTTCGCGCGGATCACAATTGAGTCTCGATTGTTATCGCTGGATGTTGCGCTTGCTCGGATCCTTATCACCAAGCGACTGTTGGCGCGTTCACGCGGATGGTAAAAATTCAATCGACACGATGACGCGATCATTCGCCAACTCATGAACGACGGCTCAATTACGAAGCGTTCGTCCCCCTATCATCACGACATTAGTTCCACTAGTATGTGGCTTCACTGTCGGACTCTTTGTAACTCCACAGATCACTCGTTCGTCGGCACCTGTGAACTTCCGCCTGGCCGGTGTCAGGAGACTGCGCGTTCCATCGGGTTATCACTCCCTTCACCTCTGCGCTCGACGCGGGATCACTTTCTTCACCCTATTCTGTACACCGACGATACCAATCGACCCCGGTAATCGCAGAGTGTACTCTCGACCCGGTCGATCCTTGCCTTCAGTCCGGGAGGATCGTTGACGTACCGCGGGATGACACGACACTACAACACGGCACTGCTGCGTGAGGTGATGTTGAAGAGGATAAACGGATAGACAGAGACAGTAGGGGGAAAGAGAAAGAGAGAAAGAGAGACAGGTAGGGGAATAGACGGAGGGAAAAAAGACGGAAGAGGTAGTCAGCGAGGAAAGCAAAAGGGTGAGAGAAGATAGAAAAAGAGAGGGAGAAAGAAGAGAGAGAAAGAGAGAAAAAGAAAGAGAGAAAGAGAGAGGGAAGAACCTGACCACCGAGACACACTGCTCTGCCTTGGTAGGCACGACACACAAGTAAGCGGAGTGGCACTTGGGTTGGTGCACCTGCCGCGAGAGTCCGCGCCGTAATGGGAGCGGGGCAACGGGCGGCAGGTAGGCAGGCCCATGGCTCGTCAACCTGCGGAGAAGGGGAATCAGTCACATGGCGAGTGCTCCGTGCTGCCTGCGAAGGAGGTGGTAGCTGAAGTAGATGGTGGTGGATGAACGAAGGTGGTAATGCTGGCGGCGGCGGTGGCGGTGGTGGGTCGTGGTGGAACGCAGGAGTAGGAACCACGAGGGGTACCATCGAGAGGAGAGCCGACTTGGCTGCCACCGGTGTAACCTGTTGCGACGATCAGCGCTGCGGCGACTCCGCCCGAGAAAAATTCGAGATGATTTTCTCGCGAACGATGGCGACAGGACGACTACGAGAGGAAGAGAGGAAGGGAGGAAGAGTAGAAGGGAGAGCTGAATAAATTTCAAAGATTTTTACCCGAGACTTGAGACGAATAAATCGTGACGGTGTAATATCATTGCCCTTTGTTTCACGGCGAGGAAACGTTTAACTAACATTATTGTCGGAACGGGACAGAGACGCGCACCTGTTTTGGCTTTGGCTGCCGATTATGGTTCACCGGGATGCTCAGTGTCCGGGTTCCATATTTGGACCGCCTTACGAGATAGAGCGAAAGAGCACCCATTGAATTCCAGTCGTTTCCCCGAGATCATTGGTAGAACTTGACGGTAGATTGTCTCGCGGAGTTTCTCCCAAGCACGTCTCTCAATGTCCAGCTATCAGTGCTATGTCTTCCTTCGTTGCTGCGAGCGGCCGCAGCTAGTATAACAATCAAAGTGGACACTACATAAAGGTGAAACGAAAACACCTTGTTCGCTTGTACACCATAGTTCTTCGATAACATCGCAGGTCTTGGCTCTTGAACAGCGTAATTGCGAGAATTTCAGAAAAAAATCACGCATTGTTAAAGTGCGAACGTATGTGCACTTGCTCATTCAATTCTTAAATACTACGTCATGAGCAGTCTTATCAGAATTTTGTCAATGTCTAGATGAATGATTATTTTAATTACAAGTTATAAGTGCGTCATGCGTCCGCTTCTGATACTAATCAGAAGTTGGACTTTATTCATCCATCTGAGTTAACAATAATTACACGGCACCCCGCGGAAATCCCATAACATCGTCGGAGCGCGGAGCATATTATCTCCCAGATTATCCTGGAAGCGTCGCCTTAGGTGTCCGAACATGTTCAGAGCCCTATGCCGCAGTGGGGTATCCAAGGTGCGGAACACTGTGCGGCACTGAGATGAGAGCTTGTTACGTTAACCATCATATTGTTTTGCGAGGGCGAGACGCCGTTTCAACCGCGCAGCAAATGCACGAAGGAGGAATGAGTAGTAGAGTGCGCCCCGGCTTCGAGGTGTACCATCAAGAACGATATATCGCGTCCGATATATATCATTCAGGAGAAAGAAAGAGAGAGGGAAAGACAGGGGGGCAGAGAGAAAAAGCTAGAGACTGCACTTCTACACATCAGGTTATTATATACGGATGTATGTATATATCCGTACATGCGCTCCGCCCGCAGGCTGCGCTCCGAGCTTCTCGTTTAGATATCCGCTCCGCGAGATTATTCGAGCGACCGCCGAAGCTACGCTCATCGAAACGTCCCGATAGATGGTACAGTATATTGGCGTCCTATCTGGCGTCGATCGCCGGGCTTCCGCAGGTAGCGATTACCACCTCGGTCATTTTCTTTCCCGGAGAACTATCGGCGATTAAACGGTCCGTCGACCTCCTCCGCACCGTTCCGCGCACGCCGTGCGCAACGGGACGTATTAATCGTTTGGATAGATCGCTACGACTCGTCCTTGCAACTGTACTGCCGTTCGTCAATGCGCTCGCGGAAATTAATTAGCGCGATCGCCATCAGCTTGGAAATTTCGCGACAGACCGGCCGTAACGATACGGAGCAAGCAAAGCGATCGTGCGAGCTATGTAACATAGCTTTAAACGCGCACTTCCCTTCGCGTTCCACGTGAATCTTGGAATATCGTATTCACAAAGACATTTTGCGTCATTGAAGCGATTTTTCCGATCGCCAGCTGATGCGTCGATGCGAGTTCCGTCCGTAGCTCATCTCCGGAGACGAAGTAACCGGTGGCGTTCATGAATACGTGTTCATTATTTATGAGCAACGCCTCTCGGCATCAACTGGACCGGCCTCTCTATCTATTGGTAGACACCCGGGAGAGAGGAAGGCAACCGGATAACGTATTACGTCTTCATATTTTTTTTCCCTCGTGCACGCCCGGTAATTAAAGGTGCCCTGCCAAGGACCTCGATGATTTACCGGCGATGCTGCGCCGACCTGATAAGATGGGACTGCTTGATAACGAGACTCTTTTTGGTTATATCGAGAGCCGGATCGAGTGATACTAGAGGATACTATTCTATCCTTACAACATTCGTGTAACTTCTAGCTGTCAGCTACCGCCCGAGCAAGTTTATCGTATGTCTCGCGTGACACTGTGCGTGTCACGCGAGAATTTTATATCAACGATGGTTGCATACATATACGCCGCGAAATAAATGATGACGTTACATGGTCGATTCAATGAATAAAAATAACATCTTGCGGACGAGCAATTAGTTAATAAATTAGTCGCGACAGGTATCCAACCGCAAATATCCTTCGCCCGATTAAAATATGCATCGTTATGTTTATCGTGATGCGGGTAAATGCTATTTTTTTGTACGCTACTCGAGACGATTTCCGACACTTGTTGACAACAGCCACGCGATCGAGAAGCGTCGTGATCCTGAACCAAGCACATCTGCAGCATCACCGCTCAAGCAGCGGTCCGAGGGATCGGGAAAAAAAGAAGCAACTCGCGCGGCGTTCCCCCTTCTCATTACGGTATGCTGGATCAAAAGTGCTCATATTTCATAGACTTGTTCTGGCGTGCCGCACGAGAACCCCGATGGCCTCCGCTAGCGCGTGTGCGGAGAAGTTACAGTCCCGTTGAGTGGAGAAATTTACGTTCGTCAGCAAAACGAGAACCGCGAAGGGAGAAAGACGATGACGATGGCGAATGAGGTGGACGGCACCGGTGCCCGATGATGATTTCGACGATTTAATTGAAACGTCCAACCGGCACTAAAATCTCCTCACCGGCTTCCTCCTTCTCTCTCTCGCGCGCGCGCTATTTCTTGCGTCTCTCTTCTGCCGCTTCCTTCCTGCACTCCCCGCGATCTCACTCGTGGAACATGTTGCATTAGTGTTTTTCAAATGAAGCCGTAACGTTGCGTTGGCATCGACGGATCTTCCGTCCATGCTGATGACTCGAGGCAAAATTGATGATTAGATACAACTTTACGGGTACGCGTTATCTCAGGGAAGACATTTCCGAAAAATCATAAAACAGAAAATTCCTGGCCAACTTCCAGTAGAATATGCAAATTGGGATGCGCGTCTTCTCAGGTTTCGGAGACACGCTCGTAAATTTCGGAATCTCTATGAAAGATACCTATGAAAAAGATCACGCCCCGATCACAGGCAATCCAATACTCGACCGTAAAATACGTGTTTGACGAATGCGATCGTAAAAAAGAAGATACGGATTCGTCGCCTTCGAAATACCGATATCGACAGGTTCGAGAAGCAGCGCGAGTCATCTCAGCGGAACGGCGCGATGAATTTTTCTGGAACTGAGACGGAAGAAGTTTTATTAGCCGTTTGATTTACGGCGAGCCACGGTCGGCGCGTAATTTGTTGCGCTGTATTTAATTTGCCTTAAAAGCGACCGTGGGAGAGGGTCGACGACAGGACGGAGAGCCAGAGCAACACGCTCGTCATGCACTTGCGCCTCCGCGAGAAGTGTAAAAACGATAACGGGCGGCTGCTTTACGGAATTTTTATTATGACGTATGCCAGAGAGTAACGAACACGCGTGACGGACGTTCCTTAATGAGCCATGTCAATGACTCGTATATCGTATATCGTTGGGACATCGAGATAGACACAGAATCCATTTATTGCCGCGGCCGATTTACTCGTCAACGGCTGTCCGCGAATCGTCTTCTCTCGACACAGGAAACCGTGCAGTCGACGAGAACCGTTGGGGAACCGATCGATATCTCGCTGGAGCTACGTGCTCCTTTTATTTCTGTCTCTCTCTCTTTCTTCCTCTCTCCCTCCCTCCCTACCCTCCCTCTCTCTCACTCTCTTCGCGGCTCGCTTCTATCTCGATCGATCGTTAATTGAAAAGGAATGCCATGAAATTCAGTATTTTCAACGATTCATCGTCTACGACGCGTAACACGTCGCGACGTATGCGTCGTCCGTATAATTATCGATAATTCCAACTCATTCTGCGTAATTATCCGTGATGATAACTATCGGGATGTATTATACAATATGCGGTATAATTGTCGATATAATGTCGATATAACTGAGTTCTGAGGGACTGACATGGAGTTTTACAATCTCGAAATTTCAAATTCAAAGCTTCTTTCTTATACAAAGATTTCTTCCTTGCACAATCAATTCATGAGCAATTTAATTAAATGAAGGGAATACCAGTTTTTATCAAGTGCACACATTTTAATACATTAAATACTAAACGGACAATGGATCCAATATCACAAATGTGATTTGCGAGATACGCAGTAATGATATCATACATCGTGACTACGATCGGTAAATTAAGATAGAAGAGACTCCCGACTTTTTCAGATCGTCAAAAGGCCGTGTTCGCGCCGATTAATATCGCTGGCCGCCGCGATACGATAAACGAGATGATAAATACGAACACGCACGATTATACCGCGAGGTTACGCCGCGAGATGCCGATGAATCAGCGGTGCTAAAGGTCAGACGAATGAACGTGCACTTGAAAGGTCAAGGAAAGATGCAGGTGTCGAATGGTTGCGTCGGCAAAAAATTTATATAAGCAGAACGGTCCGTCATGCCAGCTTCAATCCGAACCGCTTCAAAAGTTCTGCGAAGGATGATGAGTTCGCGTGAATGTCTAACTATATATCGAGATTCATTCGGAATAAGACATCGCGCGCCGAGAATTTCGACCACTGATGCATGTGTTAGATTCCCGTATTATCCGCGTATTTTATCCTACAGAAACGATAGAATTGATTTATTACAAATGATTGAATTTCAAAAACATTTGATGTGATGCACAAAAATGTCACTCTTGTGAAACTAAACAAATAGGTACAATAATGTCTTGACGATTTTATGCGAGATATGAAATAAATAAATAACATTGAAGCAAACGTTGAAAGATATTTTGACATCCCGTCACTTCATATGATGTTGTTCATGTGATGTTGCGATGTGACGTTGCGCTTCATCGTGCTCTTCCATTTCGGAACGGATGTTACGGACAGGCAAGAAGAGTCGCACCGATAAAATACGAATATCGTCGGTTCTCGTTCTTTCGGCACTCAAAATCCGCAATTTACGGCACGATTTAGCATTAATATCACGCTGGACCTGACCGGAGGCTCACATGACGTAGCACGCTCTTCATTTTCGTTTATCGTCCGCGCGCCAACGCGTACGGAAATTTAGGATCTAATGTACTCCCATAATTTATCCAACAGCGAAGCGAGAGAACGCGCACGGAAAGCGTAGGCAGAAACGTAGAATCCTCCAATTTAGGCCGATAATTTATATGGTGATGCCGAGAGCGCGCGGTGCATCCGGTAGAAGCATCAAATTCTTTCCTCTCGATGTTAGATCGCTAATTTATACGCTCTTGACGCGGATACGGGAGCGGCAGAAATTTAAGGTCGAACCTAACGAGCGAATTTATTTCAGGGGATTCAAGAAGAGACGTGATCCAATCACGATACCTCGCTGTTGAAAACAGATGCGACAATCAATTTCGGAGAACGTCATGGATGAAAAATGAAACGCACAGCAAGAGTTCTCGTACAGAGTTCATCACGTTCAGACATGCACCACGGAAATTCAGCATCGTGTGTATCAAAAATCGTCGAGGAAATCGGCGGTGCTTATCGCCGGAACTGCGGCACGCATAATCGCCGAGGGAAAGAACAGAGTGCGCAGTCGAGGGGGCGAGTGAGAGGGCGGGAGGAAGGCAGCACGCATACGGTGCACAAAGTGCAATTTCATCATTTTTGCCTCGTAAAATCCGAGCAATGAGCGACGTAAAAATGAATAACCGGAGGAGCGTTCACCCGCGGAACGAACACAAGTCGCTGGAGCATCTCTCGCATTCTCTTTTGCCGCCCTCCTTCGGACTTCTCGAGATAGTCGGGGACCATCGGTGGTGGTTGCCCCGCTGGCCGCGGCCCTCGTTGCTAAAGTCGAGACGATTTTTATCTTCCGGGTGGAATAGATTATCTTTATTTACGAGCAATCTGCGGTATGGGCAAATTGTTTGGGAACGAGTAAGGGCCGCTTATTTAAAAGCCGTAAACTTATTCAATACGTGGACGAACTGAAATCCTCTATACAGCATAAGTATAAGAATGCGCTTATCTGGTTGTCCGCTTGTCTAGTGGATTGCTTCTACGCCAGGTCAAATCGATAAGTAAAGAGTATTGCATGTCGAGCAGATTTCTTTCTCTTTTGGACGTTATCGTGACTTCAAATGATATGGAAGTTGGACAACGACGTTTCTAGCGTTGTGAGCAATTCTCCAAGAAGCAAAAACTCTTTTCCAAGTGAGGATGCTACGGTACTCGCCGTCAAAAAGCTTGCTGCGACATTCATCTTTCTTTAAACTTCGACCAAAGCTATCACGAAATGCATAGTCGAGCGGGCGCAATGTGATTTTAATGCGTCGAGGAGGAATGTAGGAAAAACTTACGTTGCGCAACTTTCCACAATTCTGAAATTGCACAATTTTAGATTGATCAGTGGGATGATAAATTTTTGTCACCACAAAATCACCTATATTTTCGAATTTTCGCGAGACAAGCCACTGTCTGGAGAAACACGATTTTAATAATTTGCGAGACGAGTAGGTCCTAGAAATGAAATATCATTAAGGAAACCAGAAAGAGGCGTAACGTCGTAAAATGCGAGACGCGCGAAATGCTACATATCGACACTCGCGAACTGCACCCAGGATTAATAATGCCGGTGTGCCGGTTGTCGAGGACGGACGGGGGAGAAGAGGGAGGCAATGCGAGACGAGAGGGGAAACGGAGAAGAAGAGGTAGAAGAAGACGAAGAAGAAGAAGAAGAAGAAGAAGAGGAGCGGGAGAGGAGAGGTAAGATAGAGAAGAGCAACAAGAGGTGCAGCCTCGGGTGCCGGGCGGGGCTCAGATGTTTATCCCGGTCGACCTCTCTTCCCCCGTACTCCTCCCTCTTAGTATCCCTCTTCGTGGTCTCCGATGTGCCCCCTTCACCTCCGGTTCTTGCGGAGAAGGAGCGCGCCCTCGGCAATCCGGCGCTGCGGAGCGTTGCATCTACGTTATGCGTGCTCTTGTTGCTCGGATGCACTCACAGTGGCGTCGCAACCGTGTCCGTTCTCTCCGATCTGCCGGCGAAAATATGACAAGCTCGATCGCGAGCAAAGCCTTCCGTTCTTTTGCGATGCGATACAATTTGAGAGTACTAGCATCTACGTCAAGGCGCAAATAATTTGATGCAAGATTAAGGCATTATATAATTTTAAGATGAAAAATGTGGAAACTCAAGCTCAAACTCATGTTTTCGCTGTAATTTGCAAGCGCAAATTAATTCGATATATAAGTAAATCGAAATAGATAATGTCGATAATTTTGGGGCGACGAATTTCGGATGCTGGAAATTGTCAAAAAAAGGTATCGAAATTGTTGGACAGGACATCGCGGAAAATAAGGTAGAACGTCTTGCTTCGACAACCGTATCGATCGTAATCGAGACGACCGGAAAGAAGATCGGGAGGCTGAGGTCTTCGGCTTATGACGAGGCGTCGGACAGTCGGCATTTGCAAAAAATCAACGTTAATCAGACACTTGGTATCGCCCGTACTCAGCTCCCGGTGAGTCGAGCGATCTAGCTCACAGCAGGTTCTTTGCAGCAAAAAATCGATGAATGAACTTACGCCAGAGCGGATGCTTCGCGCTCGAGTTGACCGACGACGGCGGTTTTACGAGTGTCCATCACGCATATCTTCATCGTTATTCATTAAAATGCGCGCGATACTTTTTGTATTTTGCTACTGCTACTGCTGCTGCTGAATTAAAAATTTACGTGTGGATAATAAACTAAAATAATTCACAGGGGAGAAAGTAGGTCCACGCGTGACCAAGTTATTGTTTCAGGTCTATCAGATTAGTCGCTCGAATGTAATAACTCAATAAAAATTTATTGATTTTTCTCGTTACGCTACTTGAACTAAGATTGTATCGGTAGATATTACTTATCATCGTGCAGCAGCTTCACTTTCTCTTTTCACGTCAAAGCTAAGCGAATTCCTATGAAATAAAGCACACCCCTCGCGCAGTAATCCGATCTCATGCATATGGATGAAACATGGTCCGCAATTATCGCTTCGCAATTAACTCGAGCTACCACGAGTTAATCTTCTTTTGCCGACCGTCTTTTATTTGATTCCGCGCGGGGGAACCACGGTATTAACACAATAATACAATTATTCTTCGTCGCAGGCGATTTCATCTGCGAGTACCGGCGCACAGGGATCGGCTGATCTATCGATCAATGACAACACCGTCGCATACAAGCGCAAACGGATCGAAGCTAATCATCCGCCAACACCGTGCGCACGGCGGTCCCATCGAGATAAGGGCCCCGGCAAGTTCGAGGCAAACCACGACTTGGCGTTGTACTCTCCTGGAGATTCGTCCGTAAGATGGTTTCATCGAGCACGTATCCCACTGATGACGCACTTCCGGCCAAGTGAACCCTCGCGGTGGCCCCCGCGATAATTCCGGAGGATCGAGAAAGGAGCGAGAGAGATCCATCCACCGTGACTCCGTGGCCCTGTGACGACCCCGAAGAGATGTTTGCTCTTGTTGCGGTGCTATGCGCCGTAGCGACCGGCGGCTGTATGGAAGTACAAGAAGAACAAGAAGAAGAAGAGGAGAAGAGAGAGGAAGACGAAGAGGAGAAGGGAGAGAGAGGGAGAGAGAGAACGAGAGAGAAAGGGGGGAGAAGGCAAGGAGGATCAAGGAAGAGCAGCGAGAGGAGCAAGAAGTCGACGCGGTGATGAGGTGGCACAAGGGAAAGGGGAGAAACCGAGGGGGGAGAAGGTGGAGGACGGGTCTTGATCCAACGCCTAGCCTCCGAAGGAGCTCGCTCGAGCGCCCGATGGTAGCGGTTCGCTCATCATTGTAATTACTTCGCGAGGATGTACCAGTATATTGGATCATTATCGACCGCTCCATATCTACCACCTAACCCATAAGTATAGACTTATGCTCCCGTTGCCCGGCCGCTGATCTGTACGCTCCTCCTTTCTCTCTTTCTTTTTCTCTCTCTTTTGCCACGTATGATACACGCGTGCACATGCACGAGAGTGCGTGCGCGAGGACACGCATCGTCGTGTAGCGGGGTAGCGGGGGGAGGGAAACGCGATCGGTGCACGTACCGGCTAACGACTCGTTCGTACGGCTCTCCTGATCAAACAGCCGCAGCAACCGGGGCAACTTTCTAAAGAGCCCCCGCGAGTGTCGAAGGAGGCCCACACTCGCGCACATCCGTTTTCGCGAAGGGCGATGACGTAGACTGTAGACGCAAGAAAAATGAGAGACTGTAGTAACAGAATAATTCGCCTGCGAAAATCCATGAAATATTAATGTGGATGAGATTATTAGTTTGAAGATGAGGTGAGCATCGCAATAAGTGTACGTCACGCACCGGAAGCGGCAGGCTGCTACCTGCAGCTGATCGATTAAAGATATAGTGCAGTAATTATCGTTACGCGGTGATCTATGGACTATAAAACAGAGTAGTAATTGCGTGTTGAGAAGAAAAAACTCCAATATCTTTAACATCTATGCTATATTCAAGGTTTTATTCATAATAAAGTTGTATTTTTACGTTGTAAAAAAATAAAGTTGTATTTTTAACAAGCGCCTCTTTTGTTTTTCTATTATCAATCACATAACTATCAATGCTGAAAATACCAAAATAATTGATTCAACTTTGAATTTTGGTGAGATTTTTGATAAGCGAAGAATGATTTCAAAAAGAGAATCTTGCTTTTGCATATGTAATAGAAAGGATATGCATTTGCGTCAAGCGTTTATAGCATAAGGGGACGTCCGTTTTCGCAAGTTTGCTTTGCGCACAGATCAACGGAAGAGATTTACGGGAAATATTAATCGCGCGAAACGTAATGAGGTTAGTTAATTGCAGAGCGGAATGGGTATTGTGTGCCGGAAGCGTTCGATTATACGCATTTGATAACGCATTCGATATAGTAATGGATATTCCAGCGTAGTTATTATTACTTGATTTATGGGAGGCGATTTATCGTTAAAAAAAAAGAATCGAATGTGCTGCAATATTTAGTTCAACGCATACTCCGCGTCTCGCATCTCCGCAAGAGAGATGGAGAGCATCGTAAAAGATTGCCTTAATTTACACCTCATTTATTAACTTGAGAATCTTTCCGTGTCATTGACTCGGCCTTCGGAATGCCGTTGAAATTTGATCTCGAGCTTGTCACCGTGAAAAGAGAAATGGAGTTTCCATTCGCGCCGCTAATCGCCGATACGTGGTCGATAGAACGTGGCGGAGAACGTCTGGGCGCCTCCTTCGTAGGAACTTTGTAGTTTGCTTGACTTCTTTATGCTACGCGGATTCTCGATCCTCGGACGCGCTGAGGAAGCATAAATCTCGACGAACAGCGCGTACGCGCGAAAATTATGGTCGAGGAAAAGATCCTTTGCGGCTAAAGCATCGGATTTGCATGAAAATAGAACCGCGTAGAAAATAATGTTGACGCGCCTAACAATACGTTACGTCGTTAGGTCGATGGGGATTGCAATTGCGATCTGCACCTAGATACGGCATCAGGCAGAAATGATGACACTACATGATTTGTCGAATGCACTTCGCAGCACGTTCGGAACGGCTAACAATATTGCTGAAATGACGCTGCGCCATTTTCCCATAATTTCTACGATCACTATGTCAATAAATTACCGCGACTGAAATGCACGTACAAAGGCTCTCTCTCTCTTTCTCTCTCGACAGTGTCGTACGTCTATCTGGTATCTCGAAAAACAACGAGCGCAGCAGCAGCAGCAACACACTCCCGCATTCTCCGGGACCTGCCAACCCGGCACGACCGTTAGACCGGAATCCAAATCGAGGATCAGAATCCTGCAGGCCGCGCCGGCCGGGATCGATCCGGGACGCGCAACGGGAGCCCGCGCGGAGGAAGGAACGGGAGCGTATCGAAAGATGCAGGCTTCGATAATCCTTCAGGGTAGGTCGGTGCTCGTCGTGCTCGCCCGAGTCTTGCCTATCGAGGTGAGGCGCTCGATGGAGGAAGGAAAGGGGCATCCTTCTCCCCGCATCTCTCCGTTGCTCTCACTCACTCTCTTTCTCTCTTTCTTTCTCTCTCGCGACCTCTTTCTCACTCCACCATCTCGTCGGCGTTCTCGCTCCCGCGGCCGACCTACGTGGAGATGCTCAGGTGTAAAACCGTTGATTGCCACGGCGCGGTATTTTCTCTTTGCACGGCGATGGTAGCGGTGGGCGTGCCGGGCACGACCGAAGGGAGACGGCCAAGGCCTCCTCATCGCGCGCTACCGCGATTATGTTTATTATACATACTTGGGCACACGCGTGTGCGCGCGTGCGTACGTGCGCGTACTTACACGCGTCCCATGGCGTTCGCAAACGTGAGGATGCACAGCGCGCCATGGACCCGCGTGAATGGCGATAGCTACCGTGAAGAATCGCTACCCGGCTCAATTCTGTTTGAAGGTGATGCTTCGCCGGACACGAGAAGGATTGCGTTTGATTGTGCAGGTCTGCAAGGTCGATCCTGGTCGCGTACGAGATTAACTCTTGGCATCTTAGATACGAAAGACCACTTGCTTTCGTGTCTCGTGGATGGATTACGTACTTTTAATTTTCCGAGCAACGGAAACGATGATGGAACGTGCGCGATTTGTCACCGATTTGTCAATGACCCGAGAGAGGAACGAGAGCACATCCGCGAGTATTACTACAAGCAACAGCAGGATACACCCGAGGCGACTCGCTAATCACGCGGCACATCCCCATCGTGGAGCTTCGAGAAGAGATCGATCATCGCGACTCGCGATGAGGACGGTAACGATCTCCAGTCCCGTCGTCGGCAATGACTCTCGAGCGTGCACGCGCGTTGTACGACGCTCGAGCGACGCGCCGTCGTCGGGGATGAGGCTGCGTTAGAATTCCATCGAGGTGGAGCCTTGACATTTCGTGGCCTGGAATCGTCCGGCATAATTGATCGGCCTCCGCGGCTCCCATTCGACCGAACGACCGTGCTATTCCATTCCGTCCGGCATGGTTACGTCGTACGACCTCGCGTCGAGCAACGGAACGCGGCCGCGTCGACTTTGTGAACTGCAGTCTTTCGCGGAACGAAAAAGAAGTGAGGCTGATTAAATTGGATCCTTAAGTGGTTTCAAATTGCACGAGCGACGGCTATGTGAGACGAAGGGTGCGAAATTAGAGTAAAGTCGTGGAAAAGCAGCTCGAGGATTGATGATACTTTGACTTTTCATCGACGTTTGATTCGTACATTGAGAATTCAGCGAGCATCAATGCGAATTTGAGAGCAATGGGAGAGATATCTCCATGTGTGTGCAAAGTTATTCGTGATACCTATTATTACTACGAGCGCTCTTATAATGCGTTCTGGCTAAACGGACAGCACAGCAAATATAAGCTTGGTAGCGCAGATACAACAAACAAATGCCACGAGTGCTGCAATTTTCTGTCGTTAACGACTGGCAGTCTTGCGAACCCGCGTGTGCGAACGTACCAATAACGGTCGCTCGTGCGTGCTAAAAATTTTATAGCGTCGCGTTTATCGGCACGGGAATGGCGGCGGCAAAACCTTGTTTAACAGAATAATGACTACAATTACTCTGCTTTACATTTGCTCGGTGTATGCGCAAACAGGATACCTTCTCGCAAGGGTGCCATTGCCCATTGGCAATTTACTAAAAATAATCGAACGATCGGGAGGAGCTTCAACTACCTGATTGTCAGCTACTCGCTAGCATTGAAGGCGCCTTTTTCAAGCATACAGATGGCTCGTACATTGCAGGTAGTCAACGTTAGCAGGATTCAGTTGCGAGCCATTTGTCACAATCCGCATTGCAGATTTTGTATTTCTCACGTACTGATCGTGTGCACTTCTTGTGTACAGTTGAAATGAAAAAAAGGTACACACATATACATCATGCAGTCGAGCCTGCACTTACGCATGTACGCAAGCAGAAGCAAGCACGGATGTGATGCGAAGTAGCACGAACCAGAAAATCTGTCGCGTCGTGTAATCTCGCGACTCAAGACGATTGCATGCGACTCTGATACCGTCTTCGTTTTCTCCATCTCCGTCCTCTTGCTTCTGGTCTCCCTCTCTGCCTTTCTCTCTCTCTCTTTCCCCCGCGGGCTACTAAACTCATCTAACTCCGCGCTGCGCCCAGGGTGCAACCGTATAGGAAAAGTCGCTCGCGTGGTTCATGTCTCGACTCGTTCAATTTACATAAACACGTACTCATTGATTGCCGGACCAGATTGTCCGGCGTTATTACTTCTACGACCGGTTAACTTCACCGCGGGACCGCGAATAATCGTTAAGCCCTAATCGCTTCGCTACGCACGTAGCACCGACCTCGCCCGATAGATACGTCCGATATACGCTTGGCTGCGCGGAGTTAACTTCGTCGGCCCCCGCATAATCACTCGAATCAGCGGACGATGATTTCAACTTCCGACATTCGAGAAACGACGGTTATTACGATACTTTGCTAACGCCGAACGGCTATCGCGGTGGATTATCGCGGAAGAAATGGCCCTTGCGCCGGTGGGCGACAAATAACTCGGAAATCATGCAGACTGCGCGTACGAGTATTTAATATTATCTAACAGAGAAAAAGATAGAACAAACACTTACCGAAGTGATACGGAAAAGAGCTTCCGCCTGCGTCGGCGTAGCCGTTTCTCTCGGATCCTGAAAACAAAGAGAACGTCGGATATTATTTCGTGAGAGGTAAGGTTTCTCGAGTTCCGCATTTTCCACTTTCTCCAATTCCGCGTCCTCTACACGGAGGACGTATCTCTTGCGCGATTTCTCGCAAATTAATCCAAGTTTTCTCACATTACGGTTGTACCGGACAACTATTCGAGGACTCTCTTTAAAAGGGGATGGGACGCGCGCGCACACCGATCGATCGATCGATCGACGCGGACCGCGAGTGCTAGATGGTAGTCCGGAGCACCACCCACGAAGCGGCTACTTAGCATGCACAACCAGCCAGGAGATACCTACCTACCTATCTGACAAGGTTAACTAATACAGCTTCCACCGATCGCGCGCGGTCTCTTGATTAGAAATACGTCGATAAATCAGAGAAAGGAGCGCGCGGGAGAGCACCGTGCACGCCGGAGATAATCGTGGAGGAAGAAGACGAAGAGAGACAGGACGAGGGGAAGACGTCGAACACGACATCCCATGTACGCGATGACAGTCAAGCGAGTTGTGAATTCGAAGGATCAAAGGGTTGCCGGATGAATCATTGGCCGACATCGACGGAATGCAGTTTGGATAAAACTTAAGCTACAGTTAGACACAACATTCCGTAACTTTGTACACATATTTGCGTGTCGAAAAGTCAATTATTGTACATCGATAGGAAATCATCACATTGTTCCTTATTATCTAGCAAGCACTGAAACGTTTGTTCAAACTGTCTTGCTACGGTATTCTGATTACAGATACGATGCTTGTACTGTTACGTGCAAGCGCAGCTTTGCACGGCCGTAACGAGATAATTGAATGAATATAATTAGCGATAAATGCGCGCGCTGCCCCCCCGAGTCGTTTAATTGGACGTTACGGCTATGAAAGTACGTCGCTTCCGCCGCAGCACGGATACCGCATGTCGCTGCGTCAGGTCTTTTGGGAGCACGATGGAGATGCTCGAAAAATGAGATTTTCTTACCTCTGTATCGGTCTGGGAGAAAACCGAGGCTCCAATCGAGGCTGAACATGTTCATCGGAGATGTGGCATCACCTAAACTGGACATCGCGTCACGATTACTCGATGCAAAGTTAGCATACCGGAACATGACGAGGTGTTTTGCGGGGATAAACTCGCGAGCGGATCATTTCAATGAAAACGGAAAAACGCCGTCGTGCTTTTCGTCGCGGATGAGCAGTAGGGGCCCGCAATCATCCGCGCGACCTGGAAAGGCCGCGCGCTCGAGCGTCAGGCGAGATTCCGTTCGTTCTTACGCGGCAAGAGCATATACGCGAGAGGCCATAGATTACTGTTTTATGCCGCGATGAAACTATCTCTGGGCTAGGTGCGGCCTGGCACGTTCGCCTGCCTAGGCCGACGAAAAGGAAAAAGCCACTGCAGATTTCCCTCGCGCCTCTCGGCGGAACCGTTCAGCCGCGGCGGCGGCGGCAACGCTTCGCAATGTTCCGCGCCGTGCAGGTACCATTGGCGGCACAGCGGTTTCAGGCTTAAGGCCGCGGCGGCGGTTACGTTCCTTTATCACGATGGTTTTGCCACTTCGCCGCTAGAAAGGAACGCGGCCTCGTGCACTTACCCGCGGATCATAAAACACGCCGTAGCCATACTATTTCGCACGACGCGTCGGAGGTCTTGCCGATATTCGAGGCGAGGGATCGGAAAGTAGTTCACGGGTTTCACCGACGTAACACGCCCCGATGTTTCGCCAAGTAGTGCAACTAATTTGATCGAAGCGACGGTATTCCGCGTAAGCCAGTCTTCATCGTGTCACTCGTGCTCGACATCCGAGCTTTCACCGAGCGTCGACTTATCATCGCCGTGACGAAACGTCGCTGCGTAACAGCTGCGTGCGCTTCGCGACGAGACGAGAGGCTCCTCGCATTGCGAAACAAGTACAGTTAAACTCGATCGATCCGCGCGAATTCCTGCGTGAGAAGGGAAAACCCAGCCGTGAAAACGAGCGCGTCTGTCTCTCTCGCATAGCTTCGTACGACCGTGAAATGATCGCGGGAACGATCATTCTCGCAATATAATGGATTTTCTTTCGCGCCGTGACTCACGCGGGTTGCGCGCTCGCACAATCCAACATCGAGGACGAAAGGAATTGGAGCGAACGCGAGCGATCGACGTTCCCCATGAAGCTCGCCCTTTCCCATTCGCCACTCGCCCTCTCGCCGTTCTCGGCTCGCATGTTCCCGTTAATAAGGACTTTTTTTGAGGCCGCTCGCGCTTGTCACGCACGCGAGACACCCACGCGGTGCCAACGCTCATTAAGATGGCAAAAAGGAGCGCGGCGCCCGCAACACAGCATCAGGTTATGCCGCATTTGTGTATTATGTCGGTCCGCGATCGTAAAATCACACGAATATTCTCGCGGTTCACGTGGCACGAGATAGCCCGGTAATTTTCCGCGCGTTAACTCGCGCGCGCTTTTATGTCCCGCAATTCCGTACGGGTCTCCGGATTTTTGCCGTGGCTGCTGGACGCTCGCGGATTCCTGCGTGCTCGCGCAAACCCGTTGACGATTAGAAGGGAATTAACTAATTAGTACATGCGCAAGATGACCAAGAAATGGTTTTCAGTGATTTCTTCAGATACTTTAATTATTTCGCACTTGCGTGTTACATTTGACATTCTCATCGATAATAATTTTCATACAGCATTGGTATCTCTGGAAAAGATTGTTGTAATATAATACTTTTAAGAACGCTTTGCTTTATGAAAAATTTTCAAGGCTGTGACTGAATGATGCTCGAGTGATTGAATATTTATACTTAGCTCCATCACGAGACCAATTCTCGGTAACGTACAAGGTTGGAGGAAGAGGTCGGATCGAGGACTGAAATCGTCGCGAGAGAAACGTACCGTAACGGATGAAAGACCAAAGACGGGAGAGCAACAAGCACGTGGCGTGGGAGTTCACGGGGATGGAGCGAAGGGAATGAACGAGCACGCGTTGTGGGCGGACCTCGAGGAGGTGGTGGAGGTTAAAGAGGCGGTGTTGGTAGGAGCTACCTCGATAAAACCAGAACTACGAAGGCACATTGATTCGTATTTCTCTTTTTTCACGCATGCACATTTTCGTAATATCAGCTCAGTTTGCATCGTCAAAATCATTCGAATCAATGGTGGGTTCGATTATTGAAACGTACGAAGCTTCTCCAAAATTTATTATCGCATCAGAAAAAGCTCCATGGAATATACTTATCAATTTAAAATTCTTTCTTTTTTTAGATTGCGTATATATAGCAGGAGGTGATACTTTCTCTTTGAGATATCTCGAGGTGGGATCCTGAAAAATTACTGGTTTTAAACCTGGAAAAGTTATCATCCGCCGTTGATCACCAGTTACCGCGAAATATTCTTGAAAATTTTGGTGTGTGACCTCGCGTCAAAGTATCCTAGAATTAATAAAATTACGCGCGGCACGATAATTCGGAAGGTGATGGAATCGCACATTGAAACCTAATTTACATTTTGCTACGTATTGAGAGATTGAGGAGGTCTGTAATTGGTTCGTGAGCTAACGTGTAATTTCTACGCGAGTTTCACCTAACGAGACCTTTCAGGCTCCGCGGATAAACGCAGGGTTAAGAAACGTTCCGCGGAACAGGAAATGAAGTACGCGGAGGGCCTTCTGTGCACCTGCGGATAATGACGTGTCGTGACAATTTTCCAGTTGTTACGTCTGCTACGGTGTTTCCGGCGAAATCAACGGCAAAAACTAACGAGGCAAACCATACATCATTCCGCGTCGTATCTGACGGAATCAAATTATCCGATTTATTAAGTTATCCCTTTATAAGCCAGCAGGATGATGAAGCGACGATGAAGTGGCTGTTTTATCGCGTCCAGACACAATTCCGTTGCAACGGGTAATTTTACAACGAAAATTTCGCGAAACGTGATTCGATCCACGACAAAATTCGCAAAAAGATCAGAAAAGAAAGTCTGATCGACGTGAGACTGGGTCAATCCGCTGATGGTTCTCCACGGCTGCCCTTTCGAGGCCAGATTTGCATAAAGTTGACACTGGCCGCGTCTGATTGCTCGCAATTAGCGACGCGTGGCCGGCGCCCACGTCAGGTCACCGACGAAGATGGAGAGGACGATCCCCGTTAACGAAGCATGGTGTAAGCTTGTACACGGGCCGGCGGCGGCGCGTAACCCACGGTACCTACGCACGTACGCACCCACGCGCGAATGAGATGTATACGCAACCTTCCTCGGCGCGTAATCAAGGGAACGATTCACTCCGTAATTGTAATGCAAACCACGGCTACCGGCGCGATAGCGATCCTCACCGTTAACGGTGGCATTAACAAATCTGATAGCGGAACCGTACGCCCACAACTGCATTATGTTGTTCACATTATTAGCATTTATCGCCGTATCAACTATGAGGAGAACAATATTTCTGTAAAATATTTGTAAAATGCACTTTGAACCCGTAATCGTGATTACAAGGAATCTGTTCGAAATCGTCGGTTTTCGTATCTCTGCGAGGCGCACTCGTGACGCAGATGTACGTACGCAATGATATCATTGCAACTTGATTTTTCTCGGTTACTTGAGATTATCGTTTATGGATCGTTAAGTGGTACGCGGGACGAGCGCTCGAGATTCCCCGGAAAGATCATCGCTTGATCGCTCGTTATTCCCGCTTTATTTACGATTACGCGAGACAGTCGCTCGCGATATGGCTAATTAAACTCGCACGTCCTGAGGCTTTCGTACGAGGGAACATCGCGTTTATAACGTCGAATGGCATCAAGCACGTCCATCAAAACGTCTCGCGAGGCGGGAGGAACTAATCACGCGAATCAATACTAAATGACACTGACCCTGAGAGATATACGATAACGAGCACGACTGTCGATTACAATCGGCGGCGCGGTTGTATGAATGTCGCAGGCTTCGCGAGGTCGAGTGAAAGCTTTGACCTGGCCTTTAATGTGTACCTCTTGAATTGTGTCGAAAAGGTTGATCGAAGCGAGTAGCCTCGCCGGTCGTTTTGCATAGAATAAAAGAGCGGATCAGTACGTACGACGCGTACGAATCGATGGAACGTCTTCATCGCCGCGCATTCCGCGCGTGTTGCCGTGCGCGGACGTCGTCGTGGCCGCAGTTGATTTAATTCCCAACTCGGTTATACGTGCACGCGATAAAACGAGTTTATTGCAAGCACTCGGAATAATTTATCGTCATTGTCTCCGTCGAGCTACAGCCATAATGTGCAATAATGATTTTCGAGGGAGAACGACGGGGAGAGGGAGAGGAAAACATTACGCGCGTCGCGTTATTGTGCGGTAATGGCAATTTACGAGCGATTGCCGAGGCGTCAAAAGGAGCGTGTTCTTGTTAATAGCGAGCAGGATAACACAGCCGACAATGCGAGTCATCGTTGCGCGACATTACTCGTGACATTAATGATACAGGCAATCTGCAATTTTAAATTTACGGTATCGTCGGTTAATGCGGCGCTGTGTGAAAAATTTGTCTGTTTCGAAATGTGTCATTACCATTACGCCGTTTGCCGAGATATATTGTACGTACTATCGCTCTTTCGCGAGTATTTTATTAATTTCTAAAAAATTATTGTTCCTCGTTCTCGACGGATGAAGAATCGAGAAATGAAATCATCATCGTTTACCCAGCATTTTCTCCCCCCAGCACAGTGATTACCCTACTATGTGTCAGGAACTAAACTGTATATCTCATCATTACGCGATACCGCACTCGTTCACACTCGTAAGAACATTGCACGCGACAAACGCACGACGAATACATCGGCAATTCGTGACGGGTAACACTTCACCTCGCGAGACGCACTTTTACGCCAGGATTGTCGCGTTGACACGCACTCCGTCGTTCTCCAAGGTACGCACTCGCTCGACGTTCCTTCTCTTTTGTATTTTTCCGGGCCGAGACAGCTCTCGGCTTCGTCGCGAGAGTCTCGCACTCGAGTCGGCTACGAAGTAGAGTCAGGGCTCTAGGTACGCTTGGTAGGGGTCTGCACGGGGTCTCGAGAGAAGCTGGAAGGGGATAAGGTCGAAGGTCAGGGCTATGCCGTACGACCCGTGACCTCTGACCCTCTCGATCCCTCCAACCCGGCCGACTCCGACTCGCTCTCTCTTTCTCTCTCTCTTCTCCATCCTCCTATTCTACCACGAGCCGCTTCCTCCTCCTCGCAGCCTCCTCGTTTCTCTCTCGTTCTCTTTCTCTTTCTCCCTATCTCGCTTGTCTTTCTCTCTTTCGCTTTCCTTCCCTTCTTTTTCCTCTCTCAAATGTCAGCCGACGCGGCAGCCGCACAATGCGAGTTATACACGTGTGCGGAGCATATGTATGAGCAGCGTAAAAGCCGACACACACGTGGAAAACGATCGTGTAAGAAATACAGACATGCTCCCTCTCGTCCTTGCCAGTCTCTCTCACTCTCTTTCTCTCCCTCCCTCCCCCCTTCTCAATCTCTATCTCTCTGTTTCTTCTGATGATACTACGTTTGACGTGGTTGCGTTTCGTTCTTTCGTGAGGTGACCGTGTTACGACATTTCAGACTTTTGAAAGAAAAGAAATCGCAAAACGCGATCCTCGTAATACGATGTATTTGTGCGACGTTTAGTGCACGATTAATAAAATGCACTTACCCGAGTCGAACGCGTTAATACGTTTGACTTGCTGTCTCGTATACTAATGGCGTAAACACAAAACATAATTAAAAATACGGAAAATGTTCACGTGCCTGCATTAAGCGCAAAACCATGAAGTGGACCATAAAGGATCAAACTACTCATTCACGCATGCACCTCGGAAAACTAATTAATCAGTTTCTCAACGCACTGTTCTGCGTATGCGTCGTGATTTCCGGCGAGTAACATCGCGCTGCGCGCAATTTTCCGTGGCGTAATCTTCGCATCTATTCCACTAAAGCGATGTTTTTACGACGATAACCGCGTTTGCCTACCCGAGCGGCCAAGTGCGTGAAAGTGAGCCGCTTAATATGGATGTGTGCGGAAGACCTCCGCTTCGGACCTCTGAACTATGATCCTCCTCTGTTCCTCTCCCTCCCCGGCATCGGGACTATCAGCAGCATCAACAGCACCAGCAGCAGCAGGAACAGCAACGACGGAGCGGCGAGTCGGTCGGCTGGCTCGTGCAGGCTGAAAAATTTCATGCTACACGCGTGAATGTGGCCAATTACAATCGAAGTGCCCATTATCTCATCAAGACTGTTTCGGCTTCGCCTTCGTCGGCGTGCGATGTGCGCGCCGCTACAAGCGTTAAGATTGATTCATTATGCTCTCCGCCGCGCACGCGGCCGCCGCTATGCGGGAGATACACTCGTTAAGACACTTCTTCGGCGGTGCTTTTCCCGTCTCGGGCCGTCCGCGACGGTATGCGGCGTATCGATCGTAATTAGGGGTGTTCCTCCTATGGGAGTCGTGACGGCCGCGCGGAAAAATGAGAAACGGGGAAATTGAGCGTACGTTACTGAATTAACTCGGAATTAACTCAGCGCCCGGGTATCCGACGAGCGCGTTAGCATTTTTCTAATGACCTGAAATAATTAATAAAAACGTCGAACCGCGCCTTGGCCGTTGACCCCCGCGACCTCCGCATCCGAAGCAATAGCCGCGAGCCGACCGGTTACTTTGATCGGAAGGAAACTTTCGCGCTCTACACGCGTAATTGTGGCCAATTACTGCGGAACTGCCCATTACATCATCGTGATTTTTCCCGGCTGCCTCTCAGCCACGTTCGATCGCGAAAGCGGGCCTGATATTTTTATCGTTTTATGCAAGTAACGTGCGTTATTACTCCCCGTGCTCCTTGTATTGAACGGTATGCGGCGAACTTTGCCGGATAAAGAATGCTCTGAACGGAGACTCTGTTACATCTCTCTGCGTCACAAACAATTTCTTCTGGTGTTCATAAACCTGCTGGCCCATTGTATTTGCATTAGATTGTTGAATTCAAGTCTTATTTGATACTGGCGTTGTTTTTATTCCTTCAGGCACTTTAGCATAAAAGCTACTTGTATATATTACAAGCGTATTATTTTCTTCTCGTGATAGAGACAAGAAAAAACAAATAAATTGATAATAATTATCTATAAATGGCATACGAGGCAGTAGCGCAAGTCAGTCTGTAGCCAGACACATCACTCATCGCATAAGATTGCGTTTCTCACCTCCTCGTGAAGCTCGTTTTGCTTAGACTCGCTAGTTTCCTACGAAACGCTAATTTATGCTATTTATTAATATTATTTTACCTTTGCTGTTTTCAATATCTGCACGTGGTTTTGCATCGCGGCTGCCGACGGCGCTAATTTCGCAAACGAAATGAATCGGGCTCGAGCGAACGCGTCGTAAGTTTATTAAACAAGCGATAGCGATTAATACGCCCCCATAAATACTCCCGGCTGATATAAATCGCGGGCAAAAAGGCAAAAAAGCGCAGACATGTAGCGTGGTCTTCAGGAGAAATCACACGCACGGACTCACGCGGCGAGTACGATCGCACGCGCTTCGCAATCACGTCTCGAGTCACGAAAGCCAGAAATTAGATAAAATAAAGAGAAGGAGCCTGAAGGATCGTCTGCTCTTACACAGGCTTTCAACTCGCTTGCAACGTATGATCCCAAGTCCACGAAGCAACGTTTTATCAACTGCGACGAAATGATCTTCCAATTGAACTCGAAGAGATTCAATCTTTCAAATATTCGTTCGACTAAAATCCAGTCAAGTTCGCGAACGTATGATTGGAATCTATATTTACGACACGTCACAAGTTCAGTCCCAAGTTTCAAACCCGCCATCCGCCGCCACGTTAATCATACACGGTGGGCTACCACGTAAAAGCGCCGGACTCTGCGAATTGATGGTTCCTAATTAAGGTCCGGCCGTGCAATTAATGAGACGCACTCCGTTAATTGCGACGATCAATAAAGAGGGGGCGGAGGTGAGGAGGGACGGGAGGGCGGTGTCGCTCGATAAATGTTTTCGTGCTACCGTACGTGTATACGCGCTCTCCGTGGGTCCGCTCCGGGGCCGGTGCCCCCTAGCCCCGCGCCGAAAGGGGGTCCGGAGAGCCGCCGGAATTTCTCAATTCGATTTCCGTCCGGAGCGCTCATTAATTGCGACCAGCTCCTTAAGAGGCGAAACGAAGGCACCGCCGGGATGCACTCAAGTCGCGCTTTCTTAATTGGATCGCGAGCGTGGTGCATATTCGTGCACCGACGACGGAAACGTATGGTTTGTTTCTTTTCTCTTTTTTTTTCTTGTTTTTGTGTTCGGTACGACTTTGCAGATTCTACCGCGTGGCAATCGCACGGCGTTTCGAAGACTCGGGGACTCGTGTTATAATTTGTCCCACTACTACTTGGAGAATCCGACGAGGATAACTAGCCTGGCAAAAGTCTGCCGTTTAACATGTGATAAAGAAATGATTCCACAAATATAGGTATCCAAAATGTTGCAATCTTAAGGAGGAATCTTCAAGACAATTTCACAATTTCTTTTTTGGTAACACACTCGTATAGATTATACGCGTCGATTATCCGGATTCCGGAATATCAGCATTCGCGATATTGACAGTACATTTTGGAGATCGACAAGTGACGTCGAATGTGCGGGAACAGCAATTCACGAGGGGGACGCATCGGGAATCCGAAATCATCGGCGGGGCGGGAGGGTGTATCGTCTGGGACTGCGCAACAGGTCGGCTTCTTTTTTGACGAGGAGGGATTCCTGCGAATCGAGACGAATAAATTCCGGCCGTGACAAAAGGAGGACGTCCTTATGCGAGCCTAATAGCCTCGGCTACCGCGACAGACAAACAGATACGCAGCGAATCCACCTATTTCCTGCTCCTGGAAGCCGCACCGAAATAACGACCGAGAAGCTGGGTTCCTGCCTCTCCGACACGGCCAATCGGCAGGACGCATCGTTTGTCAGCATCCAGCTCGCTCGGCTTCTCGTCCCGCCAGAGGCAGAACCGGAGCGGTGCGCGATCTTGTCTCGAGACGTTTCGCGGTACCGGCCATGTAAATGAAAAAATGTAAATTGGCCCAATTGCCCTTACGGATCGCGTGGCCCTTTGGCTATGGAGGGACCGTTTCCTCCCATTTATCCCTGAATGTAGAAAAAGAGATTCGCGACTCTGCGTGCACCTGCGTAACGCAGATCCTGGAATTCGGTGCTTAATGGCGCTTGTATTCGTCGCGGTTACCGATAATCGAGACACGCATTATAGCATTTATGGTGCACGCTCATGGCAGAGGATTTTTGCCCGCTTTTCTTGTTTGTGCTACGGAATATATCGTTCCGCAAGCAGATGCTTTAGAGGAACTTGCAAATTGAAGAAATCCTTTCGACTGAAAATATAGATAACGTAAAGGAAAAATATAAATTAGTTCCAGATTGCCCTTACGCGCGGCTTTTTGGTCTTGCGGAACCTCCGGCGGAGCGAGAACGGAGGAAAGGGACCTAAAAAGAGCAGGTTTCCGAGCGCGGAGAGGGAGAGGGAGAATGAGAAAAAGAGGGAGACGCGGCCTTTCGCTAGACTGAAGAGACAATGCCATTGTTTTTAGACTTCAAAGGGATCTGGCCGCTCGCGAACTGAGCCTTTGCTCTTGCCGTCGCCCCTAAATTCTTCTACGTCAACCCGCGGTCCCCGTAAACCGCGAGTCTCCCACTCCCTCCTTCTCTCGATTCAGCCGCCACACGATCTCTCTCTCCACTCCCTGCATTATGTACGAGAACGCGGCTCGAGGGGACGTTCGTTAACCCTCCTGAGAGGCGCACAAGTTCCTCCCGTATCTCCTTGACGATTCCTCCTTTCCGCGATTCCGTGTCCTTCGGCAGGATGTTAATCTGGACCGCGCGCTTAATTGATCGTCTTGTACATTATCGAATCAAGTGCACGGATGGATCTCTAGAAATAACTATCCTTTAAAATACGAAACAATCGCCTGCAAACATGCGGGAGAAGAAATCGTCATTATTGCTGGACGTTCCGAATGGACGGACAGTCAGTGTACCCACAGGGGTACGAAACGTGCACGACAATTTTACACTCGATCGTTACCTTTCGTAAACCACACCGAGTAAACGCGTTTACGGCACACTTTCGCCGTTCGCACGCGATATATCGGGGGGAGAGCGAGGGCAGCGTTCGAGAGGCGAATTGCATCGAGCAAAGGAGAAGAGAAAAAAGAGAGAGAGAGAGAGAGAGAAACGGGCACGAGGCGGGCTCCAGCGAGGTGCATCCGCAGAAGCCGGCGGGCAAAAGCGCGGTAATTGCTGCGCCGGCGTGGCCTTCGCTCCAATAAGCCATACCATATGCTCTTTCGAGAGCTGCGCCGCGCGATGCAGCGGGAACGGAGGGCGGGAAGAGGCGTGGAGGAGCACGGATACTGCGGCGGAAGAAGCGAGCCCCTGGAGAGAAGGATGCGCGACTCTCTCTCTCTCTCTCTCTTTCTCTGTTTCTCTCACAACACTAACGCAGCCCACTAATGCGAGCGGCACATACGCTCTTCCCTCGCGCGTATGTAAATGCGTATTGTCTTACGTCGCCGATAAAAGACCTCCGCCGCGCGCCGGCTGCATTACCGGGGCCCGCAGTATATTAGCCCTTTGATTTATGCCGGATCGCCATATAAGCCCTACAATGTCCCTCGGCGAGGCGGTCGGAGGCGTACGCGAGGCTGGCTGGACAGGCCGCGAGAAGCAATCGCGAACACGCCGACGTCTTCCAGCGTTTAGGAAATCATCCGCGCGAGAGGGAGAGCGGACTCGGCACGTCAAAGCCCTTCAATCCTGCTCCCACGTGAAGATTAATGTATAATTTAGCTTACATTCGCTGTGCGCTGGTGTAATCAGCTGAACGCGCAAAATTCAAGTCTAATAGTTGAACACGTAATTACCGTGATTTTTACAGATACATAGCGCTGTGTTAACGTGGCCGTTATTACGACGTAATAACGCTTTGTACACCGACGGACTTTCCATGGGGATATCAATTATCGTGATCTTTCTGAATTTCATGACTAAGAAATGCCGACGCTGGTGCGCGGAACGTTTTTACTTAAAGCGGTATTAAATAGGGAAATGAATCGCGAGCGAGGTAAAATAAAGAAGTGTGCTAAATTCTTATCTGACTAACTAATGTAAGGGGCACGCTGTTTCCTGTAGCTTCCAAGGCAAATCTACAATACGTCAGCCAGTATACTCGAGAAACGGCACGAGAAACAATGCAAGACATAATGTGCGTGCGCGGTGTGTGATTTGCATGCTCGCGGGAATATCAGCGCGCTTGCATCGTGCAATTAATAAATTTGTTCGGCTGTTGGATTATTCACAAGTCTGCCGCGATTCTCGCTCTGTTATTACCTTAGCTTCTCCTTTCGCGTTCTGTGCGTTCTATAACGCTCGCGCTCGCGGAACATCTATATAACGACCAGCGATCTAGGATAACAGCGGCATGAGCATAAGCTTCATCGCATTCCGATATTTACGTGTATATGCAAAGCTAAAACACTATTGTATTAATTCCAATTGCTACTTGTATCACCAAATATGGATGACAATTGTTTTTCAAGATAAAATTTAATATTTCGAATTTTAATCAGAGTTGAAACAGGTTATCAAATTCTTGAATCTCAAAGAATCAAGAATTTTAATAAATTAATCCATTTCCATTTCTCGGTCGCCAGAATAAAGGAACGCTGCGGCATGTCTACAAGTGTGAGACAAGGGGGGGGGGCCTCAATATTGCCGCCTTATAATAAGACAGTATCGCATGAACGAGCGGCATCGGCCTCCGCCACAGAGGGCGGTCCGAACAATGGGTCTGAATATCCCGGTGAGGCCCCGGCAGCGGCGTTACGTGTAACAAGGACCTTCTCTCTCTCCTTCTCGTCGCGCAGCAAGAAGATGCGCACGGCGGAACGTGGACGCGGGGCGTGGATGGAGGAGCAATGCACGCCATATATCAACATCGTACCGATAACGAGGTCCCCAGGAGGCTACCGGTCGTAGTGGAGAACGATGGCGACGACCGAACCGACTGCCGCGGCCGCCACTAACTTGGGTCGCATCGCACCAACTTCGAGTTACACCGAGACCCGCTTTCAGGGATCCCCGCTGAGGACGAGGCCGATGAAAAAGCGGCGGACACGTCCCCACGAAACGCCGGACATGTCGCGTAATAATTTACGGCGTTTACCGCGGAATTCGTTGGACACGCGCGTCTAGCTGGAAACCGCGAGATGGATCCTGCTTCTCAAATGTACGAGCGTACCTGAATATCGTCGATCGAGTAGAATGGGGGACAATTTCAATTTTCGCCGAGGGATGATAGTGAAACGCCCAAGGCAATCAAAGCCATGATCAACATGTAAGACGTAGCTGAGCAAGAACGGTAGCTAGAACAAAGGAGAAGACGAGAGGGTAAGACGTAAGGGTGAACGCAAGAGGTTCGGACGGGGAACAAAGGGAGACAGAGCGGAATCACCTCGGCGTGGCAGGCAGGCAGGCGCCCATTCGTTCGAGTCGACTCGCGGTGCAACAGGGCAAAAAGCCGGTGTTGGTTTAACCGGCTCGCGGGTTATGATGAGAAATGTAATTTAAATTATCCACGCTTTTTGCCCGCGATGGCTTTTTTCTGACGTAACAATCGCCGGCAAGGGCATCATGCGACGTCGAGTCCGCGCGTCCTCGGTGACGGGGACCGAAATGAAGCGGGCAAATAAGGGGAGCTGTGAGAGGGTCGGCCTGGACTCGGCCAGGAGAAAGTGAACGCGCAGCACGGTAGCACGAGCGAGAACGAGCGCTCTTCGTGAATGAAATTGTAACCTACCGCATAACTACGATAATGCGCTCTCTTACGCAACGCGTCGCGATTTCCTGTCGGCGGGTGAACGAACGACACCGTGCGGGCTTTAAGTGATCGATGACGTTCCGCGAGCGCGCTTGCCATTTCGCAAATCCCGCGAGTGATTTAATGACATAATGGCAACAAAACAAATAATTAATGGCATTATTCTATGTAATGCGCGTGCCTTTCGGCTAACAAGTTGCCTCGCCAGAGAAAAAAGAAGCTAATCCGTTTAAATCTGAGAAATGCTTGCCTTCTAGTTTTTCGTTTGTTGAAATTTAACGCCGACGTGTAACAGGTATCACTAACGCAATTATATCGACGCAATTGTACAACGAAACTTGCGTCGTTACGATACAACATTTGTGACTATCGCGAATGGATACCAAGTTGCTCTAATCTTGAAATGAAACAGTTTATCGAGCAGCGCTCGCTAATCGGATTTATATCTGCAATAAATGCTCGAATTTCGAGATAGCGCGTGACTGTGTACGAGGTAGGAAGATTGCACCGTTACGTTAATGATTCTCGCGGAGATACGTAGCGACCGGCCGGCGATAGGCCCGTCGATTACGAATATTAACTTACCCAGTATTTAAGACGGTATATAACGCAAGGTACGTCTCGCTCTCTTCTAGCCTGCTGGCGGATCTCGTGGGCAATTAATTTTTCAAGGCAGAAAATGTGCATGCCGAGCAAGTAACAGTTCCGGTACTGACCGGTCGCTACTCGCGCGGTCGGATAATGGGGCTTAATGCAACGTGGAAAAGCTCGTGAATGAGTTGCGTGACACGTAGGAGGTTTGTAAGGCCCCCATGCGAAGATCCGCGTAACTCCGCGCGTCTCAGTACCCGGGGAGAACCTGGACTTCCTGTCCGCGCTCACATGTCCGACTCCCAACTATTATAGCATCATCTACTACCGGTCGCCGGTTGTGGGAGAGTAAGCATCGCTCACACGTCACGTTATGTGACCGCTCGAGTGAAGGTGGAGACTCCTCTTTTTCGTCTTCGTCCTCTTCTTCGTCTTCTTCGCCTCCTCCTTCTCTTCCTCTTTTTCCTCCTCTTCCGTTCCGAGCTTCTCCTCCTTCTCCACTTCCTTCATTCAGCTTCGTGTTCCACCATTCACGAGATGCCGACGCTCGCGTACGTTGGCCGCGATTTTCTTACCAGACAAACCAGCGGAGACGCTCCATCCGTCCTTTTTGAGAATTGCGCGCGCGGGAAATAAATTACGACGGCGGATTTGTGTCCAAGAATGATCGCCGAGACCGGTCGTCACGCAGTCCTCGCTCTCGGATATACCGAGAGACTCGTGTGACTCGGTAACGTCCACGACTTCGCATACGTAACGAGCAAAGTATATACGAGGCACGATGTCTAGGAAATATCAAATAGCGAAGACGCTATTATTCGTCATTGAATGGAATTTGGAATCTGTTATTTGCAACGTTCTCAGACGCTCGAGCCTTTGCGGGTCAAGCTATTCAGCTATTATTTCACTCGGCAGACTTTGCTTCACTCGTCGTCATACACGACGAAAAAGTCTCGTAACTCATAACTGGATTAAGATAATGGGACAAAGAATGGAATATACTGTAATAGAGATATCAAGGAAATTAGAAAGGAGAGAAAGTCTCGTATAGTTCAATCTTAAATCATATTCCAATTGTGTCGCGGTTGACGAGCGGCGGTTACGCGTGTAACGCTTACGTTTACGACACACACCCGTCACAATTACGTTGGCATCGGTGACACGCGGCGCTACAAATTTTATTTTACGATATGCTGACTGCATCGCGAGAGTGACCACAATGGCCGTACGTATCCTGCGCGCTTACGAGCGATTTGAGTTAGATTTATTGCGGCATGCGTTCTCTGTGTCTCGAACGTTTTTCCGTTCCGGATCTCGACTAATCGTCCTGTATGTCTCTGTACGAGCAAAGTTCAAATGCGCCTTTAACTATAAACTGCATTGATACGACAGACTAAAACACTTCTCACGAGAGCGCTCTTTTCTCTCGTGCCGACAACAAATTATATTATTCCAACGATATCAGCTGCTACATTTCACGCAGCGTCACGCATCAATACATTATAGTTTATCAAATTTATTGACGCTGATAGTACAAGTTTCTCATCTCAGAAACAGATTTCAAAAGTGTTTGCGTGCGTCATCGCGGTCCTCATTAAACCGAAAAAAAATGATTGATACGGCTCGAACACTTCCTCCTTCGCCAGACCGAGCTCGAACAGCATGAATTTTATAACAGATTAGTTTCTCTTTCTCTCTCTCTCTCTCTCTCTCTCTTTCTCTCTTCCTCTCTCATTCGGCCACGGAGGAGAGTCGACACTCCCTAACGTGGCACTGTTACGACAACGTCATTAATAAGAGACGTAGTTCTAACCACAGGCCAACGCAAAAAGGGGACCCACGCGAACAAGGGTTGCGACTAAAACACGCCGGTAAATGCGTGCAACACGTCGACAAGATCGGTCGTTACTTTCAATCAAGCATGCTCGTTCTCGCATGCGGCACGTAGTGCTTCACCGAGGAGAGATTCCGAGCAGTACGTAGGGAGATTCGACCTGAATGCTCGATATCGACTGTCATCGCCGAGCGTTTTGTCCTGTATCGGGCACATTAATTGTCGCGGCGGTCGTAAAATTCCAAGTAAACAATCTAATTGCTGACAAAAGTATTCGAGCGATTTTTTATCAGGCGCGTGCGAAGGTAATCACATTGTGTACTGCGAATAGGTGTGCTCAGCTGTTGCATCGTGGCTTGGCTCGTTCAGCTGAAAACTAGTTGGTAAGATAGCAGAAAGACCCGACAACATCGGCCTAATGGGAATTTACTGAAACGATTTAACTTTGTTCTTCTCGATCGCGTCCCACGAATGTGCGTAATCAACGATCAAGCTAGAGACACTGAGCCGCTTTTCTAATTGCAGTACTCTCGTGCATTATGCATCAAGCGAGCACAAAAATTTCGCAGCAAAGAAACTGGCTCGAAAATTTATTCTCAAACAGATCCTAGTTATTCTCTTCGCACTATCCTTTCATGTATATTACCCGCGAGGCCGCGAATATCCACGAGGTTCACATTAGTGGCGTGAAAACAGACGTAGCAAGGAACGAGAGATATTCCGAGTTACCGTTTACCAGTAGCTCGTGATTCGTTATCTTAATCGTATGCAAATAGCTGCACTTAGTAGCAGAGAATTTCGTAGCGAAAAATAGAGCACGGAGAGGCGAGACAGACGCGGTGCACGAAGGAACCGGCATATTTCAGCCTCTATACGACATAGTGGCACATTACGGCATTGCTGCGTGCCGTGCGTTATGCGGTCGGCACGCCGTACAAGGCAGCCGGTTTCTGTCGATCGTCAATCGAGTAACGAAGTGCGTTAATGCCGCGAGGCCGTTTATTGTGGGAGCGGCGGTCGGCTGAGTTACGCTCAGTGGCGATATCCCCTTTTTTTACGTGATCAACGGGGCTTGTTAACGATAGAAATCGAGAGATCGACACAATGCCATTATTTAACTGCCATATACGCTGCGCCATTAGCGGCGTGCCGATGCCTCGCGTCCCCGTCGGCTAACGATATCATTTCGACGTCGTAGTGCTCTGAGAGAGTCAGTCGGTCAGTCAATCCCGTCGACCGATCCCACAGTTTCATCCATTTCGATCGCACGAATCGCGACGGTGCGTGCACAGCATCGACAAGCAACGAATTCCCGTACATGCGGGAAGACTTAATTAGACCGTAAACGCGATCTCTGTCCACCGTCTTAGGAAATCCCCCGCTCCCCAGAGCAGAGAACTGCATTTCGGAATTACAACAAAAGTGGATCACCGTTCGTAAGCATTTTCGATGACAATTATCTGAGCGTTAGGTTTCCTCTCGTGTCGCGCGTTTATGGCAATGAAAGAAACAAGTGATTCAACATTATCGGAGTTTATTTTTTACCTTAATTAATGCACCATTACAACGTTCCTCGTTAGTACTTTATGAAAGCTATTAAGACATAATTCCTGTCGAACGTAGACTTTTAGTTGAGATCGGACAGACTCCAGACAGCAAAAATGTACTTGCGCGTCCTTCGTTCCTTATCTGCAAACGTGTGCGACTCAATTAAATTAATGCGGATCTCGTTGTGAGGAGAGAGATTCGGCTGTATCCTCGCGACTGATGTGAGATTTGCAAGAGTACATATCGCGACGATCGTTAACCAGGATTCGGTCGGAGATATCGCGTTTATCGCGGGGCTATGAAAACCAACCCGCGGGGCCGGAAACGGGCGCTTACAACGCGGCGTTCTGTGGATAAGACCCGGCTACGTCCTGACCTTTAATTAGTTACCGCAGGAGTGCTGGCAGAATTAACGGCTTCCTGGCCTGCTAAATAAATAAAAGAAGGCGTTGCGCGCGCGTACGAGAAAGAAAGGACAGAGAAGCAGGCAAGTGTATATGCGGCTTTTTTGCGACGAACGAGAAAAAGAGACGAAAGGCGAGTGAATGGCGCGGACACGGAGCGGGAAAAAGAGAGGCGGAATTGAGGGGGAGGGAGGGAAATATAATCGGGCCTCAGGCCGCCGCTGATTAACATGCGGACGCCACGCTCGGCGGCTCAAGCACATCGCGAGAGACGCGTGGAAATTCAAGCGCGCCTCTCGCGTCCGCGATCTTGACTCCTTCCTTCCTCTTGCGGTAATTAATTGGCCGGCTTCTTCAGTCTCGCCGGTGCCGCTGTACTCGACCGAATTTCAACTCAACCGTAAGTCGCCCTACCTTCGGCCAGGCATCAACCGCATGATTCCATGAGCACGCGCGAGATAGTTCACCCAATTTCGTTTCCTCTGCCACTAATTTTTATCTCCAAGATTCAAGATTCTAGGCGGACTCGTTACAACGACATTTCAACCAGCCGAGCAACCGTGACAAGAATTTCCTCGAAGCGATTCCCGAAGCAGACTCTCAAAAATCTGTCTAGGAATTGGTCAATCGCGATTTTCGCTGTATCGATGTTAACGTAACATAATTTAAATAAAATAAACCGTTTCTACATGTGCGATCAGTGTTTGACTTGACAATCCCGTTCTTTAGATATATTGTACTGTCGTGTATTGTTTTATTTGCAGTATTCGACAGACAGCGGACAATCGCCCTTTCCTGCGGATTAATATTTATGACAACATCAAGTGTAATTGTATATTTGTACGCTTCCAGTATGCTATAATTAGCTCTGATTTTAACGCGGCTCGTGACTCGGGCACTTCCACAATTGCAGCCACGAGGGGATGGAAAGAGTATGCAGCGCGGTCAGATTCCGTGACGATGAGGAAGGCTGCGCGTCTTAATAACGCGCGCGCCGACATTTTCTTACCTCCGACTTGGACCTGGCCTATTGCCGTCACGCTGCTGATCCTAATTAAATCACCGCCAATTAAGACCGACCTTAATGCACGCTTTCGCGAGATATATCGGCTACTACGGAGCCATTTTTCATGCGATGCCCTCCACATCTAGGAGTTCCGATCTCCGCTTCCACGAGCAAATCGGATCTCATCTCCGGTCAGCAACACGATAATGATATCGACGAAAATTCGCGCTTGTAATGGCAACGTACTCTCCCCCTGTGCATTCTCCAGCTCAGCTCAAACGCGACCACTAATCCCAAAGGAACGATGGAAAGATCGCTATAAGAGATGGTAGGCATGGAAGCGAATGGCATGTTTTCCAACGTATGACAAATGCCCGCGTTTACGCAGATAATACATCTAAACGACTACGCGCGATCGGTACACGCGAAAAGACCAGCAGGATCAGCATTCCGGTGCTCCTCGGAACGTGCCTAATCGGATTAGGCGCAATTAAGCCTCGCGTGGTGGCCAGTTGGGCCGCAAGAACCGGCAAGACGGGGACCGATTTGGTGCGTGCGTTTCGCGGACTCTCTAATTACGACGAACCGGAAGCTCGCGCGCGGTCGTCGAGGCGCGGATAGAATGGGGTGACGGTGGTAGTGATGGTGATGGTGTGCAAGGCCTGAGCGTGTACTTCTGGGTTCGCTCGTTCGACCTTCCTTCCTCTCTCTCGAGCCGGCCGTCTTCCTCTCGAGGGGGGGGAGGAAGACTCGCCTCGCGTACGGAGGGAATGAATAGCGTGCGTTCACGGTAAGGCGCTCCCCGTAATGGTGGCACACGCCGTTACCACTACGCGGAAAGGCGGCCGCTTGCTCGCGCGCGCGGCTCTACTTACGATAATTAACATGATTGCCATTATACGTAGGTACGTGCGCCGCGGCCGGCGTGCGTCGTAATGGCCAGCCGGCGACCACCGTTGCGAAACCCCAACGGTAGGAACGCCTCCCCGAGACGGATATGCCCCGAGAAGTCGAGGATGCATCGGAGGTCGCGCGCGCTTCCGAAAGGAAGTTCGAGGGGGAGAAAAGAAGGGCAGCGAGACGCGATATCGGCAATCTCTCACCGCGTAGTATTTGGCATTACGTGCACTTGTCCAACTGCGGCAGAAAGTGTTCACTAGCCGCGAATCTAATTGGTTCTAATTTTCACGAAATTCAGTAAAGTGGATGAAGATAATTATCAGTTTTTCCCATTATCGACCCATGTCGGAAGCTATTGGCGAGATAAAGCTTCTCCTGTAAATACTTGAACATTTTTCCTGATACCCGTGAACTCTAGGCAAAACTGGCGATGCTTGTTCCGTTCCGCCAAAGCCGAGTGAATGTCTTATCTTCGGTAGCGGGGACGCGTAGTATGTTGCGCGCGGGTGTCCGATAGCGGTTATCCGTCCCTGAGGTAGGTGTATCGGGCAACTTACGGGCTTGGCAGACACGAGCCATTACCGTGGTGGGCGAAGAAGGTAGCGAGGTAGCGAGTCTGGACGGTAATGGTCATTACGAGCACGCTCCGCTGATTGTGCACCGCCACGGGACCGCGGCAGAAAGGGCATCATCGCCGACCCGGAGACCCGCTCTTGTACACCGCCGTGCTACAAAGCGGCAGCGGAGCGGCGCGCGAGCGGAATATTCTTTTATTAAACTAGGCGCAGTGACCACCAACAGACTTGTTAGTTGGCTAATTTAATACCAGCTGATCAACGCCGCCACACCGTTAGCGGATTGTGATAGGCACGATGGATCCACAACCAATGGATTCTTATTTGAATTGAAAAAAGATGTAACGTTTGAAAAAGAAATAATGAAAGTAATGAAATAAGGAAAGAAATTATTCAAGCTGATAGAAAGTTTACTCCTTTGTGAAAAACTTTCACTTAAATTTGTAAAGTTATTTGGCACCGTGCAAGAAATATTTACGGAGATATTCTCATTGACAAGGTGAAAGATTCAGGTTGTGAAACCATAAAGAAACGATCCGCAACGTACCGGAGACGCGCCTGAAGTCATCGGTGACAGTGCACGCCTATAATTCTTCGAGTAATCGTTACGGTTCAACCCGTTAAGCGATTATAAACCGCGTAACGTTCGTTAGCGAATTTAATGCCAGCCTGTACGGTCGCCGCCACGGTCCTATATCACTTTAACGCACTGCCGTGAAGTTCAGGGTTGCGCCAAGTACGATGAACCCGTCTGGCCGTACCGTATCGTGATATCGAGCAACAGGAATTACATGCAGCGATATTCATTTATATCTCACCGTTTTGAAATATAATTTTATCAAAAACTAAAAAAAGAAAGGAGAAAACGAAAAGCAATGTAATTAAATCACAAAAAAAATACGCGCAAGCCAAGTCGGAGTTTCTTATCGCGAGAGATTCTGTGAAACCGAGGCCAACTAGAAATTAATTGAGGCGCAAGATTTATCTCACCACGCGTATGAAATAAAATTTATCGAAACTGCCGGTGATACAGCTCCCGCGTATATTCTGTGTAAAAAGAAGGCAATCCGCGCGCGATTACAGTAGAGTTAATAAGCTACTCTTAACACTCGCTGCAAGAAACCGCGCCATGAAACGTACGATGCGGACTAATGCGAGTTCAGTGGCGCATTCGTGACCGCCCGTCATGCAGCTGCGAGCGGCCCTCGCGAGGTTCGATAATGCAGGAAAAGAAGGAAAAATGAGACTCACACCCCTGGCGGGACGCCAAGTGTGGCACGCTCGTTTTCGCGCGGCTCTCGTGCAAAATGCATCGGCACGACCTCGCGTGGCATGGAAGATCAGACGGGCCCTTGGCCATATAAGACAGACCCCCGTTGCGTCTGGCGGGCACAGGTGGCGGCGTGGCACGTTCTAACCAGACCTAAACGGAGAACCCGAGTGCATCGAGTTCAGGACTGGGGGACGAGGGGGAGGAAGGACTAGAGCGAGCGAGCGAACGAGCCTGCCGTAATTACGGCCCAATACGCAACCGGGGCCCGGGTGCATCGGCGGCGGTATGCACGTCGCTTAAAGCCGCGGCTGATCGCGAGATAGGCGTATTATGGATACCAGTTTCGCGTACAACCGCCGCCGCCGCCGCCGCCGCCGCCACCGCGCAGCCTCCAAGACCAGCCTCGTTCCTTCCTGCCGTATGTCCGTGTTCGCGCACGTACACTGAGAATGATTAATACGCTCCCGGACCCTCGTAACACCTGATCTGTCTCGGGCTAAAATTACGCGCTGCCTCGATACGGGAGTCATACGGTGGTGCCGTGCCCCGGCCAGGTCAGGACGACACCCGGAAGACCGGGAATCGATCGCGGAATCCTCTGACCTTCGATCGTTGAACCCGCGAGAACTCGATTACGACGATACGAGCTTCCTCTCTGCGCAGGCATGTGCAACGCACATATTCTGATGGAATTTCTCATGAAAATTGAGTAACTTTTCATGACGAATGCAATTATATAAATAGGTATCGAAAAGTAGCAATAAAATTTCGCGTTACCGTTTTTATACTCCCGATGTGTAACGATCGCACTGTTATCTGCAACATTTGTTATCGGGCACGTGTTATTTATCGTCGAACACCTGAACACCCGCAACTATAAATTACGCTCGCGTGCACGTGTGCACGCACGTACTCGCAATGCACTCCGCGCTCCAGAGGCAGAATACCTTATCGAGGCGTTATCATTAAGAAAGCGAGCGGTCTCGCGGAGAGGAGCGATTACGATAATCCTGACGGAAGGTTCGCGACGAGGAAGAAAGAAGGAGAAAGGGGGAGAAGAGCGGGTCCGTATCTCTCCCGCGGCGGAGCGGGACTCGGGATAATAAAACACCCGGGATTTACAAGGAGACGAATTAATGGTTCTCAGTCCACCCTGTAGGCAGCCACTGGCGATACGCCCACGCATCCGCCGCCGGTCACAATGTAAAACGGGTCGAGATGTCGGAAGATACGCACGGCTTGGCCTCTCGGCGGCCGCTCTCGCTTCATAATTAATTGTCCGGTTCGATATTACGGCTGCCACAAACGCGGAACGTCGATCTGACATTACGCTGGACGCGACGTGCGTGATTGAAAACGCCACGACCACCGTGCGACTATAGATGGATTTCCATGATACAGAGTCGCAGAAAGCTTCGCTTACGACAGAAAATTAATTCGGAGGTTGAAAATGACGAGATGGAGAGAATGATACGGATGATTGTCGATCAATGAAATATCAAAGTATCGAGCATCGCGTGGTCGACATCGCGGAGGAAGATCGCGTGTCTGGCAAAGCACCGCGACTATGAACGTCACCTACGCGGCTATTCAGCCGACATCATCGTGCATTGGCTACACATAGCTGCGCGATGTGATGCAGCTGCATCACGTTGCACGCTGCATCGGTATGCACGGCTCAGCTTCTTCAGCGGTCCAGCGGCCGCGCAAGCTGGCAAGGAAAATCGAAAGTAAGCCGACGGCAAGGAGGCGGTGGCAGCGGCTCCGTTGCCTGTGAACGCATCCAACGTTACTGTATGCAAAGCAGCCATTTACAGGTAAGTATCCCACGGATGCACTCATACGCCGTTTACCTGTCTCCAATGCAGGCTCTTACGCTCGAGGGTAAACGGGTGGTGAATCGAAAAGAGCGGTGGTTTTATTGGTCGGCGTTTTATCGCCGCGGTAGCCCGCGATTCCCTTTGCGGGAATCGTTCAGGAAGCTGCAGAAACGCAAGAATGAATGAGATCGCGCGCATTCAAGCAGCTTGCGCCCTATTGCACTACGAGATAGGAAACCTCGCGACTATGAATGAAGACCGGCATTGGATCAGCGGCGCTCGCACGCGAACAGATAAATAACGCTCGATAAACGTTCGGGGTGGAGGATGCTTATGTCATTAGCGTGAAACCATCGGGAACGATTACGGAGGATACGTCCGAGACGTCTCGTTCTGTTTACCGATTATTAAGCTTTATTACGCAATCGTAAAAATCGACGGTGCATCCCGGTTGATTCATTCGGGAGATGAGCCGCGTGCTGCTAATTCAGCCGCGGCTCGACGTGCATTCACCGACGAGCGTACACGCACGTACGCCTGAAACGCGCGCACGTGCGTCGGTCGCGCGTAGCATCGTGTGCGTGCGATCGGAACGGAGGTAGGGTGCACACGAGGAGTCCAGATTGTGAGATTTCATTCTGTGAACCTGCAATTTGCGAAATTGACGGGGCAATTTGTTTACCGGTAATTGCGATACAATCGAGCGCGGGAACTCGTTATAAACGGCTAGAATTGGCGGCGTGGAAGGAACGCCGGGACGATTCCCTTTACGAATCCGCCACGCGCGCGTACTTTTCGCGCTCGCGAGTGGATACCAGGTGCGAAGTTGCGACAAGCGAACTTGACGCTTCCGCTCGCTCCGTGCGCCGATATTCGCTCTTCGAAAATCCGGTACACGCGATGTCGAAGAACATGGCTCGTACGAACGAGCTCGGACCTCGATCGACGCAGTGGCGAGTGTAGTTAGCAGGGATATACCGGTTTGCATACTTGGTAGTGATCAAACGTCACCGAGCTCCGGGTTCCGACGAAGAAGAGTTCCTGCCTCGTGTGTATGTACACGAGCGGCATGAAGAGCGGAGCAAAAGAATGCCGGCCGGGCAGCGAGCGATCGTTCCGTCGGCGAGGTCATCGTCGAAGTCATCGATCAACCTCAGGCCGAGGTCACCCCGCGACCCGGCAGCAGCTGTTCGGGCGGCGCGGTCAGTCATCGATCTACGGATCCCGCCGTAGATCACTGGTCTCGATATACCTACCTACCGAGCCGCTACGGATACGCGCGTGTGCGTGTGTATACAGGGTGCCCGGGAATTAAGGCATCATCCGCGCGGGTTCTTGTTCTTTCACGGCGTTTAAGGCGAGAATGTCATTGAGGATCTGACGTGAAACGTCGCGACAGGCAACGATTAAATCGGAATTCAGCGGACATCGGGAATGTAGCGCTTGGATTGCAAAGGAATAATGTAACCGCTTTATGATTGCGATTCTGTAGATCAATCGTCGTACACGTATCTCATTAAATATTTTTTCGAACGAGACGGAAAGAGGATTTTCTGTACACCCTTTATACAAACAGGTAGACGCGAACGAGAGGTACACACGTCGAAAATCATGCGGCCATTATTTATGCGCTCGTAATCTGTCATAACCGTGGGCCTTCCTTATGCAACCTGACGATATCGTTACAGTCTAACGGAAACGCCTACCAGCTCTCTCTTTCTCGAGCGACGACAGTTATCAGCCTCTGTAAATCGCCTGGAGAAAAATAACCCAGCGCTCTTCTTCTCTGTCTTTTTGTTGATTACTTATTTATTAAAATTGATGAGTTACTGACTCCAACAAAGTTTTCCAAGTTTTATAAAAAAGTATATATTACTCGTACATTTTTAGATGATGTTAGCCAACCCTTTGTCGAAGCGATTCGTCGACCCTAGGTCGAGGTCTTTGCTCTCGTAAAGCCGATCATCATTCCGCGCCACCAACATACTCGTGAAATTTCAACGGGCTTTTATAATTTGTGGCGCCGAATTGCACGAGGCCCTAATAAACGCATCCTGTACTATACCATGTACCCTTTACAACATTGGGCTATAAACACATAAAAAAGAAGCACGCGGGAAATACGAGGCTTCGTCGCTCACCTAAAATTGTCACGATGGTCATTCGACTGAATCGTAAAGATCCCGCGGGAACACGCGATTGGACGAATAAAGCGATAGTGTTCAGTCGCGTCTCGCGCAACTTGCAGGGATTTCTCTCTTCTTTTTCTTTTTGTTAGAATTTTATAACTGCATCGCGCGGGTCGTATGCCAGCGTAACGACTCTGACTTAACATAAAGGATGAGGGAGAGAAAGAGAGAAAGAACGACAGCAATTCCATAACTAAAAGCTTCAATTATCACAGACGTTACATTGCGATTCTCCACGATCGATTCTCCGTTGAATAAATTTCATTTCCAATTGGTTGCGATTGACAAAATGGACCTTGTGGCTGTCGCATGTCCTTTGTCATTCCGCGCGTTCACCGCGGCCTCGCATTCTTCCGATCAAGAAAACGTCGCAAGAAGAAGGCGCAGCCTGTCGATGATCCGCGAATCATGCAGAAGAACGCAATTCCTGCGATGTGCGACTTCCACTACAACTTCACACTCGAAGCGACAAGAAAAACAGCGATGCCCATAAATAACGGAAGTGGCGAGAAGAAATTCCGATTACCCGGCACCATAATGGCGGCGATGGTGGCGGCGGCGGCGATACCACAACGACTCGGTTACACCACGGCAACCACGTAACCATGCCGTTTCCTACCGAGAAGAGCACAAGGATTCCCTCTTATCGGATTCCCGCGGGACGCGCGCAGGAATTTGCTATGACGATTGGCGTCGAAACGCCTCGAATTCCCGTGGTCCTGTTTCGCCCTCTCGACCTCGGCGGCTGCACCTCTCGAGGAGGAGGCACTCAGTCTCCTTCAAGGACGGACTCGTGCTTCCAGGATTACGGAGATTCCGGGATCTCCCCGGCGCTTGCATCACGATTACGCGCGGTACATGGTATCGCGAGGAGGCGATAAAAGTCATTCCTAATCGTCGATTCGCGATAGATAAAGCTACGCCGCGCGTTCGGGATTTAAATACCACGAGCAACTGTGGCCTTTTTCGGACCCTCGCGCACGCTACTATGACACGGTTATAAATTCCCCCCGCTAAATGAAATTGCACGCGCGCCTTAATCGCCGCGCGGTACGAATTTACGCGGAAGTATTCCCGCGAGAATCCACAACACTCCGCGGCTCGCGTTCATCATCCGCGCGGCGTTTGCGTATTTTGGTAAGAGAACCGTACGCGAAAATTTCCACATCTGAATTAATGACCGTATTAATTATCATAAATATTCACGTTGACGCATCGCCGTTACAATACGCGGCTATCCATCGGTGTCGAGTTTTTACGCGAATGCGGCAAACAATGGGGCTCGAGCTGAACGCGATTCCGCTACAGATTCCGCTATCTATGGTGTCACGTTCGTCCGTCACGAAGATGTAGGTCCAGCCAGTTTTTACGCACAGCGCCTATATAAGCGCGAGCGGGGTACACCGCACGATGCTTTCAGACGACTCGTAAAAGGATTAACTACCGCCGAGTGCGCGACCTTTTGGCTCTTTTTGTCGCGTTATCGCGAGGCAGGCCGGCTCGGAAAAGAAGCCTTGCGGTATTGTGCACAACGGGCATGATATTTATCATTCCATACATCGTCAGTGTGAAATTTGACTCATGCTTCCCACTTTTCTCTCGCAGAGAGAAAAATTTCGTTCGCGGGAACGAGCCGTGAACGTGTCGCGCTCCCGCATTTATTTTCTTCAGAGAGTATGGTATGGATTATGGTTATTCAATTTCCCGACGTAATTGCTTCTATCGCTCACCGATCGTCTCGTTGCCAATCCGCGATCACGCGAACCGATACGATCGTTCGGAACTGCATAAAACACGACGCGGAACGCCGGCGTCATTACTCACGATTATACGGACGCGCCGGGATACATAACGCTCGTCGGTCCGGCCAAGGCGCCCGAGGATCCATTGTTTCCGTAATGAATCGCGTCAGGACCCGCGCCGCATCATACGTCATACGTTCCCCCGTATAACATAATCGCCATCAAATCGTACGGCAGCATTAATAACATCGAGCACGGGCCGATTGTCCGTTCGACTGTCGGAGCCGGCTAATTTATTATTTCTGCCGTTACGCGCCAACCCCCGGCGGAGATTCGTACCCGCGCCGTAATCGTGCGCGAGCACCCACGACGACCGCAGCAGCCATCATTAACGTCGATTTCTTCCGTGACCTTCGTTCCCTCCTCCGCGAGTCGGGTGTTCCCGGGTTCGATGACGCAATGGTAACACGCTGTAGATTATTGTACACTCCGATCGCTCGAGATGACGTAACGACGACGGTGTTACAAGGATATCGTATAAAAATACGCAGGAAGTCGGCAGTCATTTACTTTACATTTACTCGACAGTCGTGAAATTATTCCGTGAACCGCGCGCCGTATAAAATGCCGCGCTACCATCACCGCTCAATTAATGTTCAATCTTTGCGTCGCTGAAAAACGATTAATTGGAGCATAATAAACGTGCTGCCTGCGTTTATAGGAACTTCCATTTACTCTATAACCCGCTCAGCGTAGCAGATATCCCCACGTTTAATGAACTTTCCCCATACGTGTTCTATGATATAATCCGGCCGGTCGGTACCCCGCGCTTTACCGTGTTTTTCACGCTTACCACTTTCGTGCAACCTGCCGGCCAACTTTCGCTCTGACATTGACAGATGGGATTAAGTCTCGTCCGTAACTAGCGCGGGTCATTAATGCGCGCAAATCGCTTCTATTTCGCCGCGCTTCGGCTTTGGCGAGCTCGAAACGAAACGCGTTGCCGGCGCCGGAAGTCGCCATTAATGAGCGGCATTGTACGCGCTTACGTATCACGCTACTGTCTTCATATTTCAGTAGCATGTAGCGGCTTTAATCCGCTATACGCACCACCGCGAAATTAATGGGGACAGCGTTCGGTAGCACAGTATCGAACACGAAACGATTTCAGCATTCCGCTTTGGCAGCCGCCAACCGAGCGCGGCGGTCGAGAGACAAAAATTAAAAAGGGGAAGAGAAATACAGAGAGAGAGAGAGAGAGAGAGAAAAGATCAACCGCGGCACAAGTACGGCACAGAGCGCGTGCTGGAAATTACGGCGGCCACTGTCGATGACTAATGAGAAATTCACGCGGCCGCTAATGCACCGTATCGTTATCACCTACCACCGCGCGGCAGGATTGCAGTTTATCCGAGTATCCGGGTGCGATTTGCCGGCCAGACGGCGCGATCCATGACTCGGGGAAATCGCGAAACGACGAGACGAGCAAGACGAACGGACGCGGCGAGCATTTGTCGCTAGAACCCGCGACAGAGTTGCTGGGAAGAACCGGAAGGGACGCAGGAACGCCAGCTATGAGGGTACACGACGTGTTATTTTCGCGTAAAGACCGTAAACGATACAACGGAAATCCATTAAAATAAATGCTGATAAATGCGGATGAGGCTGAAATGAAATTGCAAATAGATATTTCGCGAATGCCTACATTAATTTGCGGATAAACGTACGCACGGTATGCCCGAAAATTAACGGGACTGCGTACCGTTTCACACTGTCTTGTAACAGCGTATTTTAACAAACTGGAATTAAACAATGAGAACAGAGTTGTCAATTCTTAGTTTATTGCAACGTGTAAACTAGTCAAGCAATTATTCTCAGCGATAAATCACGCGGGCAGCAAAGGAACGACGGCAGAGAGTAGAGGAAGGCAGAAAAATACGGTAAAGTATGGTCTTCTGGAATGCATCGCGACCAGCGTGCCGCTGGCTGCTGTTGCAGCGTGAAAGTGCCGCGAGGGCTCGATTGCCCGTGATAGCGGAGAATAATTTAGCGGAGGTCGCTTCGTACTTATTTGATGGAAGATGATTTGAAATTTATGTCGATTAAAATCGCTTAGCGGTTTATATAGCGCGAGCTCCCGTTGCTCGCTTCTGTATCGGTCTTATCTTCCTGCATCTCGCGGCATTAATTACGCGCGATATCTAGTTCGTGTTTTAAAGACAATTTATATTCTCTGGCGTGCAAGATGGATAGCCGATAGATTACTTTTCCATGGAGTGCATTATCCCGAGATACAAAATTATTAGAAATGTCTCAATATCTGAGATCGCGTCGCTCGATAAGATCTCGCAAATGGCAGCCCAAGTATCCCGGCGATCGTAAGGCGATCGTACCAGCGTTCACAAGTCTATCAGCTCGCGGTAATTAGAAGCAAATGCGGTGCACGGCGGTGTCGGTGGAGGACAAACGAGAGAGACAATGCAAACTATCGCAACTATCGAAGAACGACTCAAGAACCGAGAACGCGCGGGATGACCTCCAGGAATCTCACGAGGGAACGATCGCATGCTGATTTCGCGTGGCGAGAGGAGGCTCGAGCCGAGAGAAAAGAATCCGCACACCGGGTACGGACTACCGATCATGAATTAATTAAAGTCGTGTAGCAATATGCACGATACATAGTTCCGCGTGCTCATACGCGAGAGATAGGGGTTTGGATTGTTCGCGATCACGCGCGCTCTTTACGTATAACTGCCTGCGATATATCGCGATTATCCGCGACAGCGCGCCACTTCCCCAGTCACCCCCTCGCCCTGTGGAAATATATTGAAAGCGACAGAATTCTTCGGCACAGCAGCTCTTTGACGACACGGTTCGCCGAGTCGCAGCTATTCACCTCGAACAGACAATCGTTCGCATCTGTGGTATCGTGCCAATTGCGAGCAGTATATCTCGCGAGTGCTTCGCATATTTATTCGCGCGACTCGTTCCAAAAGACTCGAGTTTTCAAGTAACGTTCCTCGTCGAGAAGTCCGGAAGAGAGAGGAAGAAAGAGACGTGTATCTCTCTAGAGAATATCGGAGAAATAAAATGCACGTTTTAATGCAAACGGTTCAGCAATTGATTGTACTTGGAAATTCCATAAACATTTTATCTATTTGAATATGTAGATGGATTTATCAGCTTTTGCTTGACAGCTCCGACTTTATTACAACCTGGGAATGCGCCGGTATGCGTTTCGACGCGGCGCTGTAATCCGCCGCGGTATCGAAGGAGTCAATCTCGATCCGATGTGGGACAGAAAACCACTCGTATCATTTCTAGCGAGAGACGTGCCACTCCCGCCGGGCTTAAGAGGGTCAAATTCTTGACTTGACTTGTATCTCGAAGCGCGCGCGGTGGTGGCGGCGGCGGCGGGGAAGACACTTTATAATCGAAGTAAGCCGACCGCCGTGCTCTTTGACACGGGACGGACAGGAGAGCGAGAAAAAGAGAGGCCGCATTATACGCCGGTGTCATTTTCAGAGCGGGAGGTATCAGCTGTGATACGCGGCGAGCATCGGACTTTCCGGATCCGACCTTGAATAAAAGCGGCCGACCGCCCTCTTTACACGCTTTGCTGGCCCGCGTTAAGTGCACTCGCGCACGAGCCGATCGCACGAGATATGTAGAAAAGCGGATACGCTTATCTCGAATACATCGCGCGTGGCAGGTCAGCATTTCACGAAAGTCGACTCTGTTGATAGCGCGCGACTTCTCGTCCCGGCAGATTAAATCGCGATTTACAGTTTACCGGGAGTACTCGTGGTACGCCTTGAAGGCAGTTCGCAACACTCTAAATCGCGAACGTTATCGAGCGAGAGACTTGATAAGATCCTTCCGGACAGCCTTTTTCGCATCGAGATCTGTTTACGGCGATCATCTCATCAAGGTCGCAAAGCACACATCGTCGAATCCGCTATGTCGTTAACGATTCGTACCCGCTTTCGTGCGGCTTCACGATTATCGTCAAGTGAGGCATCGTAAAAGATACCGGAGAGTCAAAAAAAAGAAGAAGAAATGAAGGCATTGCTGTATAACGGCGGCTTTTTGTAAAATCGCGCGAGATGTGCGCCAGGCAGTTGGCCCCGCGAGCGAAGACGTGTATACTTCTTTACGGCGTGTCGCGAATGAGATTCAGCGTCATAAAGTCGGCTGGCTAGCGAAGCGGGGCTCATAAATATTTGGACGATAGAGGCCTGATAGCGCGCGACCTCGAGGTTGCGTGCGGATAGCGCGCGGCGATGCAACGTCCGCGAGCGTGCCCGCGCGTGCAACTGCAACCGAGCAACGGTTGTGCACACACCCAGCTCCGATCTCGAATTAATCCGCGGAGGTTTGCTGCCGGTGTACCGGTAACTCGACCGAAGCACGACCGCGAAAGTCGAGGTGCAAGAGAAAAAGAGAAAGAGAGGGAACAGACAAAAATGGAAAGGGGCTGCATGGATCGAGAGAGAAGAGAGACAGAGAGACAGATAGAGATGAAGAAAGAAGAGAGGAGAGCTGGTCCAGCGGCGAGGAATTCTTACACGCATCGTGTGTCTGCGGTTGACGAAAACTTATCTGGACACGAAGCTTCTCAGAAGCTCGTTCCCGACACGTAACGAGGGCGACTCTCGGCTTTTTGCGAGGATCCTGCATGTTCCGAGGACCCCAACGACGCGAAACCGCATTATTATCTGCCAATCCTTAATGCGGACGAGCAGGAGCGTAATTCTCGAGGTAGAGAAGGAGAGAGAGACAGAGAGGAAATTCAAGCGATCCAGAGCAAAAGGAATCGCATTCAAGGCGCTGATTACTCTTCGAAAGACACCGAAAACTCCCGCACGCTTCGCACAAAGAACACTCGCGAGAGCTGACTACAGTAGCAAGATCACGTCGCTCGACATGTGATAATGACGGTGTCGTGCTGTCGAGATTTCTAATTTGCGTAGCGTGATTTTATTGCACGGCATGAGAGTACGGCCTCACTACAATTCTCGGCTCGATCGCACAATAAAAGCGTTATAGAACACGGCGCCGGCATCGCGTGCCCCAACACGATAATCGTCGCCTGATACAACGACACACAGCTCGCAGCGAAATGGCATCAATCCGGCATCGTCGAAAAGCGAACGTCACGAAGTCGAGAAGAACGAACAGGAAGCCGCGGACGAAGACATCCACTCGGCGTAGCGTGTTGCTGGCAGCTACCAGAGTTGCCCTTAGGGCAGCCTACCTATCTGTCAGAGTCCTGTCTAACCACTGGAAGTTACCATCGAATCTTGCCGGATTGCAAGCAAATTTCATAGCTTACCATTGTGTCTGTCGTTTCTTCGTTAAAAAACAAACAATTTTCTAATGTTGTAATATTAACCGTACATAAAAAAATACGAGATTCAGATCTCGATGGCACGCAAGTAAAAATGATGTTGACGTCTATATCTCAGCAATGAAATTGAAAATACAGCACGGAAAATTAGACTCGCTGAAATTACACTAGCTTGAACCCATGCTTTCTCGGTGGATTGTAATTAAACGGGACTGGATACCTCTCTTTGCAACCATAATCGAATAGCGAGGTTAAACACGCCTCAGTAAGAAGCGCGAGCGAAGAGATGGGTTTCGTAGAGACGAAGATAGGGAACGGCAGCTTCGCGTGTTGCTCGTAGCTACTTCAGGAAGCTGAAAGGTAGCCGCGTACTTGTCGAGGTTCGCCGACGAGTTACCGCTGCATGTTTGCTGACCCTTTATCACATTAGGTCGCGTAGTCGTGTTTTAGATTCTAGAAGCGAGTAACGAAGCATTAAGAAACAAAGAAGAGGAAACAAATGTATGAAGAGGTTCAGGTAAAACGTTTTCAACGTAACGTCCGGCAGCTGTGCGCATTCAAGTATTAAAGCGATTATTGGCAGTCGCGTGTTCGCATGTTTAACTCGTAAATTCGAACCCTGCGCGACCAACAAATTTGCAGAAACCGAGACAACTAAAAGGTAGCAAAGCGTTCGAAGAAGCAGCAGAACAAAATCAAGGAAGACACAAAAAATTCAAGCAGAATTCATCTTGTCGATTTCGTCCGAATTTAGCCAAGCGACTCTTCCGTGCTGACGTGAGTTAACTTCGGTCTGGTGCATCCAACTTGGCTGACTGGTCCCGAACTTCATCCCAAAAACATCGAATCAAGAAAAAGTCTTTGAAGAACTCGCCAAAAAAAAAAAGGGAAAGAACTTTGTCTGTTGCTGTTTTTTGATTGGCAACTACGTATCTGCCCTTCGGACACCGATCGGTTATCTCGTATTCGGTGTCAGCTTAACGCGTTGGCGCAAAAGTTTGCTAAAGTACGCTTCATGAAATTTCGAAACACGTAACTTTCATGAATGATTTGGTCGCTAAATAAAAATTTATGTGAAGATTGATTTATCCTCAATTAACCCGTGCGAAAAGTAAAGAAACCACAAGTTGGACAAGAGATTACAATTTTCGGACCTATACCTCGACGTCTACACTTATAGTTGATGATGTGGACCCGCACAATTGACGACATTGTGCTTGTCTTAATGGCTGACGTGCAAGCTTTGTCAATGATTAGGAGGCCAATCTGCGAGACTTCGAAGAACAACCGATCAGTGCAGAGTAACACGACACAAATTTCTGGAAGCGCTTATTGGCAGCGTAATTGGTGAAGTTTTCAAAATTGCCTGCAAAAATCAACGAAAATGAAGTACCCCTCGACAGAGGACCGCGTTTTCAAAGAAGAGACAAGAAAGATGTCTGGACCAACTCTTTTATTTCCCACAATTTTTCGACGCGATTGCATTATGCGTGTTCCCATTACTATACGTCGACTCTGCCAAAACGAAAATGGAAAAAAAGAATCCCGAGAGTCAGTCGAGACCGCCGCACACGTCCAATCGCCATTAGACAGCGCCGCAACTCGCCGCGAGACATTCGCGCGGAACAATATGCGGTTTTAAGTTTCGAAAGTAGCCGCAGGATTGTCGAGAGAGCGCAGTGCCTCTCGACACCGGCACATAAATTCCGTCTAACTACTAGTGGCGTGAGTGGTCAAAATAATCGCCGGCGGCGATGTAGTGCTGGCCAGTGCTGCACGACTTTTTAAAAGCAAGTTCCCTCGGAAGTCAAGGGTCGACGGGCCGCGCGAGTCAAGACACGAACGCGCCTTCGAATACCTCACGATCGCGCCGACCGCTACTACTACATATTCCCGCGTCTCGTGACCGTACACAGGCGGTATTACGTAATCCCGAATGTCCAGCAAAAATAACGAACGCAGTAATCCCCAGATGGTTACATCTGCCATGTGGCAAATGTCACCCGGTTGATTTTCCTTGTTTCTCGCGATGCAAATGGGACTGCTACGAAACGAGATCAGAAATAGCGACGTTGATCGGAGAGATATACGACGCGACGTGATTTATATTCCGCGAGACTCGGTAAATTAGAAAACAAGCCCACGAGACGCGGAAGCAATCTCAATTATACCGGGCCGAAAGATAGATGAGAGTCATCGGGACGGAGGATCCTTTTCGTTTCCGATCGAGTCTCGCAACAAGACCTTGAAGAAAGGCGTCATTTTTTTTTCTTTCTCGCGGTGAGATACCACCGAAGGCGAGGCTGCTGCATAAGCGTTATGACGTATCTCCAATCGGTAATTATTGCTGATTAACGACTTGCTGAGCCTGTTATCTCGGCTGTACTGTCCAGCAGGGACCCGATAGTCCGCGATTGCCTTCGATTTCAGCCTGGGCTCGTCGATCTGACTCGACGTATCTTAACGAGTCCCAAAAGGCTGCCACGTCAAGTACAAAGTGAAGCGTTTTAAATTCATTTCACGTGTTTATTTTGCTCTCCACATTATGTTGAGTAGTATTCATTCGCAAGAACCGCTTTGCTCGATTTCGCATGTCTAATACGAGTAACGATATTCAAATTCACGTAACAAGCTTCATTACGCTACGAGAACAGAACGAAGAGTGTGCTCCGAAAATATACAGTCGGCTCTACGCATAATCGCAAAAAGCCTGCTCTATAAACGAGATTGTAGCACGGTGTAGTGACCGTGCGATCATTCGAAGCACCTTGCCTGGCTCCTTTCGCCTCTTCTATTTGTCTTGTTCGTCCTCGCGGTGAAGGGCCCTGCCCGGAGTTCTCCTACTGCGGTCACTCTTTCAGCTTGCTCCTTTTTTTTATTCTCCGTTTTTCCGTCCCTCTTCCTCTCGTCGGTTCCCTCTCACCTGCCTCTCTCGGCCGCATTTCTCGGTGGCTTCCTCTTTTTGCCTCGCCCGATCTCTCGGTCCTCCTCTCGCCTCGTCACTCTCTTCTTCATCGTCGACAGAGTCCAACGACTACCACGGGTCGACGTGATTACTTATGGCGACGCCGGGGGAGAGAGGGAAAGATGTAACCCTCCCTCTCCAAATGCCCCTCGCACTCCCGTTCCCCTTTTCCACTGATAGAGAGAGATTAGCGCCGTTATAAAGCGGGCATAAGTTTGTCGAGGCTGATCGATCATTGGATCGACGACGAAGACGAAGACGAGCTGGTCTCCCTCTTCGAGTTCCTCGCATTTACGACAGGAGATTACTGTCAACCGGTGATCTGGTCGCGATATGTGCCCATCATAATTATTTCTCGATATTCTTGTTATGGATAAATTGTGGCGCGTTCGTTCCTCGTGCATTTATTAATACCGGGAGTCGATTGGATATATATTGTAGGAGCGATTGCAAGTGCGCACAGAACCGTACAGTCGAAATGCACGCATAGAAAGTAGACTTAATGAACCGAGCGAGAGGCTGCGCGATTTTTAGCGCGCGCCTTCTCGACGAGAAGTTGTAATGAGCTTGTCGTTAAGCCTAAGCTCTCCATGGCGCACGTAATTAGTTAATTGCCTGTCCAGTCCACTCGGGCAGTCGCATTTCCTCCATTGCTTAGTAATCTCGCTCCGGTCTCGCGGTGATTAACTAATTCCGAGTGACAAAATTATTAATCTAATTTAGAATGAAATTTGTGTCGCGTGCATTAACATCGACAGATATATAATAGCTATGAGATTGTTAGAATATTTGCACGAATTTTTTACCGTAGCATCAAGTACAAGTTAGTCGAGTTTTATTTACCGCGCAGAGCTGGTCGGTGCAGTTGGTTTCACTTATTAAATCAATCGCCTACATCTTTTGTTGCAAAATAAGGCATTGAAGCGATTTAACTGGCGCCTTCTGACAAGAACGTTACATAGCAAGTTAGATTTCAGCAAGTGAGGCATCGTTTTCTTGCGCTATATATATACACACACACACACACAAGCGAGTAGTGTTGCTCGGGAATCGGTGGAAAGCATTCCAGGCATTACCCTGAACACGCGCCACGTGGAGCGTGTCGTTCAAAACGGTCCGAACAAAAAGTTAAGTGCACTCGGCGGTAGGTAGCGACGAGCATGATTCAAATGTTGGCCTGTAATCAGTGATCAATCCTTGACATCCGTTCGCTGAGCAATCGCACGAATTGAAAACACGGTGAGAAAGAGCGCAATTATCTCTCGCTATCGGTGCACGAGATTACGATAAGCTACATTTTATCAGTACTGCTCGCGGAGAAAGAGGCGAATCGAATACTAGGCAAATCCTGTTGGAATAATACCAGAAATTGCATTTCCGTTTTTAATTCCGACATATCGAACTCGCCAGATTTATTATATTCGCTATATTCTCTTCCTCCTGAAAGGTTCGACTCTCTCGTTGCTCGGTCATCCGGATAAATCACAGTTGCCTGGAATTCGTGTTACTCGAACGGTGCCTCGACGCTTAAATAAAACCATAATTTACGCGAAACCGCATCGCGTTTGATCCCATCAGTGGACGCGGGGCATGAGCGTAAAAACGTTGTCGGTGGTCACTAACCATCCTACGTGGCTTCCCTAGAAATTATTATACCGGAAGCTGCAGGAGCCAACGGCGGCGAGACTCCTGTACCGTTTCGCCGATGCCGTGTATGCGCGCTCACGCTTGTACCAGGAACACCGTGAGGATCTCTAAAACGTCGCCGGTAATGTCTCGAAGACGAGTAAGCCTCCTTCGATGTCACCTGCTCGCGCTGTTAGCTTACACGGCAACGGTGGCCGTAACGACGAACATGCCACCAGATTCGAGCGTGAAGGAGAGTTCGCGACGCGAACGACGACAAAAACCGAGACAAATATATGCGTATTCGGCACGAGCCATGGATACCGTAATGCACAGGCGTGTCGGACGCACCGCGGATATATAACGAGCGACAATGTCGAACGACAATGTCGAACGACAATGTAACATGTGGATGCGGTGTCACGGAGGAGGCAGCCGTCACGAGAAAACTCATTGTAACGATGGCACACGAGGCGCCTTGCCGAGTAATTGTTGAGACGCCGTAGTAAAGTTGAGCTTACTTGGCGCGCAATGGGGACTGAAACTTTGTTAAAGACGCGCTTAATTTCCATTTACTTTGCGCTCTGAAAAGTACTCGTTTTCTCGATTACGGGGACCTGTCTAAGTAATGCATTTACGCCGAGATATCCCGTCGAGATAACCCCGAAGCACGAGATTACGAGACGACGCTCTATTTGCTCGAAACTTTGATAATCGTCTTTTATCACGTCGTACCGTAGCATTTGGATTACTCCCGGGATTTTAATAACCGGGATTGAGATAGCGCTGCCCGGATATCTGGGCATTCAGTGGAGTACCGCGGATACTAGTTATCCAGTTATGACTTTCCGGGAACAAGTCATCTGTAAATCGTTTGCGGAGTACTCGATTCCGCGAAAACCTCATGACGATGCCGTCATAAGTCCACTCGTTTCGAGAAACTCTATGATTGCCCGTAAAGAGGAAGTTCTGAGATATTGTAAATCCCTATTATGTATTTTCTTGCAAATCTAGAAAATGATGGAACAATATTTTCATGATCTCTTTCTCATCGTGACGACAAGTTTTTATTTGTCGTTTTGTCGGGCAAATCAGAGTACTAATTAGCACTCTAATTAGTGGTATATATTGAACCATTTTCCTCAATGAAAACTTTATGTATGTAATATCAAAAATATTGCACAAAGAGCAATACACATTGGCGCCAGAGTCATCAAAGTGTAACAAATTTCCCACCGGGAATTCTCGCGTAATAAAAAGAGAAACGCCGTCGACACTTCTGAAGATCATAACTTCTTCAGAGGTTCAAGTACTTCTCCGTATTTCTCACGAGAAGAGAAGGAAACCTAGTATTCTACGAAAATCTCGTGGCCAGATGTCTCGTCGTCTCAATATCGTGCATCTGTCGTTGCAGTTACGCGAAAAGGGCAACGCGTGGAAGGACGCATTCGCGTTGCTTGCCACGTGAAAAGGAACAAAAAGAAGAAGAAGAAGGGGAAAAAGAGGAACATCCTCCATCGTGATCTCGTGCTGTGGTGAACAGCATCGCGGCTTCCTCCGAAATCGGTAGCTCGATCGAAAAGAGAAAGCGAACGGAACGGCCACGCGGGCAGATAAGAGCCCACAGGCTAGAGCCGTTTGACGCGGTTCGCCTAATTGCGATCTCTCGATCGCTGTCGTTGCCAAACAAGGAAGTCCCCGCTGTCTTATTGCCTGCCAATGCCTCGGTCTGACCCCTCGATACACGTTCCCGGCCTCCGGTAACGTTTTAACGTCGCACTGCCGCTCCGGCTGAATAACTCCGCGACGGACCCACGCGAGAAAACCGCGCGATACTGCAAGTTAATCAAGACCGCTGACGTAACATTAGTCATAACTGGCAATTTATAATTGCACTGCCGAGATAATCGCGTAAAATAAATTTTTCACGTTTTTCATGCGCGATTCGTTTTGATGGTATCGAGACGCGCTAACTTTACTCGCCATTGTTACACGATTACCGTAATTACGTAACACGACCGCCGATATCCCGGATAACAGAAGCGTGTCAATAATTAATTGACGTCGCGATGGAGATTAATCAATTTGGTTAACACGTGGCGGCTCGTCCGGATGGTAAGTTACAGCGGCTCTCGCCTCCGGTTCTCTCTCTCGTATTAATTAACCCTATTGAGATCCTAGTTAAGATATCATTGTTTCGCGCGGCGTTTACGTTTTGACGAAAAACAAGGCAGACCGGTTAAAGCCGCCGACGTTTTCACGGGGCTCGAGTAATCAGCAAGACCACCACCGGTAATTTCACGAGGTGAATTCGGTTTTTGTATACAAGTCCGCTTAAAACGATGTAATCATGTTCCTATCGTTACACGTTAAGAGAGAGATCATTGCATCACCGTCTGCGAAGTGGAACGAAGTCAAAAAAATGAAAAACAAGACGGAGCTATGGTGCTTTATTCCCATATTTACTGAATTTCTTATACAAGAGAAACGAGCAGCGAATAAATACGAGTTTCATAAATTAGCATTTTCTGGAAATTCAATAGCGGACTTACGGTAAACCGCGCAGCGAGAACGTTCCTTCGATCATCCATCCGTTCTCTCCCGTTGCGTTCGCGCGTGAACGAGGTGCCGAGCTTATTTCCAATAAGCCGATGAATGTTCGTCAAACCGTACATCGAGAGCCAATCGATTATCGTCGCGGAACATGCAGCCACTTGCGGCTGATTTAAACGAGTCCGGTGAGAAGCAGGATCGCCCTGAATACCGTCTGTCACGGTCAATGATTCCGCGGCGATTTCCGTAATAGAGGCAAGGAGGCGAACAAACGATCCGCACGCTGTCCATCAATCCTAAACATGCGCAGACACGTGAGCGAGTGCCTCGTAACAGAGCGAGGAGATCCCGTGATGATCTCGTAATCACCGCCGATCGATCGATATGTAATCACCAATCATCATAAAACAAAAGATCGATAATGATAACTAGCGAGATCGGCAGCAAGAGCACCGGGCAGTTACCACGTTCGAAGGAAGTACACTACTGCAACGTGATAATATAATTATGATCCGACTCGACACTTCCTTAACGTCCATCAGGGAGGCTATTTACGATTGACATAAATCCAGTGGCACGTGATCTTTATTACAGCCAGCGAATTTACGAGTAGCAGCACGTCAACGTGCACGCATACGCGATCTTGAATACTCGAGCATAATTAACAATATTGCACGATTCTGCGATTCGACGCGGACGAATATCCGCGACAGGAACAAACACACGAGAGCTGCGTCTGATTAGAATCGATTGTTCAGTGTTACGTAAAATCCGGATCCCGGATAATCACGAGAGCGTGTTGTGGCGGGAAAAGGGAGCGGCAAAAAGTTCGTTGCAAGATTATTCGATGATCGACATGGCAGTTGGGGATTCCGGATAAAGGGTTAACCGAGCGAGGCACGATTACGCTCGGACGCCGCGTGAAATCGCGCAGGTGTACGCGCTCAAGAACGGCTAATTAAAGGCTTAACGACGAGGATGCCTACATTAGCACTCTCTAACCGATTACGATCGTCGCGATTGAATTTTCGAAAATCTCCACGCACCTTTGACACGTACGGAGGGGAAAATGTAATTTCGCGAAATTACTATATTCGTGCAAAAAAAAAGAAAAAAAGATGAAAATGTAATGTAACATATGATGCGATTACACACGGGATCGTCGCGGTAAGCACGTGTTGAGAAACACTAATTCGTGAAACAGTTTCATTAGTTCTAGATTCTCGCGAGAGAGACTCGTATCATTTCCAATGATATAATTGATAGTTATCGAACCTTAATCACGCGTTATCACGTCTCACAAATAAGTAGTCGTTATCCATAATAATTTTATGATCATTATTGCGCGCACAAATTGGAAATGATTTCGATGCTATAATTATCCCAACTGATATTCGGATCATCTTATGCGTCTAGGATAATCTCGTCGACGTGATGCAGAAACCCGGTAAAAGAGAAAGTCGCGAAAACACTGCGTCAAATTACTATATTTCGTATTGTTTAACGTGATATTTCGCTAACGAGTAGCCTCGCAATATCGCATCTGCGCCTGACCACGTTAGACGAGTGCGAGCGATAAGGAACGAATTTCATCGTCGTGCCGTGGCAATTGAAGACCACCCTGAAATAACGCGCTGGAACCAACAACGTGCGCCTGATGACGGTCATCGCGCACGTGATTATGCACTATTGTGTAAACGATGCACACGCAGTAGTAGTCACAGATCTCGACTCGCCGTTCTAATGTCGACAAAGCGCAACCGACTGTTTTGCACCTCCCGCAAGTGTGATTGATGCGACTTGGCCGGAAACATCCGTTTAATTCGACCCTGAAGTACAAAGACCGCTCAATGAGCACGTGCAGATAAATAAACGAAATACATCATTTGAAGAGGTTCTAATTCGTATACGGAATTGAAGATCAATTTGAAGATTATTATCGTGAGCGACGGTCTTCGGCAAGAAGCAGCTTGACGAACTGCTTGTCAAGCGATGATGCCTCGAAAAGTGTATTGTGCATCTCACTGTAACGCGGGACTGTAATAACAAAAAGATCGGTTCCATCGGTAATCGCCTCTTCTCCTTTTCCCGATTTCCCAGCGTATAATGAGCAGCGATATGATACTTTTCTCTCCCGCGAACGAAAAGGACGAATTTCCAGGAAACATGAGTTGCACGTCGTGCCAGGTCTCTCGTGGCCGAGTGAAATTATTATGAGAGCCGATTACGTATGTAAGAGCTGTGGTGAGATGGTGTTCGCTCGCTTGTCGCCGCCCCGAGCAAGTAACCTTTCTGTTGTAGTATGATCCATACTTGCTTCGGTATCTCATCCATTCGCTTCATCGCCACCATCTTTCCTTTTTATGTCATCTCCACTCTCTCGTCCCTCGCTAAAGACATTGTCGACTGCAATTTCTCGTGCACGAAATACTGCTATTATTCGCGTATTTATGTTAGACAACGAAATTTCTGAAAATTTCTATTATTTCACTTGTATCATGCGTTTGGTTTTTTGTTTATTTCGTCTACAGTTCATCTAACTTCTTTTATTCGTTAGCAGTTCCCGACAGTTTCCCGAACACATGTTGCGATTCTCTACTGCGTTCTGCGGACGTGAAAAATCGCGAGGGGGATACACGTCGCTGAACGCGAATGATCTCGTAATCACGCAAGAAGGGTTGGGATCGTTGTTCGGGAACGTTTCATTGAGAGGCAGCTTTCTGTTCGGCCGACGTACTCGTTCCTCTCGACTCTCGAACCCGGTTATTCGCTTCTCGATGTCATCGGTGCCTTGGGCAACCATATCCTTCGCGCACACAGCTGACCTCGGTGGACCTCTAAGAGAAGCCCAACCCAGTCTACCAACCCACCGACCCAGCAAGCCCACCATTAGTAACCTACTCCGTTACCGCCGACGATCAAGACGATTTCGATTCGCTGCCCGTCCGTCCTTCCTCGCGAGCGGCAACGATGCATTAAAGTAATAATACGTCGCGTCGCAAAAGAAGAACGCATAAAAATACTTATTTCACGTTATTCCTGTACGAAACACCGGGCGTCGTGACTACCTGTTTTTTCCAAACATAGTCTGTCGGCGATCTCACTTCGCGCGTGACACAGTCAGCGAATAATATTGCGAAATTTTTCAGCAATCGCCACGGAGAGAGACAGTGTCACGTCGATATAATACATTTCATAAGACGAGTGACTGTGCGGATTGGTAATGCGGTCGATCGCGTGCCGTTCTCCAAAAACAAATCTCGGAATGGATCTCGGACGTGAAACGTCTGACCAGTTCGCTAATTTGGAGAATCTGGTTTGGCCGTGTCCGCGTCTTGACATAATCTGCACCGTGATTTGCTTTATGCAAATTTAGACTGATTCGTTGAATCACGGATGTCATATAACACGGAATCAGAGCGCTCGATGTCATGCAAAACTTTCAGTTCGCGCTATAGTTGGATTTTACGATTAACGAGCAAGCTTGTAAAGCTAATCTACATTTTTAAATTTCTGATTAGAATTAATTACAGGTTATTAATAACGACACCACGTTCAAGCAAATTTCGCTGTCGCGATATGAGGACGAAGGTGAGGAGAGCACGAAAAATGCTCATAAATCTATGCGACGTGCGGGATATCTTAATTATCTACATATGAAATCGTTATGTAAAGGATCAATTTCGCATTCGGGATCAATTTCGATACGATAAATCACGACTCACTATGATAATGCTACCGCTTTTCTCTATAATTTCACGTTTATGTAAGCTTACTCTGCATATCGCAAGCACTTACAAGTAGTTATTAGCAATCAATTAATATGATGTTGATAATGTGTAAGCATGTAAAAGTAGCATATAATTAAAAATAACCAGCAGAGATATATTTCTTTTTACAACCAGCTTTCTTCTTTTCGTACGTTTACGATGAAATGCAAATTTATTGCAGCAGATTTCTACTGGAAAATAAATATGTCATCACCACGGAACGCCGCTGAATTATTCGAGGAAACATCGACAAATCTTACGATTGAGCAAACATCTTCTTTTCCTCAGAACTTTACTTTCTTTTCAAAAATGCATGCAACTCTGACATGACAAAATTTGTTCATTCTAACAATTTAACAATACCATCTTTGGGAATTATTAATTACCTACGCCAACAAGATTCTCCTATCCGGATACTTCAAAGATGGTTAAAGGGCAAGGGGCAGTAAAACTTGATTTCACGATTTCGCATAAATTATCGGCAAGGGTATCTCGTGTACGCTCGCGGACAATGTGGAGAAAGGTCGAGAGAGAGAGAGAGAGAGAGAAGCACAGGGCGGAAATATTAATAATCCTATTCACGAGACGTCCGATGTATCCCACATCTTTATCCTCGTGGAATTTGATAGCTTGGGGGAAGGCTGTATCGGCCAGCACAGAGTTTCCGGAGATCTCGGGCGCGTCGTAACCGTAATTCCGTTATAAAGCCTCGTTATAAAATCGAGGTTTAATTCCGCAAGGGACGCTTGCACGTGATACGTTCTGATTAAGGAAGCATGACAAGCGGTGTAATTTTTCAGCTTGAGGGCTCGCGGAATGCCCGCGAAAGAGGATGTACTCGTCGTTGTTATCCGCTACGGATACACCCACGTGTGACTGCGGAAATATTGATCATGACGTTTGACCGCGACCCCGATGCTATCGATATATGCGTTCAGATGAACGACGCTACATCCAGGCAACCGACATCGGCTACCTCCTCAAGCGTACGACTTTCTCACTTACATTTTACAGCTTACATTTTGCAGCATCCTTGCGCACAAGCGTGGAGCGGCCTCGCGATTGTTATCCGTGAGCGGTTCGTTGCAGGCGCGCCTTTGTGCGTCGCGATTTTCTCGGGTACGGAGCGGGACTCTTGAAGTGGATAACAGGATGCGGAATATTAATCATTCCATTCACCTGATATCCGCGATCATTTATACGGCCCCGTTCGCTCGCTCGTTCGCTCGCGAGCGCGTAATGTCGACGCGAGCGAGCGCGCGCGCACGCGATCAAACGGTTGCGATCAGATGCGACAGAGTAATAAAATTTTCACGATTCTGAATAAATTATCGGCGCAGGGCATCCGGGGCACACGACCGACGGTGGATACAAATAACGAGTGTGTCTCTGCGGACGACACTATTTGCACCGCGCTGTCTTAATTCTGCGCGTGGTAGTGTACGTCGCTATAAAACGGACGATAAAGCGCGCTCTCGGTCCCGGATCGACGCGGTTCAAGGGCTCATAAACGCCAAAGTTAATAAGCCGGTGATACGGGTGAAATACAATGACGGCATTCTAACGGTGCGATTTGCATATCGGCGTGGCGCTGGAACAATGCGCGAACTGCTTTTGTCGACAGCCTGCTTATACGATCGTTTCCTAGTCCTTCCCGTGAAATAATATCACCCCGCGGCATACCTGCTCGCAAAGTATGCGGTAATTCCTGAGGTACGACATCAGAAAAATATTTCATGAAAATTTCTTCTCCAACTCTAAATTACGAGTATAAATAAAAGTTTCATCGTTCCCCGAAACAGAATCACTATTTTTAAAAAAACTATTCTCACGGGAGTACGCAAGAAGCACCGAGGAGGAAATTCATAGAGAAGTAAAAAGCAAAGGACGATAAACCCATTCTCCCTCCTCCGATATCTTAATTCTTTGAAGGTGTTGAAGGGGTCACGTTACGAGTCCGGCTTCTACTTCGCTGTGATTCCTGGGTTCTTGCTCCAGAAGAAGAGGAGGAGACTGCGCGTGAGCTGACACCGACTAATGGTCGGCTGAGGCCTCGCGAAGGGTACGCGATAAACTCGACTGGACACGAGTAAACTGGCTCGTTCCGTTTTCTTGTTTACACATGACCGGCAGGGCGTTTTGTCCCGCGAATTGATCGGTACACAAAGCCGGGGCATTGCGGGGGCGATGCGGGACGGCGGGCTAGTCGTTAAGAGAAACCGGACCCTGACCAATGGCTTCAATGAACCGCGGCGATTCGAGTACATCGTCGAGAACCGAGCTTTTTACGCGTAAACGACAACCGGCCTGCAATTAAGGGAATCACGAAAATCGCGACTCTGATCGTATCGCAGCTTCGCGCCTCAATTGATTATTAACAAGGCAGTCCGTTCAAACCGCGACAAATAACACATTGAAAAACAAAGACACAAGGATGCTTAGACGAAACAATGTCTAAACAAAATGTCAAATCGGACCACAAAAGAGTAAAGAGCGATTTCAGATCCGCTTAGTTTCTTCACGACGACGGCCTCGTGCCGATAAACAATGAAAATTATCGACTCATCGTTCTCGGGGGGTAATGGCAAGTCGCGAGAGGGTTCTTCCGCTCCATTTCATATTAAGATCGCATCATCGTAGTCTCCGTTCCGCAGCATCCGCATCAACGCTGGCCGTTTTTATTCGATGCTCACGATTGCCTGACCGATAACGCGTATATCCGAGTAAGCATCGGAGTCCCGAGATAGCACCACCATCTGGGGCACCATGGTCCGTAACAGCATCCAGCGGCTGACCAGCATCCATTACCCGAGGCCTAGCTGCCCGGATGCGTATTGTGTTGCACCGGGAGATCGCGCGCGTTCTCCTTCTGCCTTCTTCGCCGTCGTCACGGCGGCGGCGGCGGCGGCGGCGAGCGCTTTATTAATGTCTCTATTCGCGACATTCATGCGCACGAATAGACGCGTTACTCGAGTCGTCGTTTCCTTTTCTCCGAGTCTCCTCTCGTAAACGCGCGCCATTGAATCGCACGTCAATCATGTAGTCGCACGCGCGCGCACGGACGCTCCAGCTTTCGCCCCATTAATCGCGTTGGTCGTTCTAAATGCTGCGCGTCTTACGAAAGTGCGAACCGAACAATCCGGAATGCAGAGCCGAAGGTGTGTATGTATAGGCGATTCGTCTGGCGGATTATTTGGAAAGATCGCGACTGTATCGCAATTAGTATACAACTGCGTTGCGCATGAATATTTCGCGAGCGATTCGTTGTAGATCGAACAGTTTGACATATCACTGTGCAAAAGCGTGACGCGATTATTAGCAACGCGTCGACAACGAAAACAGAGACACGCTGCTAAAACTTGGTTACTGTTTGTGGAGCAGAGAAAGAGAGAGAAAGGGAGACTCGCGAGCTTTGAAAGTTTCGAAAGAGAGAGAGAGAGATATTGAAGAAATGGACACTTTTCAGACGGCTAATAAATGCGCGACGAAATGGATCAAATGTTAACGCTTTCTACAAACAAGCTAGAAAACGGGAGACATGCGATTTGTTATTTATTCGACCGCGTAACATTTCTCATCGCGACTCGTCCTCGATCTGTCCAATTTCATTGTGCGCAGGAGCATCGGTGGTTGCGTGATGCAACAGATGCACCGCGCGTTACCTTTAGACGCGTTAGGAAATTACAGAAGGCGCATTCCCGGGGCAATCAATGAGCGATTATCGTAATTACGCTCGCGATTAACGACTCAGGCTCGGCTTCGCCTCCTTGACGCCCGCAATCGCGCTCTCATCTACTACCTCCATAGCTGAAAATCCCCTCTATAAGGAGACTTTCTAATATCCCGGCGATGTCGAATCTCTCACCGGTGCGCGATTTAGCCTCGAGCGAGTGTTTCGAACGTTAATCCACAAATTATTCATACGCGCAAAAATCGCGGAGCGAACGAGAAGCTGCCCTCTCGTGAACTCTACACGCGAGACGAGTATTGAAAGTCCCTCCTGCCCCTCCTCGTACACGGAAGGTGAGCCTCATCGAAAGTGATTTATACCCGCACGCTCTGCCATTAATCTCCGCTCCGCGATTGATTTTAATGTCACGATAATACCCGCCAGGTTACGCTCCGCCGACGATTTCGCGTGTTTGTTTCTGCTCCAACAACCGCGCCCGCTGCCATTTTCCGCGTCCACGTCGTTAGTAACGATTAAGACACGTGTCGATTAACAATGAAGGTAAATATGCATCGATGTTGGAATCGCAGAGGATGAAAACTTTCAGATTAATTTTGAGTACATTCAAAATTGTTGAGTGTATTCAATATTGAGTAAATTTCAAATCGATCTTAATTTTAACTGTAGTTAGCAATCTACGCTACAGATAGCTGGTAGGCACATATTGGTAATGCCTGCGAGGACAGGCACAAAAACACGTCAATTTAATGTATCTAAAGACATATTTGCGAGAAAACGATCGAGTAAGCGAGATTTACGAGACATTTATCGAAGCGTAAGCGCGCTTGTAGGGGGAAATCAATGAAGATGAACACGGATAAAAGCAGCGACAGGTGGAGATGCGGATCTTCTAAAACGCGCGTAAGTTGGCGCGTTAAGCGCTACCGCGTTCAGCGGTAATGGGAAAAATACGCGGCTGTAAATAACCGCGGTTGTTCGCGCGAGGAATCCTCATTAGCATCACAACGCCGACATAAGTTATAGCGCTTAATAATAGAGGCGTCCCCGCGCACTATAGCGAGAAGGGGAAAAAATCGTGCCGTGTTCCGCGAGCAGAGGCAGAAGAAGACTCGCGAGAGAATTTCGAGGCGAACAGTTTCCTCGCTCGCGTGAAATTCGCCGTTTTGTTTCCTCATGAGATTTCTGAATTTCTGCATTATTCGATCATGGAATAACAAACAGAAAAATTAAAGGAAAGGGAGGAAGGGAGGCTCTTCCATTGCGAGGATAAACGAGCGCGAATGCACGAGCGGACGCCACTGGGGAGTGCGTTTCGAGTCTGAATCCGCTACGTAAGTATACGACGAAGAAATAATGAAAAGCCGAGCGATAAATAATGCATCGGCTACCGCGGGAGGCATATAACTCATTCCACGGGAATATAGCCCCCGTATCAGAGCCCGACGGTTCACCGCGCCGTTTTTCTCTCTGTTTCTCTCTCACCACTTCTAGCTCTTTCATCTCCTCTTTCACCTCTGCCTCTGCCTCCTCCTCCTCCTCCTGCTTCTCTTCTTCTTCCTTTAGTTCCCCCATCTCTCCACGGTGGATTCTCTACCTGCCATAAATCCGAGCGCTACCATCCGAGGCTCTAATTGCATTATAAATTGTGTATGCCCCTGCACATCCTGCGGATCGCATAGCGCAGCGCGCGCTGCACCCGCTCGTCGTCGTGTCGAATCAGCGCTTCCAGGATGCTGAACAGGTCTATCGGAAATCGACGAGATCGCGATCGAATGCGGAAACCGTTCGAGTTTCTCGACCGAAAAATACCGGTCTCAGATGAAGGAGCAGCGACACTCACGACGATTCGACTTTTAACTACAATTTCCTCCCTCCACCCTCCTTGTGATATGCTCAGTCGCTGTTCTCGGATGCAGCTCTGTTGCGTAAGTTATGCTTGCATTGTCAAGCTGTGACCGGCGGTTGCCAAGGTGTAAAAAGCAACGGTACGCCATGGCGAACGAGAGTTATCGTCAAAAAATCGCGCGAATCTAAGACTGCGTATTACAAGCAATATCGCAATAATAATCGCAGACAAGCGTGATAGAAATCATTTGCGACACGGTTCGAATCACAATGTCGCTCCTTCTCAGTCGGACACGGCGACTCGTTGAACCAGAAACGCGACTGTGATTATTTACATATTAATTTTGCCGACGCAATGATTAATATGTAAATCAGCAGATTGGAGACGAGTGATTTACGTTCCAGGAGATAACACGCGCCTATTTACCTCGATACAAGCGAGGAGAGGCATTTCGCATGACAGCGCTTGTCATTCGCGAATGATTTACGAAAACAATTGTAACACCGAGCGTAGAACTCGCATAAGCAAGTGCGGAAACGACTGGCGAAACTGTAAAAGGATAGCACGAAATCGGAATCGGTCGAGCGGCCGATGCTTCGGACCGAAATCGTCAGTAATGACGAGCAAATCTGTTTTCAATGGATCATCGCCAGCTCCTCATTAGAGGAGGAACAAAATGTCAGAGAATGATGGCGAGAAGAGAGAGAAAGAGTGAGAAAGAGTGAGAACGAAGGAGCGGAATTGCCCAAGGGGTGAACAGAGCAGCGTGATGTCATCCGGTACCGCGAGAGCGAACGCAGCCTAATGATACGTCGTCGGCGATGCGTGGTTCAGCGATTATCCTGAAATAGCTAATCGACTCGATTCAACCACAAATTCTCGGTATCGCAACAAAAATGTTCTTGGCGCGACCACGAGACAACTTTTTCACGTTTGCTCGCGATCTACATTGACATCGTAGATTCGAGCTGTCGTTGCGATTCGGTATATCTTAATAAACGCAATATCTTCTCTCAGAAACTGCAATCCGAGGTTGCAGCGCGTTCTCGTTTTTCGCATCGTACGAAAATCAAGAAACCTATGTTCGTGCGCGGAATAATCGCAGTGCCGGGAGAAGAGCTCGGTACTCCTGAATGAGAGAGAATCCCATTGCTGTGGCGGAGTGGCGCATCCCCGCGCTCTTCTAGGCTGCCGACTCAATGGGCAGATCGTTAGATAGGATCGGAGCCCGGACCAGCACTATAAATTCTCCGCGGGCACAATTATGTAGAGGGTATAGGGATTATTGTTACAGACCGGAGAAGGAGAGCCGCGCGGCTTTCGTACGCACGGACGCGGAGATTACCCTCATAAATTTATTCAAGACCCATTATACGAGTCGGCGACGTTGATAACGCAATAATGAGGACGTGGGCTAATGAGACGCGTGGTGAAAACTCATCCCGTAATCGCGATTGACATCGAGATCGACGCGCAAGAGCTCGTCGAGCTCTCTCGATGCTGTCACCTGTCACGCTCCCTTCATTATGATGCATATCCCTTCTGTTATTTCGCTCGTCGCAGCTATCCGAAATTAAAAGATATTAATTTGTATTTTCATTGATTTTTATATACCGATCTATTTCGCCGCGTCGAAGCCACACGTTTTTCTCCCGTTCCCAGACGTTTCGCGAGTGACGTTGTCTCCAGCTCGATTATTAGCGGTCTCGATATCATCGTTATTACTTTTAACATAATCATCGCCGGCGATACTATCATTACCGTTATTACCACCGGTGCACCGGTACGTCCGCCTATAATTGTATTTTATCTCCCCTGCTTGAAATCTCCTCCTTCCAAGGTCGTAATAAACTCTCCACTCGCCGTGGTTGTTTGCGTCCGCCTGGGTCCCGGTGCCTAGCCACCGATATAATGTGCCTCCGCAACGTCCTAGGAGGAACTACTACTTTCCCGTCCCCGATCAACTCCCTTTTGTCGTCTGCGGCATCGCGTGCTTCCAGGATACGAAGGGCGGAAAGGGCGTCGAAAAGGGCCGCCGCGACCACGGAGACACTTGTTTCACTCGAGAGAATCGCCGCGCACACGTAAACGGCTGGTATACGTCCCGCTTATGCACATCCGTGCCTCTAATTACCTGGGATGAAGACATCACGAAGAGTCGCCAGAGCCGATTCGCCGGTCTCTCGCCGTGCCGTGCCGTCAAAGGAACGAATCGTGCGCATTTTGTTGGCCGATATTTCGCTGATTATTTATCGCGGTTAAGAGAGCGCGCGGCGCGGCCGATCATTATCGTCGTGTTTATAGCATAGGCGTGCTCATTACTCCTAATAGCGTTCGTATCCGCACCATCGTTCGTTCTCTTCGTGCGCGGATTAAACGCATCGGGACTCTTACCGCGTGCTATGATTTCCCCATTCGGAGCTGCGTCGTGGCTCTATCTTGAACGTTTTAACACACGGCAAAATATTCGAGATGCGTTCGAGATACATCTAGATGAGCGGTCCTCGCTTTCCTACCTCCCTATTAGTTCGTGAAATCTCGTATTGTCGACAACAGCGAAAACTAATTGCTGTGATAATCTGTTAATGATGCTGACAAGCAGCTTCCCCTCATGCAAGTATCGTAAGTCGTTACCAAAAACATTATTTTATTATAGACAGCTTGATAAAGCCATCGTTGGATTTAATGACAGGTGCACCGACGGATTCTTCCGCTCGCGCAGGATCGTTAGGGTGGACATAAAGCACCGGAAATCGAAATCGCGCAGTAATTTGAAATAATTAATTTTATGATGACTTTCGTGGAATATCAGAGCTGATCAATTAGTCAACTCGCGTACGTCGACACGCGATCGCGGCGTCCTCCTGAGAAAATGATTTCGTGCGTCCGATAAATAAAACCAGTCTCGTCGCGTCTCGCATCGTGCAGCGAAATGCGCCTTTATATGGGATTTTATTGAATCCTCGATTAACGCAACGCACTAGAAAGAAATGATGTGCGCCGAGAGGCAGTGATATAAACGTGCTCGATGTACTCACCATTATGAAGTTTTCTTTTGGAGGTGCGTAGGTGTTCGATAATGGAGGTGAGGGGTCTGCGGCCACCACCGCTGCCACCCCCACAGCTCCAAAGAGAATCCCGCTCCGAACTGTCCGCCAGGTTGTCACAATCCCTAGAAATAAAAAAAGATATCGTCTTACTTTTTAACTTAAAACCGAATATAGAGATTCACGTAATTGCTGTACGATCAATGCACGTCGTGTGTGCGTCAGCTTGCGGATACTCCGCGAGACGTGCTAGCAGTGGCAACAGAAAATTTAACGGCGAGTTCATTGTCACGTAGACACGCCACGCGAAATTGAGCAAACCGTTACGAGCCGGTTCGATCCCGTTTGAAAATAGTGCTCGCTGATGACGACACGCCGCTCATCGACGCGTCGCTCCAGAAATACTGGGCACATGTACGAGAGCCCGGAGAGTTACATCATTACGTCACGATACATATAATTAGACAGCGCGATGACGACGACGATACGCGTTACAATGCGTGCGCAGATCGCGCGAACGAGAGGTGTCGCAATCAATTGGACGAGCAAAGACAGGCGTAATGACACGACATAAGCGAAGCGGTCGGCTTTCTTTCACGGGAAGAAAATCGCGCGCGAGTCCTTCTGATGTTTCGCGTGACAGCCGATAATCACGATTGGCAAAACCTCAATTATTTAGGCTGCGCGTAGGAAGAAAAAGTATCGTCTGCCGTTGAACCCGGATTTCTCCCGCAGGTGGCTATTAAAATCGCGCGTCCGGCAATTGCCGGACAGCCTGATAAGCGTTGTAATTAAATCGCTCGATTTCGTAAGAGCAACGAAACGAGAATCTCGGCGTGCGCGCGGCCAGTTAAGGATGCGCGAAACTGCGCCGAGTTCTGTTTCGCTCGGGACGAGTCAGCAGCTCCGCGAGAGCACCGATCGCCATCTTTTCTGGCTTCCTGGAGAATTCTCGCATATCATGCCAGCCGGTCCGGTAAGCGCTGTATCGAAGGCGCGAGCGAGCAGCATCTGCGCGTCTTTGTGAGACCGCACGATGCGGAGAAAAGAAATCAGGCGAGAGTCGTTTCGTTGAATAATCCTTGCGCCAAAAGTACCGAAAGTAATTTAAGCTGTTGGACAATCATCCTCCATAAAAATGAACAGTATCTTGAATGGTAAAATCAGATGATTCATTCTCGCTCTAAACGATGACAGATAACCGTATGCGTCCACGGAAAACGTTCATGGAACTGTCGACGACTTCTCAACCGATTAGACTTGTACCATCGCGATTATCTTCGTGGCGAATGCGACGACCTTCGAGACGCCAGAGCGTCTCCGCGGAGCGAGGTGCCAACCGGCTCGAGGGATCGCGGATCAAGCGACCTCGCGCATTTTATTCGACTTTCCTGCATGCAGAGAGGCAGAGGGTACTCTTGTTCGACGAGCGCGATCCGCGGCGGACTTATGGTTAGGTCGGCTTACAACCGGATCGGATCGATTCCCCATGACACGTATGGCGATGTCGCTCGTGCATTATAGAGGCCCGAGTCCCGATCGGTCAGTCGGGACCCGCGTCGGACGGGCCCCAAGTTTAGAATTCCCGCGCGATCGTAATGCCCGGCGACAACGACGAGAGGTGGTCCGGCGAAACCGTTACCGCGAAGTCGTTAAGCCTCGTCGTTAAGTCGATTATTCGCAGCCCTTGACGACTAAGATCTCGCATCGGGTTTCCTTACCGTCCACGATCCGGTCGGGTACATTTATCGTTTGCTAACGTGTGTTCGCCATCGGAAGGGCCTCCTCCGCAAACATCCGAGATTCCCCGTAGATTCCGTTTTATTGATTGTGCTACAAAGTGCAGCTCTAGCTTCGCGACATCGCGGTTTCGTGCAGCGCTAATCTTACAAGAATTAAGAAAGTTAGAAAGTATTATATTATATACAATATTATAAACGACAGAACATTTGCATGAGCGAGCAGATGCCGGATTGATCGAGAAGCGGTAAATTTTCCCGATATAACACTAGTAGCTAGACAATAATTAATTAAGAGGAGAACGACGACTTAAAACGGACCATCAGCAACCAAGTAGTTATCGCGCGAGGGATAAATACTGCAATATATATCCTGTCATAAATTTACGGGAGATACGGCGAAAAAGAAGATGGAAGAGAAGGAAGTCAAAGATGGCGCGGACGACCTGATGCAGCTTACCACCTGTCTCTTACGGTGCCACTCGAGCTGTAATTGCCGAAGAGAGAACGTCGTAATCACTGTTGTCGTGGTCGTCATCGTCATCGTCGTCGGCGATCGCAACGGCCGCCACAGCGACAAGGGTCGACCCTCTTCGAGAAAACTAAGCATCGCAACACAGCGGCCCGCTCTCAAGTGCCGTAGAGTGTCATCAGCGACTTGCAACGTCGCCGACGACAACGACCGACAGTTTTCGCGAGAAGTCGAAGACAGGCTCGCAGTGTGTTTGCCATTACGAACCAGCGCACTCGAAGCGCGAGTAGAAAAGATTTGTCGAGGTTGCCGCTCGTTCTCAGAGGACATCGTTCGATAATGGCGTCAAGGGGCCACGACGTCGGAACGACCTTACGAGGACGCAATGTCTGTCCGACAGCCTGGAACATTAAGCGCGGCAAAGAGGAACGTCCATCGTGTGGTCCAAAAGCATTAACCGAAAACGATAATTGCGAACGGAAATTGCAGCCAGCAGCAGCTGCGAGGACGTCAAAGGATATTTTGAGGCAGCTTCTCGCGATCTATGAATCTATGTAGATCGCGAGATAGCACGGCACAAGCCACGCAACAGGATACTCCACGAGCCGGTGACTTCACGTGAGAAATAAATATGAGTTGGTGGATTGCATCCATCACGATTACTCGAGGCTATACACCGTATTTCGTAACATCTAATTAATCCTACACGCATCGACCAAGTACGCGCGGGCGCAACAAAGTGCCTCCTCCATCGCATAAACCAGGCGAGCCGTGCTCCCTACGATCAAGCGCGAGAGGACAAAAGCGGCCAGCTTCGAATCCGACCGATCGCGGGAGCGCTCGTAAGCGAACCGTAAATCGAATCGACGCTGTTCACGAGTAGCGAGCAACGATTAGCGGCTCGCGCGAGCGCCCATTGGTAGCGTGTAACCGACGAAACCTTTCCGTGCAAGCTCAACAGCAGTGTCGAGATCAATCCAACGCGTATCTTTGACTCTAGCGCGCAGTTCTATTGATGATTGAATAAAAGCGAGTTAGACGAGTGTCAAGGTATAATGTATTATCCTAGATACTTGATCTGTTGTATACCTCTCTAATGACACCAATGTCAGGATTGTCAAACACGTCAAGGCACGTTGTGAAATAAATAGAGAGAGATCTGCGGAGATTATTAACGTTATCGAAGGAATCAGTTTCACGTGAGGCTGGGAAGATTTATTTATTATTGTTCAATGATATGATATGCGCGGTAGCGCGCCGATGACGAGAAGAGCGGCATATCGACATGGCATTGTACGAGTGATCTCTTGGAATCGGCATGTAATTAGCTGACCCGATAGGGTACCAGCTGGTCGACGAGCACGTGCGTTAATGTGGCTCTAATGTCGTGAGGCCTCGTACCAGCTCGTCGGCTAGCCTTTTAGAGCAGCAGCAACAGCGGCAAGCGGTACATGAGCCTTTTCGACGTGCATACGATCGATGCTCTCCTTTCGTCTCCTGCCGCGCTGCTCGCTTCACTCGGCGTTCGCTCTCTCGCGCACCCGTTAGAGCGGATGCGCCCGGAGTTACGAGCCGGTCGTTTCGCGATTTTTGCCGACCGGCGTGCTGAACCAGCGAGCTCACCTGGGCGCAGCGCATCAAGTAGACCTAAAAAAGCTCATATTCCCTGTCTCTCTTAAAAGTATTTTTAAACCTCCAGGAAGGTTCTATATAGGTTAAGGCCAATAGCATTGTAAATGGCTGCCAGAGTTTACGAGATTATTTATGGTGCACAAAACGAAGACGGAAAGGACTCGTTTTTCCCGATATCTAATTTACAATTGTCTTTCGATTCCATCGACGTGTCGTCTCGAATTCCTGCGAGATTAATTTAAGCGCTTCAGCTCTTCAGCTTCGTCGGGAATTTGCTTGCTGCGACCACGTAGCGACGTGCGGCGCGGATCCCATGAAATATTATCTTTCACGAGGAGATTAGAGCAAGCTGTAAGTCTGGGATGGGAATATCCGAAGACGGTAGTGCGCGCCCTTCCAAGGAATTATCGTTCTCGGGACTGTCGGAGCGCGCGTCTTTGCGACGCTGGCAGGTAAAAAGCTTCCAGCCGAGTGACCCGCAGAGACGATGACGAACGTGACGAGCGAAATAATCGCTGGCATCGATAAGCCAGGTAATCGAGGCAAGGGTGGCCTGCCAGGCTCTCACGAGGTTGCCTCTCATCAAGGACGCATTAAGGAAAGACTCGCCGGACGTCCCGTAGGGAAGGGGTGAGAACGCGCCGCTACCGAGGAGGAAGGACAACATCGATCAAATCGTCTTCGGATCGTTTGAGGAGAACCAACCGCGAGAGAGAAAGAGAGACTTTCAAGCGAGCGGTGACTGATGCTCGCACGCAGCTCGGGGAACCGCTCGCAGAAATTCTACGGGAAAGCGCGTTTAATTGCAGGATCGTGATGAATTCTTTAATTTAAGAGCAACGCGTTGAGATTTTGAAGCTCAATCAAAAGTCTGAGCGCGAAATAATCGATCATTTCGAGTTCGCCGCCTCGGAAGCTGATTCTAAATGCGCAAATCAGAGGAAATCAACTGCACTGATCTATAACGTCTCTTCCATGACTGGCCACGATATTTATCCGCGGCAAAAAGATGCGCGCTTCAAGCTACGACTACTGTATCAAGTTTTATATCGCTTTCACTGTGACTTTCTACAAAGTCTCGTTGCCGCGGATAATGCGGTGCGCGTAACGACCGACAACGACGACCACGAGATGATCGACGATCGGCAGTTATCGCCGAAACGATCTCCTGAGGGAGTGCACCTGCCGAATCGGGGTCACGGCCGCTCTGAGGTTTTAAGCGAATTGAATGCCGCCCCTTTCTCCTCCAGACAGAAAAAAGCGCCGCAATGAGGCTCGGCCTCTTTCGCTGAAATTTGACGTTCAACTTGCATTAGACACGAACGAGCATCAGGGTCTCTCATGCGCCGATGTGATTTCTACTCATTGACATTTCAACAATTAACGCGAGTTTCTCCAATTTCTGAGATGGTTTCTAACAGCTTAGTAGACGGTTTCTAATTTGGCGAAGTTAGCGAAGCATAAATGTTCAATAAGCATTATCTATACACATTAGGATGGGTTGTTACCTCTTTAAAGTAACGTGCCGCATAAAGGTGACAATGCAAAAGTAAATAAAAAATGGTACGTGCTACACATAGAAAATGTAAAAAGGGCGCGTTCTATCAGAGAATATTTCAAAGAAGTAGGATTGAAAAGCAGGATTGACGTCTTCAATCAATTGCTTTGTCGCATAATGGGTTGGCATTGCGACTCGCGCAATGTGCGTCGCTCGTGAATGTCAAGAACCGATTCCTGAGATTCCAGTTTAGTCACGCATGTGCGCGCCGGCATTAAGCCGATTCCACTCGAGCGCGAAAATCGATCGTTCATAATCGACGGTGTTATTTGTCACCCCTCGCAGCGCCAAACTTGATGTGATGCAATTTACGATGTCAGACTACAAGAACGCTCCGTTTTCGCGTTATGTCATCGCGCGTGTTATATCTCGATTCTCCGCTATAAAATTCTCGTTCCACAAGCAACTCACATATAACGCTCGCTGCGAGGAAGCTCTCCATAGACTAACGACGTCGTGAATGCAAGGAACGCTCTTTTCGTGGCATCGTAAATCCTCGCTCGATCGTTTGCGTAACGGCATGGCTTCTTCTTGCATTCGACACCGCGAGATTGCCGAACCGTAAAACCGCGATCCTTCTCGGCAAAGAAAAACCGATAATAAAAAGGGAGAGATAATGATGCGATCGCCGTCCGCCGATGATTCACTTGTCAGGCATGTCGCGCAAAACGTCAAAGGATCTTTATCTCCGTGTCACAATGAAAACGTTTGCGCTTCACTCGATTTGCTCAGGCTCTACAAGAACGAAAGTATCGGACTGCAAAGTAACGGAAAACAAAGTCTCCTATACCCGTGCAGAAAATTGTTAGGGCCTAATATGAAAGTAAAGGCCCCTATAAGGAATAAATAGGGATGCCCTAAAAAGGGATGCCCTATCATTGCCACATCGTGGCCCGATTAGATATTATATTTTTTATTATTTCCTTATAAGGTCCCGAAAAAATATTTGTTACATACCATTCTAGGGCCATATTAATATTGAGGAAAATTAATCGGGTCCTACTTAGGACCCTATAAATTGTTTTACACGGGTAGTGTACCATCCTTTCTGCAACACTATCTTTTCTTCTGTTTGCGAAATATTTATTCCCTCGAAATAAATGTTCTTAAATTTCTTAAGGACATGACGTCGCGTGTAAAATTTTTAGTGAACACCGACATGTGCAAAGGAAAAAACTGTTACAAGAGAACTATTAACGGACGTAGTCGTCAGAGCAGTTCCGCCCGAACGTTAATCAGTAATACGCCGTGTGGTTTCTTCGAGCCGCGAGATTCGCTCGAAGGCACTTCTACGCTAATTGAAACTCGAACGTCGAAGATAATGGCACGTACACACCGTGCGCCGACAATACTCCTGCCGCGGGCGTTGATTATGAAATCACCAAGTAGTAGGTGGTCCCGATTACTGCTGTTGGCGACGTCCGCCTGCATTTCCACTCTCCACCGTGCCAACACGCGTGTCCGCTCGTGTACGAGTCGAATTGATAATCGACATTTAAGTGCTTTAAACAGTATCACGCTCGATAGAAAAAGTTTGAGATGTTCCACTAATGCGTGCTTCTTTCGCGTGAATGTGCATGAAACGTTGCTAAATCTAAGATGAGCTTTACGATGCGGATCCAAAGATGCACCAGATTGATTAGCGATCGCGCCTCGAGCACGGGTCAAGGACGCAAATATCACGATAATTCCTCCATGGACCGAGCATCTCGCGGGCGCCGACTACCGTACCACTAATTACGGTAATTAGCCGTTTCAAAAGCCGACCCACGCTGCTTTGTAATCGCGCGAGAGGCAGACTCGCATCTCGCAACGCACTGCAGATTTTTGCGGTCAATGTAATTAATTGCGGGGCTAATTTTTTAATGTCTTAATTAATGCCTGCCGCTGGGCGTCGCTTCGTTTCCACGACTTAATTACGAGCTCTGCATACTCTAGCCCGAGTCTCTCGTGTAATCCTTTTTTCACCTTTGCATGACGCATCGCGTATCCCGTGTAATAATACAAGAAATAACACAGCGAGTTCCGGCTCGTGCACGCGGGATATCAAATATTATTACATCGATTATACCGAAATACATAATAATAAGCGTAGAAAGGGTCAACGATAAATTATTCGTGATCAGTTCCGCGCACGCAGAGAGGATGGAGGAGCCAGCTAATGTATGTACGGATCATAAGCTGCGCGGTATTCCGCAGCACGCCGCCGTGCCTTCGGATACGCCGGCGTGTCAAGAGGTGAAGGTCTAACACGGCCTTGAGGAGCATCGTACGTTCCGCAACACGCTCGCCGCCATTTCCTCATTGGATCTCGTGACTCCTTCCGTGAACGCCAAATCGGCTCGCGCGTCGAAGCATGGACTCGCCGTAAACGCAAACTCGGTTTTGCCGACGACGAAAAAGACGCTCGCGAAGGCAGGCAATCTCCGGCAAAATGGAAAAACGCATCGCACCGGCGCTTTCGGTCCGGTCTGGCTTAGCTCGATCAAGCTCGTTAAAGCGCACTGGTAACATTAATTGCTGCCACTTTTTGCGCACAACGCCGCGCGTGCAGCCTACAATCTTACATATCTCAGTGCCAACATCGTAAAAATAATTATAGTGCTTCTGTGCACCGGAAACGCAGCGTGTGTAAAACATACTAATTCCAGGCGTACCCCGCAAAATGAAATAAAATTTCACGGAAATAGGAAAAAAAAACAAGGAAAAATCGTCGTCGGGTGATAGAGCTTAATGGGTCAAACGCGCGCAATTATCCGCAGGTTTCATCATCACCCGACTGGTCCGGCAGGTGCAACTGCCATCGAGGTAAAATGCGTTAATCCCCAGTTTTCCAACGACTCCCGTTGCTAATGTCAAAATGTCAGAGCACACGGCTGACTGCCCGTAAGAAATGTCCGATAATTATCGCGATCGACACGCCGCCGTACGCGGATACGTACGCGAGCGTGGCTTTCTTGCACAAATGATGCCTAACGCGCAGGTGGTACCGCGGCCGGCGAGCTTCACGCACAATTTCCCGCCTTACGTTTGCAAATGCGTCCGTTGCGAAATACGGCGCGATAAGTGTCGACGGTGTGTGTAATTTTCGAGCACTTCCGAACCGCATCGCGCGCCAGGATGCAGCACGCACGGCCAGTCGCGAATTATCCCGGATGGGTGAGTTCGACCAGGAGAAAATGCCGTAATCAAGTTTCTTCGTCTGTTTTGATTGACATTCAGCACGTGGATGCGGTACACGCATGTTGTCGGATCTTGAAAAACAGACGAATCCGTAAAGCTTCGTTCGCAGAAAGAGAGATTCCGTTACGCTACCGTAGCATTTTTATATGGTTCTATCGGAAATGACATCTAAGGTTTCGTCTGTGCCAAAGAGACGTGCAGACACTGTGCTGTAAACGAAAAGTCTACCGTTATTTATTTCTCTTTACGATTTCGTATGCTGCTACTTGTTGCCTCGGTTGATTCGTCCGCGAGGGATTGAATGAAATCCTGTATCGATTTCAATCTCCTGCGGGTGCAACCACGTAGATACACGGATCTAATCGTTCTCTCGAGAAATCGATCGAATATGAGCGCGAAACTGCAGCTTCCTCGTATCTGCGCACGGAAACGATAACTCACCGGCGCAAACATGAATTTATCATCGCTCTCGGGTTTCCAATCCGTTCGGCCGCAGCATCTTTCCGGCTGCGCATGCATCGGAGAAGCAGAGGAATACAAAGACGACGATTTACGACTGTCGCCGCTCGCGCGGCGAATTGATTTCACCGGATTTCACGAGCGCGCCCAGTAACCGACCGACCGCTTCTCTCGTCTCCTTGTTCTTTCTTTTTTTCTACACTTCCTCCTGCTCTTTCTTCTGCCCGGACGCGCGTCGGGACGAGACAGAAGGAAATCCCGCGCGGCGTTCCGCGCTGCTCCTCGCGTTCACCGCAAAAAAGGGCGGTTCGGTCCTCGATAACTACCGTGCGCGCGGTGGTTGCATCGAGCATGAAGGAAGAGAAGGGCCGATGAGAAGGGCCGTCTTTCCAGGCTCTTCCAGAGACGGAAAGAGAGAAAGAAAGAGAGGAGGAAGCGGGAGAAAGGTTGAAACGGAGAGACGAAGAGGAGAACGTAGCGAGCATGGTGGAGGAGCCTTCCTCCTAGTTGGTCCACATTAATTAACCTGCTCTCTTAATTGCGCGGCTTGTTTATTGCATGGCCACGGCCATTTGTCGATAGCTACCTTACGCCGGCTCCCGCACCGCGCAGGGCTATTATCCGTTCTCAGGCCGCGCTGCTCTTTTATCCGCGCGCCGATATACATATGTATATATCGATTCCGAAGGGTCCTTCTCTCTCAGAATCTACATATAGACTAGGTACGCGTCTCTAATACCGGCGAGCGTCCTAAACGAGGAATATTTATTAACCGAGCTCGCTTCGATCATTTTGAGTCGAGTTCAGGGAGACACTAAAGACTAGCGCATGGCTGATACTTTATTTCGCGTCCACATGAGATCCAAAGTGAGACAAGAAATACCAAGCAAGTATATAGAACAAGCAGATTATCTGAAAATAAATGATCTCAATGCGCCCCGCGCAATTTAAAACGTTGTTGTTTACGCGCGGAACGGTGCCACACGTCATCATCTTGGACTCGCACCAAATTTCGCGCACGAGCGTTCGCATGTGCCGCGTGGAATGTCAATTTTCGCGACATCGGAGAAGAGATACAAAATTAACAGTTACAACTCGCCTCGCCACTCTTTCTCTCTTCTTCTTTCTCGCTTCGTGCGAATCTCGGAGCGCGTGGACCGGATCTTCCACAACGACGCATCGGCCACGGTGAAAGAAGCAAGGCTGCCGGAGATGCGGCTCAGGCAGGTGCATCCGTCTAATGAAGCAATCCACGGGAGCAGGAAGGCCCGCTTACGAAGAACACGCTCCTACCTCGCCTCCTCTTGCGCACAATCGAGCGCGACTCATCGCGAGAAATAAGAACGCTCGTTTAGCGGACTCTCGTCTCTCTCGCTGGGCAACGAAAAACGTTCCTCGGGGCACGGGAAGAAGGTGACGTGCGAGGGGTACAGTGCCGGGGAGCATGATGGAACCGCGATGTGAATCGTTAATTAAGCCAGGGGCGGCAATTAGTAATTACGGTAGCCTCGATCAACGCCGGCGAGGCCAATCGGAGGTGGCCCTGCCCGGGGCTCCTGGCCCTTCGTCCGCGCCTCCTCGCTCACGGGGCCCGCGCGGCGTTATCATAAGTCGGGTTTTTCATTGACCACGGTAGCCCCGAGTCGAAAACCGGTCCAGATCGGCCCACGGGCACTCGCGAGAATCGCACAAAGTACGGTTGGAAGGTAAGGGTGCAGCGGCGAGATAAAATTGATGATCGCGCACGCACGGACGAAGCGTCATTCTTTTTCGTGGATTCAGATAGCCGGCTGTCAGCAGCGCGCGGGAAACGCATCGATACCGATCGTGCTGAACTGCCCGTGCGGAGAACATTAACGTTCACGTATTAGCGTTGCGGTGATTACCCGCGAACTGTCTAACGTTCTTGCAGGCGCGAGAAAGTCGATAAAACGACGAGGAGCGGTCGATTTCATCGGGTTCTTACCAGTGGTTCCTCATAAACGATACGGTAAAATTAATGACCCCGCCGGATGTATGTTTTGCACCGTTTCCCCGTTACCAAGTTTTACACTTTCACGAGATGCGCGCCACGAGGCGTACCTATTATTATATATTACAACCACTGAATTGACCCTTCGAACGGCGAGGCTCCTTACAAGCTTTTTGCAAATCGATTCCGCAAATACTATTTTAAACGCGCGCGTTTACAGCGTCCGTGCGACGTAAAAAGAAATGCGCGAAAGGCGCCGAGGCGATCGTTCCCTCGACGAAGCAGAACTATTTCTTCGCCAGCAGATTGAAGGAAGCAACGAGGCCGCGTCTTGTATACGCACGGTAATCTCAGATAATCTCGGATACCAGGCGAGATCTTCCTGTGCCGAGTCTATAAAATGCTAGATGCTCAGGGCAGAACGACACGCGATATTCCGTCGTGAGCTCGGCGTCGTCCACGCCGCGGGACACATTCTTTCGTATCAGGACAGGTATCAACTGGGAGGGACACCGTTGATAAGTCCTGCTCGGACGGGGTCGCCGCACGAATGGACTCGCGCGATTAGTTACGCGACGAAGAAGAAGAACTGGTTCGCAGAAATCAGCACTCTTCGCGGCGAGCGGATATTTCGCGATCTCGAAACGCATTCCGACGCATTGCGAATGTTGCACGATGCGTTTACACTTTATTGCAATCGATGATACGGCTGGCTACGCGGGTTACGATAAGGCCGAGCGTTATCAGAGTCTGCATATCGTTCGAGGAGGAAGGTTTCATACATGGCTCGACGCCGTGTCCGTACTTGAAACGCAACTCGTCGTCGCCAATCGTTCGAGGATCGCTCGGAGCAACGATCTTTTCGAAATAGAGCGGATCGGAGGTGCAGCGGACTGTGTCCGAAAACAAACGAGTAATCGACAGCGCGCACCGGCGAGTCTCGCGGATAAGTAGGGACCAGAAAGCGGAGGTGGATTTGGGGTCGAACGGCACGCAGAACCATCCTCAGAGCCACCGACGATGCACCCGCGTATGCGTATCACGTATACGCATGAAGAGAGAACGAGCGAGGGAGCGGAAGAACGATAGAGAGAGAAAGAGAGAACGGAGACAGACGGAGGGAAAGAGCGCAAGGGACAAGGGGAGAAATGGAGGGAGACAGCATCGAGTTACGAGTGCTGAACCTATTTTCGGTTCGGCAAAATGCAAGCAGAACGATAGACCCGTGATGCATCGCGGTGCACAGCGTAAATCAAGCAACCGCGCGCACGGAGGACCGATTCCAGTGCTACCCACCCACGCTCGCATTATATCAGCCGACCCGGGCATATTTATTACCCTCGGGCCGTCCAGATTGGAACAAATGCCACGGCAGTGCTGCCGTGCCATCTGCACGCGCGTCCGAGAGCGCCATTATTATTGCGAATCGAGACGCGAAACGAAATCGTTTTCCGGTGCCGGCAAAATCGTTCCTGCCAATGTCGCGGATAAGTAGCTCGTTGCACTCTCGCGTTTCGGCTTTACGAGTCCCATAAATCCTTGCTTCTGAACTTTATCGCGGATATTACCGCAGGTTCAAGCGGCAATCGCCGAGTATTACGTCCGTGAGGTATTACTTGATCGGTATATTAATTTCTGCTTGAGTACCGTTCGTTAACATTTTTGCCCGTTCACCCGGTAATTTTAATTATCTCCACTGCGGAAGAAATTATCACAGATACTTTTAATTTTTAAGTAGTGCATTATCTAAAACGTGTTTATCTACGCGTAACGAATTAAATAATGTCGAGTCATTATGGAATTGATGTGCGAACTTTAAACAGCATTTGATCCCTGAGATTTTCGCGCGCCGTTAAGAACTTAATATAGACATCTTGGTCGCACACATACACATGCTGTGTCATTTTTTTTCTTCTTGTTTAGCGGGTGAAGTATAGGACCCTCGACGGCGTCAAGTTGGTGCGGACGTCGGACAAGTGTTCTTATGAACATACGCGGTACGGACGACGTTTACGACAAGGCGCCAAGTGCTTATTCTTATCTGAACCCGACCTGCTTCCTCAAGACTGTACGAGGACATCACGTTGCGGAAGGGACGCCAAATAACATTGTAACGGCTACGACTGCGTCTGCTTCTATTTTGCGCCGCTCGCCTTTAGAATTGCCAGCGCCGTAATAGATTACCATCTGCATAGCGCAAATAATCTCCCGTTCGTGTTTAGCGAGCGATCAGCAGTGAGACCACGTTCCACTTTACTCAACCAACCGGTCCCGCGTACGACGATTTTAATAATAAAAGATATAAATTATTAATTCCACTCTCCCGGAAGTGCGATATTCTATTTGGCAGCAATCCCGCCTCCGAGATATTTATTTTATTCGCATTATGCAACAACGACGTGTAACCGCGCGCGATACGTCAATGTTAAGAATTTTGCGGAGACACCGTCCGCTGAATCCCGCTCCGAGAACCGCGGCGAAATATTTCTGCGGTTTTATTCTCGGCAAGCCAGTAATCTTCGCGAGCGGCGACGCCCTGCAACGTCGTCCGCCACGGGCCCGCGGCATTGATAATAACGCGCGTGTATGTGTATGCATATATGTGTGTGCGTGAGATAACGCACTCGCGCGCACGGCGGTATGGCCGCGGGACACGAGGAAGTCGGGATTTGTGGTACCAAGAAGCCGTGATTGCCGTGGCCCTCGCGCGCTGCCACGTTCATTACCGATCGCGCCATTAATCTGGAGCGGCCTGATGGCTCGCAGGCCAGTAAATATCTGGAGCGATAACATCTGCGACTTAGCATTCGTTCCGTGGTGCGCCTCGTTCCCGCCGGGTTTTCATACCACGGGCTACTTGTCCTCCTTACAGCGATCAGCAACACCTTCGCGCACGAGAGACGCCGAGGATCGACAGCCGGTTCTCACAGTGCGTACGGTGGCGACTTTTCATCTCGAATTAATAAATGCGCGCTCGAGTGCTTTCCAGACTGACAAATTCGCGTTTCTATCAATCCCCAATCAAGAGTAATTGCTGTCGTTACATTTGAGGATTTATTCCTTGCAATTATCTCGAGCGAATTTTATTAGTATTATACAAAGTGAGTAGCAGGATGCCCGAGATTCCCGATACATTTCCGCGATTGGTGGTGAGAAAGTCTAACGAGAAAATGGTGAACGCTATACAGAACGAGCATCGTTGTGGGCGCGAAGGCGTTTCAGTTCTTTAGGCCGCGCCAGTAATTAGATATCCCTGGAAATACGTCAGGTGCTGACTGGTTCCCTCGATCGCTACGTGAGTTTCTACGAGAACGGTTTCACACTTCTGGAGAATAAGCAATATTGGCTTACCAGATTGGAAAAGTGATAGCCTTACTTGCGACGTACCTTGTTTCCTTATATTTACACGAAACGTGGCGCAATGAAGAATCGCACCCCCCTTAATTTCGCAGGTTCGCACGCCCGTACCCATAAAAACGCTGCGGAAACTGATGCAATCGCGAAAAAAGCGCGATTTCGTGATCAATTTCTGGAGCAACGTGTGTGCCATATTCATGAACTCAAATATTTCATCCCTTACGGCTGCATTCCGCGTGAAAGAAAAGATTCAAAGACTCGTCGAATTGAACGATATTCGATACAACGTGCGAGAAAAGCGCAAGTGTAACGGACATATACGTGCACGCCATGCACGCGGGCTCAAGTATTAACTAAACAAGCACCCACTACATCAGTCTGTAAGCGATACTGGTACTACAAACGCGGAGAACACCGCACGCCTATCCAGCTTTCCGCACCACACGCAGTTCATATTTACGGTCTCGTCTGCCTCCCCTCGTCTACTTCTCGCGCGGGAGAAAGAAGGAAGGAGAAAGAGGGTATCACGATAGCCGGTGCAATTAAATCGCCAAGACAATAATTAACTCTCGGCGTCGCAAGGCGCGCGGCATCGCACGGGGAATTGGAAAACGGGCTCTCGATCTCGGCGCGATATGAACGATTACAAGCGAGTACGCGAGCGGGGCGACAAGCGGCCGCGCCGTGCGGAATTATTGGCGAATTTGCATCTTAATGGAACTACCTACCTCAGCTAAAAGAGAGAGAGATAGAGGGAGGGCCCGCAGCTCGCGTTATAATTCCTCGCGCTATTCGCTACCGTCGACGGCAAAGAGAAAAACGACGCCGCTGAAAATAGCCCTACGGCGTGATACGGCCGACGATGCGCCGCGTCGTGCCGTTCGTTTACGCGAAATCGAAAGTTCGTAAGTGCGTGTGCCGGATAATCGGCCCGTTCCCCGTTTAACCGGCGACGACTTTCGGAGACGTCTCGTAAAGTGCGAGGGTAACGAGCGCACGTTTTTCGGAAAGAAAGCAATGTTGCGTCTCGCGAACGTCTGCATTCGAATTAAGTCTTTCGAGAAATATAAATTTTGTCCTCAATTTCGTACATTTTTCTGTTATCCGTTAACAAACTCGCATGTTGACGATTTGCGAAATGATGCAGAAACTTGAGGAGCGGTTTCAATAAAATTTTGAATTTCAGATATTCGGCTTGATCTACTACACTACTATACTACCATCGTGAGAAACAATAAAGGAGGCAGACAAGAGAGGCTCATTCCAGCGACTTTGCATGATCGGTGGCGTCGCGTACCTTCCGCGATGCGAGAGAGGAAAATTCTGAAATAGAAATGCAGGAGAAACGAGCCAGGCAGCGGGAGACTATTTCGGGTGAGGTCAGAGGCTGAGGTCAGTCTGCGAGGCCTGGTCAGCCTCCCACGAGCCCTGGAACCCCGCCAAGCCTGACGCCCACGCAACCAACGTGAAACTGCGGGAACTCGAGCAACGAGAAGCGTCGCTCGGATCGTGATCTACGAGATTCATGCACCGAGATATCATCTTGCAAATGACACGCCCGCGCGCGTAATTTGTCCACGTATTAGCAAAACACTTGGATATCTCGCTGCTGTTATTTACTCGTTAGTAAATGTCAGAGTTATGTATAAATTATCATCGTAATCAACATGCGTGTTTTTCGCGACAATAATTTGCTCATAATTAAAACTCATGAATTGTTCCCTTTGCGGTTGAAGAAAGTCGAACGTACCCTTATTTTCGCTTATTCAACAATGATGCAAACAATGATGTAAATGTAGACCTAAACGCAAAAGTCCAAAACCCGATACTACTGTTATAGCCGTAAACTTCACGTATAACCGATAATTTATACTTTTTATATATTACTAGTACAACACAGGCGCGCGCTATTTTATTTTTCAATGTTAATAATGTTTTCGAATAATAATATTCATCTATTATTTATTTAAAAATTTTTTTCTTTTTCCGAGGAGTTCTGAGATGTTCATATTATTAATTGGCATATTGCCTAGAGTTCTCTGCTATTGAAAATACCGTCAACTTAGAAATGAAAAAGTTCTAGCCCGTAGAAATTTTTTCTTTTCCGAGAAGTTCTGAGTTATTGAAATCATTATTTTTTATATTGCCTAGAGTTCTCTGCTATTGAAAATACCGTAAATTCAGAAATGAAAAAGTTCTAGCCCGTAGCCCTATTCTAAAAAAGGCATTAAAGGTGTTATTTATTTCATCATGTTTCATCAATACAAATTTGACAGAATTGACAGCTGCCGTTTTCACGTTTCTAAGAAATAATAAATTAATATAACCGCACTGACAGCCACTATGACATTCTAACATTCGCAACACAAAGTTCAAGTCACACGAAGTTCGAGCGAGAGAACCAATTAGCGTCGCGGAAAAAAGGCCTCAATATTCGATAAAAAAGAACTTCACGATGTTAACACGCCTTTTTTAGAACTAGCAACACAGGCGCGCGCTATTTTATTTTTCAATATTAATGTTTTATTTATCAATATTTTATCAATATAACCGCACTGACAGCCACTATGACATTCTGACATTCGCAACACGAAGTTCAAGCCACACGAAGTTCGAGCCAAGCGAGAGAACCAATCAGCATCGCGGAAAAGAGGCAACAATGATTTCGATTTAATATTTAACACGGCTTTTTTAAGAGTGGACAGGAGGATTATGACTTTTGTATTGTTCATGAATTTTGTATTTGTTAGAGAGAAAGAATAATAAAATTGTGCTTTGTCTATTGTTAACAGAAAATCGTTTCCGACATACAAAAGAAAACAATGCATGCGATTTTTCTATTGCATCGTGTTGACAACTCTTTATCGGAATTACACGTATCACATTGATTGTTAATTTCTTGTCTCAGTGTGTATTGTCACATTATCAAATACATATACACTTAAATAAAAAAGGAAAGAAGATATTTCATCACCTCTCTCCCTATTCTCCTTCCTACGCTATCTGGAAATCTATACTGTAAGATTGTGTCTGTGAAGTTGGCACGACGTTCTACAAATATCGAAACAATACTAAGAGTTCTAATAGCGCTTTGTTCTACAGTTCCTGATAAAAATTAAAAAGAGTTCCGCATTCTTTCTATTAAAAATTAAAAATTGAAAATATGTCGTGCTAACTTCGCGAATCTAGCACGACACTCTCTCCTCTAAAGTACTAAAACGCGTTGAAAATTATTATTTTTGACTAGAGTTCCCGATAGTTCCAATCGAGATTCACATATATATACAATTTTAGATCGATATTCCACCAATTAACATTTTTGAATAATTTTTTATATCTGCGTCCAGCACGACACTTAGTGAAAATGCGTCGTGCTGATGATTTTCAGCAGTTCTAACGACAGTTCTGCAACAGTTCTATGCAATAGAGTTAGTTTCAAGAAGAGTTCCGGTCATTAATGATTTTTTAGACAATTTTTAACAGTTAAATCGTGCTGGACATACCTGTTAAAAATTGTCTAAAAAATCATTAATGACCGGAACTCTTCTTGAAACTAACTCTATTGCATAGAACTGTTTCAGAACTGTCGAGAACTATCGTTAGAACTGCTAAAAATCATTAGCACGACGCATTTTCACTAAGTGTCGTGCTGGACTTAACTGTTAACTGTTAAAACTTGTCTAAAAAATCATTAATGACCGGAACTCTTCTTGAAACTAACTCTATTGCATAGAACCGTTGCAGAACTGTCGAGAACTGCTGAAAATCATCAGCACGACGCATTTTCACTAAGTGTCGTGCTGGACGCAGATATAAAAAATTATTCAAAAATTGTTAATTGGTGGAATATCGATCTGAAATTGTATATATATGTAAATCTCGATTGGAACTATCGGGAACTCTAGTTAAAAATAATAATTTTCAACGCGTTTTAGTACTTTATAGTGCGTATACACGATGACACCTAGAGCGGACACTTATATCTAGATTAGTGTCATTACAGGTACAATTTTCTTTAGCAACACGGTCTCAAGCGCTGTACACACATCGACACTTAATGTATACACTCGATCTAGAGACAAAAAGTGTCGTCGTGTGTACGCGCTATTAGAGGAGAGTGTCGTGCTAGATTCGCGAAGTTAGCACGACATATTTTCAATTTTGAATTTTTAATAGAAAGAATGCGGAACTCTTTTTAATTTTTATTAGGAACTGTAGAACAAAGCGCTATTAGAACTCTTAGTATTTTTTCGATATTTGTAGAACGTCGTGCCAACTTCACAGACACTGTAAGATTAGCTTTTTGCATTAGAGTACATTTAATCACTTGTCTGATTACTTGCTCGCAAGTAGCCAATCGATCCGAGGCATCTTGTAGATCGCGATCTAGCGGATACCGGAGAGTCCAGGCGCGTTCGGTCGCAATCGTGTGCATTCATCCGACACGTGGGAGAGAGCACAAACGGTATCGCGAGTCGATTCACGATGACAACGAGAGGCGAAAACGAGACGGATTCACACACAAGACGCCCAACTGCGCTCTCACTCGGAGGAATTTACGGCTGCGTCGCGGTGAGGCATGGTAATAGCCGTAACATGGCAGATATTAGCAACGATTACCACTTGCGCCACCGCACTTGTACGCCTTCCCCGGGACGCCTTAACGAGACGTGAATAATGACGATATTTCGCTGTTACGAAACACGAAACACTCGATACAGCGAAATAATTCAACGATAATGGCCGTAGAAATTTGTACGTGCCGCTTGAAAACTTTACCGGTCATCGTGAGAATCGTCAATCGGCGATTCGATGGAGCCGCGTTACGACATTGCAATGCGAATTACTTTTCTCGACATGTCAAGCCGATGTCTGCGCGTCCGATAATTTCTTCGGGATTTTGTTTTCAAATTTTTACCAATATCTGAGACGTATTGCATATTAGCATGTCATAGATCTCACAGAGTCTTTATGACGTTGACGTTCAATCGAAAATTTCGCGAGGCTTCCTCGCGAGAGTTTAACCGAGCATGATTCCGCCAAGTTTCAAAGTGGCGATAGCATACATTCGTTGGGTCGCGGCCAAGAAAAAGGGGATGGCGTGGGTGAGTCGCGCGAGCGAAGCGAGCTGACCCGAACCCGTCGCATGCGACTCGACCTCGCTCCTCTCTCCTCACCGGTTCCTCTAAAAATAACTATGCTGCCTGGTTTGACGTCACCGACCGATTCAAATCGACCGTTCTCCCTCTGCCTCTGTTCCCTTCGTTTTGGAAGGTGTCTAAAGAATAATTTGTGCATTATTATAATGACTCGAAATTGCGAACCAACTCGTCCATGGTGCTCCGTTAAATAATCACTTGGGCACGGTAAACTCGTGTGAGTAACGGGAAGTGTACATTTGCGCCGTCGTCGTAACAAGTTGCGAAAAGATCGCCACGCTCGCTCAGTACGTACCTATGCGAAAAGTGGAGGATCGAATGACTCGAGGCGGTCGTTGGGTTTTAACCTTCGCGAAAGGTTGAATGCAATTTCCCTATGAAAATCGGGCCACGATGGATCGTATCCTGGACGGATCGCGAGTCGGTTCGCGCGGAGAACGGAACGAGATCGGGACGAGATGACGCGATCCCTGTTGGCGGGGTCAAACGGATAGCGCAATTTCAGCGTAATGCTCCTACACGACCACGATTGCGATCGATAGCGATTTGCCGAGGGAAAGATGGCACGAGATACGTGACTGCGAGCTCGTAGCGTGCGCGAGATGAAAAGAGAGAACGAGACGACAAAGGGGTTGGGCGAGGAGAGCTTGATGAAGAACGAGAAAACAGGCTCGAGAATGCGCGAGAATCGAATCTCGAATGATCGTTTCCGATCTGCGACGACCGGATGCATCGCTCACGCGGTAAGCGTAACTCGCTCGGCCGAGCGCAAGTGGCTCGCTGGGCGCTAATGGCTCGGGAAAAATAAATAGCGCTCGTTGCCGCCACGGTACTCGCAAAAAGCGAAGTCATTCCACCGATGGAGACATAGAGTCACCATAAACGTGACTATACGTATGTGCAGGGCCCCAAAGCAGCGAGTTCCGACGCGGAATCGATCGGCGCGTAATCTGCGAGACCGAGAACTCGCGCGAAACGAGGGAAAGAAATTTCACGTGTGTCGCCGGTGCACGCGGCGACATGAATTCCACAAAGGTTCTGTTCGTACGGACCGATAAATAATTACCCCGATGTCGCTGGACTTCCGAGCGGTTAATTAGCGAGGTAGTTAGTGGCAAGCAGCGTTAACGTGGCTAAAACCGAGCTCCTTTATTACCGCCTGGCGTATCTATTAAAGTCGCTATCAATAATTCATACAAAAACGCGTGTACATATACCTCAGAATTTATATCTAATTAAATATATAGATCTTGCGGAGAAACATTCGCGACACATACAAAATAAGAACAGATGAGAAAAGAACATTTCGAGCAAATATTTAAAATGATATAATATGTTCACGAAGGCTCGCTAACCGCGACAAAGTACGACGGAAAGTGCATGGCAGACAGTTCATACATCTGCAGACTAATTAAACGTATTAACTAATAAAATCCGACAAGTTACACGCGATACATGGTACCGTGAATCGCTACCCGCGAACTGCGCTACGTCGTGCTGGCGCGCGGTAATTAACGAGCAAACGATAGAAGAGTTATAGCGGTCGCCACTTGGTTAGCGTGGACAATAATTAAAAACATTTGACAAACCCCGTGTGCGAGACAAATCGGCGCACTTGATTAATGCATCGCGCTGACTATTAATACGCGAAAGCTCGTCGGCGAGCGCACGCTAGGTCGGCGCGTATCACCATGCGACTATTTACCGGTCCGCATTCCAATTAATTAGACAACCATCAGAAACTAAGCTTTACCGGTACTTTACCGGCGCATTAGTCCGCGAATCATATGTGTCGGTCGCTGAGATTAACGTTGCATGCAAATCGCAACCGAGTCGAGTCCGGCGACGGTCCGGTCGCGTTCCACTGCATTGTATTTCGGTTGCAGCTAATTGACTGTTCGACAGAAAACACATATAAATCGCCGCGGAATTGTACTGACAGCGCTAATTACAATAGCAATTTCCTTATCGTTTTTTTTTATCTCCGCGAGAGGAAAAGAGAGAGAAAGAGGGAGAGAGAGAGAGAGCGCAATATCGCGGCGTACACTCGTGGCGTACAAATCGCGAGCATAAGAGCGGTTAATGCGAACGCCGATGTAAATTTCTTCTCATGAAACTCGAGCGCGGACCGTTCACGACGAGATTAATTGCCGCGATCTATACGATTGCCGGCGTACATGAAATCGGTATCACGTGAATCCCGTAGACTCTCTCGGTCTCTCTTCCCCGGTCCCTCCTCTGTCGCTCTGCGTGTGTGCTTGCCGCGTGGGTGTGCACGCGAATTTAACTTGCGCTCCTACTGCAAAATCGCCGCTCCGTAACGCGCGCCGCGTACAATCGATAGTTCATATTGGTCGACAGTATTGCATAACCGGTAACAAAGTCCCGAATAGAGAAACACGCGGGATGATGAATATTTTCTAGCGTTTTGCTAGAGCATCACAATGAAAATTGTGTAATTTATGAAAATTTTAGTAGAAAAACCGCTTTTACAGTAATTGTGTAAAAAAACATAAAAGTTGCGTTTTTAAGAGAAGAACAACTTTTATTTGAAACTTTTTCTACTAAAATGAATATTTACGAAGATAATGAAAGAAATATATAAAAAAGTTTTCCTTTATTTTGATCTTGAAGATAATCTTGTCGCCAATTTTCATTGTCATATTCGTAATCAGCGGGTCAAATACAATAGTGTACAAAATTTCAGAACAATCTGAGATATGGGCTTTTCGGAGGTACAACCGAAGCTAAAAATTCCACTGCTTCGAACCCAGCCAGGAATTAAAAAAACCTGCGTTGAAAACTTTTACTTTTTCTCAAGTCAAACGGCAGGTCCATATCGGTGCGCGAATCGTGCATCGGGGATATGCCGTTTACACGTATAGCAATGGCCCTAACAGCCGGACGTACATGCGACACCGGCCACAAACATACCCTGTGTAGCCTGTCCGCCGGTGCATTAAATGCAGGCATAACCGTACGATATTACCGCCATTTCGCGCGAGCGTGCGGGCGCGCAAACGGGAACTGCAGTTCCGCGCGCGCACTCGAGCAGAGATGCACCTGCGGCAAGCAAGCGACAAGACCCTAGGTTCCCTCTCGATCCTGCCACCTTCGTACCCTTCACCGTCTCTTGCTCCCTGCGACTTAAGGGCGCGCGCGTGGGCAGGCGTGAAATACTGCCGCACGACGAACGTTTTATAGGTGGAAACGACACGCGCGCGCGAGCACGCGCAACGATGCGAGGTCGAGGCCCCGGCGAACCGATTAAAAATACGAACACAGGGCCCACAGGGTGATAATTAATTCACGGCACCGCGCACGCAGGACGCTTTATCCGCGTGATCCGCACGGCATGCGGCACTTTCCGCTCCGTTCTTTTTCGGACACCACGGTTTTCCCACCAAACTCCCGAGGGCGGTGTCAAGGTTCCGCAATGAATATGATGTGTTATCGTGGTAAAAAAATTGGAATTTTGTTTTTCTGGACGAGAATACGTGGTCGATAATGTCATTTCTCGATTTAAACGTCATCCTGAGAAATTTGTTTTTTTCCCATGAGGATCGCACATGCTATGTTTGTACCAGCGTTCTCCGACGAAGTGTTTGTTTAAACCCTTCGATACGTGGACATGCCTGTATCCGTAAGAGGATCGATCTGTTAGCAACGAGAACAAGATTGAAGAATATAGTTTACACCGAGATGGCCCCTTTTTTAATTGCACGGAACGTCGATCTTGATTATACCCGGCGGAAAGAATGTCGCTCGAAGGTCGGTGCACTCGTTCTTTCTCTCTTTTTCTCTCTGCATTTATCCCCATCCCTTATTCTTCGTGAGAGCCACTTTTATCGCGCGTCATATGCAAGCGCATATCCGCATGGCTGCTCGCATCGACTAAATTACGAACTTTCTTCCCGCGAGGACAACCGAACAGCTCACAGATCGATCACGCGGGGCCTGCTCTCGGCGCGCGTTCAGTCCCCTCCTCCCCGCTCTCTTTTCCTTTTTTTTTACTTGCTCCTTATCCCTCACGTGAAAGCTACACGTTCCGGGCGGCCCCGCGCGCGGATGCAAACGAGCAGGATTCGTCTCGCCTGACCGCGGGAACGGATTCAAGTGATTCCTTTTCGCTAATGAAGGAATCGTCGGTTCGACTTTGTAATTAACCCGCCACAGACACGACGACCACGTCAATGAAACTCTCGTTACAGATATACATGCGCTGCAGCCCGTCTCCGTCTCGCACATGCTCGCCCTTCCTTACTCTCTTTCTTTCTTATTACCTGCCTCCTTTCTTTCTCTGTCTCGCGCCGTCTCCCTCGTTTCCAGACCCCATGATCGTGAAGCCTTTCTCTCTCCTTCTCTCTCTCTTTCTCTCTCCGCACAGCCACGTCGCAGAAAGTAATTACAATAATGAATGTTTATTTTCGCAATCAGCTCGAGCGCGGTAGGTAGACGTACACCATTCCGTAAGGTAACTTCTCGGGTCTCTTTCTCAACCCCTGCGGCAAGGTGGTCCCTTATTCTCGGTTGGAGGCATCGACGTGCCTTGCCGATCAGTGTACACGATTCTCTCCTCGTCACCGATTTCTTTTTGTTCGCTGATCGACGTTGACGGACGGATGAACGAAATCGGACGACGGTGAAGGAGTCCTTGATAGAAACCATGAAATGGCTTTTCTCACCAATGACTGTAACAGCATCGTGTAAAATCCGTCTAATTTTCTACGTGATAGCTGCAACAATCACGTTAATCGTGAAAGTGGCTTTGATTCATTTTGCTAACAAACTCGTTCATTTTTTAGCAAATCGATATTGTTAATCATCGCCGCGATATCGTACGACTCCGAGCGCAAGGGGAGCCAGAATAAATTTTTGAATGAAGACACGAAATCGATGCGGTAAATGAAGGTCCGTCCTTTTTCCAATGCCGAGAATACACACGATTATTTATCCGTCGTCTTGCTCCCCACCGTTCACCGTGCGGCGCGACTTCTGGCCATTTATCCCCGCCGATCGCCGACGTATGTAAATTTACGGAGTCGTTAATTGCGGCGGATTTCTTTTGGACCTTCACGGCCAGAGAAAAACCGCCACCATCGCTTGAGGCATGCACGGCCGGCCACTTATGCCCCCGTGTACCTCATCGTGCGCACGAGCAGCGCACACGTGTGCGTCGAGTGGTCACATTAATAGCGATCAGCTGAGCGTGTGGTGAAAGAGTGTTGACTCGCGGTAACAGCTGAGTTTTCATTTATCCTCTCCTGAATTCGAATCTCCGAAGCACACAGTGATCAGCAGTTCCAAGAGCGATTTTGCAAATTGCCATACGCGATTTGCGAAACTGTAACAAGCGTAACGATTTGACGAGCCTCGCGAAAAATAATGAGTGATGAAAAAAGATCTGCGCGATCTATTTTTGTCCATGAACGAAATTCTCGCGCAATTTACTTTCGCTTTGGCGCCGCAGTCGCGCAATCGCGGCCATTAAACGGACTTTTTCACCGATTTCGCGTCGGGTCGGAATGCTAGTAGTTGGAAAATCAATACCGGTTTTATCATTCACATCAATGGCCGCCGCGTGCATTCGAGAGTATCCATTACGCGACTAGGGTTGTTTTGCGTTACCAGTATGCAATTGTACCGATAAAACAAAAGCGGTCCCTATCAGGAGTACCGTGCCATTAATGGTCAACCGTCTCTCTTTCTTGCTTCTGTTATGCGATAATCCACGGCAGTGGCGTTAGCTTGCCATTATCCCTTTGTATCCATTAGCGGGAGAGGGCAAACTAAGAAATTGTAGCGACTGTGTCATCAGAAAAGTACCATATGCCCTCTCTCTCTGTACAGTCGGCACACCGCGGTACACGTGGTAAGAAGAAAATTTATGCTAAGCGAAAACAAAGCCCTTTGTTCGGAAAGTCCCGGAAGTTCGATCGGATCGCGATGTTCGATAGCGTTCGTCAACGAGAGCTTTCTTGCTAATTGGAGATTTGCTGGAAAAGTAATATCGAGAGATGAGCCGCAAATGAGACATTTTCATCAAAACCTCGCGAGAATTTCGTCAAATAGAAGAGTGCCGAATATATCCGTTCATGGAACCTGTAGGAGAGTGATTTAAAAAATTTTTAAAATATGAGATTTTAATCGTCCTCATAAAACATTTTGGATAGCGTTATCAGAGTAATGACAACGTATCCGATAAGATAAAGTGGCGAGACGGTAATAGCTTATTTGCGGCAGATCTGGTACGTCTCTTATCGTATTCGCCAAAGAGAACATGTATCGAGACGTCTGCCGCACGTCTGCGGGCGTGAATCATGAAATTTTAACCCTTCGCTAATATATTTTCGTGCGCTTTACACACGATAAGCGGCGGTATAAAAGCGAGGTAAAGCAACAGCCGTTACTCATCGGATGAAGATAACATAATTACGCTTGCATGAACCAGCCGGCATAAATAACAAGTACATGCATTTATGGATGTTGCGAGGAGACCGCATACTAATCCGCATTACAATACTCCCGAGCGGGAAGAAATCGAGAACACGGTGCATCGCGCGCGTCCATAAATCTGACCGGCACGATTAAATTATCCGTTTGATAATTCGCACGTCAACGATTCGGCACACAAAGAATGCGTTAAATACAACGACCGTCGAGTGAAAAAAAAAAAGAAAAACTCGATCCGCATGATTTAGTCGGGCGTAAAAAGTATACGCTTTCCGTCCGATTAAACATAGCGGGACGTCAAGGAGGCCCTTGCACACAACCACAGGGAATGCCACATTCCTCTCCACTTCGTAAGCCGTAAATCGCGGGCGGGAGTCTCGTAAACTTCCGGTTCCCAATAATTCGACGTTCCTCCTGCTGCTGGCTACCTGCAATATTTTATTCGTCAGTGCTCCATCGTTTCTACGAAAACGACAAGCAGTAGCAACCGGGCAGTAAATGTCAAAATGCTCGAGCAGCTTGCCAGGACGACGTCTAAGCGCTGTACATGTCGCTGCGAGCTCCATTAGGCGAGCTCCTACGCGCGAGAGAGAGGAGAAAAAAGAGAGATAGAGACTGAGAGCTCACGGGGGAACGAGGGGCGCGCTACCACAGTAGTGCACCTCTTGCACTAGGCAATATGCATTCGAACCAGTTGCACCGGGCTGGCGAGGTCGGGGTGAACGCCCAACGCCTTTAAAGAGAGCATGCCGATACGCCTCGCCCTGTCGGCCCTGCTTCTTGTACCGCCTTCAGCGTAAGGGTGCGTTTCCACCGATTAACTAGACACCGAGTTCAGTTGCATTGGGATTCTAACATCCCGTCCAAAACGAATAAAATTTTGGGAACCTTATTAAAATATATCATTTATATAAATTCGTGTGACATTTTAAATCTTGGTTTACACTAATCTCTTATTTCTCATGAGAGAGAAAGAGAGAGATCCCTCTAGCGGGAACGTGACAGTTTCGCCGACCAATAACTTGCAATACTATCGATCGAGACGCTTCAGAGACAATTGAAAAACTAGGGCGATCAATAGCGATATGCATGCAATATTTATAGTAAATCCGATAGTGCCGATACAGACGACAGTTGGCTCTACCTTCGAAAATAGACATATAAACGAGTCGAGAAACAAATAAGCTTTCGGTCGTTGTTGTCCAACTTGCTCGAGGTATCGCACTCGCGTACAAAGTGTGTACGCAAGAGCGTCCACGTGCAGTGTGTGCAAGTACGGTACTTTTCCGCATATTATGATATATCTATAGCACATCGATCGCCGACATGTATATAGTATTGTTCGCCGGCTGGCACGAGGGATGAACGAACTGCCGAGTATCCAAGCGATAAAACGGATTATAAAGACGTGTCGATAGATCGGAGCATTAGCGCAGCCACACTTCGTGGCTGACTGATCAGTGGGAATGCGCCCTAACGCGTTGCATCTGATTCATCTCTTGGAGGCCAGAAGCACACATTGAGGGCATGCGGCGATACGCGAGTCGCGGCGCGACGGCGCGTCCGGACCGATGGCGATATTAATGGAAGATATCAGCGATGAGGGCGCACTTTAATCAACGAAATTGCTGAGTACATAAGGCCCGCGATGTAGCACATTCGTGCGAGACAAACGGCGATCGGAGTGAGGGAGGAGAGGCAAAAGCGACGTATCCCTCCGCATCAGCTGAAAGATATTACACCACTGTCGCGTTTTTATGCGAATGTGTATTTTACAATGTAAAGGGGGCTGGAGTACAGAAGGGACAAACGCGCATGAGGAGCACGATGGCAAAGGCAGATAAGGACGCGGAGAACAGACGCAATATAACAGGATACGGCACACAAGACGTTGATGATATCGGCGTGGCACGTAGACGCACTGCAGGTATCGCGACGGAAGAAGGAAGAGAGATGAAATGACGATAGTTAGATTCAGATGCAGAAAGGGAGATAATGAGAGGTGATAGCGCGTAGGGCCGTATGGAACGATTGCTGTTAAGCCGGCTAAGCGGAAACTACCGTTGCCTTTAATAAAACTCTAATTTCAGATCGAATCTCGTAGGGCACGATCGCAAAACGTCGTGTCCGTAAATCCAATAGGCGGGTGGATGCATGCGTTATCGGCCCTTTCCGCGGAATGATGGATGCATTTGTCCGGGTGCAGTAAACCGGGACAATAATATTCATATAAATAAAAAGGAAACTTTAACCATTTTACCATTAAAAATATTTTTACTCGCGTGAAAGTGAGCAATGAACTATCTCTACAAGTGCAGTGGACCTTGTTACCATATTGAGCAGATAAAAACATGTTGCTTGATAACGTTGCAACTAGGTTCGCGCATTGATAATGAACGATAATTAAACTCGTCAGCGGTTCGTTGTTATGACAGAAACTACATGGTTAATTAACACTTTGTCCTTCGGTTGTCGTTGCAAGATTGTTCAAAAATATACTGCTATCAGAGATCGTTAAAATACCACAATAAATTTCCATCTACGTTTCGTCAAAGGGAGATTTCATAGCCCATCAACCGAAGGGCCGACCTAATTCCGCATAAAGCTCGAGAGAAGCGAATTCCTCGGCTGGCACGATAGACACCCGTTGATAAACGCCCCGTGCCGCAACCAAATAGAGATGCACGGCGAAGGCATGAAAAAAGATTCACTTTTCGGGCGTCGATAAAGTTCGTCCATCGCGCGCAGCACAACGTCGCGCGATACGAGGCGAAACGAGGCGAGACGATGCGAGGCACTTCGCAAATCGGCAGAAGCAAAAAGCGGCCGGGTCGAGCTATTTTCTTAAACACGTCTTAAATTCCAGCTAATAATTGAGCAGCTGAACGCCTGGGCGGAGATACTGGAATTATGCAAATCATGTCAGATCGGGATCGTGTCCTGAGGGCGCGATGTCCGAGAAGAGAAAGAGGAGGAGGCTGCCGGAGAAGAAGAGGAAGAAGAAGATGGCTCGAGAGGAGAGTGCAACATCGGGTGGAGTAGTAGAAGGAGATGAAGAGAACGAGATGAAGCAGCAAAGACGAGAAAGAGGAGAACGAAGAGGAGGAGGAGGACGAGCAGAAGGACCAGAAGAAGAAGAAGAAGAAAGAAGACGAAGGGCGACGAGGAGAGGGAACATGTGTGCGTGTGCGTGAAGGGAGACTCGCCCCATTGTGATTGCTATACCCACGAGCGGAATGTTCCTCCGGTGTGCTGTCTCATGCCGACCCGCAACCAAACCCGAACGGGCTCATCCTACTGTTCGCTCTCGTCCCAGCGATGGAGCAACAGGTTGCACAACCTTCCACCTGCCCTCTTGTTTGCCGCGCGTCGTACATACGTGCACACACACACACACGCGCGTGTAGCATACGGTCGCATACTCTTTACACGAATCTCTGATCGAAGGAAAGAGAGAGAGAGAAAGCGAACGAGTCCAACCATGGGTAGCACGGTGTACGAAAAGTGTTCGACAAGAATCGTGAGAGAAAAAGGAATTCGCGATTTAAGAGAGAATTGTCGGCGCGGAGAAGCGCACAGAGAAGCATACACGCGGTATACAAATACACGAAACACTGTATATTCTATCGTTAAAAGATCGTTCCTCTGTAATGTACCCTCAACGGTAAAATACCGGTTGCACAAATAATATGTGTGTCAAGTTACTATTTTCTCTTGAGCCAAGTACAATGTCTTACGTTTCTACCGTGGAAAATCGTAAAGTATTTTAGGATTGACCAGTAGTCGCACAATTCTCCGTCACATGTTGGTTGCATTTCCTGAGGTCCTGATAAGCTCTGCTGAAATGCACGACTATCGCGGTAATGACGCACGAAAATAAGCGACCTCGCGATAAAACCTCACTGGCACACGGTAGCGGCAGCGCTTCGTGCCTATGTGACCTCTCCGACGATGACGCCTCATTATCGGGTATAGTAAAATCGACAGAGTCTTAGACACGCACGGCCGTGCGTTTAAAGGACGGCATTATCGGGAGATAGAGTACGCTCGTCCATCACCATTCGGACGGAAAAGCAACGCGCGATACGCACCTAGGAGAATTTATCCTGAGTGAAGGAAACGAGCGCGCGCGACGTGTCGCGAAGCGGAGAACGCGCGAGAAATCAGCGTGGCCGCTAAGAGAAGAAGCACGCGGAGTAACACGCGGTTATGAGGTTCCGGCCGAGCGCAGCCGATTTTTTGCGGGGCACCGATGCACGACGAGGAACGTCGGAGATGGTGACGGAAGTGCCGTCCATCAAAATGAGGATGGCGACGGACGACAGGAGGATAGCCGATCATCGGCGACGAAACGAGATTTACTTTATGAGAGTAAATGACCAAGAAGTCGGCTCGACGCCGTCACCGAGTGTCGCGACTGCAGCAGCCTCCCCGAAGAGGCCATGGAACCTCTCGTGCCTCTCGATCTTCGTTTTTCCCTTCTTTCTCACCTACGGCAGGAAAAGAGAAGTGGCGGACCGAGGGGACCCGCAACAAGATCGACGCACGCGGAACGCCGCGAAGGCGTGGTCGGTGGACAAGATCGCATCTTCGTGGAACGAAGACAAGCTCGGAGAGAGATGAAGCGAGAAAGGGAGATGAGGTACGGAGAGATGGGGCGAAAGAAGAAGAACGAGCGCGAAAGAGACGCCGGAGGATGATGGAACGAAAGCGATTCTGGAAATTAGAGCGGAAGGTATGGTACCTGTGGGCTCGTGATCGAGGGCAGCCCTAAAAAAGTATCAAAAGTCACGCCGAATTCTTAAGCGAGGTGTAATATCCCGCCACGAAGAGGCTACAAAGTTCCTACGCGCGGGTATAGATTCTCCTGACGATTTTGAGTTCGCGCATGGAACGCTAACAAGTCTGTAAGATGAGAAGGGCTCATTCCACCTTTTCTGCCCCGAGGCAAGTCTATGCATCTCTATCTGCTCTCTCCGGTGAGATCGGGGTAAATAAAAATAGCTCGACATTTCGTGACCGCGAGCAGCGACTAGCTAATTCGATATATTCCGAACAGTCACATTTATAGATTCGAACGCGTTGAACATATGACCACGATATCGTTCAATACCTTATCACGCCTATATATTCGATGGCAAAAGTCACGTCAGTCCGTTCACCTTCCATGAACCGCTGAGAATCGCGCGCTGCATCGAGGACGGGGCAAAGGACGACGGAGAAACCCGAGCGGAAAAATTACATCGAGGAGCAAAGGGAAAGAGGGGAGAAGAGGGAAAAGAACACCCGAGGGAACGAGGGATGTGTGGATGGCGAATACGCCATCGCGATGTAGACATTATAGGTATCGTGCATACGAGCGCAGACATTTCGTGGTCGCGCCGTAACGCGGCGCGATATCAACGGCGGCTCGCGGAGCAGAGGTCAGAGATAAAAGGCCGAGATAAGGGGCACCTCGGACTCGCAGGTGAACCAAGTGTAAGCGAGTCGATAACCGGCCGCTATCTTATCTGCTCACTCCGCCTCGATACAGCGCGCGCGGTCGGGCAGCGCGATAGACCATCGAGCTGGATTCTACGGCTGGGTGTGCGCGCCCGTAAAGCCGCTCGTAGAAAAGCTAACGACCGTCGTATCGTTTTGCTACGACGACGACAACGACGCGGCGGAGGCGGCGTTGGTGGAGAAGGAGGAGGTTAAGGACAAAGACGAGGAGAAACGTCGGCGACGATGCACCGCGCGTCTCGTTAAGCACCGGGGCGCCCGGAGGCGTTCGCCTTCCGATCGACGGACGATTATGAATGTGCACATTGAGTCGAGCTTGCCGATGTCGGGCCCTCTTGACGATCGATATACGCGCCGACCGATCGGCAGGCTTTGTTTGCTGCGATTGTTTTCGCCTGATCGGAAGCAGACGTCAGATCGCCGAGATATGTTACACGGCTGTCTGAAAATCAGATACAGAGGGAGAGAGAGAGAGCGCTCCGGCGTTCTGAGCGTTTGTACGAGCAGCGTTCTCTCTGTTCGACGCTACGTTTTTCAGGGATTTATAATTACGCGATCGAATAGAAGCTCTGCGATTGTATAGAAGCAGCACAATCGTCTTTTGTGTTGTATAATATACGCGAATTGAGGACTCTACAGATCTATCTAGTGTGCAGAATTTGTGTTTTCGTGTATCCGACAAACGGTAATGATCATAAGTTCAGGCAAAGTCGATCAATGCAATATGCAGCGAGTTGTCTCGCACGAACGAGGGCTCTTGATTGATCCCGCCGTGCGCGTTTTGACGGAAGGACCATTTCACGGGACACCACGATATAAATTGTCATTTTACTAAAGCCTAATGGCGCGATTCGTCTCTGTCAGGCGCAATAGTTACTTCAAACCCGCGGGATAAGGTTGCATCCGCGCGCTGCTGCGTTTTCTTTTCATTTGCGTACACGCGCGCGCGCGCGCACACACACACACACACGCACGCACACGCACACCATAAAACGCATAGACACACGCGTAATCATCCTGTGATATTTCTAATGGCAGCCTACGAGACTCCGTCATTTGCGGTTGCAGTTGACGTTCGAGTTACATCGCGCAAACGTTGCTCTATCTCGCCGCGGTATAAACCCGTTTGATAAAGGGCAAAACAAAGAGTATATTTTCATGTGTGTTGAACGTAGGGTATAATTATAATATTTCTCGCTTAACGGAACGCTTGTTAGCTACGAACGTGACTTTATACGCGATATCTTAGCCTGCGGTTACGCGCCAACGAAAAATGTATCTTCTTGGATATACAGAAAGTAATCAAGTATTCCTGGCGTTTCTGTGTTGAGGCAGAATCGACACAGCGATTTATAACGATCATCACGCACTTTGAAACAACGAATGACAAATAACGCAGTTTTCGAATATCCAAAAAGTAGGTACTTCAGAAAGCGAAGAGAACTCGTATAGATATAATCGTAAAGATTAATATAATTTAAATATCGTGCACGTTTCGTGGATTTCAAGATCAAGTTTGATCGCGGAGGCAGACCACGAACTTTTTCGCAAGAGTGTACTCCGCGCTCGCAGGCTCTATTTCAACGCGAGTTCCGCTATCAGCAGTCTGTACTTCCGGTGACCGCCGTCTCTAAAGTTCTACATTGAAACTCAAGGAGATTCTTCACACACGTGTATGAAAAAGAGAGAAAGAGAGTGCACATGATAGTCGAAATATTCGCGCAGCGTGCATCCAGTTCTAACGAATTTCTGCGTCCCAATCAAGATGCACTTTGTATTACAACGACCGATCGACGCGTGTACGTGATGAAGCGGCTAAAAATAGCTTGCGACGCGCACCGTGATATTTTCGAATTCGCAGAACGAAGCGCGACGGCGATGAACTAGCACGTGGTTTCATTGAATGAGTCAATGCTCGACTAATCTCGAAACTCGAAACTGCGCCACGAAAGCTAGATAACCAGGAAGCCGTGTCACCGCCTTGTCCACGAACGAACGAAACGCTACAATTACGCCCCGCGAGAAAGTACGGCATTCCTCAAACGGCGTAAATAACAGTCTCCGTCTGGCAATAAGCCGGCACGGTCGCGCGAATCTCAGACGTACAATATAAATAACGGAATTCGGAAGTTCTTTGCGGACAGCCGGTTTAACGATTCGTACGTGTACTCAAGCGTAACTGCAAAACATTTATATTTCACATTCGTATCCCGCATACGCTTACAGCTATCTGCGAGTCTCGGCCCGCGATAACGCGACAATCAAGCACGCAATAAATACCTGGCTAAAAAACAACGTTGATACAAATAACGCGTACGTTAACTCTCGAACGATTTGTATCAGCGCCACCAGCAATCACCGCGCGAGATAGCGGGACGATAAAATGTCGCGACGTCGGGGTCGAGTTGTTGCGTGCACACTTACGGTACCAATTTAGCAGAATGATTTTCACTCACCGAACAGGCGTCGGTGCAGACGTCGTCCTCGTTGTCGTCCTCGTACCCGTCGTCACGATGACCCGCGTCAAGCCTCGTCGAGCGGCGCCGAGTTGCGTGCCATTTCCCGCGTCGATCACTACCCTTATCGACCCGTACCCGAATCCGCCGTTCACGCACAAGGTCCTTGCACAGCCACCACCGACCACGTGACCGATAGCGGGACGCCAATTCACGGCGCTACGCGGGATACATTGGCGCGCGCGGGCGCGCGCGCACGAGCGGGAGCGTACGTTTTCCGCGCGAGCGACACGGATACGCGGAACTGACGCTTCTTATCGTTGTGTCGTCGTCGTCGGAAACGGCAGAGCGCGAGGCGACGGCGATTGTCGCGGTTGCACGCGCGAGATCGTACTGGCGGCCGCGTGTGCGAGAGCCGCGGCGCGCCAACGACGGGTCGCGCGCGATTTCGAAGGTGCGCGCGGATAAGAACGCTAGGCGCGACGCACGTGACCGCGCGCACCGTGACCGATCATCGGCCGGCCCGTCCGCGCGACGCGACGCGAAACGTAAGACGGGCCGCGCGTGTAAGCAAAGATGGACGTAACCTCGAAACTGCTGCGACTCGCTTCGAGATGCTTCGACCGCCGCGCCGGCGGATTATCACGACCGCGCGCGGATTACCGTCGCGACCGAGGGAGGATTCTCTCAAACGCAACGTCAATGCACTCTCACCTTTCCGCTCGTCGTCCTCTTTCCGTGCGTCATTTCGCAGCCTCTCGAAAACTCGCGCGACCGTTGACCATCTCAGCGTCATACTGTCTGAAGTTAGTCGCGAGTGAACATAGCTGACGATGACGGGTGAGCGACGTCTCGACGAATTTGAATTCGCGCTGCGCGCTGCGAGATGCGCAATCAGCTCCTCTGCGAAGGAAGGTTTCGCGCAAGGCCGAGGATACGAATAAATCTCCGTCACGGCGTTGACGCGTATTCATTTATTACGCGGAGCAGTCCCCGATGCACTCGGATTGTCGCGGCACCGTTTCGCGTTCGCTCCGATTACTGTCAGCGGCTACTTTCGATCGACACGATTTCGCGACGCAACCGATCCTCGGTACGTTACCCGCCATATTGGTGCCGCTTGTGACGTTATTTCCGTTACTAGTTTCACATTTAGAGCGTGGTTTATTCAAATCATAACGAGTTTGCATTCTTTTCTCTGATATTGTTCTGATATTATAAATTCGTAATATTCGTGCGAAGATTTGCGAGAGAAAACTCGAGCCCTTCGTGCCACATAAATACAGTGGACTTTACAGTAGTACCTGTGGACTACATTAGTCAAATCGTCGTTTACTACTTACGCGCGGAATCCCGATTATTTTAAATGCCGCTTAATGATCTTTTCGATTATTTTCTAGTTGTAGATGTCAACTGCAAATCGGGGTCGTTATTTGTCGGGTGGAGAATGATCTCTTGTTCGCAACACAGTTGTCAGGACACAGGGAGAACAGTACTCCAAGCGTTTAGAACGTTAAAGTATGTTTATTGCTTCACAAGTCCACGAGAAACGTCTATCCGCTCGCTTTCTTCTTGGTTGTTACGATTGTAGTAGGCTGCTTTAGTGGAAAGCTGTATGTTCCTCCGGGAAGCGGCTCTAATAGATAGATAAATAGATAGGTAGAGAGAGAGAGTCCTCGGCAAAACATTTGCTCTCTTACACCATCCGTGTTTGTCTGATTTATTTGTCACCATCTAGCCAGTCAGGGATTATCTTGGGATAATATTTTGGTCGGCAAGACAATATCTATCCCGACACAAAAAGAATCTTTGGATACGAATAAAGTTAAACGGCCAACACGCCGTCTATCGCTTCTGACTCTCGTTCTATTTATTATCGATATTTATAATTTTATGTCGCCTACATAGTCATCTAAATATCGGTCAATTTTTTCACTCTCGTAACTCTCGTTATACTTTTGTGTCTGTGTTTGTGATGTTATTCAGAGATACATTTGTCATTTGAAAATTATAATTACGACTAATTAAGCAATTAAGGAATCGTTAAAAGTAGAGTAATGGAGCTATTAGTGCGATTTGTCGGACTCGAGGATCATTAAATTCCATAGTTTCTAACTTTTATGATACTATTACAATATATGTCATTAAATAACAATAAAAAAAGTTTTCTAAATACAGAAAGAGTGTCTTCTTGACAGTTAACTTAAGTTTCCGATCTGGTAATTCAAGTCAGATCCCATTCAACTCGAAATAACTACTAACGCTACCTAGAAAAATTTCATACAAGGCTAGGAAGTGTCATTAATCTAGAGAACACTCCGCAGATAGCAACGCGAGAGGATGCGAGAAGGTGTCAACTTGGGTACGGCCGCAATACAGATGCTGATCCCTGCAAAATACAATCTCCTCTGGAGAGGAAGAAGGAGGATCGTATCATCACACGAGCGACTTCTCGACAGTTCGCTGCACGGGCTGGAGAGACGCGAAGAAATCGTCAAATATCCGTGATCCGATCTCGGTATCGCGTGCGCGAGCGCGCGCGCGCATCTAAATTACCAGCCGTTAGCCGAGATCTGAATTACTGGTTAACACCGATTGTCGTGTCAGGAACTCGATGCACGGAATAAAAACGGGTCCGCCGCCGGTGTATCACGGTAGTTAAGGCATATCGAGGCAGAAGAAGAACGGGATGAAAGAAGTGATGCTGGTGATGGTGGTGGTTTGATCGCATGCTAGTGGCGGTGGGGGGTAGTGATGCTGGTATAGCTATGGGCAGCCATGCGGAATGTTGGCAGAGACTTCCAGATTTTCGCGTTCCAAAGAATTGCCGGATTGCCGTCACAAACGGCTTGCGACACGGCCAACCAGAGTAATCTGGCACAGCCACGACTCGAGAGAAAATTCTTCTTCACGTCTGCTTCATCGTGTTAACTTGTTGTCTTCAGCTCGAACGTGTGATGTCAATAATATAATATTTATTATTTGACATTTAAATAGTTTTTCATAATATTCTTACGAATCTCTGTTGAGTATTCGGCATTTTCTCTTTTTTTCTTAACTTTTGCACATCTACCAGACGCAAGTTTTATATATACACACAAGCGCACAAATAATTCCACAGATAAAATGATAAGTTGCGGAATAGAAATCGGCGGAACGAACGTAAAAAGAATCGAGCGTTCCGTCAATTTCGCATTGCGCATATTCCGCACCATGGGACCGCGCCATCAATGTTCCTGAGCCTGCTCCGGTTACGTTCATCAGGGTCATTAACATCCGATAGGCGTGGGAGATTATGAGCGCTATACTCTTCTCGCGCGCACCGTCGCTTGATCGATTGGACACTTCGTCCGAGTTGAGGAACTTGAAAAGTCCAGCGACGCGCACTATCGTTTTATCAATCACTGGTTAATCCGCAGTTAAGTAGCCGCGTTCGGCTTGATATACTAATGAGAAGGTTGTTAGAGAAATCTGTCCGTGCAACGTGCGCTCGCGTTCGGCTGCTGCGAGCTTCTTTATCGCCAGCGACCGTCTATTTTTCACTGGCACGTTCATATCAGTGAAACGTAAATTTCCGCGTCGCTCGTGAAAATTTCGCGAGCGAGCGAGCGGATGGTCGCGCGCCTCGCTTCTCGGAGTCCGTTCGTATCCTTCTAATTAAGTCGCGCGCGTTCGCGGTCGAAGCGTTATTAGTACACGATGCTATGCACGTCGGGCCCGGCGGAGGGGACCGTCCCCGGGATAAGGCGGTCGCCATTAAAGTCGACGCGTTCCGCCGTGGAAAATATCGCGCGGCGTCGCATAAATATCGCGAGCGTAAGAGCCAATAATAAAATCGTAAAAGTGGCTCGGAGTTCAAAAGAGAAGGCGCGCCTCTCGACGAGGCCGGGCCTCCTCGCCGCGGCTCCTCTCGTCCAGTTGAACGCTCGCGATATTTAAGTCGGCTCGTCGCTCCCGCGCTAATGGTGCAGCGGCGGCTTTTGCGCGAGAGGGACTCGTTAAGCTTCCTCCTCTTCTTCGGCCTTCGGCTTCCTCTACGCGGATGTTGATACACGGGAGCGTAAAACATACGCATACACACGCGTACGCGTACGCGCGCGGCGCCCGACCTCGGTCGCTCCAATTCGCCCGTTAATTGGGCGACATTTTCGCCGTACACCTTTTTTACGCTCCTGGCCTATCTCAACGAGCCTATATCCCCGGCGAGTGGCCGTCGAGGCATAAATTACGGCGATTACCGCCGGCCACTGGGGTACGCGCTCTCTCTTTCTTTCTCCCGCCTCTTCGGGAGCCGATTCAGCTCGCGCTAATTATCGGCTTCCCGTGTAAGTTTCCGCCGTTTCCATCGGAGCCCGCGTTCGGCCCTTTCGAGGCTCGACGCCGCCGATAGAGAAATAAACGCCCCGCGTTATGGCCCCGTCGTTAATACGCCCCTCGCGAGCTTCCGCTTGTCGCTCGCCTGCTCGCTTGCCCGCGCGACTCGACGTGGCGCTTAAAGAGCGGTCTGGTTACTGTGCATGGCAGCAGGTCCCGAGATCATCAGCTAGATTGCAGGATTTTTTGCTTTCTGATCTGGAATCGCGTTAACGCCGGCTATCGACAGCGAAAAAGCGACGTGCGACATATATTCAACAGGTGCACGCACCAACGTAACGCGAGATAGCTACGTTAAGATTAGCATAATTCGGGATGCTGTGGGTGCATGCTGTCCCGACGCGAATATCAGGGAACGACCGCGTAAACTTCGCCGAGAGCCGGCCGGGTAAGAAGTTTATATCCTGGAAGCGTGCACGTTCATCGCGTAACGAAGTCGAGGATTTACGAGGTTTTATCGGGAGAGCCGAGCAAAATCGCGCCGAGCCAGCGGAATTGCTCGTGTATTCCGTTCGAGTTCAGAGCCCGAACGATTCGCTCGTATCGCAAGAGCGACGACCTGTCCCCGCGAGAAAACCATGAAACGTCGAGCTCGGGCGCTATGACAGATTCATCCTGACTGACGTGCGAAAAGAAGTGGGTAAAGCGAAATGCGCATACGGCCGCTTGAAACGTCGCGTTGACGCGCGAATCAAGCGACGCATTTATTTCACATCAGCCGCGATCGTGGAATCAGTTCGTCATTAGAGAAATCTCCGTGGCGGATCGGGAGTTCTCGCGTTGCTTCAAGTAATGTAACACCTTGTAGAAACTGTACCGAGGATGATGTAAAGTTGGATCTTGAAGCAGGAGGTAAGGAGACGATGCTTCTTGCGTTAGCTAGCTACATTATAGCCGAGAAAGAGAGAGAACGTTATCACAAATATAATTTTCATCACATTTATCGTTAGTCGTGCATTCTATAGTATTAAAAGTAATTGTTAGAAAAATTATTTTCAGGTACAGTGCAGAGCTCAGCCAAGCCTCTCTTATCATTCCTGAAGCCTGAACTTGCAGTTTCACACTTCCCACTTTGGCAAGAAATAAGACTTACATCTTCGTTGCGACGCGACCCGCAATGATATCAATGAAAGCTAAGGAACCTCTGTCTGTCGCTTTCTATTAGGGATACTGTCGGCGTGTAGTCGCGCGCGCGTGGCAAGAGCATTCGCGCGCATAGGTGGAATCGCGGCAGGGGACGGAAAGCCGCGCATCCTGAATAACGGCGTCTTTTTTTCTTTTTTTTTTGAAGGCACGAGACGCAGCACGGTTCGTGTGCGCTGTGCGCGCAGGGCGTATATATCTCGACCGACATATAAATTTATCGCGAGGCTGATCAGCGCTAATAAGACCGCGCGCGGCGGCAGCCACGCGCTTGTCTTCGTACGAGCGTGCTCCGACCAGTTTCCCGATATAACCGGCATTTTTCATCGGACCAGGCCGATTCCTCTCGTTCCGCCAGCGAGGTTCCACACAAGATGCGCCACCTCCGTGTGACTTGTCCGATATCTCTCGGAACGGTAGCTCGTCCGGAGCCTCGAGAGGACAAACTCGTTTTTCGTATCCACCATTCAAGCTGCTTGGCACTCGCGATCTTCGTGAGCGTGCGTCAATTACTCACCGAGCTGAAACAGCCTCGTAACGAATACATTGCTCCTTATACATTGAATAATCTGATAATCACCAGAACAAATTTAGAGAAATGTCTGCGTACGAGGACAAGATAAGAAATCCAAGTATTGACCGAGAACTGGAGAACACTTCTTCGTATCAACATCAGTGAGGATCGAGAAAGAGTTTACAAAATATTATACATAGAATCAACTATACCTACTCTTATCGTTTTTCCAATCTTTATATCGATGGATATTTTGGCATGGATATTTTGCACTCGAGAGCAACATCATCCTGGGGAGGCTGCATCCCAATTAATCGTCCATTCCCTACAGCGATCCTGAAGACCCTTCATGTGTTTTATGTCGTGCTGGTCGCGCCGCTTGCTGCTGCTGATATATTCGCGCAATTTTATCGTGACCAATGAAGACACGCGAGTGCCGCTAAAAAATGAGGTACGCTCTACCAATTACTCCGGCAATCGTCCTCGTTGCGTCGCCAGCCTCGGCGACAAACTCCGGTCGGCGTTGGTCCGCAGCATCCGACGACAAACACGACGTGCCATCCATTTAAACTGCGGAGTGAAACAGCGGCAATCGAACACGTCCGCGGAGGAACGTACCATGGGGCCTACGTGTATGTAAACCTCCCGGGAGTCTTCGCGACGCCATCCTTCGCCACCACGACGCGGACGGCCAGGCATCGTCTTGATGCTCTTCCGCGGGCAGTAAGCCCGGAGCGGGCGAGAACAGAGCCGCAATTTGCGTAATTGCGATGCATCCTTCCTCTGCACATCCACCACGGGGAGAACGGCCACGACACGACCCTCCTGCGGCCCCCTTCTGGACACCCTGTCGTTCGCCGTCTTCTCTCTGGTTCTCTTCGTCTCTATCCGCCTCGCGCGTCTCCCGTCTCTGTATTTTATAAGCACTATAGATGAAAATTTTGCAGCCATATCGAGCAACTCTCCCGAGCCACTGCGGCGCGGCAACTCGCTCGCAACGCCAATTAGTTGTATTCACGCCTCGCTCTTTCAGCACAGTATTCGCGCACAGGTGCCAGGGGTGTGATTTCGAGCATCGGTAATCTTGATTCCGGCCGCATCGTAATGTCGATCAGCGATAGGGTGGTGAAGCGAGAGGAAGAGTGTCCGCGCGCGTCGTCCGCGCGGCTATTTACCGCGGCGCGCATCACGAAATCTGCATAATATTATAATTCACTGGACCATCCCCCCTCGATCTCGATCCACCGCGGGAATGCTGGTGATGGCGTGAATGGTGCGATGCGTGTTCAAAGGAAACACACGTTGCGCGGCGCGGTGTCCGCAGTATAGTATTAATTTTATTTATACGGAGATGCGTTGCAACAAAGTAATAATTCCGACAGGATGAACGCGCGTGTTGCCACGCGGGGAAGAACGCTGCGCTTCGTAATCCGCTTCGTACGAGTCGCTCGCGGCAGGCTGGAATTCTAACGACGTAAGGCGAGACTCTCGTCCATTTATTCGCTATCGAGGAAAGACGGTGCACCTTGTCAGATTTTATTCGAGTCTTAACGGCTCTGGCGGAAAGAGGGCTACGTATCGCCGTTGTTAGAAACGATCGTGGCAGACACGCTGTGATTTAAGGAAATACATGCCGCGATACGCTTTACGACGGCCAATTTTTACCGATCACTCCGCACCTTATTCAAATGGTCCGCGCAAATTTCAAGCGTGGCATAATAGATAATAACTTTAGGATACGGCGGACACATTACCCTCTTTAGGGCGTAAATCGATTTTCGGACAGCCGGTAATTATGCTATCAGCCTAATCAAATGCGCCCGTAAATATTCCGATCGCGGGTCTGCGGGACGCGCGGTCGCGCCGCAAATTGGATGCGCATATTTTACGACGGGCGCGAGTGATTTAATACCGGCGGAATATACCGGTAGTTAGGCATGAAATTGCGACAGGCCGTATCCTCTCCTTCTCACTCTTCGTCAACTTTGGCGGCGTGTAAAAAACGCGCTGGAAAGAAGTGCTCGTTACGTTCTGGCCGTGACGCGACACGCGAAGCCGTATTTAAGCTTGATGTCCATCTCGACGCATCTGTTCGACGACGTTCGCGGGCTGTGTGCTACTTTCGATCTCCTAGGAGGATCACTCGAAGCCGAGGTAAATTGGTACCGGCCACGGTGACGAGTGCCTCACCTGACAGACTCCTCACAGAGAAGAAGAAGAAGAAGACATTTTGGGAGAGCAATAACTTTAAGTAGGAATTTGA